>NC_092780.1:16755823-17364741 GCF_047496795.1 Chiloscyllium punctatum | reverse complement strand
TTTCAAATGCGGTCTCTGACCAGAGCCTTCTACAGCCTCAAAGGTACATCTTTGCTCTTGTATTCTAGCTGTCTTGAAATAAATGCTAACATTGCAGTTGCCTTCCTAATGTTAACCTTAAGGCAATTCTGAACTAGGACTCCCAAGTCTCTATGCGCTTCAGATTTCTGAAACCTTTCCCCATTTAGAAAATATTCTTACCTCTATTCTTCCTATCATACCCCACACTTTCCAACATTGTATTCCATCTGCTGTTTTTTCCCACTCTCCTAGCCTTTCCAAGTCTTTCTGTAGACTCCCTGCTTCCTCAACAGTATCTGTCCCTTCACCTACCTTGTCACTTGCAAACTTCGCAGCAACGCCCTCAGTTCAGTCATCCGGATCACTAATCGGACATTGATGTGTGTTTACATCCTAGAAATATGAGATTCCCAAGATGGATGTTTCAGTCTGCCATAGAATTTGGTTGTCTTACATTGGCCTTTAGTTTCCTACAAAGAGATGAACCCGCAGCAACACCCCAACCTGACATCCACTGCACCCCCTCCAGAAATAAATGACTCGGGTTTCAGCTGGTACTTCAAGTTCCTACGTGAGGAATAGATGTGCCCATTATTTGTCACAGCAAAAAATCTAATCCCAAAATCAGTTTCTGATGTTAAAATGATAGAATCATACAGCACGGAAACAGATCCGTCAGCCCAACTTGTTCATACCAACCAGATTTCCCAAACTAAACAATTCACAGTTGCCTGTGTTTGGCCCATATCCCTCTAAATTTTTCCTATATATATACCTATCCAAATGTTTCTTCAATGCTGTAACTGTATCTGCCTCCATCTTCTTCCAACATTTCCTTTTCCAAATGACACAAAGTTAGAACAATGCTGGACCTAGATTCAACCCATTTTGCACAGTGAGGAAGCTCATACCATCCTGCTGGGTGCAAGAAAAAAACCCATGTGATGCTCCCTGCATTTCCTTGTCTGATTTAATTCAGCTCTTCCCTCTTCACTGACCTGGCTGCAGCTTGCGTAACATTGAATGGGAAATAAGGATGAAGGAAGAAAGATGTTGCAATTCAAGGGTGGAATTTATAAATTCCTTCTTCAGCTCACCACCATGTCAGAATTTCCAGAAAACAACTTGGAATTTTGCAAAAATCTGCTCTGATCAACTTGCACCAGGCATTGTCATGTGTTGTGACAATAATATCCTGTATATTGAGCAATCATGCTGTTTTGACAGATTATTACAGATTACATTACAGTATGGAAACAGGCCCTTCGGCCCAACAAGTTCGCACTGACCCGCCAAAGCGCAACCCCCCCCATTCCCCTACATTTACCCCTTACCTAACACTACGGGCAATTTAGCATGGCCAATTCACCTGACCTGCACATCTTTGAACTGTGGGAGGAAACCGGAGCACCCCGGAGGAAACCCACGCAGACACGGGGAGAACATATATTCCTTCTACCGTGGGCACCAAATTAACAGCAGTGTGATAGAGTTGCGCTGCCTTTGTCTGTTAGACAGGTGCTACATTGCAAGTGTCCTAAAAGTATGGTTTATTTAGAAATGGAGAGAGCAGCCGGCTGGTGTCTCTGAGTTTCACATGCCTGATTCCCCGTGAGTCAAGGTGTTTGAGGTTATTTTCCTTGGGGTGTCAGCTTTATTGGAAAATTAGACACAAGTGATCATGTGCACAAGACCTGGCTGTAAGCCAGTGGACATTTTTTACATAGTTCCACTGCTGCCCTGAGTTTGGTCCCATTTCTGAGTCAGGGTACGAAAATAAAATCATCAAAATAAAAGTGCCTTGTTTAAATCCATTAAACAGATTGTGTGCAGATTGCTCTATTACAAATTAGAAAGGAAGGCACTTTTGAACACTACTGCAGATGTAGTGCTGCTTTGACAAAATAGAATTTGAAGGTTTTAACACAATCATAGCATCACGTTGATTATAAGTACTCCTAACTTGGAGTAAGTCACATTCATAAATCACCTCTGTGCAGGCTGACTTCAACTGGTTCCTAGTCCTGCAAAGCATACATTTCAAAATTCATTCTAACCTTCAAATTCCTTCTGGGGCCTCTTCCCCCTTCCCCCTTCCCCCCCCCCCCTCCCCCAACCAGTCTCTGTCACCAATTCCAACCCTGCAGTTCTCTGAGGTGTTTGTGGTCCTTTAATTGTGGCCTCTATTTTAATTACTTCAATATTAGCAGTGCTTCCTTCAACTGTTAGAGTCCTGAATTCACAAATTCCCTTCCTGAATCTCTCTGCCTTTCTGTATCTCTTTCCTTCTCTAAATCACTCCCTAAAATGTGACCAGGTTTTTGCCCTTGATTCCGTGGCTCAGTGTCAAACTTTGTTTGATTACCTACCCATGAAGCATCATGAGATGTTTTCCTGCTTTAAAGGTGCTATATAAACAAAAGTTGCCGTTGTAATCTTGAATTATGTTGCTGCTTTTCTCTACAAATAGAATGAAGGACTGAGGCCTTACTCACCATGCACTTTCTAGCCTACATAAGAAGGAGGGAGGAACATGTACTTATACATGTCCCAAAAATACTTGAAAGTCAATGAAGTACTTTGAAGCGTAGTTATGTACAAGTCAGAGTAGAATCCTTGTCTAACTCCAGACTTGCAATGTGAGACTCCCTGAAAAAGGCCATTACACAACTCTGGGACTCCACTCAATCACTGCCTGGTTCAGTGCAGCGTCACGCTGAGTTTTAAACGATGCTCAGCAGAGCCTCCGAAACTTCCTGGTCACTTTACAAACTTAAGCAGAATTATTTTAATGTTTGGCAAAAACAATCTCTCAGGAAATGAGAAGTCAACTGGCCTTGAACAGAATCTTTGTACGCAAGCTTCTGCACTGCCATTGCCAATGAGATTCACACCTTGAAAGTTAAAAATCACACAACATCAGGTATGATTAGATTAGATTCCCTACAGTGTGGAAACAGGCCCTTTGGCCCAACTAGTTCACACCGACCCTCTGAAGAGTAACCCAGCGAGACCCATTTCCCTCTGACTAATGCACCTAACACTATGGGAAGTTTAGCATGGCCAATTCACCTGACCTGCACATCTTTGGACTGTGGGAGGAAACCGGAGCACCCAGAGGAAACCCGCGCAGACACGGGGAGAATGTGCAAACTCCACACAGACAGTCGCCTGAGGCTGGAATCAAACCTACAACCCTGGTGCTGTGAGGCAGCAGTGCTAACCACTGAGCCACCATGGAGCAGCACGCTGAAAGCTAGTGCTTCCAAATAAACCTGTTGAACTATAACCTGGTGTTGTGTGATTATTAACTTTGTACACCCCAGTCCAACATTGGCATCTCCAAATCATGACACCCTGAAAGTGATGACTTGAGGGGCTTGGCCTGGAATTCAGTGTCTTCCAATAGAAATATTAACTCAAGGAGTGAACTGAGAATTAAACTAAAGCTGATCCACATTCAGTGGATAATAGAGACTGTTTACAGCAACATAATAATGATTAAAATTTACACTGTTTTTCCCATGTTTAAGTGCTGACTCCAGCTATGAAAGAAACACCAAATCTTAATTGTATGTTTATACTTTTATGTTTATGTTTAACAATGCTCTTGTTTTATATATGTTTGTGTACTGTCAGACCTCCAACAGTATTGGGAAAGGTGTATTGTTCAAATGTACTAAATATGTGTAATCATGTACAATGGAGGTATGGAGCCTTGCTGGATTGGCACATGTTAGAACTCTTTGTTTTTTCTTAGCTCCTGTCTCCCATGATGTTGTATTGGGAGTACAACCTTATAGCATTACTCATATGGATCCAAATGTTGTCACTGGATGGCATTACATAGTTTATCAGTAGAAAATACATATATTCCACTTTAATCAGCCTTTGTGTGTGAGAAATTCCTCTCCACAGAAACCACCTCCATCCTTTGCCATCACTCTCCAATGGAACTGTTCCAGGCAGCGACAAAGCCTGAGTGCCACACCCAATAAAGATAACAGGGCAAATGAATTTTTAGCTCAGCCTGCAAGAGTAAGCTTGGAAATTTATGAAAGTCTATTGTGCGCTGTACCACCAAATACATTAAACATGAGCCCTTAGGCTAAACAGAGACTTTCATCCGAACCATCAAACACAGCTTCTAGAGCTGAGTATATAGAGTATGATAATCCAATATGTTACTCAGTGTGACACTGGTTGGATGTTGACCATAAATTGAGGCCATGAGATACAATTATATTAACTATTGATAGGCTAGTATGAAATTTGTACCACAGTTATTTTACAAAGACTATTAACTCTTTTCCAGTGCAGAAGTTATTTATTCCTTTTAAATTGTGAAGGAAGGAATATTATGCAAGTATATTGAATATTGCCATGCTGTACATGCAGTGAAATTTAATGTCCTTTCCTGTGAGTTTTCCCTAAGTCTTCCCATACCTGGTGCTGGGTGGGTTTTGACTCCTAAGGGTTTAATATTTCATGACAACTTATATTTATATGGTGTTGTCAATATAAACCATTCCAAAGTCCCTCACAGAGGCATAAAAAGTATAATACCAATCCATATATTCTCTCCATTTTCTTGAGATATGCACTTTACTGACTGAACCAGCACTCATTGTCCAGAACTGATAAGCTATCTCTTTCAGCCACTCCTGTCCATGGGAGGGTAGGCAGATCCAGGACTTTGATCCAGTGGCAGTGAAGAAATGACGAAATTGTTCCAAGTTAGCAACGGGAGTGGCTTGGAAGGAACTAGCAAGTGATGGTGTTCCTAACCACCTGCTCACCCTATCCTTCTAGATGGCAGACTCTGCAAATTTGGAAGGTTCTGCCAAGGAACCTCAGTTATTTGCAGCAGTGCATCTTGTAGATGGTATACACTGCTGCAATTGTGTATTGGTGCTGGAGGGTTTGAATGTTGAAGGGATGGGTGGGTGCCTATCAGCTGGATGATTTGTCCAGGATTGTGTCAAGCTTCTTCAGTTGGAACTCATCTAGTCAACTGGACTGCATTCCATCATAGTCCTGACTTGTGCCTTGTAGATGGTGGTGATGGCTTTGGGAGTCAGGAGGTGAGTTACTTGCTGCAAAATTCTAAGCATCCGAACTGTGCTTGAACCCCTAGTATTTAAATGGAAACCAAAATGGTGTAAATCAGAGACAAAAATAGAAATTGCTGGAAAATCTCAGCAGGTCTGGCAGCACAAGACCATAAGACATAGGAGCAGAAATTAGGCCATTCAGCCCATCTAATCTGCTCCACCATTCAATCATGGCTGATAAGTTTCTCAACACTGTTCACCTGCTTTCTCCCCATAACCCTTGATCACCTTGATACTCGAGAACCTATCTTCTCAGTCTTAAATATACTCAATGACCTGGCCTTCACAGCCATCTGTGGCAACGAATTCCATAGATTCCTCACTCTCTGGCTGAAGAAGTTTCTCCTTATCTCCATTCTGAAAAGTCTTCCCTTTACTCTAAGGCTGTGCCCTCAGGTCCTAGCCTCTCCTACCAATGGAAACATCTTGCCAACATCCACTCTGTCCAGGCCATTTAGTATTCTGTAAGTTTCAATTCAATTCCCCCCCGATCCCTGTAAACTCCATCGAGTATAAACCCAGAATCCTCAAAGGTTCCCCATATGTTAAGTTTTTCCTTTCTGGGACCATTCCCATGAACCTACTCTGAAAACAGTCCAGGGCCAGTACATCCTTCCTGAGATATGGGGCCCAAAACTGCACACAATACTCCAAATGTAGTCTGACCAGAATCTTATAGAGCCTGGGAAGTACATCCCTGCTTTTATATTCATGCCCTGTCAAAATAAATTCCCTCATTGCATTTCTTTCCCAACTACTGACTCAACCTGCAAGTTTACCTTGAGAGAATTCTGGACTGGGACTCCCAAATCTCTTTGCACTCCAGATTTCTGAATTTTCTCCCCATTTAGAAAATAGTCCATGCCTCAATTTTTCCGACCGAGGTGCATGACCTCACACTTTCCCACATTGTACTCCATCTGCCATTTCTTTGCCCACTCTCCTAACCTGTCCAAATCCTCTGCAGCCTCCCTGCATCCTCAATGCTACCTGTCCCTCTACCTATCTTTGTATTGTCTGCAAACGTAGCCAGGTTGCCGTCAGTTCTTTCATCCAGATCGTTAATGTATAAAATGAAAAGTTGTGGTCTCAACATTGAGCATTGTGGAACACCACTTGCCACCAGCTGCCATCCTGAAAAAGACCCTTTTATCCTCACTCTCTGATTTCTGCCAGACAGCTTCTAGCCAGGCTAGCACTTTGCCTCTGACAATATCGCCCTTACCTTATTCAGTAACCTCCTGTGCGGCACCTTGTCAAAGGTCTTCTTAAAGTCCAGGTAGGTAACACCCATTGGCTCTCCTTGGTCCAACTTACTCATTACTCCCTCAAAGAATTTTGGCAGATTTGTCAGGCATTACCTCCCCTTAATGAAACCATGCTGACTCTGCCCAATTTTACCACACACTTCCAAGTATTCAAAAATTTCATCCTTCACAATGGATTCCAGAATCTTACCCATGACCGAGGTTAGGCTAATTGGTCTGTAAATTTCCATCTTTTGCCTTACTTCCTTTTTAAACAGGGGTGTTCACGTTAGCATTGGTGGAGAGAAACCCCAGTTATTGTATCAGGTTGATCTGCTGAACTTTTCCAGCAATTTTTATTTTTGCCTTGTACTTAAATGGAAATCCAGTTAGTTTTGGGTCAATGGTAACCTCCAGAACATTTGATAATTCAGTGGTGTTAATACGAATGAATATCAAGGGGTATAGTTAGACTCTCTCTTGAAGCAGCTGAAGGTACTTGGGCCTTGGACACAACCATGAAGAAATTCTGCAGCAATGTCCTGGGACTGAAATCATTGGCTTTTCACAATCACAACCACCTTCCTTTGTACCAGGTATGACTCTAAATAATGGAGAGCTTCTTTGATTCCCATTGCCTCCAATCTTTCTACTACTCCTTGATGCTTCAATCAGTTAAATGCGACCTTGATATCAAAGGCACTTCTTCTTGACGTCAACTATTTAATTCATGTTTGCAGCAAACCTGTAATGAAGTAAAGGGCTGAATGGCCTCGGCAGAACCCAAACTGAATGGGAAACACAACGTATAAGGGTCAGTGGGCAGGTTATTGCATAAAGAGATGTTAGGTCAGATGATCAAAAACATGATCTTGAAGGAGGAAATATATGTTTTAATTTTCAACTGTTACACATCATTTGAAATGAAATAATCTCTGGCTATACTCCAGAGAAGTTCATTGCAGTTACCTAAACACAAACTACGTCGGAGTGGGTAGAATTCTCTGGGTTCTCCTCTTTCCTTGAGCCAGTATAAAAACTTTAATAAGCTATTTAACAAAAGGTAATTGGAACTGTGGCTTTCTTTTCCTGTGATCCATTCATCACAATACTTGTAAAAGCAAATAATTAAACCTTAAAACAACTTAACAGTTCAGTGAAGAATGTCCTTTAATTCATTTGCTCAGCTGGGCTCGACTGGATGCTAAACTTACCGATTAGTAAGTTTAAACTATCTAATTACACTAAAGTTCATTTCACTACAGCCTTGGGATCCAGAATAATATTAAATGTTATGACAAGGTGTACAATATGAAAAATATCCCACAACATTGCAAAGAATAGAATCAATCAGAAAGGGATGAGTATGAATGTCATTGGCAATTAATAGTGATAGGATAAAGAAAATTCCTTCCCTATTGGAGGATGGGAAAGAGAAACTAGGGGAAGGAAAGTGTTGATAGGTTTATACCTATGCAAGCCACAGCTGGAATTACTTTCCGCGCTTTAATCTTCGTCCAAGAAAATTACAGGGCTTGTTGTATATTTGTCATTTAGCTATATATTTCACCTGATTTCTTCCAAACAACACAGAGATGACACCAACTGTAAGTCTGCACAGGTTTATTTATAATATTTAAAACACCTCTTTCTATCCATGCTATCACCTTGCCTCTGATACCATGGGAGAAAGTGAGGACTGCAGATGCTGGAGATCAGAGCTGAAAATGTGTTGTTGGAAAAGCGCAGCAGGTCAGGCAGCATCCAAGGAACAGGAGAATCGACATTTTGGGCATGATTCCTGAAGAAGGGCTCGTGCCCGAAACGTCGATTCTCCTGCTCCTTGTATGCTGCCTGACCTGCTGCGCTTTTCCAGCAACACATTTTCAGCTCTGATACCATGGGCCCTTATCGTACTCAGTAGCCTCCTGTGCAGCACCTTGTCAAAGGCCATCTTGAAGTCAAGGTAGATCCTAGGATTTCTGCTGACACGTTCATAGCTCAGACTTTACAGGCTTGTCTGGAAACTACTTTTCATTTGTTTTATCAACTTCCTGTGCTGGACTTCAGCAGAAGCATCCTGAAAATCTAAATATATCACATCAACTGGTTTGCCCCTTTATCAACTCTGTTAGCAACATCATCAAAAACACCCCTATCAGGTTTGCATAAATCCAATTTCTATTTACAATATCTCTTTAATCTAAGGTGAAATAGAGTAATGAAGAGAGTTACATGATGTACTATAAGCCCTGCCTGACAACAATCTTGTTTCCCAGGTAATTTAGATTATTAGTTAGTTAAGTAACATTTAATTAATGTTGCTTTTGCTTGTTACAGTAAAGGTCTTAAAACTTGAAAATTTGTCATATGATTCCTTTACATTGGTCAGTGGAATTTAGATCTCTTTCTCAAAGTGATTGGTCTTGATGAGGATGATAACAAAGAAATCCACGTGATACCTGCCTTTCTCCCATATTTCTTCATATCTTTGGTGATCACAAATCTATTGATCTTAATTTTTAAATTAAAACCTGATCTAACATCAATGGTTGTTTGTGGGAGAGCATTCCAAATTTCTACCACCCGTTGTGCGCACGCTTGTTTCTTAATTTCTCTTTTGAGAGGCCTGGCTCCAATGTTTAGGCTATTGCCCGTAGTCTTCGACTCCCCAACGAGCTGAAATAGGTTTTTTCTCTATCTGTTCCCCTGAATAGCTTTTAAATTTTTCTTTTAATTCTCTGAGCCTTCTAAATTCCAGAGAATGGAAACTTGTTGTGTAATGGCTTCCCATAATTTCACCCTTGGAATCCAGTTCTCATTATTATATACACAGATCTACCTTACAGATCCCCTGATCCTGCAGTGCTCTATCCTGCAGAAGCTGGTATTCCTCCTGCTTAATGTCCATACCTTCCTCCTCACAAGATGGCTTCCACTCTCCAGTTCTTCAGAGTCCATTTGCAGAGCCAAATCCAAGCTTCAGAACATTATCTTCAGGAGGCCTATCATCTGCTCCATGACAACCTTAGTTGAAGAATGGGCTGCATTGCATCTACACTTAGTATCCATCGGGGGCCTGTGTAATGTGGAGTCATGTGATGTGTTGTGGCTTTTTATATGATGGAACAATGAGGTATACCAAAATACCTCAATTGGTGAAAGCAATTGAACTGGCAGGAAAATAACCACTGGGAGTTTAGTTTATAGCTACACTTGATATGGCATATATGATCTGACTTGGAAAATATGTTGCTGATGTCAATAGGATATAACAGCACATTTGGTTACATCCAATCAGCAATTATTAGTTACCTTCATCTTCTCTTATGTTCCAACTGATTTTTTTTCCTCTCCCCGCCCCTTTCAGTGTTCACACTTCAGTTGAATTCCCAGGTTTTAAATATTATAAATAAACCTGCTATCTCAAAGATTTTGTAACTAAAAAAAAATCTATGTTCATGTTATCATTATACAACACGTTAATGTGCAATTACACAATCATTCCCAGTATTTTCCACATTTTTCGAGTAATGTAGCTTCCTGCCTAAGTAACACAAGACAGCATTAAAATCCAAATGGGAATACATAGATTTCACAGCTCTGGATAGATTACACCTGTGAACATTTCTGCATGGCATAAGTTAGAAAGAATATATTGGCCTTAGGTGCAACAAGTTAGACAGGACTTAGTTCCAATAGAGGTGAAATGGTGCAGTGATCACTCATTGACTGTAAATTTGTTGCTGCTCTAAAGGCCATTATCTTTGCCAAGAAGAATTTTTATTTGTTTTTTTTTTGCTCTATTTTTGCTGCTGCTGACTAAAAGTGAGTTTTCAACCAGGAGAAATTTTTCCAGTATTTGATGGTCCCTCATTGAACAATAAGAAGATTTTAGGTTACACTGAGCATTGGGGAAAGAATAGCGCTCAGTTAGACCGGGTGCTGAGATGGAACTGTTCTAAGGATGGGTAACCTGTGTTGCCTGATTCTTAAATAACTATATATTTATAAATGTGAATGTGTATTTGCAATGAATTGTTAGCTTTGCTACCCGTGTGCCCTGAAAAGCATTTCATTTTAGTTCCCCTGCCACTACGTGCATTATGAAGGGCAACTCCTGGCTGGCACCTCTTGACGGTGGAGGAGGAACCCCAGGAGATCCCAGTGGTGGCAGTACTTTGACCTTTGCTGAAGGAAGATAGTATGAGCAGGGTTCCATTGAGGTGTGGTATAAAAGTCATGAGGTGAACTTAGGAGGATAGTTTGAGAAATCTTCCTTGGGTTTACAGAGAGAAACTGTTGATGAAACTCTTTGAGAAATTGACACTTTGCTGATGTCAGGTAAAATTCGGCCCAATGTATCAGTGAGTAACCAACACATTAACCAAATTAAAAAATAGCATCTGATCTATCAAACCAGATTTCAGTCTGGGATCTCACTTGTCCAGTAGTACCGTCAGCTGGGATAATAACAGAGGTAATATATTTTAGCAGAAACAAAATGTATTTGCACTTATAATTTTGAATGGTGTTAGGGTTTAATGATATGCATTAGCAGAAGGATTTTGGTATTCAGATCAAAAGGCATTAAAAACAGAGGAAAAGACATGATAAAATGGTAACTAAATAGTAGGTTTCACAAGGTATAGAGTACAGAATGTATTGGTGCAGTTTTGAGCATGAAGCTACAATCTATATACTTAAAAATAAAGGACTCTGAATGGATTTGCTATAATGCCTCCTGGTATGATGTAGTACACATACAAAGGTGATTTGGGATACACGACAACGTCCACCTGGTCCGGGACCTGATCCATTTCTGTCGACGGGCTGGTCTGCCGAGCGCCTTCCTGTCTCTCGACCAGGAGAAGGCGTTCGACAGGGTCGATCACGAGTACCTGCTCGGGACTCTGCGGGCGTTCGGGTTCGGGACGCGGTTCGTCGCCCGGATCCGACTTTTGTACGCCGCCGCAGAGTGTCTGGTTAAAGTTAACGGGTCCCTGACGGCGCCCCTTCGCTTCAGGAGAGGAGTGCGTCAAGGCTGCCCCCTGTCCGGCCAGCTGTATTCCCTGTGCGTGGAGCCTTTCCTGCGCCTCTTGCGGAGGAGGTTGTCGGGGCTGGTTCTGCGCGGCACGGGCACAGGGGTGGTCCTCTCGGCCTACGCCGACGACGTGCCCCTCACTTTCACCGACCCGGCTGACCTGGGGAGGATGCACGAGTGCCAGGCCGTGTATTCGGCGGCTTCTTCCGCCAGGATCAACTGGGCCAAATGTTCCGGACTACTGGTCGGTCCGTGGCGGGTGGACTCTGCCGGAGGAGTTACGGGGGTTCAGCTGGAGTACCACCCATCTCCTCTACCTGGGGGTCTACCTCAGCCTGGCTGAGGAATCCTGGCCGGCCAACTGGCAGGAGCTGGAGGCCAAAGTCTCGGCTCGCCTAGGCCGCTGGACAGGACTGCTCCGAGTGCTATCTTACAGGAGTCGAGTGCTGGTCATAAACCAGCTGGTGGCCGCCATGCTGTGGTACCGGCTGGTCACTTTGGTCCCTCCTCCTGGCTTTGTCGCTGACATCCAGAGAACGTTGGTCGACTTCTTCTGGGACAAAAAGATGCACTGGGTCGCCGCGCAGGTCCTGAGTCTCCCTATTGAGGAGGGCGGTCAGTCGCTGGTGTGCGTCCGCACCCAGGTCGCGACGTTCCGCCTTCAGACCTTGCGGCGATACCTTTACGTCGAGCCTCCTCCTAGGTGGTGCGCCCTGGCGATGTATTTTTTCCGCCAGGTGCGTAACCTCAACTACGACACGCAGCTCTTGTTCGTCGACCGTGACGGTTTGGAGGTCGCCCTCAAGGCGCTGCCTGTCTTTTACCAGGACCTGATCACTGTCTGGAACATGGTCGAATCGCGTCGCGCCTACCCTCCGGCTGGAGTAGCGGCTGTCGTCAGGGAGCCGTTGCTCAGGAATCCGCACCTCCGTACTCGCGGGTTCGAGTGGCTGTCGGAGGGGAGGGCCGTGGCGGCGAGGGCGACCAGGGTCGGGGACGTGCTGGGTGCCGGCGGCCTGGGCTGGACGCTGCCGCAGGACATAGCTAGCAGGGCAGCGGTAGACGTCCGGTACGTGGCCACCGCCATCCGACGCCTTAAAACGGCGGTGCTCGGACCCGACGTAGTGCACCAGTTGGAGGACGCTCAGGTGTGCGGTGGGATCCCGTCCGCGCTCACCCCAGCCCGGACGGAATTTCACATTGGCCCCAAGGTCCCGTACTTCCCGCGGGAGCCTGTGCCCCACAACCTGAGCCGCCTCCGGAATTTTAATTTTGTTGCTTTTAGGGATATAAAAAGGAGGGCCCTGTATCGACTGCTGCTGCACACCGTCCACCTCTTCTCCCTCATCCACCGTCCGGACACGCCTTGGCGTGCCCATTTGCCACCGGGCGGTGGAGATCCCCAGTGGAGGGCTCTCTACGCGGGAGTCCTCCCCCTTTCTCTCGGGGATCTGGGGTGGAGGGTGCTGCACGCAGCAGTCCCCTGCAACCGCAGATTGCGGTGGTTCACGGACTCCCAGCCCAACTGCTTGTTCTGTGGCGCTGTGGAGTCCGTGGACCATGTATATATTGGGTGTGGGCGTTTGCACTCCCTTTTTGATTTTCTTAAGAACCTTCTCCTCTGTTTCTGGCTGCACTTCAGTCCCACGCTCCTGATCTTCGGGCACCTGGTACGGAGGAGGGAGGGCAGGTCCGAGGACCTCCTCGTGGGTCTGCTCCTGGGCCTGGCCAAACTGGCCATCAACAGGTCCAGGCAGCGGGCCGTGGAGGGGGTCGTTAGGGTCGACTGCCTGCCCCTCTTCCGGGGTTACGTTAGAGCCCGGGTGTCCTTGGAGAAGGAGCACGCGGTGTCCACCAACACCCTGGAGTCGTTCAGGGAGAGGTGGGCGCCGCAGGGAGTGGAGTGTATTATTTCCCCATCCAACTCTATTTTGATTTAGTCCCTACCCTCCCCTTCACTGTTTTGATCACACAGCATTGCCCTGTGGTTTGAAGGGCAGTGCTCGTCACTGGCCACTCGGGTGTTTTTCATATCTTCCTGGTGGTGGAAACTTAATAAAGATTCGTGCACTTTGTGTCTTTCACTGTGTCTCACACCTGCACACACACACCATGGGTGCTGGGGAAAAAATAAGCTCTACCGCAGTTAGGCGGTAGTGTGGGGGTTTAAAAAAAAAAAAAAAAATTAACAGGAGATTTACGAAAAAGAAAAAAAAATAAAACGGCGGTGCTCGGACCCGACGTAGTGCACCGGTTGGAGGACGCTCAGGTGTGCGGTGGGATCCCGTCCGCGCTCACCCCAGCCCGGACGGAATTTCACATTGGCCCCAAGGTCCCGTACTTCCCACGGGAGCCTGTGCCCCACAACCTGAGCCGCCTCCGGATTTTAATTTTGTTCCCTTCAAAGATGTGAAAAGAAAGACCCTGTATCGACTGCTGCTGCACACCGTCCACCTCTTCTCCCTCATCCACCGTCTGGACACGCCTTGGCGTGCCCATTTGCCACCGGGCGGTGGGGATCCCCAGTGGAGGGCTCTCTACGCGGGAGTCCTCCCCCTTTCTCTCGGGGATCTGGGGTGGAGGGTGCTGCACGCAGCAGTCCCCTGCAACCGCAGGTTGCGGTGGTTCACGGACTCCCAGCTGAACTACTTGTTCTGTGGCGCTGTGGAGTCCGTGGACCATGTATATATTGGGTGTGGGCGTTTGCACTCCCTTTTTGATTTTCTTAAAAACCTTCTCCTCTGCTTTTGGTTGCACTTCAGTCCCACGCTCCTGATCTTCGGGCACCTGGTACGGAGGAGGGAGGGCAGGTCCGAAGACCTCCTCGTGGGTCTGCTCCTGGGGGCTTGGCCAAACTGGCCATCAACAGGTCCAGGCAGCGGGCCGTGGAGGGGGTCGTTAGGGCCGACTGCCTGCCCCTCTTCTGGGGTTACGTTAGAGCCCGGGTGTCCTTGGAGAAGGAGCACGCGGTGTCCACCAACACCCTGGAGTCGTTCAGGGAGAGGTGGGTGCCGCAGGGAGTGGAGTGTATTATTTCCCCCTCCAACTCTATTTTGATTTAGTCCCTACCCTCCCCTTCACTGTTTTGATCACACAGCATTGCCCTTTGATGTGAAGGGCAGTGCTTGTCACTGGCCACTCGGGTGTTTTTCATATCTTCCTGATGGTGGAAATTGAATAAAGATTCGTGCACTTTGTGTCTTTCACTGTGTCTCACACCTGCACACACACACCATGGCTGCTGGGGAAAAATAAGCACTACCGCAGTTAGGCGGTAGTGTGGGGGTAAACAAGAAAAAAAAATATGTGGAATAAATTCCTCCTCTTGTGGGGCATCCTGGGACAAGAAGTCATAGTGTTAGGATAAGGGGGAGCAAATTTAAAACAGATTTGAAGATAAGCTACTTCTCCCAAAGGGTTGTGAATCTGTGGAATTCACTACCTCAAAGTGCGGTGGATGCTGGGACAGTGAGTAAATTTAATGAGGGGTTAGACAGATTTTTAATTGTTAATGGTTTGAAGGGAGTCTGGAGAGAAGGCAGGAAAATGGGGATCAGGAGCACATCAGCCATGATTGAACAGCGGAGCAGTCTCGATGGGACACCCAGAACATGCAGCCAGGAGGACATTGCTATTCCGGGAGGAGACCACCACGCTGGGCTGCTGGAATACTGGGCTGGGATCCTCTGCAGAAGAAGACCGCTATGCTGGGCAAAGACCACTACTTCCGGATGAGACAACTATGTCGGGCCGCTGGAATACCTGGAAGCTGGTGTCGAAAAATACTTACACATGGGGACAGGACCACTACACCGAGATGAGACCATCATGTTGGGACATGGCCATCACACTGAGAAATGGCCAATACACTGGGACATGGCCATCACACTGGGACACGGCCATCTCACTTGACATGGACATCGCACTGTGACATGGCCACCACATTGGAACATGGCCATCACACTGGGACACAGCCATCACACTGGGACATGGCCATCTCACTGGGACACAGCCATCACACTGGGACACGGCCGTCACACTGAGACACGGACATCACATTGGAACACGGCCATCACACTGAGACACAGAAACCACACTGAGACACGGACATCACACTGAGACACGGACATCACACTGGGACATGGACACCACACTGAGAGACAGAAACCACACTGAGACACGGACATCACACTGAGACACGGCCATCACACTGGGACACGGCCATCACACTGGGACATGGACACCACACTGGGACACGGACACCACACTGGGACACGGACATCACACTGGGACACGGACACCACACTGGGACACGGACACCACACTGAGACACGGACACCACACTGGGACACGGACATCACACTGGGACACGGACATCACACTGAGACACAGACATCACACTGGGACAGGGCATCACACTGAGACACGGACATCACACTGGGGCACGGACACCACACTGAGACACGGACACCACACTGGGACACGGACATCACACTGGGATAGGGCATCACACTGAGACACGGACATCACACTGGGGCACGGACACCACACTGAGACACGGACACCACACTGGGACACGGACATCACACTGGGACACAGACATCACACTGGGACACGGACACCACACTGAGACACGGACACCACACTGGGACACGGACATCACACTGGGACACAGACACCACACTGGGACACGGCCATCACACTGGGACACGGACACCACACTGGGACACGGACATCACACTGGGACAGGGCATCACACTGAGACATGGACATCACACTGGGGCACGGACACCACACTGGGACACGGACACCACACTGGGACACGGCCATCACACTGAGACACAGACATCACACTGGGACACGGACACCACACTGGGACATGGCCATCACACTGGGACACGAACACCACACTGTGACACGGCCATCACACTGGGACACGGCCATCACACTGGGACACGGACACCACACTGGGACATAGCCATCACACTGTGACATGACCACCACATTGGGACACGGACACCACACTGGGACACGGACACCACACTGGGACACGGACATCACACTGGGACACGGACACCACACTGGGACATGGACACCACACTGAGACACAGACATCACACTGGGACATGGACACCACACTGGGACACGGACACCACACTGAGACACAGACACCACACTGGGACACGGACACCACACTGGGACATGGCCATCACACTGGGACACGGACACCACACTGTGACACGGCCATCACACTGGGACACGGCCATCACACTGGGACACGGACACCACACTGGGACACGGACATCACACTGGGACACAGACACCACACTGGGACACGGCCATCACACTGGGACACGGACACCACACTGGGACACGGACACCACACTGGGACACGGACACCACACTGGGACATGGCCATCACACTGGGACACGGACACCACACTGTGACACGGCCATCACACTGGGACACGGCCATCACACTGGGGCACGGACACCACACTGGGACATAGCCATCACACTGTGACATGACCACCACATTGGGACACGGACACCACACTGGGACACGGACACCACACTGGGACACGGACATCACACTGGGACACGGACACCACACTGGGACATGGACACCACACTGAGACACAGACATCACACTGGGACATGGACACCACACTGGGACACGGACACCACACTGAGACACAGACACCACACTGGGACACGGACACCACACTGGGACATGGACATCACACTGCGACACGGACACCACACTGGGACATGGCCATCACACTGTGACATGACCACCACATTGGGACACAGACACCACACTGGGACACGGACACCACACTGTGACACGGACACCACACTGAGACACAGACATCACACTGTGACACGGACATCACACTGAGACACAGACATCACACTGGGACAGGGCATCACACTGAGACACGGACATCACACTGGGGCACGGACACCACACTGAGACACGGACACCACACTGGGACACGGCCACCACACTGAGACACAGACATCACACTGGGACACGGACACCACACTGGGACACGGACACCACACTGAGACACGGACATCACACTGGGACACGGACACCACACTGGGACACGGACACCACACTGAGACACAGACACCACACTGGGACACGGACACCACACTGGGACACGGACACCACACTGGGACATGGCCATCACACTGTGACATGACCACCACATTGGGACACAGACACCACACTGGGACACGGACACCACACTGGGACACGGACATCACACTGGGACATGGCCATCACACTGTGACATGACCACGACATTGGGACACAGACACCACACTGGGACACGGACACCACACTGGGACACGGACATCACACTAGGACACGGACACCACACTGGGACACAGACATCACACTGGGACACAGACACCACACTGGGACACAGACATCACACTGGGACACGGACACCACACTGTGACACAGACATCACACTGAGACACAGACACCACACTGAGACACGGCCATCACACTGGGACACAGACACCACGTTGGGACACGGACACCACACTGAGACACAGACACCACACTGGGACACGGACATCACACTGGGACACGGCCAACACACTGAGACACAGACACCACACTGGGACACGGACACCACAGTGGGACACGGACACCACACTGGGACACGGACACCACACTGAGACACAGACATCACACTGTGACACGGACATCACACTGGGACACGGACACCACACTGAGACACGGACATCACACTGGGACACGGACACCACACTGAGAGACAGAAACCACACTGAGACACGGACATCATACTGAGACACAGCCATCACACTGAGACACGGACACCACACTGGGACACGGCCATCACACTGGGACATGGACACCACACTGGGACACGGACATCACACTGGGTCACGGCCATCACACTGGGACACGGACACCACACTGGGACACGGACATCACACTGGGACACGGACATCACACTGGGACACGGATACCACACTGGGACACGGACATCACACTGGGACACGGACACCACACTGGGACATGGACACCACAATGGGACACGGCCATCACACTGAGACACAGACATCACACTGGGACACGACCAGAACACTGGGACATGGACATCACACTGAGACACGGACATCACACTGGGACTCGACCAGCACACTGGGACACGGACATCACACTGGGACATGGACATCACACTGGGACACGACCAGCACACTGGGACATGGACATCACACTGGGACACGGACACCACACTGGGACATGGACATCACACAGGGACACGACCAGCACACTGGGACATGGACAGCACACTGGGACATGGACATCACACTGGGACACGGACACCACACTGGGACACGGACATCACACTGGGACACGGTCACCACACTGGGACACAGACATCACACTGGGACACAGACACCACACTGGGACACGGCCACCACACTGGGACACGGACACCACACTGGGACACGGCCATCACACTGAGACACAGACATCACACTGGGACACGGACACCACACTGGGACACGGACACCACACTGTGACACGGCCATCACACTGTGACACGGACACCACACTGTGACACAGACATCACACTGAGACACGGACACCACACTGGGACACGATCACCACACTGAGACACAGACATCACACTGGGACATGGCCATCACACTGTGACATGACCACGACATTGGGACACAGACACCACACTGGGACACGGACACCACACTGGGACACGGACATCACACTAGGTCACGGACACCACACTGGGACACAGACATCACACTGGGACACAGACACCACACTGGGACACAGACATCACACTGGGACACGGACACCACACTGTGACACAGACATCACACTGAGACACAGACACCACACTGAGACACGGCCATCACACTGGGACACAGACACCACATTGGGACACGGACACCACACTGAGACACAGACACCACACTGGGACACGGACATCACACTGGGACACGGCCAACACACTGAGACACAGACACCACACTGGGACACGGACACCACAGTGGGACACGGACACCACACTGGGACACGGACACCACACTGAGACACAGACATCACACTGTGACACGGACATCACACTGGGACACGGACACCACACTGAGACACGGACATCACACTGGGACACGGACACCACACTGAGAGACAGAAACCACACTGAGACACGGACATCATACTGAGACACAGCCATCACACTGAGACACGGACACCACACTGGGACACAGACACCACACTGGGACATGGACATCACACTGGGACACGGATATCACACTGCGACACAGACATCACACTGGGACACGGCCATCACACTGGGACACAGACATCACACTGGAACACAGACATCACACTGGGACACGGACACCACAATGGGACCCAGACATCACACTGGGACACAGACATCACACTGGGACACGGACATCACACTGGGACACGGACACCACACTGGGACACGGACATCACACTGGGACACAGACATCACACTGGGACACGGACACCACACTGGGACCCAGACATCACACTGGGACACAGACATCACACTGGGACACGGACATCACACTGGGACACGGACACCACACTGGGACCCAGACATCACACTGGGACACAGACATCACACTGGGACACGGACACCACACTGGGACATGGACATCACACTGAGACACAGACATCACACTGGGACACGGATATCACACTGCGACACAGACATCACACTGGGACACGGCCATCACACTGGGACACGGTCATCACACTGGGACACAGACATCACACTGGGACACGGACACCACACTGGGACCCAGACATCACACTGGGACACAGACATCACACTGGGACACGGACATCACACTGGGACACGGACACCACACTGGGACCCAGACATCACACTGGGACACAGACATCACACTGGGACACGGACACCACACTGGGACATGGACATCACACTGAGACACAGACATCACACTGGGACACGGACATCACACTGGGACACGGACACCCCACTGGGACACGGACACCACACTGGGACACAGACATCACACTGTGACACGGACATCACACTGAGACACGGACATCAGACTGAGACACGGACACCACACTGGGACACGGACACCACACTGGGACACGGACATCACACTGGGACACGGACACCACACTGGGACACGGACATCACACTGGGACACGGACACCACACTGGGACACAGACACCACACTGAGACACGGACATCACACTGAGACACGGACACCACACTGGGACACAGACACCACACTGGGACACGGACACCACACTGGGACATGGACACCACACTGGGACACGGACACCACACTGGGACACAGACACCACACTGGGACACAGACACCACACTGAGACACGGACATCACACTGGGACACGGACATCACACTGGGACACAGACACCACACTGAGACACGGACATCACACTGGGACACGGACATCACACTGGGACACAGACACCACACTGGGACATGGCCATCACACTGGGACATAGCCATCACACTGGGACACGGACATCACACTGAGACACGGACATCACACTGAGACACGGACACCACACTGGGACACAGACACCACACTGAGACACGGACATCACACTGGGACACGGACATCACACTGGGACACGGACACCACACTGGGACACGGACACCACACTGAGACACGGACACCACACTGGGACACAGACATCACACTCGGACACGGACACCACACTGTGACATGGACACCACACTGGGACACAGAGACCACACTGAGACACGGCCATCACACTGGGACACGGTCATCACAATCACTCGTTGCCACAGGAGGCTGTGTAGGCCAGGGCTTTGAGTGGATTCAAGACATAGATTCATTCTTGATTAGTAAGGAGATCAAGGGTTATGGGGAGAAACATATCAACCATTATTGAATGACAGAGCAGATTCGATGAGCTGAATAGCCTTCTTCCACTCCTGTCTCTTTTAGTTTTTGACTGCATCCTGGACCCTGAAGCATGTTCTGTACTTTGATACAATGATGAATCCTCAATTTCAACTCCACTTTCACTCTCCATATCCCTCGATTCTCAGAGAGATACAACATTGGGCAACATTGTAGACAATGTTGATGACAGCATAAAATTACAAAAGGAAATTGCTGGTTTAGACAAATATGCAAAGTTGTGGCAGGTGGATTTTAACATAAGCAAGTGTGAGGTTATTCATTTCAGAGTGAAAAAGGATAGTTCAGGGTAATTTTTGGAAGGCACCAAATTAAATAGTGGGTGACCAATGAGATTTGGGGATTCATATGTATATCTGTTTCAAATGCCACAAACAGGTGCAGAAAATAGTCAAAAAGGATAATGAAGGCCGACTGCCTGTCCCTCTTCCGCGGTTATGTTAGAGCCCGGGTGTCCTTGGAGAAGGAGCACGCGGTGTCCACCAACACCCTGGAGTCATTCAGGGAGAGGTGGGCGCCGCAGGGAGTGGAGTGCATCACTTCTCCCTCCAACTCTATTTTGATTTAGTCCCTACCCTCCCCTTCACTGTTTTGATCACACAGCATTGCCCTTTGATGCGAAGGGCAGTGCTTGTCACTGGCCACTCGGGTGTTTCCTTTCTTCCTGATGGTGGAAATTGAATAAAGATTCGTGCACCTTGTGTCTCTCACTGTGTCTCACACAAAAAAGAAGAAAAAAAAAGAAATAAAAAGGCTAATGGAACGTTGGCCTTCATACCTGCAGTGCCAGAGTATAGGGATGCAGAGACTATACCGCTGTTATACAAAATCCAGTTAGACCCCACTTTGGGTACTATGAGCAGATCTGGGTATTACACCTAGGAAGGATGTTTTGGGTCTGTAGGGAATTCATTGCAGGTTTACAAGGGTGATAACTGCACTTCAGGGCTTAAGTTCTGAGGAGAGATTAAGCCTTTGTTCACTCGAATTTAGAAGGTTAAGGAGTGGTCTAGTCGAGGTCCATACGATATTGCCAGGGAAAGGTAGGGTAGATAAAGATGAACTATTTCAGCTGGTTGAGGATTGTAGAATCAGGGGCATAGTCTAAGGACTATGGCTAGGCCATTCAGGAGCAATGTTAGAAAGCACTTTGCCCATGGAGATTTGAAACACTCTTCCTCAGATAGCGGTCAATGCTAATTCAATTGTTAAATTTAATCTGAGATAGATTTTTATTAAGAAAGGGTATCAAAGGATTATGGGCCCAAGGCAGCCAAATGGAGTTAGGCCATAGATCAGCCATGATCTTATTGAATGGTGGAGCAGGTGAAAGGGGCTGAATGGTTGACTCTTGTTTCTAGTATACTTTGTTCACAAACAAAAAGGATGTTTTCAATACATTAACCTCTGCTTGAAAATGTATAAGCTACTCTCAATGCTTGGCAAACAACAATTTGTCTTAAATGTTATTATCAGTCTATTACCCCAGATAAATTCTGAAGAAGTCAGTGGCCTCGCAATGTTGTTTGAACCATGCCCCCCCCAACTTGAAGCCAAGTTGTAGTTGTTGTGGGTATGCTCACCGAGCTGGGAAGTTGGTTTGTAGACATTTCACCCCCTCTCTAGGTGACATCCTCAGTGCCGTGGAGCCTCCTATGAAGCATTGCTGTTCCTGTGTCAGTTGGAATTTATTTGGTTTTGTTCGCGCTGCTTCTGGTTGTTCGTTGCAGTGGTCGCTATGTTGGGCCTAGGTCAATGTGTCTCTTCGGGGAGTCCGTGGATAAGTGCCATGCTTCTAGAAATTCTCTGGCTGTCCTTTGTTTGGCTTATCTTATTATTTGTCCCAGTTGAATTTGTGGTCCTTATCGCCTGTGAGTATACCTGATTAGGACAGCTGGTCATGGCGTTTAGTGACTATATTAGACCCACTTTCTTTGAAGCCAAGTGATATGTGAAAACAGTTGTAAATATCATTACTAAAACTCGATAGCTCATGAGATAAACAATACACCTGATGGTTTGCAAACTATTAGTGCTTAGCAACATTTTATGATTAGAATTTCAGATTCAGGATCCAAAATTACAAATTTGTTCAAAACTATGGATTTTGTGCTGTCCAGGTTTCACAGGGGTACACAAAACCTAAATGCAAATCTGACTCTTACTGAACCACTCCCAGATTTGAACATTGACATCGCTTTGAGGGTCTCAGCACATGAAATGCAGATTTATTGCTAAGTTTGTCCCAAGCCAATAAATATATGACAAATGGATAACAGAAGAGAGTTACAAGGCTGCAATTCAATTGAATAGCCCTCAGGATGTCATAAAATTCAAGAACAAAGGTAAAGTGGATTCTTGAATGCCTGCAAAGCCTTGAGGTTAAGTTACAGTCTTAAAGGAATGAACTCTAGGATAAGGTTCCACAGTGGCCTCATCCTACACTTGCCTTGACAGTTTTACAGTCCCAGATCAAGTTTTGCATTTCACCTAACCAGCTGGAACATGAGGATCTAACGTTCTGTCTTTGTTAATTTTAGCAATTAAAAACTAGACATGGTTAGAAAGTATTTTAACTGCTTTTTGTACATAGCTACTTTTCAGCACAATTGGACAGAACAGTCAAAATAATTTTCTCCCCTGTTTAGAAATGACTTCTTGATGTTGAAGTGGATCCTAAAACAGATGTTCAGATGAAGGCAGTGAAAAAGTTTCCAATCATAGAATCCCTACAGTGTGGAAACAGGTCCTTTGGCCCAACAAATCCACACCCAGACCCATTCCCCTACATTTATCCCTGACCAATGCACCTGAACACTACGAACAATTTAGCATGGCCAATTCACCTAACCTGCACATCTTTGGATTCTGGGAGGAAACCAGAGCACCTGGAGGGAAACCACACAGACAAGGGGAGAATGTGCAAACTCCACACAGACTGTCGCCTGAGGCTAGAATCGAACCTGTGTCCCTGGCACTGTGAGGCAGCAGTGCTAACCACTGAGTCACCGTGCTGTCCACTGAGCTGCAAAACATCGTGGAGGTGGGCAACTTGTCTTTGAATTGTTCTGGCAGGAAAGGAAACAAGGAGAGCCATGTACTGACTCCATATGAATCTTTGTCATAGCAGACCATATTCTGCTATATTTACAGAACAAGCCCCGTTGTGCAAATATAAGTGCAATTGGGTTACTAAAGCCTTGACCTACCACCAAAGCCCCTAAGAAAGATTGCAATATATGTGTTGAATATTGACATGTTGGTGTAAGAAGGAAGGAGTTCCACACTTTTGAGCAGGCTATGAGGTCTTGGAATGTCTTTGTGAATGGTGGACTGCTGGTGAGCCTTTACAATGTTGCCTATGATGACTTCTGCATCACAGAGATGACCATGATTAATTTGTAACGAAGATTGCTTGTGGTCAAGATTTGTGATTGACAGGTATTTTGTATTCATCCTGCTCAGAGATCTTATTCCACACCTCTGGAGTATGTGAGGCTTGAACCCAGGCTTCTGGCTGAGAGGTAGGGACATTACCTCTGCATCAAAGAGACTGTCCTGGCACAATTAGTCACTGAATGCATTTCACATGCAGAATTCTCTGCTTACTGATGTCTTTAACCTGTTCTATGTAAGTGCCTCATTAATGCAGTAGCCCTTTGAATGGCCTCATGTCACTCACGATAGGGTCCGCTCTCCCAGACGGAACTAAAATACATACTCCACTCATTCAGGGTGTGGTGACAGTCATTTCCATTTACATTGCACTTTTGAAACTTGGATGAGGATGGAAGGCTTCACAGAATGAGGCGTGGGCTCTGCCTGTAATCTAGGTGAACCCCCAAACCTTCCTGTTCCTTCTGGCCTTGCACTCCCTGTCAATCCCTTCAGGTATTAGCTTCCCAAATTCCAATCTACCTTTATCATTTAACTTTTCACCTCCTAAGCCCTGGGTCTACAACTTAGTTATTACCAAACATCATTATTGCTGCTCACCCCCACCGTTGAAGCCAGGGTTGTGGTTACCATTGATGACACCTCAGCCCTTTCCTGTTATACACTGTGCCCTTCAATACTTTATCATCTCCCACCCTTACATGTTGAGTTGCCCTCTTCACAATGATTGCCCCCTCTGCATCCCAGCATGCTGCCTTCAGTCCCAAAAATTAACTTCCCAAATTGTCCACCATAGCAGAGACACTCTGATAACCCACCTCTCACCTTGTCATTTAGTGAACAGACCTTCAGACTAATCATAGCCCATTTCCTTACTAGATTGTGACAGCAGCCCTAACTGATGACTGACCAGACTCTTGGCTGACCTTTGTGCAGCCTCCTGACTGGCTTACTGCTAAACTCCTGATATGGAACCCCTGGCCTTGAATGCTCCAAGTGGCTGGCTCACCATGTCCAAGCACCTGGATTGAAATCCAGTACTGCCTTTGACTGACTGTGGCAATATCCTCTGAATGATGGCAATCACCCTGGATTTGACTGATGACTATTCCCCTAAACCATTGATATATGGCCATTTGGTTGGAGAACATGCAGTGTGTTTACAATGTAAGCTGCTGGCATATGATTTAGGTGTGACATTGATCTAGCCTGGTGCCATACTGTTCATTGCTGTCACCAGGTAACTACCCACCTCTTCCTCTACCCACCTGGTACACTGTCCCCTTACAAACTAAATTGCAACCTACCTTCTGTCACTTAACTTTACACACTTCACCTGTCCTCAGACTCTGTCAAAGTGACTTTAGCTCATAAAATATGGCAGCAAGCATGGCAAATCTTGGCCTGCAACTTTACTCCTCTGCTGAGTAGATGTCTCACTGATTTGCTCCAACGGGCACATTTAAGACAGGCCAGAATGAAACATTGTCAACAGGTTTGTGCACAATTTTAAAAAGGATTGCATCAATCGGTTAGTTATGATGGTAATCAGAATATCTGGGTTAATTTCTTTGAATCTCATGGAGTGAAGACCGATAGTCACAGATTCTATCAACGGATTTCATTGCCACAGAAGGCTGTAGAGGCCAGGTCATTGAGTATATTTAAGATGGAATTAGATAAGTTCTTGAGTATCAAGGGGATCGGGGTTGTGGGGAGAAAGTGGGAGAATGGGGTTGAGGAACTTATCAGCTATGATTGAATGGTGGAACAGACCCGATGGGCCGAATGGCCTAATTTCTGTCCTATGTCTTATGGTCATATGGTCTTGTTTTTTTCAGAGTTTCAGGTACTACGTCTAAAAATCAAATGTAACTTGTCCTTATTTGCTAACATGCAATAAACTACATCTTGTTAAGACATGAGCCCCTTCTTATAAAGACTCATTAGTGGCCAATTCTCTATGACTGTAAAACAGTTGGGGCTTACATCCAATCAAGGAAACAGGAACAGTGACAATATCCTTCAGTGACAAATTATATAGGGAAGATTTTAACTCACTCAAAACTCATTCACTTACTAAGAGTTAAAATCAGGCCCAATAGGCACTCTAGGTCAGTGTTGGCATAACTTTCAACTTTCTTCAACATGCACTATTATTGGACAACCTGGTACATTGTGGTCAGTTGAGAAACTTTTAAAAATAACAAAACAGGAAATGCTTTCATTGTTCCAACTGATATAATCAGGTACCACTGAGTTTTAAATATTTTTATCGAAAAAAATGTTAAGCAGAACAAATTGTTTCTGAGTCTCTAAGTTTAATCCCTCCTGGGCATCTAATGTATTTAATCAGCAAGAACTCCAAAAATAAAATTAAAATTGTTTTCAACCAATAAGTATGTTGCCTTGTGGGGTTTATTTTGAAACTTAAAATGTTGGAGAAGTGCAAAACAAAATAATTATGCACACAGCAAAGAATTGTTAAAAGGTTTTCGTTGTCATGGTAAGTTGGGCTCACAGTCTCTGACATTATTAATCAGCTAAATGCAAGATGTCAATAACTACAGTAACAAAAAAAACAATTCTGAACTTAACAGTTAGTGCTTTGTACAGACAATCCTTGGGGAGGATTACTGTATAACTACATCCAGACATGTTATTTGTTCAGAATTATTTGTGTGGCAAAAGGGAAAATTGTTTCATACACAGCATGTTCAATGGCAAGTTTGCCAACTTATTCCAAAAATATTGCCATGCAGTTACAAAATAGGGTATATACAATTGGGAGAAAATGTAATCTAGTATTTAAAGCTGGAATGTTATACCTTAAATCAACTCTTTATGTCTCGGAATCAGGATGTTGCCTTCAGGGTTTTCTGCTGTGATGCTCAAATTCCAGGATTATAATACCTACATGATTAATCCATGAGATTTAAGTCTCCTATATACTTTGTTTATTTCATAATGTCATCTATGCATTACATTATATTGCATGTCTGAGGGCCCTGTCAATGAGAGTTCCATTTTGTATGAAATTTTCAGCTATAGGGATAATTCTTCAGGTATGTCTCCATCTTTTTCTTTTAAATAAGCCCTACATACTACAATGTTGTGTGACTACCACAGTTTAGTGAAAATATTGAGTTTGCGGACAAAAATTCTGAAATTTGATATTGGATTGTGAACTCATAAAAAGACATAAATAAATTATGTTCCCTTGGCACCTTTCCCAATCTCAGGACACTGTTGATGGTCTCACAGCCATACAAGTACTTTTGAAATATAGAGAATGATAAGTCACAAAATACAGCTAGATTGAACTGCAAAACAATATGGACTGTATCCAAGACCATGAATCCTTTAAAGTGATTTTCCAAGCACAAATGACTCTCAAATGGAAATGAGGGATAGGCTTATTCAATACAGACTATATTTTCAAATTCATATTCCTGGAAGTGCAGGAAAATCGCAAATCACAACCTGAACGTCTGCAGTCAGTGACATACATATTTAGTAGATTCAGCTCAACAAAGGGTGACATTGGTAAGTCAATTTGGAAATAGTAGATAGTTTGGGCCCTCCTTACTAATAATTGCATGGCAGAAATCTAATGGATAATGATTGATGGATGACCTATAACAGCTAATTTGGAAGCAGCTCGCAATCTGTAAAATTAGGTATTAGTATAAATTTGATAAAATTTACAGTTAAAATTCAAGGCAATGAGTGAAAGTTTTATTATTTGTGTTCAACCAATGTTCCCCTGGGGAAGGAATGAGCAATTTTGTAAGAATTACCATTGACTTGAATCAAACTTTTCACTGCAAAATTCAGCAAACATGTAAATCCCATGTTGGCACTCTTGTTTCTCAATGCAAAATTAATAAAAACTCCACCCAATTTTTCTTTCACCTGATACCTAGAATAATTAAGTTTCACATTAACTACTGTAACAGAGACTAATCACAACATATGAAAAAGTAAGAGTACTGTTTAATTATCCTGATAATCTGGAACTTTATCATTCCTATGAAATAATAACAAACTTATTTGACACTGATCAATTACACATTTTAAAACTGATAATCTGCTGGCGTTTACATTAAATTCTCTCCAGTGGAAAAATGAAAATATTGAAGCACTTTTTAGAAATTTAGAATTTAATTAGTTCTCTTCTGCAAAAGATTTGTTGGATTTTTGAGATAATGACACTGCAAAGCAAGAGTATGCTAAAGGGGCTAAGGCATCTTTTTGTTACTAATCCTCAAAGCTGTTTGCGATTTTGATCCATTCTGCTTTTTTCTATTCTAACTACCTGAAATATTAGCAGATAGATTCAAGACAAAAACAGCTGTTATCTAAAGAAAATCAGGAAGTCACGATTGTTGTGCCTTACAGATAAATGTGTTGTATTGCTAAGTTAGTTGATCTCACCCAGGGTTCGTTGTCGATGCTATACTTGCTTCGTGGACCCTCAGGTACAGAATTTAAGAGCTACTTATGGTTTTGTAGTCAGTATTCACTTCGCCATATTGGAAAGTGTTGTCCAGAGCTAAGTATCTTGCAAAAATTTACTTTGGTGATGTATAGGATCGGTGCTAGTAGTTACAAATCAAATTAACATGATTTACTGAGAGGACAGCAGACAGAATAAAACATCAGGAAATTGAATTATGGCATTATTACCCAAATGCTCAAACATCCATAAAATCCCTTGGCCCTGTGAATATAATTCAAACAATAACATAACATTACCAGCTGGAAATAGATTTTGGGGGTTTTGGAATCCAAATCAACAAGGTGTGCAGAATTTATAGACTGACTTGACCTTTATGTCTTCAATTCTTGATATTTTACAAAGCTCAGCCCTGGAAATACTGATTTGTATGGCTGTTATTCTTTACTTAGTAGGAAACCTTCTAAGATTATGTTAAAAATCACACAACACCAGGTTATAGTCCAACAGGTTTAATTGGAAGCACATTAGCTTTCGGAGCGACGCTCCTTCATCAGGTGATAGTGGAGGGCTCGACCGTAACACAGAATTTATAGCAAAAATTTACAGTGTGATGTAACTGAAATTATACATTGAAAAATTGATTGTCTGTTAAGCCTTTCATCTGTTAGAATACCGTGATAGTTTCACTTCTTCCATGTGTCAATCACAAAACCTTTTTTTTAAAGTTGCATTCTCGGGTTAGCTGTTAACAATGGTGATAGCTAGACAATATGTTGAAGGTAGTAGCCCCCTGTGTTCTCTGTCTATGACCTGATGACTATCACCTGATGAAGGAGCGTCGCTCCGAAAGCTAGTGTGTTTCCAATTAAACCTGTTGGACTATAACCTAGTGTTGTGTGATTTTTAACTTTGTATACCCCAGTCTAACACCGGCATCTCCAAATCATTACTTCGAAGATTATGATATGTTTGTGGTATTTTCTAAGATGATCACCTGCTGGCACCCTTGCCATCTCTTCTCAGTATGGGATACTGTTTGAACTAGTTCATGCTCTGGTCCTCTTGTCTTTGTTTTGACTTGTGCCTGTTAAATGTTGGTGGTAGAGGATACTCCACTGTAGATTATTTTCAAAACAGGTACTGCTCTTGGTTAACAAGAAGGTTTCTTGCACGATAATAACAAATACAACTACATTTGGTCAGGCATAATAACTAGGACCTTATGGAATTGAAACAGATACTTCTGCTCCCATAAACTTTCTGCTCTGAAATCAAGACTGGAAATTATCTCCACCCTTGGACCATGTACGAAACCCGCAGAGCGGGTAGTACCATTGTAACATAAACATGAACCCTTTCAGAACCATCACCGTTTACAACAGTATCATCATATTTGGGTGATTTGAGAATGTTCATGAGTATCAGTTATACAGGGAGAAAGATGAAAGGCAGATAGAGCAGAGGATAGACAGACATATGCACACATAGGAAAAAGTAACATAAGGAAAAACTTGGATTTATAATGTTTCTTTCATGATCTCAAAATATTCCAAAAACACTTTCCATTTCAAATGCGGTCCCTGTTCTAATTTATGAAATTCTGTAACAATGTGGACATAAATAGCGAGCTCCCACGAACATGAATGTAAAAGGTAAAGTCACCACAGACAGAGACATCGAGGGTCACCTACAACACAGATGAGCCATGATGTGAAGGTGCCAGTGTTGAACTAGGTTGGACAAAGTCAAAAGTCACATGACACTAAGTTATAGTCTTACAGGTATATTTAGAATCACGTGCATTTGGAGTGCTCCAAAAGCTTGTGATTTTAAACGAACCTGTAGGACTACAATTTGGCATCATATGACTTTGTCCAAAGATGAGAGGAGAGCCCTTCAGGAATCAAACCCATACTATTGGTACTATTCTGCATCACAAACCAGCCACTCAGCCAACTGAGCTAATGAACCCAGTAATAGCCAGCTTATCTACATTACTGATGTCATTTGAGGGATAGGTATTGGCCAGTTTACAGGCAGAATTCCCCTTCTTTTCTTTGAAATGGAGCCATAGAAATGTCTCTGTCCACCCAACAGGGCAGAGGAGGCCTTGGTTTACTGTCTCAGAAAGATGATGATGCTGACAGAGGAGACTCTCCTTAGCACAGGCATGAGAGTTTCAACCTAGATTTGTGGCTCAGGAATCTGGGGTGGAATTAGAGTTTACAACCTCTGATCAAGAAGTGAGCGTTACCAGTGGTGCCAGCGCAAATACAAGTAGAAATGTAAAACTATTTTACAAAAGAAATGAAAATTAAAATGAATTAAGTGAACTCAGTAGTCAGTACAGGTAGTTCAAGGATAATGCACATTTCGGCAGTGCAATTTGGCTATAACATCAGTGAAGAATCAGGGAATGGCATTTTGGAGAGCGCTTACTTCCGTTCGCAATCGCTCGATTCCGGTAGGGATCGATTCGCACGCTTTGTTCTGCGCATGTACTGATGTTCTTGCTGTTCTGTAACAGTGTCCGCACATGCACAATGTTGCTGCCAGTCTTCATGCTGTCCTATGCTTGCGTGATGCCAACGCTGGTCTGCACATGTGCCAATGTCAGCTGCCAACAGAGCAGTTTTCTGTGGGAGGTTCTGTTCAGACAGAAGCTTTCTTGCATTTTTAAAAATGTACTGTGTTAAATTTACTTTTGTTTCATTAATAAAAAAATGACCAACCTTCATTTAGGCTGTACTATACTTTGTGTTAGACTTTTGGGTGATTTTTGAGCGATTGTGAGTAATATTTTTTGTTGGCCTGCCCCAACCCCATTTTTCCCATAGGGCCTATTGTTTCTATGAAGCGATTTTCTGTTAAGTGAGGTTTCACTGGAATGCAACAATGATGATATAACTACCTGTAGTTTAAAAATGCAATGGCTAAATGTGATACCTTTCTAAACTCCACCGTACAGAGTACTTTGAGATAGCAAACCATGCTTGACATGTTAGCAGACAGAAAGAAAAGGCAAGTTTCTCACAAGACAAAATAATTTTCCAATAAAGTGCCATTAAAAGAACTATTCTTATTGAGGGCATATTATTTTCTTAGAACATCCAACTCTGCTAAAAATAAACAATTGTGTTGATTCATCTATTTTTGAGAAACTCTTTCCATGTTTGAGCAATCTTATGGAGCATTTCACAGAGATGTGAAGGACCCAGTTACTCTGATCTAGAGGAGGTTACAATTATCCAGCAGCTAGTTCGGACGGTTGGGGGAAATAAACTAAATGGGGAAGTCCTTGCGCATCAGGAACATTGTTAACTTGGAAGAGCCAGAATTTTAGCCACAGGTAAGTGACTCCTGCTACTGGTTTGAAAATGAATTCACAGGTTTCCAACTCGGGTCGAGTTACCTCAGAATGAGAACCTTCCACGACACAACTCAGGGAGGAGAACCAACACTGGAACCAAAAGATATGCTGATAAGCACAGACAACAGGTTTAAGATGGTTAGCAAGAAGAAAAGGCTGGAGAGAGTTGGGATTGGGGGATGTTGAGTTTATTTCACAGAGTTATCTAATCATCTGGAATGCATCGCCTGATAGGATAAAGGGAGCAAAAGGGGGAAAAAGTTGCATGGTTAAGGGGCAAGAGCAGGGGAGTGGGATTCATTTGGTAACACTTTCAGGGAGCCGGTGTATGTATGAGGGTAAATCACCTCCTTCTGTGCTGCATCATTCACTTGTGCTTGAAATACTTGATGCCAATATAAGGGAATATGACATTTCATTCTCCTGTCACTGAAATTTTACTCAACAGTCATTTACTTTGAGTGTTTCTGGAGAAGAGAAGATTTAGCTCTCAAACTAACCCTCTTGAGGATCTGTATGAATCAAAAGTGCATTTTCTTCCCTTTAATATCGATAGCTTGATATGCTTATTGTCATAGCTTACGTAGCTTTACCAGCAACACATTTTTAAGCTCTGATCTCCAGCATCTGCAGTCCTCACTTTCTCCATGTTTATTGTCATAGACATACATGCAAAAAGTAAAACAGCAACAGCTGTAATGTTGCATGCATCGATGAATCAAAATCCAAATGTGTGCCTCCCAGACATTGTGTTCCAATGATAATGCTCCTTTGGAGAAATATACATACTAAACACAGATCAAAGGCTTCACCATGTTCTGTAAGAAGAATGTAGTATGGCTCCTAACTCACTGGCCTCCGGGAAACACAGTCCCAGGAAGAAAATAAAAGTTTAGAAGAAAATGAAAGCCAGACCCAAAAAATCTTTGTTTCGTTCCTGGCCCAAACACTATAATAAACAGTGCTGCTGCCCATCCCCTGCTACCCGCACCCCTTGTGTTTTGACTTGGTGCCAAGACAGTACAGAGAAACTTCCTGTTTTAGTTTACATTTGGTTTTCATGACAAACATGCATCTTAAATATGTCAAGCATTCTTTGCATAGTTGCAGTCAACCCACATGTTAGCAATAGAATGTTGAGCCACCACTATATGAATCCCAGCCCACAGTAAGCAATTGTGCAGAACAGCCGAGTAAACCCTCAATTCTTTGGTTAAAACAGAGCTCATTTTGCCTTTGTAGACTCAATATAAAAACAGTGAATGCTGGAAATGTGAAGGAAGACCAGAGAATGCACCATTGCCCTTCCGACATCAGAAAACAAGTCATTGTGGGTCTAGTTCTCCGGGTGCTCCTGAATTAATATAGCATTGAATAGGAAATGGGGTCTCATGCCACCCATAGCTGCCTGATGAAGGATAAATCTGTTGGGTTATAACCTGGTGTTGTGTGATTTTTAACTTTGTCCACCCCAGTCCAACACTGGCACCTCCACATCATGGCTATTTATTTAAATTGGTGAAGAGAGAGTAAAAAGGTACTGAAGACCAGAGATTTCTCAAACTGTGTGTCTTCCTGGCCTGTGGAATCAACTCTATTGAGCCTTAGAGTCATAGATGGAGATGTACAGCATGGAAACAGACCCTTCGCTGGGAAAAGAATGGATCCCAGGGGAAGTTCACCTGATACATTAATCTGCTTTTGGAGTCATAGAATCATACAGCGCAGAAAAAGACCCTTTAGTCCAACCAGTCCATGTCGAACATAATCCCAAACTAAACTAGTCCCACCTCCCTGCTCCTGGATCATATCCCTCCAAACCTTTCCTATTCATGTACTTATCGAAGGGTCTTCTAAACATTGTAACTGTGCGCATGTCAATAATATCCTTTGGAAGATCATTCCACACGTGAACCACCCTCTACATAAAAAAAATTGCCCTCATGTCTTTTTAGAATCTCTCTCCTCTCACCTTATGCCCCCGAGTTTTGAACTTCCCCACCCTAGGAAAAAGACCCCTGCCATTTACCTTATCTATATCCCTCATGATTTTATAAATCTCTATAAAGTCACCTCTCGGCCTCCTATGCTCTATTAAAAATAGTCCTCGGCTATCCAGCCTTTCTTTACTACTCAAACCATCCATACCCGGCAACATTCTGGTAAATCTCTTCTTTTTTTCCAGCTTCCCATGTCCTTCTAGTTTATTTATGGTTTTATTTATTTGGCAACCCTTCATGCCAACACAACACGGCCAAACCAGTGTAACCCAGCCTTTCCACCTGCCCCAAATTCTCTCAGGATTTAGAAGGACTCTGAGTGCTTCTATGTAATATGTCAGATCAAAACTGGCTTTGGTGCTTAGTTTATTGCTGGTCCTCACCAGGCCATGTCCTTGGATGATATTTTCATGTTCTTTTAAAATTTTATCCCACACAAAAAAATATTGGTGTGGCATCATTCTAACAGCAGAATATTAGGATAACAGTGTGAACGGAAGAAGTAGGAGTGTTTGTTTTGTGAGTGAGCTCACTTGTATGTTTACACTGCATTGCATTGAGTCAAACCCGATAACACATCCTGGCCCTGAAGTTTGTTTATTTTAAGCTGAAGTTGATTCAGAATACAATAGAAATTCCAGACAACTCATATCATCAGCTCCCGGTCCTACTTCAGTGATGATGATGTTATACTGCGGAAAGCCAGTTAATGAAGTATGATCACAGCTGGTTAGCGAAGTAGTGCAGAAAGAGGCCATTCAGCCCATTGAGCCTGCACCGGCTCTTCAAAGAGCATCCCACCCTCTCTCTGTAATTACCATGGCTAATTCACCTAGCCTGCACATCCTTGGACATTATGGGGAAAGTTAGCATGGCCAAACCACCTAAACTTTTGATTGTGGGAGAAAACTAGAGCACCCAATATGGAAAGAACATGCAAACTCCACACAGTCAGTCGCCCAAGGCTGGAATTGAATCCAGGTTCCTGTCACTGTGAAGCACCCTCCACACTTGACACCTTGCCTTGCTGCCACACCTCTCCCCTCACCTCCGTCCAAGGCCCCAAACCTAGTAGAGATTTTTCTGCACATCCAAACACCACATCTACTGTGTCCATTGTACTTGATGTGGACTCCTCTGTATCGGGGAGACAGAATGCCAACTTATGGAGTGTTTCAAGGAACATCTCTGGGACACATGCACCAAACTACCCCACCGCCCTGTGGCCAACCACTTCAATTCCTCCTCCCACTCCGCCAAGGATATTCAAGTCTGGGCCTCCTTCACTGCCAAATCCTAGCCACCCAACGCTTGGAGGAAGGATGCCTCATCTTCTGCCTTGGGACCTTTCAACCATACGGCATCAATGTTGACTTCACTAGCTTCCAAATCTCCCTTCCCCCCACCTCATCCCAGATGCAATCCTCCAACTCGGCACTGCCCTCTTGAACTGTCCTACCTGTCCATCTTCCTTCCCACCTATCCAGTCCACCCTCCCCGCCGACTTATCACAACTATCCCCCTGCCTGCATCCACCTGTTGCCTTCCTAGCTACCTTCCCCCCAGCCCCACCCCCGCCCTCCTATTTATCTCCCAGCCCCTCTTCACCCACCCCACCCTCCCAACATTCCTGATGAAGGGCTTATACCTGAAACATCGATTCTCCTGCCCTCGGATGCTGCCTGACTAACTGTGCTTTTCCATCACCACACTTTTTAACTCTAACCACTGTGCAACCCAAATAAAGTTATTGAGGGGGTACCTGAATTTGAACCAGGGACCTCTTGATCTGTAACTATATCAATGAGCTATACCTCGTTTAGACAGAGGAGCAGTTTAGCAGTCTTACAATTCTTTGTATGCGGAACATTACAAGAATCTATATGCAAACTCAACCAGCCACAATTTCATGAGGGTTTCTTTTTATGATCTCAAGTGAGTCCAAATTAATGTCCTCCATTTGCAACTAATTACAGCAAACAATTTGACACAGCCCAATCTCCAATCATTTGGTGTACATCCTATTTCTTTCTTTCTTTCTCTCCAGGGAAATCTTAACAAGCCATGAACAAAATCAGCTTCAATGTGAGAAATTTAGGAGGAGCCTTTCTCAATGTTGTAAGCAGTTGGTTGAATTATAACGAAATTCTGATTGTTTAGACGAGATTCTCAATCAGGGGCAACAAGATGCCCATTTGTGGGCATTATTCCTTGTTATCACTTTCTAATTAACTACAAATCTCATTTCAGTAATATTGAACTTCTGATCGCACTTGCTGCTGGAAGGAATCTAGATGCTGGGATGAAAGTCCGAGGGGGTACCTGCTTACCACCTTTATGCTTCCAGACCGCCCTTTTGGACCACCCTTCCTGCAGAAAGGTCCTAGAGCACGCTCCAGGGCAGCGGCTGGACATCTACAGATGCTGGCACTCAACATGTGCCAGCTTCTCTGTACTAGAGCACATCTCTGATCCACTTACAGTATTCTGCAAAGTAATGGTGCACTTTGGAGCACATGAGAACTATGGTTACAATGTTGCTGCAAGGACACTTTGTGCATTTGGACTAGCACCCAGCTCAGGTTGTACCTAAGAGTTTTCTCCTGCTCTCTTAGCACAACTTACACTGCATTTACACAAATGCTAACAGCATTCCTGCCTTTCCCTGGCTTTTGTACTTCATTCTCTCAAACAGAGCTTAAAAGGTCATCGTACTGCAGTACTACCCTGTCTTTAACATTGATGTGAATACAGGAAGTGTTGTTAGCAGTCATCAGTTAAGGAACTGAATAATTTACTGTACAGCTCTTTACTATACCAATCTCAAACCTGCACCATCATGTGCCGGCAGTGAATGCAACAAACATACTGTATGTGCTTCAAGCAAGTAGCCCTGTCTCAACGCCACGGATACAGTCATCCTCATTGATGTCCAAGGAAGCACCTATCAGTTAGGGAGTCCTGGCTCTAGATCAAGGCAGGGTCTGATATCTGTCCAGGGACTTGGCACAGTCAGACGTCCAGTTAGGGTGTGAACGGTCAGGGAGTCCATATCTCTTCAGTCCAGGGAGTAGGTCACAGTCATCTCTGCATGTCCAGTGCAGTCTGGGGAATAGATTGTCAGCAGCACCCTGGCTTCTGGCAGGATTCCTGGATAGTAACTACAAGACCCGACCCAACATCAGATGTAGACCTCAGGCAGAAGAGTTGGCGGGGGATAGGAGGAAGTGCAGTACCAATGGAGTTCACAAGAAAGGCTACCAGGAAAGGGATGTTAATCAGAAACAAAACCAGAAGTTGTTGGTAAAGCTGAATATTAAAATCTCTTTAAAAACTGAAAGAACTCTGGATGCTGTAAATCAGAGACAAAAACAGAAGTTGCTGGAAAAGCTCACGCAGTTCTGACGAAGGCTCACCGGACCTGTAACATTACCACTGATTTCTCTTCACCGATGCTCCCAAACCTGATGAGCTTTTCCAGCGACTTCTGTTTTTGTTTCTGATTTACAACATTAGATTACTTACAGTGTGGAAATAGGCCCTTCGGCCCAACAAGTCCACACCAACCCGCCGAAGTGCAACCCACCCATACCCCTACGTTTACCCCTTACCTAACACTACGGGCAATTCACCTGACCTGCACATCTTTTGTACTGTGGGAAGAAACCAGAGCACCCGGAGGAAACCCACACAGACACAGGGAGAATGTGCAAACTCCACACAGTCAGTCGCCTGAGGCGGGAATTGAACCTGGGTCTCTGGCGCTGTGAGGCAGCAGTGCTAACCACTGTGCCACTGTGCCGCCCACTACATCTATAGTTCTTTCAGTTTTTGAAGAGATGTTCATGTTTGGGTGTTCACCTACACATTGTGACAGAACCTGCAACCTTAGGTCCAATGAGCAGCTTCACAAGTCACATTGGAAACAAAAATGGCTGTGAGCTCTCTGGGAGTGGGCAGGGTAAGTGCTATGTGGGGCCCTTCGTAGAGTAGCAATAGCGGACACACATCCAGACAGTGAAGGTGAAACACACTTGCAAACTCAGCATTCCTTAAGAACCTAAAACATTAGCTTTCAGTGTGAAATCCAACTCTTCGACCTAGACTTTAAGTAGTGGCATGTGAATTTTGTTCTGTGCATCAGACAGGGTTTAATGATTAGCTTGTGAGTATCTCTGTCGCCATGGTGATTTTGTTTTTGAAATAACAGCTTGAGAGAGATGTTTCTTGGAAGCTAACAGGAATTGTTTATGGCAGAAGAGTTTTTATGGTGACAAAGTAAACATTTTAGTACATTAGGCTTTCAGTTCAGAAGATCAGAGTTTTTTTTTCTTTTGATTAGGGTAACCTTCTGTGGCTTGGAAAATAATGTTTTGCTGTCAGTGAATTTTTGCAGAAGTCTTGGTTTAAGTTCAATGTGTAAAACAATTGCATCTGATGAAAGGAGGTGGTTTCTAATTGTTAAGAAATAGATTGCCTCAGAGTAAGCAATTTAAATTAAACATTCTAGACCGGACATCTTTTGTTACAAACTTGAAGGAGTTGTTTGAAGCTGAGAAAGTCTCAACTCAATTTTATAAAATTTTCAAGAAGACACTATCAGGTTCTTAAGACATTGAATTGAATCCCTTGTTAAATAAAGCTCAATAGATGTGAACGCAAAGGGAGTTCTCTGTATTGTGATTACTGGAAATAATTCTTTTGAAATTAATGGGGTTATATTTTACCATGTGTTTTGAAATCTTTAAATTTATGTTTATACACAATTCTATTTTTTGTTTCTTTTTGCATAACAAACTTCTGTTTTACTGTTAAAGCAAAATCACAATGACGTAACTGATCACAAGATTCTGAAACCAGTAACAATGTAGATCGGGTATGTGAATAGAGAGAGATCTTGGACACTACATTAAAGAGAGATGAATTTTGGAACCTACAATGTGCCAGTGTAATAAAAGAGTATTACAGTACATTTTGAAGAGATTTGAAAAGCCTTACTTAGAGATATGGAGCAAGCAGCTTCAGGGACAGTATGTATGCAGACCTCCACAGTACAGAGATACTCCAGACTGGTAACTCAATGTGCAGTCACTGGCTTGAAGAATAAGATAAAGTAATCACAATGTGAAATTTTCAAATTACTCATAGCTACACTGTTAGCAAAAGGCAAGGATGCAGATTTCTGCTTAACACTTTTTAAAGAAGTTTTCAACTTGAAAAAATACAACCGAAAACTAAGCAGAATGATTTTTTGAAGTGCATCTATAGGAAAGAATCTAAATTAGTTGAGTTTTAAACAATTAGTGAATTGTTTTACATTAGTTTTTTAACTGGACGTCCAAGGATATATGAACGTCATTGTCCCTTTAACAGAAAGTGGTACAGCAATCATTTAATAATGCAAATTGGAATGGTTAAATTGACTAATTAATTTCAATGTTGAAATTTTTCCTTTGTTTTGATCAGTATCTTTTGTTCAAGTAAGTCATTTTCTGTGTCAATGACAGTATGGAAGAGAAACAGCATTCAATCTCAGTGGGTCAATATCCACCTCAATCTCTGCACATCTGTCCCATTCAGTTCCGAGCTCAGGTAGAATTACATCTGTTGAGATTCAGAACATTCCTTCAGGATGTGAAGCTACATTTATACCATGTAAAATAAACTTTTTCCTTAGGAAACACAAATATGCCAAAGTCATTTCTTGGTAAAATAAAATCTCTCCTCAAATAGAAATGAAGACTTCTAGGATCAAAGATCTTTATTACAGCATTAAAACCAGTTGAAGGTCAGATACACAGAGTAAGGCTGAGAGAGGTCTCACTGGAATGTTTAGGGACCTTGCATCATATCCTCTACTGGAGTATAAATCAATTCCAGATTTGGATAAAATTCCAACAGATTAGTCTCACCACATAGGAATGGCAGCGAGAATGGTCTCCATGTTGTTGCTTTCAAAACAGTGTTTGAACTGCAAAACAAACCCTAACTAATCCTGACTCTAAAATAGGATCTTGTATTTGTATTGTTAATCCGAACCTAAATCCAACTTCAGAATATCGGAGAAAGCTTAGCTAGTTGCCACTTGCTATATTTTACACACTATCTTCAGGCATTCTTACCCTATGGGAAAATCTGAGTCCTGTCAGTCACAGTTATTTTACACATTAACACCTGCATTCATACAGACCAGAAAGACAGATACAAGCATACATTCCCATTCACCAAATTGTTTCGTATTTTAGTCCCAATTTCAATTGTTCAGCTCTTAAACAGTATCTGAGAGCTAACTGCTTCTGTTACACTGATGATCTTCACCTTGAACAGCAATATATCTGAATTTTCTCTGTGTGGCTACACCTGAAGGGAACGCAACAGTATAAGTGATGAACATGTACCCAATGGTTTGGCACACAGACACCCTCTGTCAACATCAGATGACAGAGACACAGCAGTGGAATGCCCATCATAAGCAACAACACATTTAAATAAATGTAAAAGCTATCACAATACATATGCAGACTTAAAAACCATTTGTTAGATATCAGAAGCTATCAAGGTGAAAGTCCTGCTTCGGTTACCTGCTGATTCTCAGCTGTTAAGGCTATCTTATCTGATCTACCTTTTTAAGGTTGTTTCTGTCTTTGAGGCACAGGCACTACCTGGCCTTCTGTTTAGTTGGAAGAAAATGTCCACCTGCCTAGTGGTAAATTAACCTGACAGGAAAATTACACTGGGTAAAGCTAACATATACAGCCCTGCATCCAACTGATAGCCCAAATAGTGCTACATTACTCAGTCATGAAAATTACAACTGACTAAGTTTAACCAGAAACAAATTAATGTTCATTTTTGCTTCCTAGCAGTTGTTATTCCTCTACCAACATCAATAAACCTGATTATTTAATCAATATCACTTTGTTGCCACATTTTCTGCATTTGAGCAGAGGTTATTTGTAGGGCAATTGGGATAACACAGGAGAGTTGGACTAATTGATTTGATCTTGCAGAAATTGATCACAGGCATGAAGACTGAAAGGTCCTTTTCTGTGCTATAGTGGTTTTATGATTCATTACAATTGTGACAATAGTCAAAGAATACTCTTTACTGTGGACCTGGAGTTACATGTGGTCAGACTAGATAAGGATGGGAGATTCCCTTCCCTAAAGGTTTGTGTTTTTATGACAATCAATGATAGTTTCATGACACTCTTATGTTAGCTTTCTATTGCAAATTTATTAATTTCGTTTCAATTCCACAAGCAGCCATTGTATCTTGTCTGTACAGCTGAAGGAGCTGCATGGATCTTGACCCCTTGTAGAACAATCTTACACCAATGTTTGCTTGGTAACAGTAGACTGTAAATTGTGCAAGGTGAAAATCAAAACCAAACTCAACAATCTTCAAGCCAAAAACTTAACAATCTTCCAAACCTAAAGAGAACACTTTCAGGAAGATTTGTGAAATCTTAAGACTGTCCAAATTTGTGAAGTAAGAAACTTGGGAGATGGTATTGAGAAATTGGAAATTATATTTAGATTTGGGTCTGTTTCCATGCTGTACATCTCTATGACTCTATAAGTACAGAGTACAAGAATATAGTGAAAGGTCTACAATGATGCCACACATGGAGCCATCTTAGATATAAAGTACTTAGGTACAAAAAAGGTTAGTTATGGAAGTAGAAAAATGAAGAAATAAGTTAGAAAGTTCAGCACTACAGTCTTCCTGGCATAAATGTAGAAAAATAAAGAAATAAAGTTAAAAAGTCAAACATTACAGTCCTTTCTTAAGCCAAAGGCCTGCAGCAGCTCCCCAGAGAGGGCTGGCTCTCTCTGTGCTGGACTCTGAGACCCATGTGTGTTCACCAATCACCTTTAATGCCAACTGCTGCTGACCTCCATCGGGCATGCCAGGTTTCACTGCCGCTCACAAAGGTTTGGCCTCGACTGTTGCTTCTCCACTGACCGCTCCTGTGGCTATCTTTCATCACCACTGCTTCATTGCTGACTGTGATCAATGCATAAACATTAACTATAGGAGAGAAGCTTGGTGGGAGATGTTGTATAAGATAATGGTTTTGAAAGGGTTAATGTTGGAGACTGCATTTAACTCCATCCTATCTGATAATGTAATACAATCTTGGAGGAAATTGAGAGAATTGCTCTAGATCACAAAGGAGACAATTACCTCCTGATTGTCTGAGTAACTAGTTAATGTAACTTGTGCCTAATTGCTATCATAAACTACATTTGTTGAGACAAGAGTCTTATTTTATTTAAGACTCATTAGTACTTGTTCCTCTCTCACCCAAATAGGCCCTTAGACCCAACCATGGGAGTAGGCACAGAGACAGCATCCTCTGTCTACAATACTAAAGTGGGCTGGTAGTTTAAGAACATGAGAGTGAGGGATTTCTGATCGCGAATGTTCTGCTGGAGGATGGCACCATAGTTCCAAAGCTTCCCCCCAAAAAAGCCAAACTGACACAAGCAAGAAAAGCCTCACAGGCTCAGTCTCCCACAGGCTGTCTTAGGAATAAGGGATAAAAAGCATTCCTTGAGGGATGCAGAATAAGTGGTCAAAATAAGGGATAGTCCCTTTATAATATGGTACTGTTGGATACCCTTAAAATAACTCCCACTGTCTGTCTGTCTGTGTACTCAGTGTTAAAATGCTCTCCTCCTCTGCAATGTTTCACTATGCACAACCTCATTGTGTATACACAGCTTAAATATGCAGAGGCTTAAAGATTACATATACTGTAACCATTTGATCTTTCTGCAATCCATTCTAGTTCAGAATACATTTTCCGCATTTTGCAAAGTAGAGCGCACAGCCCAATTTAAAGTGCTGCTACAGATCTTCACATCCTGTAGCAGTTTAATACAGTCCATCCCTGAGACAGTGAACTTGCAATCATAATTTTAGTTTCAATGGATTTGTTCTGGAAATCGAAAAATGCTTTGTATAAACACTGCTACTAAATGCTTTGATACTTCTTCTTTGTATCTCTGGACATTAGCTGTCTGCACACACTCTGTTGGAGGCTGTTTACTTTTCTCTAGTTTACCATTATTTTTGGTTGTGCCATCTGTGTTATCGAGTAAAGCTCTCTTATTATCTTCAGTACTATAACACACTTTACTTAAGTCTGAGTGCTGCTCTTTTACAAACGTCTCTTGAATTCTCTTGTACTTGATTCTCCCCTGCTCTTCTCTGCAATGTCAGAGTAAGATCATCAGGTACATCATCTGTATATTCCATTATACTACACAAAGCTCAGGTCTCCTACCAGAAAACTTATGTTCACGAAGATGTTAAGTCAGAAATCTGACATTTATTAAAAACAAAATTTGTTTTTAATAAATGTCAGATTTCTGACTGTAACATCTTTTCGATGCAACCTGCTCCATACTTCACTGTTATTCCAGGTAAGGTTGAACCATGAAGTAGTAACAGATGTATCATTTTTTCTCCAGATCTCCAAACCACAAAATATGTACTTTCTAAAATAAAATAAGAATGTAGGTTTGAAAATGATTTTATGTGAATTTGTTCCCTTTTGAAGGCCCAAATGCTGTTTAAATAAGAAGTGATGTATATGATGAGGTAATAGTCTGTGACACACATGTGTGCCATGAGAAGAAAGTCTCTGGCATTTATATAACACTTTTCACTATCTCCAGCTGTTTCAAAGTGCTTTATTTCCAACAAAGTACTTTTAAATAGACACTGTTGGAGTGGAGGAAATGTCAGAGTCAGTTTACACACAACTCTCCCTAACAGCTATGTGGTAATGACTAGATAATCTGGTTTTGTGATCTTGGTTGAGAGATAAATATTGACCAGGATATGAGGGATAAATCCTTTGTTTTTCTTCAGTCAGTAACATAGGATCCTAAAGTCTGGCTGCATCTGTGGAGAGAGAAATCAGATTTGACATTTTTGGTACAGCGACCCTTCTTCAGAAATGTTCTGAGGAAGGGTCACTGAACCCAAAACGTTAACTCTGATTTCTCTCCATGGATGCTACCAGACCTACTGAGTTTTCCCAACACTTTTTGTTCTTGTTTCTGATTTCCAGCACCCACAGTTCTTTCAGTCTTTATGAGATTCTAGGTTCACTTTGTAATCAGATCAGTTCTATACTCAGATTATTGAACTGCAACAGGTTTTATTGAGTTTAATTTAAGGGGTGTTAAGAGAGGACAAGTCTGGGATCTTACAGACTCAGTCCCCAGTTCCATGTAATCCAGCACCACTATAACAGCAGCTATTCTCAGAATAAAAGTACACTGATTTCTTTACTCTTCATCTTCCACCAGTTTGTTCTTCTGACCAATTTAACGTCTTGAACTATTTGCAGTTTTCATTCAACTCTTCCTTCTCTACATGCCCACCATCCTTCCTAGGAGTCTCTTTGGCCTGACATTAATCTCTGGCAATATTCTCAGTTCTCCTAAAGCATGTGCAAGAAAGATGTGCTCACCCTATCTTCAAAGGTGAACACATAGAAGTGGCAGGTGAAATAACTCCACAGGGGCCGATATTCCATCACCAAATCACCCTATAATTACGCATGGAAAGTCCTTGACACTGATCAGCTCCCTTAGAGCCAACTCTCAGAGTGACAAGATGTCTGACATGCCTATTCCTTTTTCTTTTTCTTTTTTTTTAATCCCTGACACTCCTGTTTATTTATTTATTTTTCCTCTTTATAACTCCATAAATGCTGGTATCCCATCACTAAGTCACTCTTTATTTACATGAGGTGAGTCCTTCACACTGTTTCAGCTCTCAGAGTAAACAGGATGCCTGATACCCCTATTTTTTTTCTTTTTCCCCCCCCTTTTTACCCCCACACTACTGCCTAACTGCAGTAGAGCTTATGTTTTGCCCAGCACCCATGTGTGTGTGCAGGTGTGAGACACAGTGAAAGATATAAGGTGCACGAATCTTTATTCAAATTGCCACCACAAAGAAGAAAGGAAACACCCGAGTGCCCAGTGACAAGCAGTGACTCCTGTTCGTATCTGTCAGTCAGGGCTCCTTGATTGGACCAGTCAAGGAAACCATATTCTATGAGGTCCATCTGGCTGACATCTTTATAATCACTACAGCAGGCAGTTTCTTAGCCTGGTCCTAGGTTATTTCCAACAAAGTACTTTTGAATAGGTTGTCCCTCTTGCATTGAGTGTTATAGCAGTGAAGACAAAGGCAGGGAAAACCACTGTGGTACTGACAATGGCATCTCAGGGATATCATAATCAACAGTAAGATGAATTTAAAGATTAAGAGAAATTACACCTCATGAGCTCTTGCATCAGAATTGGGATCGATAGGGAATTCCTGTCTTGTGCCCTGGTTTAGAGGCCTACTGGAAAATTCAACTTCAACATTAGGTATTTTCCAAAGAAAGCCTCATTGGTGATGGGAAGAATAACTAATGTACTTGTTCTGTGTTCTGTGACAAGATATCACTGTGTTGATTGTTAGACTTTTAGTTCAGCAGTCCCTTTTAGGCAGATAAACTTCTCCAATTCTTGAATTAGTTTAACATGCTAAATTGATGTTTGATCTTTTGCTTTTCTATGGCACTCTTCAGCTCTAGAAGCTGTATAGTTTAGGTCACACCTTCTTTACTGAAAGAAAACTTGTTAACTGGCCTCAATTGCAGCTTTAAACTGACCTTTTTGTAGATTAAGAATTTTAGAATATTCATAATTCGCTTGATCCAATTCAATGTTGGGGGTCTCCATTGCTTTAAACTGCTGTTTGCTGGCTGCTTGAAATAGTTGTAATTCATCAATGAATAAGCAGACAAATTTAACGCTTTCTCACCATCTTCAACAAAAGGGTATGACCCCTCAAAATAGACAACACAGACTTCACTATCGCTGGGGCCATAGTCAAAGAGTGTAGCAAGATCCTGGATATCTTTACACAATGGATCGTGTCACTACTGCTGTATCGCTCTCTTTCACTGTTTCCTGAAAAAGCAAATTAAGCTCTCGACCTCACCTTGTGCACTCTTTGTGCACCCAGCTCCCGCATCTTTTCACCTCACTCCAAAAAGTGAAAGATGCACAATATCTTGGAATGTGTTTCTTTGGTGTGGTCTGGCTCACAGGATAAGGAGTCAACTTCAATCTCTGCTGCAGCTGAAGAAAGAAGATTCAAAGCTACACAAGCATCTTTGTTTAATAAAAAGTGGTGCTGATTAGAATTGGCAGACAGGATAGCAATAATTTATTTTCCATTGACACGTAGAATAACCTTCATCCAGCCTTGTGTTCTTATTCTGATTTGTCCTGCCTCTTGGAATTTAGTAAAAGGTGGGTAGAGAAATTGAAGCTTCTGCCATGGGGTTGAATCTGAAAGAATGGATACATTTCTGCTTTCAAAAATTCTTTTTCAGATTAAATCTCTAATTGTTTCTTCAGCATTCTATTTGAAAATGGCTTTTCAAAAGAAACATAATGCATGCAACATTAATAGCTGGACAGATTTGGTGCCAAAATTAAACATCCCCACTATGGATGAGTAGTAAGGCGAGAATGGCACCCTCTTCCCATTGTGGCTGCTGTTTTATTGACACATTGGTACTTTCTGCTTACAAACTGGACTGAGTCAAAATTGATGGTCCAGCTCCAGGAATGTTCTCTGGCCCCACGATATAAATTTGCTGGTGAAGTTCAGCTTGTTTGGTGAATTGCACTACTCTGAGCAATATAAGGTCTACTTTAGACTGTAAGAAGTCTGACAGACCTTCATCCAGCATTTCCTACTACAATACAGTCCCTCATGAGCTCAAGTCTTAATGCTCTAGTTAACAGTTATTCATAAAGTGGCCCAAATTGTTTATAAAAGAATCAATGGGTTCCCACGGCTTCTGTTTTTATCAATTACAATAAGCAGGATCCATGATGGAGTAACACCTTAAATGAGATTTGAAATCAGAAGTTTTAATTACACAATTGTAATTAGGTAATAGCAGTCTCTTTGTCTAAGCCACGTCAGCTGAGAATGGTACTGACAGAGTTGTAAACCACATGGAATAATGTACTGACCTACTCCTTTTGGATCAAGACCTGAGGCGATATAACATCTGTAAAACCTTTGGTATCAGCTAATTCAAGACACAACTTTGTCACAGCTCTCCATGTGGTCCAGAGTTTCTGGTTAAAGTTGGGCTTTTTCCATAATTACATATTTTGTTTTTGCTGGATAAGTTATGGCACATGAAACATTTTTTTCCATTGTTTTTCATTTCAGCATTGTGCAAGGTTTATCCTCACTTCTGTGGTTATCTCTAGTTCCTCAATCTGGTTGACTAGATTCATGTGAAATTTTTTCGCCTGCAGCACTATACAACTGCTGGCCTCCTCTTCCTGCCTTTACCCCAGACTATGATCTAATTGATGGGATGGCCTTCTCCTTCCATCCAGTACACTGTATTGCTAGTAGGCTCATGAGCACTTTATGTAGTCCTTGCCACTTGCCTTTGCATCCTCTGTTCTGGCCACTGCTTGTTTTCATGTTCTAAGATCAGGTCTGCACAGAGTTTCGTGAACATCAACAGTCGTTAACAAACAACAATATATATTCAAAGGATGATAAGAAAGGATATCTCTGGAACCCTACAGACTCAGGTCCCAATTCTGTATGTGCTGACATCACTACGACACAGTTCCTTGCACACATGCTCAGAACCTATTCTTAAAGTAAAGGGTATTGCTCATGGGGGTTTGGTTAGTTCAGGTAGCTGGCTACCTGGTTTGCAATGCAGTGTAACACCAACAGCATGAGTTCAGTTCCTGAGGTTTACCATGAATGACTCTCCTTCTCAACCTCTCCATTTGCTTGAGTCATGGTGACCCCCAGATTAAACCACCACCAGTCATCAAAGAGAGTAGGAGCATGGTGACTTTACCTTTATAGCTAATCGTTAACTCCACACATGCAAGCTGAAAAATAGATCCTCCGTTTAACAACTCATTTGAAAGATAGCATCTCTGGCAATGCAGTGTTCTTTCAGTACTGCACTCATGTCTCTGTCTTGATTTTTGTTCTCAAGTCCTAGAGTAGCTTGTGACTCAGAGGTGATTAAAATCTGACTCACTGACCTATGGCTGACACATATTGCAACTGACTGTTTGAATGTGTTTTATGGGCACATGATACCAATACATGATGAAGAATTGCATGGTTGCTCAAGGGAGCAACCAACAAAGAAAAGACCGGACATGAATCCTGTTGTGCACTAGAAAATGTTGTGAATTTCAGGAGTCTAGAAAGTATGACTGAGGATAAGTAATTAATCATTCATTGCTTCATAACCAGTTTGAAGCATCACAGAATAAGGGCAAGAATTACCCAGATTGGGGTATTTTAATGAAATTTTCCTCCAGCTCTGCAAGTGACTTTTTCTTATTTGAACCTGGAAACCTATTGTTACATAAGCCATGAGCACCCATTTATCTGCTCAATACCCTAAAAATGCTTTTAGTCAGGCTGTTTGTGTGACCAGTTCTCTTCAGGCATTAGAATCTTTTCATAAACTAGCAGTGCATTGTTCTCATCACTTTACAATCAGTTTATGATTAACTTGCACAGCCCTCTCTATCAATGGTCTTTTCCAATTGGAGAAAGGAGCTTGTTGTGGCAGTTGCTCAACTTTATCTCACTGTTGTGACTAGCCTCATTCAAAGACCAGCTTGGCACTTCATCCTGTCATTTCACAACATCAGGGTTCCTGAATATTGGTGTTGAACGGAAAACATCCTGTATCTTATTACAATAAAAGGTGTTGTGATTTTAAAGGATTCTGCCTCTGTAAGCCTTGTCTGGACATGCCATCCCGGGATTAGCTAAAACTGGCTTCATAGTGTGTGGAGAAATTCAGTCTACAGTATTTCTGCACATCATGTACCTGAATGAATTTATTCTATTATCTACAATCAAGAGAATGAGTGATTGTGCCAGAGAATAAGAATTATAATTATTTTATTATTTGATGTAACTTTAACTTTGATTATATCAATTCCCTCAGGAAACCAGCAGGTCAACCAGTGAATTGGTGAGTTATGCTGAAAGAATCCTTAACTGGTTTTATTCAGAGGAGGGGCAGGACATTGCTCTAACTAGGTTCAGTCCCATTGAGTTCGACAAAAGAAACCTGGGTTAGATTCTCTCTGCTGCTCATATCCCAGAGATCCCTGCTCAGGATACATCTCAGATAAGAATATTGATTGTGATTCTCCTGATGGTAAAGTCACATCCCAGCAAATCCAGCATGAAGAGGGGAAAGGGAGAGAATTAACTTATAAAATAAAACATTGTTGTCATATTTTAAGATAGGACACTTGTTGCCATCAATCCTACTTTTCTGACTAGTGTTACAATCCCAGCCAGATTGACAAATTTAAATTAAATTCGGGCTAGGGACCAACATCTTTTACGTAGGGAAAGTAGGGCATCAGGAGATTTATGAAGAGATCAAAGCCACAAGATAACATAATAATATTAAACTTTGCATGATAACATTGGAATAATTGTGCAACCCTCATTGCAACTTACTTCTAAAGTCCAGAATTTGCATCAGCATATGGTCACATATGGGTAATAGACTGTAATTAAATGCTTGGCAGAAGTGGGTACTGCAGATGCTGGCGATTAGAGCCAAGGCTAGAGTGGTGCTGGAAAAGCACAGCAGGACAGGCAGCATCCGAGGAGCAGGAAAATCAACATTTTGGGCAGGAATCCTGATGAAGGGCTTTTGCCCAAAACGCCAATTTTCTTGTAATTAAATGCTCCACAGGGTGCATCTTGATCAAGACAGAATCCCAGGGATTTTCCAACAATTTCCACCCACTGCTGGTAAAATGCCAATGGAATTGGGATGTTATGAACATATTATGCCCTGAACCATTCCCACCACCTTCCAGTCTGCTCCCGGAGATGGATAGTATTTTGGACTGAGACTATTTTTACTGCAGTCACTTGCTGTTAAAGGTACTTTGTGAAAATGGTATCATTGACCATTAGAGCTCTTTAATTTATGTTGTGCTACCCTTCCGAAAGGTAATATTAACATTCCCTCCAGGAGAGTGCTGGGAAATAGCATAGCTCTGAAATATATAAATCAATAAAGTGTATGTAATATCCTTGAAACAAAACCATCACAAGAGAAAATGATTTCTCAACTGAAAATTGTTACCAGCAAGTGATGGTGAGTGATGAATGTGTTCAAGTTGGGTTTCAAGTCCATAGCTCCCTGAAAGTGGCCACGGAAGTAGATTGGGCGGTAAGGAAAGTGTATGGCATGTTTGTCATTATTGGAATTGAATTCAAGAGTCAGGATGTCATGTTGCAGGTTTATAAGACTTTGGTTAGGCCACACTTAGAGTATTGCATTCAATTCTGGTAACTGCATTACAGGAAGGATGTGGAGGCTTTGGAGACATGCAGGAGGGGGTTACCAGGATACTATCTCAATTAGAGAGTATGAATTATGAGGATAGGCTAGAAAAGCTCAATTTGTTTTCTCTTGAGAGGCAAAGGCTAAGGGGAGACTTGATAGAAGTCTATAAAATAATGAGATGCACAGTTAGGATTGATAGTCAGAATCTTTTTTTTCCCAGAGTTGAAATCTTTAATACTAGGGAACATACATTTAAGGTGAGAGAGGGAAAGTTCAAAGGAGCTGTGAGGGGCATGTTATTTTCACAAAGAGAGGGGTAGGAGTATAGAATATACTGGATTACTGGATTAGTGGTGCTGGAAGAGCACAGCAGTTCAGGCAGCATCCAACGAGCAGTGAAATCGACGTTTCGGGCAAAAGCCCTTCATCCTGATGAAGGGCTTTTGCCCGAAATGTCAATTTCACTGCTCGTTGGATGCTGCCTGAACTGCTGTGCTCTTCCAGCACCACTAATCCAGTATTTGCTTTCCAGCATCTGCAGTCATTGTTTTTACCTGTATAGAATACACTGCCAGGGGTGGTGGTGGAGGCAGATACAATAGGGTATTTAAAGGACGTTTAGATAAGCATATGGATATGCAAAGAATAGAAGGATATCGACCTAGAGCAGGTTGTAGGGATTAGTCTAATTTGTTGTCATGTTCCGTACAACATCATGAGCTCAAAGGCCCATTCCTGTACAGTGCTGTTCTATGTTCTATATTCTATGGTTTGTTATGGATCAGACCAGTCCCCCTCAAAATATTTTAAGAAGGTAGTCTCGACCCTTACTTTTTCTTATTTTAAAGGTAGACGTGAAGTGTCATGTTTCAGATGCAATGTGACCGGTCAAGCTACTCAATGTTAAGCAAAATGCAATTCATTTAAACACTGTAGTTAAAATACAAACAAAAGAAAGAGGAATTTAGAATAACTTAACTATTGGCAAACATAACTGAATAATAGATACAGTACCTATTCCTAATTAACAATTCCAATTTTGTAACATCCCATAAACATACCTTGGCAAAAAGGCAAATTCAGACACAGATTCTTAAAGCAGTTCTCTAATACTGGAGGAAAAATAGCAAGAAAAGGCTCAGACAGAATACCTGCTAGGAGTTATTCACTGAAGCTTCCGACTCTTTTGAGACCCCAAAATCTTCTGATACTACCAAAAAAACCCCAAAATCCAGCAACCTGGATCTGTGAGAGGTGGCCACACCCATTCAGGCTGCTTCTATTGTTCCAACTTTTAAATAAACCTATGGCCTCACAAATTGTTGACTTAAGTTGTCTTCAGTGGCTAGTTTCTCACCTCTGCCTTACAACCTCTCTTAAAAAAAAGGATGCAATAACCTTTTAAAGTGACAGCATCATCACAGTTCTATGTTGTGTGGATTTCAAACTCTTATTCATTGTGCTTGAATCAACTATGTGTCAATGCAAAGTGCTTTGGACAACTTAGGATACTGAAAGGATGCTGCGTGGGCTAGAGCGACTCAGTTACGAACAGAGACTAGATTGGCTGGGGTTGTTTTCATTTGAGCAGAGAAGGCTTAGGGACAACTGATTGGGGTGTAAAAAATTCAAGTATGGAGAAATTTTCTCTCAGTAGAGGGGCCAATACCAGAGGGCACAGGTAAGGAACAGGTGGTTTAGAGAGGATTTGAGGAAACATTTTTTCACCCAGAGGGTGGTAGGCACCTGAACTCAATGTCTAAGAGTGGTAGAGGTGGGGAACCTGCATGATGTTTAAGAACTATTTAGATGAACACTTGAAATGCCGTAATGCAATACAGCTGGAAAATGGGATTAGAATAGATAGATGCTTGACAACCGGCATGGACTGAAGGGTCTTTTTCTATGCTGTACAAACTCTGTGACTCGATGACTCTATAATGATTAGGCCTTTGACTTTCATCCAGACATCACATTGCTCACCCCAGTGCTCCTGGTCATGGAGGCAGAAGCAGCTCCTGATGTTGAAAGGTGCAGAGAGTTAAGACACAGTTGTGACACTTCTTGGCACTGAAGGATCACATTGCAGGAGTGCACACTGGGAATTTTGGTGTTGACTGAGAGCCACAGACGATTTCCCATTCACAGAAAGTTCTGTCACACCTACTGGCTTCCTAACCCATGCAGCCAGAATGTCTCCTGACTTGCAAATTCATAAAATTCTGGTGGGGGTGCTGGTACTGTAAGATCATAAGATATAGGAGCAGATATAGACCATTTGGTGCACCATCTGCTCCACTTTTCAATCATGGCTGATATGCTTCTCAATTCCATTCTCCTCCCGGTAAACCTTGATCTCCTCATTAATCAAGAGCCTATCTATCTCAGTCTTAATTATACTCAACAATTTGGCTTCCACAGACTTCTGCAGCAAAGAATTTCATAGATTCACCATCCTCTGGTAGAAGAAATTCCTCTTCATCTCAGTTCTTCACCCTGAGTCTGTGCCCTTGGGTCCTAGTCTCTTCTCCTGGTGGAAACATCTTCTCCACATCCTCTCTTTCCAGGCCTCTCAGTACTTTGTAAGTTTCAATGAGGTCCTCCCTCATCCTTCTAAACTCCACTGAGTACAGACCCAGAGTGCTCAACCACTCCTACTATTATAAACTCTTCATTCTCAGGATCATTCCTGTGAAATCCACTGAACCCCCTCCAAGGCCAGCACATCCTTCCTTAGATACAAAACGGCAATGAGGCACAAATGTTCCTAGGTTGTATTCAGGAGATTTTTCCCCGCTGTCAGTCCAACATGAAAGGAACCACAGATAGATCGTGATCTAGGGAATGAGGTAGGCCAAAAAGACCAAGTGACAGTGTAAAAAAAACACATCGTTCTTATTTTTCTTTATTTTGGATTGTGGAACTAAGTGAGAAATGTACTATTTGATGCCAAGGACTGTGGAAGTAGTTGCTGCACTCTTAAAAACAAGTTTCTAGAACTCATTGTGAGCTGTGTCTAGAATGTTGTTTTGCTCAAACATTTGGGGAAGATTTCTAAAATGCCGCAGTTGGGGTTTGTGGTCAGAGTGAATTTTGCCTAGTGACAGAAAGCTGATTGGCTTGTGCAGGCGGTACTAGTTGTGGGTGCCAGAAGTCATCAGCAAGGTCTCCATTCCTTGCTGGTTGCAACATAGATACAAAATCATTTGAGGGAGAGGGAACAGAGATTAACGTACAGGATTATGGGGAAAAGGCAGGACCTTGGCAACAATCAGTGAGTCGGTGCAGAGGGGAAGCGATAGGTTCTAATCCCATCATGGCAGGTGGTGGAAGTTGAATTCAATTAAATAAAAAGTGGAGTGAAGAGTCATATAAACAACTAAACCATTGTTGATTGCCAGTGAAAAAAAGATCATCTGCTTCACAAAATATCTTTAAAGAAGGAATCTGCCATTCTTACCTGGTCTGGCCTACGATGTGTCTCCAGACTCACAGCAATGAAGTTGCCTCTTGACTACCATGTGGGTAATTAGAGATTGGTGATAAACAGCCAGCGATACCTGTACCCCATGAATGTATATTAAAAAATACGATGGGTCAAAGGGCCCCCCTCTGCAACAAAACAATCCTGTGATTCTGTGAAAATTTACCCTTTGGTATCCAAGCTAGGTTTGAGGAAGAGTCACTTGGATCAGGGTATTCAAGTTCAAATCCCAGAATGGTCCTGAATCTCCAGGCATGCAAAGGATGGATAATAAAGACACAAAAAAGCCTGCAGTAAAAATTACTAACACTTATATCATTTCAGCAACTGGTGCATATTTATTGCACGCGGAAGTAAAGATTATTATTAAGCACTTACCAGTTCTGGTTCTAACAGAAGTCCACAGGGAAAATTTGGACTTGAAATTCCATGCATTTAAATAGGGGATTATCTTTACAAGAATTCACTTAAGTGGATGTGGTGATGAGTTATTTCTGTCCTGTTTATAATTTATTTTTCTCATTAAGAAGTGGAACTATTGCATCACTTTCTTTGCAAGGAAGGATTCCTTCGGCTGTTGTGACCATTTCCCTTCAAGCCTCCTGTTCAATGAAGCAAGTTCTTTACCATCCAGGTATTTTGCTGTTTTCCTGAGTTCAATCCATTAATGCATTTCTTTCCAATACTTGTAAAAGATGTACTTCAGACGATTCAGATGAATTTAATGTTGGCCACAAGAGTCTTGTTGCTGTGTAAAGACCTGCTGGCGATCCATTGAGAAAGGCCTGCCTGACTTAAGTCAAGAGTGTGGTGCTTGAAAAGCACAGCAGGTCAGGCAGCATCCAAGGAGCAAGAGAATCAACATTTCAGGCAAAAGCCCTTCATCAAGAATTAAAGATTTAACAAGCTAGCATTGGACATTTACTGGAATTTATGAACCCAGAGACTGGATTTCGACCCTTAAGAGTTGCCTTCAATCAAGGTCAGGCAGCTTACCATTGCCTATCACGTCCCCAGTGAGCGGAGGCTGTTGCTAATAATGCACCCACCACAGGCCTAATATTGACATGGATCCAGACCACCATGGGACTGAGGTCTAGATAGGGGTCACTGGCTTGAGCTAGGTTAGGGAGGGAGGCTATGTTTTTAGTGAGCTTATCCCTGCTTCCCAAGTACAGGTCTGTTTACCAGGCACTGATTTGCTTCAGAATGCGGGATTTCCCTCTTTTCGCAACATCCACAAACCCAGAAGCTTACAAAGTGCTTGGGTTTTTAGGTTTCCTATGCGGCGACTCTCTCGCCTGATGGGCTGTGGCTACCAACCCTCTAATGGGCTGGCAGCTCTTGGCAGTAGACTTCTGTCCTTAAAAGGACAGACCCAGTGGCAACCAGTCAAACTCTGATTAAAAGTAAAATTCTCTTATGGCATGTGGCATCACTGGAAAAGCCACCATTTGTTGCCCCTCAATAATTGCCGCTTGTTAGTTTGCAGAGCACAGTGAGGAGTTAACCATATTGCTGTGGGTCAGAAGTTACATGTAGGCCAGATTAGCTAAAGGTGGCAGATTTCCTCACTAAATGAAATGAACCAAAAGAGTTTTTTTTAATATCAATCAATTAAAGGTTCATGGTCACCATTACTGAGACTAACCTAAGTTACAGAATTACCAAGTGAAGTTAAATTCTACCTGCAGCCTTGGATGGATTCAACATAGAACATAGAACATAGAACAATACAGCACAGAACAGGCCCTTCGGCCCACGATGTTGTGCCGAACATTTGTCCTAGCTTAAGCACCTATCCAATTGCCGCTTAAAGGTCACCAATGATTCTGACTTTGCCACTCCCACAGGCAGCACATTCCATGCCCCCACCACTCTCTGGGTAAAGAACCTACCCCTGACATCCCCCCATACCTTCCACCCTTCACCTTAAATTTATGTCCCCTTGTAACACTCTGTTGTACCCGGGGAAAAAGTCTCTGACTGTCTACTCTATCTATTCCCCTGATCATCTTATAAACCTCTATCAAGTCACCCCTCATCATTCGCTGTTCCAATGAGAAAAGGCCTAGCACTCTCAACCTATCCTCGTACGACCTATTCTCCATTCCAGGCAACATCCTGGTAAATCTCCTCTGCACCCTCTCCAAAGCTTTCACATCTTTCCTAAAGTGAGGTGACCAGAACTGCACACAGTACTCCAAATGTGGCCTTACCAAGGTCCTGTACAGCTGCAACATCACCTCACGACTCTTGAATTCAATCCCTCTGCTAATGAACACTAATACACCATAGGCCTTCTTACAAGCTCTATCCACCTGAGTGGCAACTTTCAAAGATCTATGAACATAGACCCCATTATCCCTCTGCTCCTCCACCTTACTAAGAACGCTACCGTTAACCCTGTATTCCGCATTCTTATTTGTCCTTCCAAAATGGTCAACCTCACACTTGACAGGGTTGAACTCCATCTGCCACTCCTCAGCCCAGCTCTGCATCATATCTAAGTCCCTTTGCAGCTGACAATAGCCCTCCTCACTATCCACAACTCCACCAATCTTCGTATCGGCAGCAAATTTGCTGACCCACCCTTCGACTCCCTCTTCCAAGTCATTAATAAAAATTACAAACAGCAGAGGACCCAGAACTGATCCCTGCAGAACTCCACTTGTAACTAGGCTCCAGGCTGAATATTTACCATCTACCACCACTCTTTGACTTCGACCGGTTAGCCAGTTCTCTATCCAACTGGCCAAATTTCCCACTATCCCATGCCTCCTGACTTTCCGCATAAGCCTACCAAGGGGAACCTTATCAAATGCCTTACTAAAATCCATGTACACTACATCCACTGCTCTACCCTCATCCACATGCTTGGTCACCTCCTCAAAGAATTCAATAAGACTTGTAAGGCAAGACCTACCCCATAGAAATCTGTGCTGGCTGTCCCTAATCAAGCAGTGTCTTTCCAGATACTCATAAATCCTATCCCTCAGTACCCTTTCCATTACTTTGCCTACCACTGAAGTAAGACTAACTGGCCTGTAATTCCCGGGGTTATCCCTATTCCCTTTTTTGAACAGGGGCACAGCATTCGCCACTCTCCAGTCCCCTGGTACCACCCCAGTTGACAGTGAAGACGAAAAGATCATTGCCAACGGCTCTGCAATTTCCTCTCTTGCTTCCCACATAATCCTAGGATATATCCCATCAGGCCCGGGGGACTTGTCTATCCTCAAGTTTTTCAAAATGCCCAACACATCTTCCTTCCTAACAAGTATCTCCTCTATCTTACCAGTCCGTTTCATACTCTCCTCTTCAACAATACGGTCCCTCTCATTTGTAAATACTGAAGAAAAGTACTCATTCAAGACCTCTCCTATCTCTTCCGACTCAATACACAGTCTCCCACTACTGTCCTTGATCGGATCTACCCTCGTTCTCGTCATTCTCATGTTTCTCACATACGCATAAAAGGCCTTGGGGTTATTCTTGATCCTACCCGCCAAAGATTTTTCATGCCCTCTCTTAGCTCTCCTAATCCCTTTCTTCAGCTCCCTCCTGGCTATCCTGTATCCCTCCAACGCTCTGTCTGAATCTTGTTTCCTCAACCTTATGTTAGCCTCCTTCTTCCTCTTCACTAGACATTCAACCTCCCTCGTCAATCAAGGTTCCCTCACACGACCATCTCTTTCCTGCCTGACAGGTACATACATATCAAGGACACGTCGTAACTGTTCCTTGAAAAAGTTCCACATTTCAATGACATCCTTCCCTGACAGCCTATGCTCCCAACTTATGCTCCTCAGATCCTGTCTTGCAGCATCGTATTTACCCTTCCCCCAATTGTAAAATCTGCCCTGTTGCACGCACCTATCTCTCTCCATAACCAAGGTGAAAGTCACAGAATTGTGGTCACCATCACCAAAATGCTCACCTACTAACAAGCCCATCACTTGTCCCGGTTCGTTACCGAGTACCAAATCCAATATGGCCTCCCCTCTGGTCGGACAGTCTACATACTGAGTTAGAAAAGCTTCCTGGACACACTGCCCCATCCAATCTACTTGATCTAAAGAGCTTCCAATCAATATTTGGGAAGTTGAAATCGCCCATGACTATTACCCTGTGGCTTCTGCACCTTTCCAAAACCTGTTTCCCAATCTGTTTCTCCACATCTCTGCTGCTATTGGGGGGCCTATAGTAAACACCCAACAAGGTGACTGCACCTTTCCTATTTCTGACTTCAGCCCATACTACATCCAAAGGCAGATCCCCCTCGAACTACCTTTCTGCAGCCATTATACCATTTCTAATTAGCCATGCCACACCCCCTCCTTTTTTACCACCCTCCCTAATCTTACTGAAACATCTGTAATCAGGAACCTCCAACAACCATTCCTGTCTCTCTTCTATCCACGTTTCCGTGATGGCCACAACATCGTAGTCCCAAGTACCGATCCACGCTTTAAGTTCACCCACCTTATTTCTGATACTCCTTGCGTTGAAGTATACACACTTGAACCCATCTCTGTGTCCGCAAGTATTCTCTATCAGTGCTACCTTCTCCACAGCCTCCCTACATTCTTGGACATCCTGAAAAACAGCTAATCTACTTGCTGGACTACAAGTCCAGATCCTATCCCCCTGCCAAATTAGTTTAAACCCCCCTGAAGAGTGCTAGCAAACCTACCTCCCAGGATATTGGTGCCCTTCTGGTTCAGGTGCAACCCGTCCTGCTTGTACAGGTCCCACCTTCCCCAGAATGCAGTCCAATTGTCCAAATACCTGAAGCCCTCCCTCCTACACCATCCTTGCAGCCACGTGTTCAACTGCACTCTCTCCCTATTCCTTGCCTCACTGTCACATGGCACCGGCAACAACCCAGAGATGATGACTCTGTACGTCCTAGCTTTTAGCTTCCAGCCTAACTCCCTGAGCTCCTGAATGACATCCCCACCCCTCTTCCTACCAATGTCGTTGGTGCCAATGTGCACCATGACGTCTGGCTGCACACCCTCCCCCTTAAGGATTCTGAAGACACGGTCCGAGACGTCTCGGACCCTGGCACCCGGGAGGCAACAAACCATCCGAGAGTCTCGCCCATGTCCACAGAACCGCCTGTCTGTCCCTCTAACTATAGATTCTCCTATAACTAGTGCTCTCCTCCTCTCCCCCTTTCCCTTCTGAGCATCAGAGCCAGACCGCGTGCCAGAGACCCAGTCACTGCAGCTTACCCCTGCTAGGCCGTCCCTCCCAACAGTATCCAAAGCGGTATACTTATTGTTGAGGGGTTCCCTGCACTACCTGCTTCCTCCCCTTCCCACCTCTAACTGTTACCCAGCTACCTCTGTTCTCTGGCGTAACTATCTTTCTCCACTCAAATAACAATCACTTACCTTCCCGACCGGCTTCGCGCTCTGACTTCACTTACGCCCTGCTCCCACCACTCTCTGCTGCAAAAAACCTAATCATTAGCTAAACTAATGGATTACTAGATAGGAATGATTATCACTACATCAGCATGACCTATGGTACAGGAAAAGGCAATTATCCATTTTGGAAAACTATACAAAACTCTGGATATTTTCTAACCATCCTGTTCAGAGATGCTAATACACACCTCTGAGACAGGTGGAAGTGAACTCAGGCCTCCCAGTCCAGAGGCCAGGATGCTATCACCATGTGTATGAACCTTCAATAAAATGTCCTGTTTATTTGATTTGATTTATTATTGTCACATGTGCCTTAAGAACAGTGAAAAGTTTTGTTTTGTGTGCATCAAAGCCTCACCTGGAGCCTCTGGCCTACTATCCAGCCCCAGCCTAACTGCTTTGTGAATTTCCTGGTCCTGCTGCCTCATCTCCAGTGGCTTCTGCCCGATCAAAAGCTGAGACTGTCAATCAGGCTGAGTACCTGTCAGTGCCCAACACGCACCAGGTGGAATTAAAACTCCAGCTTTCCAGTAGCTTACTGGGGCTCCCCCTCCCAGAAGTCAAAAGGTTAAAATTCCCCATAATAGATCCTCTTAATGATCAAAGTCACAGATGTGGAACCCACACGGGGGGCGGGGGGCGGGGGGGGAGAAAAAGAAAAGATGGAATTTGGAATGCAATTCCCAAAGCCCTGGTATTGATTCCTGAAACCTCCGTAATAAAAATGGAATTTGACTTTTGCACTCACCCCAAACTAGTTTTAAATGCACGTAATGCAGTAATGAGGTCAGACTTGATTTACACCTCGTCTGGGCCTTAGCAATTTTAAGTTTTCTTGTGAGACCTTTTACCTCAGGGTCTTGTCTTAAAGTAACATAATTTGAAGTGAACAGTTAAATTAGCTTGAGTCAATGCTTGTTACATGTCTGAAGAATAGCATATGAGTAGTCACAGTGTTATGGAGAAAGAATCATTTGGAAGATCCCTGTATTTGACTGTGCATTGAACAATGTGACAAAATAGTTTATGATCAGGAGACCAACATCAGTGATAAGTGTTAGGGTCTGAAACAAGTACTCGGATATCTGGCTTCACCTGTTCACTTGATATTGTGCTATTCTGGAATTATGTTAGGTTTTGAAACTAGATACATCCTTTCCCATCCCTTATTTCTTTCTCAATTTCTTTTTCCAGACTTGTCTCACATTATGTCACTTCTGTAACAAAGGGAATAGTCTTGCTCTCCTGAATGGGTGACTTGGAAATTGGTTCTGTGTGAGGGGATAGTTTGTGATCTGTTCTCTGCTGCAATTCTTGTCTCACGTGGTGCTATACAACTTGTTTATTGTTGAAAAGGGAGACACTTTGTTAAAGCTTCTCGGAAAGTCCTCATGAGGACATATATAAGAACGATTATGACAATTTGTACAACGGGGAAAAGTGTCTTGATTGATTGGCAAGTTGATTCTAATTGGCTGAGCTGTTGCCATAGAGAAAGCAACAGATAAACGAACACAGAATTTAATGTTCTGTTTGCACACAAATAGTAGGTTAGTCAAAAGCAATGGGGCAGCTCCCTGGTAATTGAACAAAAGAACAAAGCTCAAACATTTTGTTTTGTTGTGAGAATATTATTGCTAAAGTGGCATACATTTATACACATGGACCCGTTCTCTGTTACTGCATGTTCGTACATGGGAAAGAATGTGGGGAGCTCGTGGAGATAACAACCAATGTCCTAAGTCGTGTGGGGCACCATACCAACTCAATAGGCAGATTGTAATTTAATAACTAACCTCATGAAATGCAATGCAAATATAAAAATGATCTTCGAGTCAAGTAAGTCAACTGAAGCATTTTAATCAGGTGGCAACTTCTGAGCTGTAAATTATCCAATGTCAGGCATGTTCTTCAATCATACACTGACTGTGAATTCCCCAGAAATTCATAATAAGTGAATTAGGATAAAACCGGTTCCTGTTCAACTAATTTAGTCACAATTAGGAAATGCAGAAAGTGTCTATCAAACCCATGATAGACCACACAGAACAGTTCTTGTAAATAGGGCTATTGTCCAAATCTTATGGCAAAAACTGAAGTAACATAAAATTTTAGCATCAATCATAACAGAAATGGGTTATCACTTCCAATGGCCTAATTATGAGAGTGTTTTGAAGGTTACTGGGAAGTTACTTAGCTGCTGTTATCAAACAGTATCATGCCACATAACCAATATTAGTCATGGACATTTATAGGGGATTTTCTGTAGGAGGCTCAAAGGGAGAATTTTTGTCATTAAATCAGCAGGTTTTATTTAACAGTACAAGTGTACAACTTACAGATAACAGCTAAATATTTAACTTTCTGATATTTAACATTTTTTCCATTTGATTTATTTCTAAGTTATCTTTAGAAAACGATCATGTGCTTGCAGTTGTTGAGAAATTATGAAATCAAGAACTAAGGAATTGGAACAATCCTCGCCATAGTACACTGGTCCCCAGGTCACAGGCCCCAAATGCAGATTAATTCCCAAGGCATTCCTTGGCTCATTGAAACCTATTCCTAATCCAAATGTATTTATGCTTTGAAAGGAGCCAAATTAAACAGGATTTCTTCAGTTAAAGAAATTGTGAATTTAATGGTTACTAAACACAAAGGTAGGTAATAAATTGGGATACTCGTGTACACTGAGTAGAAATGTGAAATAGTGAAAACACAACAGTTAAAAAGATGCATGAATTAGTTTCTGAGTTCTGTAAAGAGTGAATGGTGAAATATTGCAGCCGTAAAGTTTTATAACGCTAATAATGCTCACTGTTGCAGTGAAGCAGTTGATTTTGAGATTCTTGGCTCTGCAGATTAGCTGACAGGTCTTTGTCCTGTTCCCATTTTGACAGGCTGGCTTGGCTTCCAGCAGTTAGAATGATGGTAATTTTTCTTTACCAGCAACACAAGGGTGTTTAATGATTGTCTTATGAAGAGAGATTGAGCAGGTTAGGTCTATGTTATGTGGAGTTTAGAAGAATGAGAGGAAATCTAATTGAGGTATGTACAAATCTAAAGGGGATTGGTAAAGTGAACCTAGAAAGGATGTTTCTTCATGTGGGGCAATCTAAAGTGAGAGGTCAGGGTTTTATGATAAGGGGAGCAGGTTTAAACAGGGATGAGGAGAAATTACTTCTCTCAAAGAGTCATAAATCTGTGGAATTCATTACCTCAGAGTGTGGTGGATACTGGGACATTGAGTAAGTTTAAGAAAGAGATAGGTAGATTTTTAGTTAGTAACAGGTTAAAGGGTTATGGGGAGGGGGCAGGGAAGAGGAATTGAAGCCGAAATGTGTTCAGCCATGGTCATATCAAAGGATGGAGCAGGCTCACAGGACTGAATTGTCTACTCCTGCTACTAGTTCCTATGTTCCTATCTGATCTTGACAGCATACTGGCTCACATTAGCACTCAGTCTACTAACACACTGATTCTAGGGTGCACTGATTTATTACCCTGTTCTTGTATATTCCAGGGAGGGCAAAACACAAACATAACCTTTTGATTTATAACCCCAGTCTGAGAGATAACCCACATGAGTTTACTTTCTAGCTGAGACTACTAATTAATTTGCAGTAAAATCGACATTTTGGGCAAAAGCCCTTCATCAGGAATAAAGGCAGAGAGCCTGAAGCGTGGCGAGATAAGCTAGAGGAGGGTGGGGGTGGGGAGAAAGTAGCATAGAGTTTTCAGGGCAGAGGAAATGACCTGGGAGTTGCAGTGGGAGAGGGACTCCCTGAAATTCTTGTAGAGAGAGGAGGAAAACTTCTTCAAGGCAGGCATCCTTGCAAGAGGATTCGCAGTAGGGTTAAAATCAACGAGGTAAAAACAATGACTGCAGATGCTGGAAACCAGATTCCAATGCCTGCCTTGAAGAAGTTTTCCTCTTCTCTCTACAAGAATCTCAGGGAGTCCCTCTCCCACTGCAACTCCCAGGTCATTTCCTCTGCCCTGAAAACTCTATGCTACTTTCTCCCCACCCCCACCCTCCTCTAGCTTATCTCGCCACGCTTCAGGCTCTCTGCCTTTATTCCTGATGAAGGGCTTTTGCCAGAAACGTCGATTTTACTGCTCCTCGGATGCTGCCTGAACTGCTGTGCTCTTTCAGCACCACTAATCCAGAATCTGGTTTCCAGCATCTGCAGTCATTGTTTTTACCGACTAATTAATTTGCTTCTTCCACCTTTTCCTTTAACTCTCTTTATTGAAGTTTTCTTGACAGTTTACAGGTCTGACGTTCCTTGGGTTCACACAAGGACTTTCAGCAGTCAGTAAATTCTGTTCTTAGGATTTATATTATCCAGCCATTCTTGGATTGCGGCTCTTTTTTAATAAATACGTCTTGTTTAAAAGTTCAATATATCTGCAAGTAATACAAGTAATGATCTATTGTCATGACAACAGGAAGGCCCACAGCCTTGTTTATGCCTGACTTACAAACAGAAGCTTATCAGTTAAATGAATGCAATTCTGGTTAAACGCTGACAGTGTTATAGTAGGAAGGCAAAGTAACTTGTACAGGAAATAGCAAATGGACATTAGGCTCCTTATTTCCAAATGCCAATGATTACACATCCTATCCATATAAGAACTTTAACATAAAGGAACAACATTCAAATGTGAAATTTCCTAGAGCTTGTGGTGTTGTTGGACATTCTCGGCATATCACAGAAGGACAAAGTCATGAATCCGGCAATCCCTTGAATGCAGAGCACCAGTTATGTGGGCACTCATCAAGCCAAGGGAACTTTATTGGTTTGGAAACATTGCCAGGGTGGACGACAGCTGCCCACCTAAAGGTTTTGCGTGTGGCAAGGCAGCTGGAGCCAGGTGGCCCATAGAACATCAAAAGTTCTTCATCTTTGCAGATGTCACATAAAGACCTTAAAGATTGATTCTCACATTTGGAAGACACAAGCTGATGATAGAGAAAAATAGCAACATCACATGTGGACAGGAGTGAGCCACCATGATAATCAGTGGGTACTGTTGATAACAGCCAGCAACAGTTAAAGCAATATAACCACTTTATATGCAATACTTTTGGCAGAGCAGAATGTTTCAGCCACAAGCAAAAAGTGCACTCCAGGAATCTCCAATGATATGATTTATTGCAGGCCCATTATCTTATGTAAATGGAAGGATGCTGCTGATGGGACTGTTGGCATTTGGTATTGTTGTTGTTCGTACTCAACTGGAGGAAATGGGAAGATTTAAAACAGGAAAAGGGAAAAGAGAATCATAAAGGATATGTCAAAAAAGAGGGGAGCAATATTTGTTGGTTTATGAATATAAATATCTGTGGCTGAATAGGTAGAAGAAGCTATGGGAATTACTTGAGGTATGGCCTGACCTGTTTTGGAGCTATTCATTAAATAATAATGGTCAAGTCTCTGCAGGAGCCCAGTGCTGATGAATCATTCCCAAAACAGGAGAAGATTTCCTTATCTGCATTTCTTGCCAAACTGTAAAAAAACATTCTTTTGGAATGATATTATGAGCTTGGTATAAATAATTAAACAAAGAAAAGCTAACCACTTTGTTTATCGTGTTGTTAACACATAGCAACAGCAGCCTTCCTCCTCCCTTTATCTGTAGATTTTAGATAGATACTGGGAGTAGGTACACAGTTGGAAATGGTTGACAGAAAAAGCATACATCTGGTGAGGAAAGCAAGCTGAATCGCTTTCAGGCGTTTTTCAGACAGTGGAGGCATTGTGACCGAAAGACTGTCTTTCAACATCATTAATGTCAAGGCTGGAGGAGCTGAGGCCAAGTCTTAATTAAGAGTTTTTGTGCGCAGTGTCCCCACCTCTGGATAAAAGGAGCCCAAATTCAAGTCCCTGCTGCTCCTTAGGTGTGTCATAACATACCTGAACAGTTGATTTAAAGATAACTGAGCATTAATTCAGATTACAAAGTGTGGAGGCTTAGGCCTATGTGCCTGAATTTTCTGGACCCAATGCTGAGAGTTGACAAAGTTGCAGGATGAGACATCAGGGGAGAGGATCAATGTTTTCCCCACTGCTATACCATAATGCTCGCGGTGGGAAATTTGGCATCTTGGCTACTTATGGCCATGGAAGGAGAGTAATGACGCAGCCCAGCAGCACGATAGTCAGTCTGCTTGTTGTTCCAGTACTGAGCAGTAACAGCAGGAGACATTGCTGGTCAGCTATTACTGACAAGATGATTTGTTAGTGCATAAGTACATGACAGAAATCCCTTATAAAGAAGGCATGAAATGGGCTACATTATACATTCGTCAAACATAGTCAAAGGAAAACTGGGAAAGTGTTTTCCAGCTGAAAACAGTGACATTTGCTCCATGTCTGGGTTGTAAATGGATTTTCAGAGCCAGTAGTTCATGACTGCACCACCTCCCATCCACCATCTAAAAAGCCTCTGGTGCTAATTTGCAAGCCAGTTACTTTGTAGCATTGTGCCAACAGAAATGGGTATTAGACCAATTGGCATCTGCAGCATTTTCTGGAGAAAAGGCCTAAAGTTCCTCATGGTAGACTGGTTAGGAAGGTTAGATCACAAGAAGACCTAGCCATTTGGATACAGAAGTGGCTCAAACGTAGAAGACAGAGGGTGGTGGTGGAGGGTTCCTTTTCAGACTGGAGGACTGTGACCAGTGGTGTGCCACAAGGATCGGTGCTCAGTCCACTGCTTTTCATCATTTATCAAAATGATTTGGACGTGAACATAGGAGATATGGTTAGGAAGTTTGCAGATGGCAACATAATAGGAAGTGTAATTGACAGCAAAGAAGGTTATTTCAGAGGACAATGGGATCTTGATCAGATGGGCCAATGGGCCCAGGGATGGCAGATGGAGTTTAATTTAGATAAATGTGAGGTGCTGCATTTTGGGAAGGCAAATCAGGCAAGACAAATCAGGCAAGACTTGTACAGTTAATGGTAAGGTCCTGGGGAGTGCTGCTGAACAAAGAGACCTTGGAGTGCAGCTTCATAGCTCCTTAAAAGTGGAATCACAGATAGATAGGATAGTGAAGAAGACATTGCCTTTATTTCAATGTATTGAGTACAGGAGTTGGGAGGTCATGTTGTGGCTTACAAGACATTGGTTAGACCACTTTTGGAATACTGCATGCTATAGGAAGAATGTTGTGAAATTTGAAAGGGTTTAGAAAAGATTTACAAGGATGTTGCCAGGGCTGGAGGGTTTGTACTCTTGGGAGAGGCTGAATTGGCTGGGACTATTTTCCTTGGAGCTTCGGAGACTGAGTGGTGACCTTATCGAGGTTTACAAGATCATGAGGGGGGCATGGATAGGATAAATAGACAAAGTATTTTCCTCAGTGTGGAGGGGTCCAAAACTAGAGGGTATAGGATTAATGTGAGAGAGGAAAGATTTAAAAAGGGCATAAGGGGCAAAGTTTTCACGCAGAGGGTGGTGCATGTATGGAATGAACTGCCAGAGGAAGTGGTGGAGGCTGGTACAATTACAACATTTAAAAGGCATCTAGATGGGTATATGAATATGAAAGGTTTAGAGGAATATAGGCCAAATGCTGATAAATAGGACTAGATTAATTTAGGAGATCTGGTTGGCGTGGATGAGTTGGACCGAAGGGTCTGTTTCTGTGCTGTACATCTCTATGATTCTAAGATTAAATTTAGAGTGAGACGCTGCCTCAGGCCTTAAGCAGCACATTCCAGACCCAAAGTCTACTTCATACCTGAGGGCCAGTGCAGTACCACCTTCTCTTGCCAATCCCATCAGTCACAGGGTGTGTTTTGATTAATAACAATGGCTGGTGCTACTGAAAGCAATGAATGTTTCAACACTCATTTGTTGAATTGTGTTTATGAAGTGAGAGGAAACCCCAGTCTGAGCAGGATTGGCTCGCATGCTGCAAGGAACATTTTTCCCAGGATAAGACATGGAGCACTTCGAAATTGTCCCTGACCCATAACTGACCTGAGATATCTTACTGCTGTCACCTGATGCAAAAAGGAAAAGCTCTTCATTCGCCTGCATCGTGTCCATCCTTCATCATGATCAACACAGAAACTCAAGTCAACGCATTCGTCTTTCATTTAGCATGGGTCCTCAGATAGAAAGCTGTAGCACTATTGTAATACACAGGATATAAAGGATGTGCAGAGGTAGGCGGGAACAAACTAAATACCCAAACCATTCAATGAATGCCCCAACTGTATTGCTAATGAGTGATGGTAGAATTTTGTTGTATTGGTATAAGCCAAAGGTCAAATATTTTTGGTTTGCAGCTCCATCTGCTTGTTCTGTTTGCGCTGTATGTTTTGTACTACACACACACGTTTGGGTTACAGACTGACTAGTGCTGAGGGAGATGACATGAATTGATGTGCAGACTCCCTAGAGAGGTTTTCTGCTCTGTATAAAACTGGCCCCCACTGGGATGTAGTCAATCCTTTGTCACCAGCGGTTTATACTGTGGCTCAGAAACTGCAGCTAGAATTATAGAATTATATGGTGGAATCTCTTTGAGAAGCGACGGGGAAGTTGGGAATGATGATAGGGTGGGTTGGTGCTAGGCAGGTATTACCTGTTTTCCCACCATCATGAGAGTTAAGTTCTAGGTGGAGAGCTGTAAGCTTGGCTTTCCCACTCTGGAGCCAAATAAGGTCCTTAAATGTTCATGTGATGACACTTCATGGTCCATTCACATTATTACCATGATTGACTTCATTCCTGGCAGCTGGAAATGGCCTGTCTGCTAAGCTGAGTTGAGGACGGGGTTGGGAGAGGCAAACTGAGGGAGGGGGGAATCCTCAATGTGCTGCCATCTGGGAGTGATTGGGGCACGGATTGGGTGGGCCACTGAAAGTGACTCCCTGGCCTTGCCACGACCCTCTGTGTTGTGACCCCCAGTCCCACGATCTGTCTGCTGTGCCGTATATCCTGGAGACCTCTGCCATGCTCTATTGCCAACAGCTCCGAATGTTTCTATGACTCAAGTGGCTATCGGCCTCTGATTGGCTAACAGCTTAAAGCAAGGCAGGACATCACTGTCCCAGGGTGTGATATACCAAAAATGTCAACTGGGTGACGACTGATAGGCCCAAGGTCCTGTGGGCCTTCCTGTGACAGGATTGTCCCACGTGTTGTGATGCCAGTCACTACACTTAGGAAAAAAACCTGGAACATCCTGGTCATAAAGTCAGAGAATGGTTACAGCACAATAGAAGGCCATTCAGCTTGTCAAGTAAGTGCAGTTCTCAGAAAGAGCAACTTTTCAGTCCCACTCCACTGCTTTCTGCCTGTGGTCCTCAAATATTATCTCAGTGATAATCTGATTTTCTTTTGAATACTTCAATTGAACCTGTTTGCACCATACTTTCAGACAATCCTCTCCAGATCCTAACCACTCATGGCATAAAAAAGCCTTTCCTCATGTCAACACTGCTTCTTCAGCCAATCATTTTATACTGGAGTCCATCAATGGGAACAGGTTCTCCCCTTCCACTCTTTTCAGACCCCAGATAACTTGTGATTTCAAATATTATACCCTAGAGTGTAGTAGAGGGAACATAATTATAGATAGAAGGAAATTATGAATATTAACTGTTGGGTATTCAGCCATTTCCACAGAGCAGGCTTGTACCTGTGAAATACAAGTTAATACCTGTACTCACACAATCACTACGTAATATTGACCGGCATCAATCTCACTTCACTAAGTTTATTTCACATTCTCAATATCCAGCTCATTTGGTGTGTTTGGCAATAGGAAGCTGAATATTAATTTTTAAAATTCATTCACAGGATGACGGCATCACTGGCTAGGCCAGCATTTATTGCCCATCCCTAATTGTCAAGAGTCAACCACATTGCTGTAGGTCTGGACTCACATGTAGGCCAGGCCAGGCAAGGATCTCAGTTTCCTTCCCTAAGGGACATGAGTGAACCAGGCAGGTTTATCCCAATGATTACATTAGACCCTTATTTCCAGATATTTATTGAATTCAAACTAGGATTCAAACCAAGTTCCCAGAACATTACCTGGGTCTCTGGATTTACAACCCAGCAATAATACCACTGGGCCATCACCTCCCCCTTAATGAGTGAATTGTGCCAATAATGTGTTTAACAAGCAGTAATCCCTCTTATTCGGTAGCTCACTGCTGCCTATTGAGAAAATGGCCATGCCACTTGACAGATACATAAAAGATGCAGCAAGATGCATCTGATATCGAGATAGGCCTCGCTTGATTCTGTCAGAGTTGCTATAAGATTATATCATTATCTCTCTATGTTAGACATTCACAGTAAACAGAGTTGGAGCAGGATAGCAGGGTTTAGTTTTACAATGCCTTCTATTGTGGAGATAGTTCTGGCAACAACACAACACAGTAAACAATAATTGACTATTCTTCATAATCAATATTGTAAGTCACATGACACAGGTTCCTGTCTCTCAAGAACAAAGCTGTGATTTATCTGGACTACTGAGGTTTATTTAAAGTTAAGAGCAAATCAAACATCAAATCACAAAACACACAGAAGACTACAAGGAGCTTGTCAGATCATAAGATGTGCCCTTGTATGTTGACAGATTTGTTTGACAAGTTGTTGCATGTCAGCTGCATCTTGTACTTTGTGCAGGGAAATGTGTATGAAAGGTCAGAAGACACAAATGTTGCCATGTGAGCATTATTTAAAACTATAACCTCCTCATGGTGGCTGTAACTTAGAAAAGGTGAGCTTGGGTCATAAGGCGTTGCTTCTCGGAATTATTTACATTGTGTAAAAATATAAACTAAATTCAAAGTAGTTTTGAGTTGTGTGCTAACAATCCGGAACAATCATCAGGGTGTAATACAGAAGACCTGGCTTAAACTCCAGCCTGGCCTCAAACTTAAACAGACGTAAAGTAAAATCAGTGCGTGAGTTTTGTTTGTTCTCAGTTAAGCCATTAGCTACGAATGCTCCATATTGGAGGAGCATTCAATCCCAGCTGAGGCAGGCCATGCCAACAGAGGATGGCTGGTAAACTACTAAACAATTCATCTGTGACTTATGGACATCTTCTAGAAAAAGAGATAATTGCTGTGGATGCTTGGGGAGGGGGATGTTTTTATATGCATTTGGCTGTCTGAGGAATGATGCAAATTCTAGCAAACTAAGAATAAATAGTGTGAGAGGATTGAATAGAATGCAGGAAAGATGATTGCCCTTTCACCTCTGCCACTGAGAGTTATAGTTAGATTACAACAAGTGAAAGTGCCCTGTTTGTGCTGGTCGAGAGAGCTTAGCAATGAATTCTGACTGGAGCAAACTGTTGGTCAAGACCATTCCCCCACCCCCCCCCCTCACCCCTAACCCCAACCAACTTTCAAATTAAAGTTCAAATCCCTCAGAGAAAACACCAGCAAGGCTGGCTCCAATGACCTCCACAGACGAAGGCATTGACACCTTGGTGAGGACGTTAGCTTAGTTCGAGTCAGGGGCACATTCTGGTGAATGTTTCTGCAGCAGGCGAAAGGACAAATGCTGCCCGGTTGCTGTCAGAGCTTGCTGAAGGTCATGCAACTGCTCAGACCCCCTCTGTATCCCAGCATGCTGCCTGGAAACCCTGAATTGGCCTCCTTGGCTTCCCTGCTTCAGTAATAGTGAGTGTCAGTGGACATACCCTCAAGACTGATGATGGCCCATTCTAATCCCTTCCCTAAATGACTGCAAGGAACAGCCCAGACTGATGAATGAACACCCTCCTGGCTGGTATCTGTACAGCTTTCTGACTGATTTACTACAAATTCCCAGATCACTAGGGTGGCATGATGGCTCAGTGGTTAGCACCCAGGGACCTGGGTTCGATTCCAACCTTGGCCAACTGTCTGTGTGGAGTTTGCACATTCTCCCTGTGTCCATGTGGGTTTCCTCCATGTGCTCCAATTTTATCCCACAGTCCAAAGATGTACAGGTTAGGTGGATTGGTCATGGGAAATGGAAGGTTATGGGTATAGGGTAGGGGGCTGTGTCTGGCTGGGAGGCCATTTAGAGGGTTTGTGTTGACTTGATGGGCTGAATAAGATTCTATGATTGAATTAGAACTGACTGACCATGGCCCACTCTCCAGACTGTTGGGGTACAGTGTCTGACCCTGGATGTCCCAAGCACCTTAAAGACCATGTTCAAGCCTCTGAACTTATATTTGACACTGCTCTCTGTTTACTGGGCCAGTAACCCCTGACTGAAAACTGTCACCCTTCGCTTGACTGAGGTCTACTCCCCTTAGACCTGCCTAAGGGCCTGCCTGCTGACTTGCTTCACATGCAGTGTGTTTTTCAAGTGAACTGCTGGTGTGAGATTGACATTGCACACTGCCGTACAGCAAGATGTCCGCCCTATGGACTGCCCACTGCTGATGAGCTGCCTGGCTTTGCATTTGAGCTAAACAGCAAGTCAAGTCAGTGAGCTGCTCAGTTCTGAACAAGGGGGAATGCGCATGACAGAGATGATGCGAGCATGCAGGTAGGTGCAAGATGAGTGAGTGTTAAGAGAGTAGCCTGAGACATCCAGTGTTCCACTAGTTGGATGCCTGACCCTGTGCTGAATGTGTCTTGGCAGTAGCATTCCAATGAAAGACAACAATGAGTCCCAAAGTGCAGCACTGAAGTGCAAGACTGTACATTCAGTGGGTCAGAGATGTACCACGATGATGCGGAAAGGCTAATTCATGCCCAGTGTCAACATCTGTGGAGGGGGAGGTATTGGCAGCCGCTGCCTGGGGACCATACTCAGAGCTGTTGGTGGCTAGTGTCCAGGATGGAGCTCTGCTGGAACAGGCAGCGAGCTGTGGTGGCAAAGTGTTCACTCTGACTCTCACGTTGGGAATTGCTTTTGTCCGGTGTGTGGGCAAACAGGACAGTCTATCTCGATGACACAAGCTTCTGGTCTAACGGCAAGCAAATCGATCTGTCACCATTCACTACTGATGTCCTTGTCTTTGTCATTCAAAATAATTGCATTTGATTTTTTTGATGCTAGGAATCTCACTTCTGCTGATTGCACCATATTTGGGGGCAGTGATCACCTAGTATTATTATTACTATATTGTTAATCTAGGGGCCCAGGTAATGTTCTGGGGATGAGGAGGTTCAACACTCACCATGGCAAATGGTGAAATTAGAATTCAATTTAACAAAACAAAAATCAGGAATGAAGTGTCTCGTAATATCCATGAAACCGTTGCTGATTGTTGGGGAAAGCCCCATCTAGTTCACTGATGTCCTTTAGGGAAGGAAACTAACATTACTGCCTGGTATGGCCTACATGTGACTCCAGACGCAGAGCAATGCAGTTGAATCTAATTGCCCTCTGGGGCAACTAAACAAAATTTCCCAAGTGACTTGATATTGTCCACATTTTTCAGGGGTTGGTAAGATTTCACCTGTTATTTCTGACACTTTATTTCACTGCAACTGTCTACATTTGCCTTTCCGTGACTTCTCTGGTGATTTTTGTTTTCATTGAACTCAAACACTGTTTCCAATTTGGCTTCCAGCACCAATGGGGTCATTAGATTTAAGATTCAATGTGAAGTAAATCACCCACTTATTCTATGTCAGGAAAATGCTCATGTTCTTTGGCCTTTCTGAATGAGACCCTAAATAAAATTAAGGTGTCATGTTCGGGCCCAAGTGAATTGAGTCTAGCCAAATTCATTACGATTACAAGTTAACTAAAATGCCTTGGGTCACTCTCACCTGGAGGAAATCAGCGAATATTTAGATCACTTAGTCCTCCTTCATTCAGCCAGCTTCCAAATTATTTTCCTGATCATTTTTGGTAGCAATTGTTTTGAGGTCACAGCCATCAGAAGACCAACTGCCACATTTTAGCCCGCTTGGTGCAACCATCTGCTGAATGTTCGATTAGTGCTGTCTGCTGTTAGTTCATGTGTTTGATTTTCCTTAGAGTAAAAGATAAAGTGATCATCATCTCAGTAATCATAGATCTGCTCTCTCATTAAAGACAAAAAGTGTTGCGCTGGAAAAGCATAGCCGATCAGGCAGCATCCAAGGAGCAGGAGGGTTGACATTTCGGGTATAAGCCCTTCCTCAAGAATGGGCTGATTGACTTTTCGACTCTGATCTCCGCGGTCCTTACTTTCTCTTTCTCCCATTAGAAAGACAACTAGTGGTGAGTTTAACCAGTGGATCAGGTGAGAGGCGAGGTTAAGAAGGTGAGTCTTCATAGTAACTTCAGCCAGTGTGAGAATTGAACACAGGCTGTTGGCCTATTCCGTAACACAAACCAACCATCCAGCCAACTGAGCTAGAGATGATACTAGATTCTAATTTTCTAAGAACTCTATTTGCAGCATTTTATACATCTGTTTACTCCATGCTTCCAACACTTTCTATGATATCTATTTCCTTATTTCAGAGTCCAGCGAGACTTAACCAATCAATTGCAATGAGCATCAATAGTAAACAGACTTACATAATCAAACTAGAATAATTGAATACAATACTGTCAGTAGTGGCTGTTTGCTCTTTACAAATTATTAGTATTTGGGGGACTGCTCAAATGGAAATAACTTCTTTTTGCAGTTTCCTTCCTGTTATTATGTAAAGGCCTGCACATTGTGAAGGCAAAGTTAATCTTGGAACATTATCTCTTTAATAGGTGTAGGATATTTTACCTTTCAAATGCAACTTTGATCGTGTAATAACCTTTACGCAGCTTCAACTTAGATTCATGCCGATGTAAAGGAAAATTCTCCCCGAAAACATTTGTAATTCTGAAATAGGAACATGATGATAATGTTAGTCAGATGGTGTTAGAACTGAAACCACCACTGGAAAGTCCAAATTTATTATGTTCATGACGGAATAGAATTCTATGGGCAGCCTGAAAAATGCATTTTATTAAAAGCACCAATTGCATAACATTTATTTTAGTATGGATCTCTTTACTGAAGAACAATAGCAAAGACTAATTTCATCTCCTAATTTACTAAATGTCTCCAACTCCAGTAATGTCTCCATCTCTAGGAATAGAATTACAGAATTAGAGCACATGGTTATTAAAGGAAAGTAGGACTGTTAGTTAATTGCAGTCAATTTTGCCAATCAGGATATCATTTTTTTGGTGATAAATACCAGTATTTAAACTAAGTTAATTTTTTGCGCCACAGAATAAAACCAGCTTCCAATAAAATGAAGCCCTCTTGGTCAATAATAACTATAGTGAAGGCTGCAGCAGAGAGCTGACCAGTCAACATCTGAGAAGAGAAATTCAATGACTCATAGAGTCAGAGATGGACAGCAGGGGAACAGACCCTGAGGTCCAACTCGTCCATGCCGACCAGATATCCTAAATGAATTTTGTCCTATTTTCCAGCATTTGGCCCATATCCCTCTAAACCCTTCCTATTCACATACCCATCCAGATGCCTTTTAAATGTTGTAATTATATCAGCCTCTACCATCTATTCTGACAGCTCATTCCAGACATGCACCACCCTCTGTGCTAAAAAGTTGCTCCTTAGATCCCTTTTAAAACATTCTCCTCTCACCTTAAACCTATGCCCTGAGTTTTCTGCTCCCCTACCCTTGGCAATTTACCCTATCATGCTCCTCATGATTTCATAAACCTTTATAAGGTCACCACTTAGGCCTTGACTCTTCAGGGAAGGTAGCCCAAGTCTATTCAGCCTCTCCCTATAGCTTAAACCCTCTAACTCTGGCAGAGTCCTTGTAAATCTTTTCTGAACTCATTCAAGTTTCACAACATCATTCCTATTGTAGGGAGATCAGAATTGAACAGTGTATTCCCAAAGTGGCCTAATCAATGTACTGTATATCCGCAACATGACATCCCAACTCCATAATCAATGCGTTGACCAATAAAGGCAAGCATACCAAATGTCTTCTTTACTATCCTATATACCAAATGTCTTCTTTACTATCCTATATACCTGCGACTCCACTTTCAAGTAGCTATGAACCTGAATCCCAAGGTCTCTTTGTGCGGCAACACTCTCTGGATCTTGCCATTACAGAATAAATCCTGCCCCGATTTGCCTACCAAAATGCAACACCTCACAGAGAGAGAGAGAGAGCGAGAGAGAGAGAGAGAAAGAGAGAGAGAGAGAGAGAGAGAGAATAAATCCCAGTGTGTTGACCTAAATCATAACTGACCTGAAGGCCAGTGTCCTGTCACCAAGTCACCCTTTATTTGCACATGGAGAGCCCTTGACACTGAGCTAACTTCCTCAGAGCCAACTATCAGAGTGACCAGGATCTCTGACACTCTTGTTTTTTTTTCTTCTTTTTTTTTCACAAAAGGCAATGCTGTGTGAGACACCCCGTTCTATTTTTTTCTTTTTTCTTTGTTTTTCTTTTAAACACACATGTTCTTTTTTTTCCTCTTTTTTTCGTCTGTGCAAGTGTGAGACACAGTGAGAGACACAAGGTGTACGAATCTTTATTCAATTTCTACCACCAGGAAGATAGGAAAACATCCGAGTGGCCAGTGACAAGCAGTGCCCTTCACATCAAAGGGCAACGCTGTGTGATCAGACACTCTTGTTCTTTTTCTTTATTTTTATTTTTAATTTTTTTTAGTGGCCTTATCTCCTGTTTATTTTTTTTCTTTTTTTTCTTTCTTTTTTTCTTTTTTTTAAAATTTAACCCCCACACTACCACCTAACTGTGGTAGTGCTTATATTTTTCCCAGCATCCATGGTGTGCGTGTGCAGGTGTGAGACACAGTGAGAAACACAAGGTGCACGATTCTTTATTCAATTTTCACCACCAGGAAGATAGGAAAACACCCGAGTGGCCAGTGACAAGCAGTACCCTTCACATCAAAGGGCAACGCTGTGTGATCAGACACTCTTGTTTTTTTTATATTTTTCTTTCTGAACAGTGAGACTCCTGTTTTTTTTAGTTCTTTTTTTTGCTGTGTGATCAATCTCCTGTTTATTTCTTTTTCTCCCTTTTTTATTTAACTCCCACACTACCGCCTAACAGCGGTAGTGCTTATTTTTTTTCCCCAGCACCCATGGTGTACGTGTGCTGGTGTGAGACACAGTGAGAAACACAAGGTGCACGAATCTTTATTCAATTGCCACCACCAGGAAGATAGGAAAACAGCCGAGTGGCCAGTGACAAGCAGTGCCCTTCACATCAAAGGGCAACGCTGTGTGATCAGACACTCTTGTTCTTTTTTTCCTTTTTGTGGTGGAGGTTGTGGGGAGGGGCCCAAGGCGAGCCCCAGGCAGCAGCAGCAGTGGAGGCAGGTCCCCGGCCGCAGCAGTGGGGGGGCAGACCTGCCGGGGAGGGTCCCCAAGGCAAGTCCCAGGCAGCAGCGGTGGTGGAAAGCAGGCCTCTGGCAAGTCCTAGGCAGTTCCTCAGTCGCAGCAGTGGGGGGGGGGGGGGGGGGGGCGAAGAGCAGGCCTGTTGGGAAGGGTACACAAGGCAAGCCCCAGGCAGCAGCAGTGGAGGCGGGCCACAGGCAACAGCAGCAGTGGCGGAGGTCCCGGGGAGGGGCCCCAAGGCAAGTCCCAGGCAGCAGCAGTGAGGCAGGCCCCAAGCACCAACAGGGAGAGTCCCCGCACATGTGCATACACACAGTCACACACTGATCCAATCTCCAAAAGGGGGGGAGAAAACACCCAAGTGGCCAATGACAAGCAGTGGCCCTTCACATCAAAGGGCAGTGCTGTTTGATCAAAACAGTGAAGGGGAGGGCAGGGACGAAATCAAAATAGAGTTTCTCCCGCACTCTTTTTTTTCTTTTCTTTTTTCTTAACCCTCACACTACCGCCTAACTGCGGTAGTGTTTATTTTTTCCCCAGCACCCATGGTGTGTGTGTGTGTGCAGGTGTGAAACACAGTGAGAAACACAACGTGCACAAATTTTTTATTCAATTTCCACCACCAGGAAGATAGGAAAACACCCAAGTGGCCAGTGACAAGCACCGCCCTTCACATCAAAGGGCAATGCTGTGTGATCAAACAGTGAAGGGGAGGGCAGGGATTAAATCAAAATAGAGTTGGAGGGAGAAATAATGCACTCCACTCCCTGCGGCGCCCACCTCTCCCTGAACAACTCCAGGGTGTTGGTGGACACCGCGTGCTCCTTCTCCAAGGACACCCGGGCTCTAACGTAACCCCAGAAGAGGGGCAGGCAGTCGGCCCTAACGACCCCATCCACGGCCCGCTGCCTGGACCTGTTGATGGCCAGTTTGGCCAGGCCCAGGAGCAGACCCACGAGGAGGTCTTCGGACCTGCCCTCCCTCCTCCGTACCAGGTGCCTGAAGATCAGGAGCGTGGGACTGAAGTGCAACCAGAAACAGAGGAGAAGGTTTTTAAGAAAATCAAAAAGGGAGTGCAAACGCCCACACCCAATGTATACATGGTCCACGGACTCCACAGCGCCACAGAACAAGCAGTTGGGCTGGGAGTCCGTGAACCACCGCAACCTGCGGTTGCAGGGGACTGCTGCGTGCAGCACCCTCCACCCCAGATCCCCGAGAGAAAGGGGGAGGACTCCCACGTAGAGAGACCTCCACTGGGGATCCCCACCGCCCGGTGGCAAATGGGCACGCCAAGGCGTGTCCGGACGGTGGATGAGGGAGAAGAGGTGGACGGTGTGCAGCAGCAGTCTATACAGGGTCTTTCTTTTCACATCTTTGAAAGGAACAAAATTAAAATCCGGAGGCGGCTCAGGTTGTGGGGCACAGGCTCCCGCGGGAAGTACGGGACCTTGGGGCCAATGTGAAATTCCGTCCGGGCTGGGGTGAGCGCAGACGGGATCCCACCGCACACCTGAGCGTCCTCCAACCGGTGCACTACGTCGGGTCCGAGCACCGCCGTTTTAAGGCGTCGGATGGCGGTGGCCACGTACCGGACGTCTACCGCTGCCCTGCTAGCTATGTCCTGCGGCAGCGTCCAGCCCAGGCCCCCGGCACCCAGCACGTCCCCGACACTGATCACCCTCACCGCCACGACCCTCCCATCTGACAGCCACTCGAACCCACGAGTACGGAGGTGTGGATTCCTGAGCAACGGCTCCCTGACGACAGCCGCTACTCCAGCCGGAGGGTAGGCGCGACGCGATTCGACCATGTTCCAAACAGTGATCAGGTCCTGGTAAAAGACAGGCAGCGTCCAAACCGTCACGGTCTACGAACAAGAGCTGCGTGTCGTAGTTGCGGTTACACACCTGGCGGAAAAAATACGTCGCCAGGGCGCACCACCTAGGAGGAGGCTCGACGTAAAGGTATCGCCGCAAGGTCTGAAGGCAGAACGTCGCGACCTGGGTGCGGACGCACACCAGCGACTAACCGCCCTCCTCAATAGGGAGGCTCAGAACCTGGGCTGAGGTAGACCCCCAGGTAGAGGAGATGGGTGGTACTCCAGCTGTACCCCCGTAACTCCTCCGGCAGAGAGTCCACCCGCCACGGACCGACCAGTAGTCTGGAACATTTGGCCCAGTTGATCCTTGCAGAAGACACCGCCGAGTACACGGCCTGGCACTCGCGCATCCTCCCCAGGTCAGCCGGGTCAGTGAAAGTGAGGAGCACGTCGTCGGTGTAGGCAGATAGGACCACCCCCGTGCCCGCGCCGCGCAGAACCAGCCCCGACAACCTCCTCCGCAAGAGGCGCAGGAAAGGCTCCACGCACAGGGAATACAGCTGGCCGGACAGGGGGCAGCCTTGACGCACTCCTCTCCCGAAGCGAAGGGGCGCCGTCAGGGACCCGTTAACTTTAACCAGACACTCTTTGGCGGCGTACAAAAGTCAGATCCGGGTGACGAACCGTGTCCCGAACCCGAATGCCCGCAGAGTCCCGAGCAGGTACTCGTGATCGACCCTGTCGAACGCCTTCTCCTGGTTGAGAGACAGGAAGGCGCTCGGCAGACCAGCCCGTCGACAGAAATGGATCAGGTCCCGGACCAGGTAGACGTTGTCGTGTATCTTCCGGCCCGGGACCGTGTAGGACTGGTCCAGGTGAATCATGTGGGCCAGCATGGAAGCCAGGCAAGAAGACAACACCCTGGCGAAGATTTTGTAATCCGTGCTGAGGAGGGAGACCGGACGCCAGTTCTTCAAAGAACGAAGGTCCCCCTTCTTCAGCAGCAGGACGATGACCGCCCTGCGCCAAGAAAGGGGCAGCTGTCCGGCATTTAGACACTCCCCCAGGACCTGTGCGTAGTCGTTCCCCAGGACGTCCCAGAACGCCCTGAAGAACTCCACAGTCAGCCCGTCCAGCCCCGGGGTTTTGCCCCTCGAGAGCCGGTCGAGGGCACCGGTCAGCTCCTCTAAAGTGACGGGAGCGTCGAGCCTTCCGGCGTCCTCCAGGCTGAGCTGCGGCAGGTCCTCCCACAGAACTCTGCGAGCATCCTCGCTGGACGGATCCGGAGAGAACAGAGCCGTGTAATAGTTTCTGACGTGGGCCCTGATGCCCTCCGGATCCGAGACGAGGGACCCGTCGTCGGCCAGCAGCACAAGGAGCTGCTGACGGGTGCCACGCCTTTTTTCCAGCGAGTAGAAGAAGGGGGAGCCGCGGTCCAGGTCCTGGAGGAGCTGGATCCGCAACCTCACGTACGCGCCCCGAGCCCCGACGAGCTGCAGGTCCCGGAGCGCGGCCTTCTTCTCTTCGTACACCCCGCGCAGGGCCGGGTCCGCGTCGGGCTGACCGAGGCGTGACTCCAGGTCGAGCATCTCCCTCTCCAACTCCACGATCCTGGATTTCCGCCTCTTGGTCGACCCCCTCGCAAACTCCTGACAGAAGACGCGGACGTGAGCCTTGCCCACGTCCCACCATAGCCTCAGGGAGGGGAATCTTCTCCGCTTCCTTCTCCAGCCGGCCCAGAAACGACGAAACGAGTCCCGGAACCGCTCGTCCTCCAGCAGCAGGTTGTTAAAGTGCCAGTACGCGGAGCCGAGCCTGGCGCCGAACGGAAGGAGTTCCTCCCACACCAGGTGATGGTCCGTGCACGACACCTGCCGCGTGGAGGCCTTCGGAAAACGGGAGGCGTACGCCGGCGAAATGTACAGGTGGTCGATTCTGGACGCTCCGACCCCAGGCCTCACGAAGGTGAAGGCGATGGAGTCAGGATGGAGATTCCGCCAGACGTCCACCAGGTCGAAGGACTTGACCAAGTCCCCCAACCTCTTCCCCGATGCACAGCCAGTGCGGGCACCGCCGTGGTCCCTGCCCTCGAGGACGCAGTTAAAATCTCCCTTGAGGACGACGCACTGGTTCTCGTCGATGGAAGCGAGATGAGCGGACACTTCTTCAAAGAAGTTCGCTTGCCTCGGCCCGGCCAGGGGAGCGTAGACGTTCACCAAGTGAAGCACTGCGCCCCCCAGCCGAACCGTCAGGTGAAGCAAACGGCCTGGCACTGGCTCCCTGACCTCCAAGATCTCTGGCTGAAAATGCGGGGCCAACAGGATAGCCACCCCGCCAGATCTGCGGGTGAGGTGACTCATATAGACCACGCCCCCTCCCCCCTCCCCGCCTCACCACTCCAGGAGCCAGGTGGCTTCGTCTCCCAGGGTAGTGTGGGTTTCTTGCAGGAAGCACACCGCATACCTCCCGTCCCGAAGGACCGAGAGGGTCTGGAATCTGCGCTGTGACTCCCTGCTGCCGTTGATGTTGAGGCTGGCTATAGTTGTCTCCATGTCGGAAGTGTTGTGCAACCACCACCAGTACAGTTATATACATTTACAGGGAGGACGAGGGAGGGGCACAGGTGTCCCTCACCCTCACCAGGAGTGCCCCCAGGAAGTTCCTGACTCGCTTTCGCTCATTGATGTCGAGCCCAGGTGCCTGGCGAGCAGCGTGGGCCGACCAATAAACTTTTTCAAAAGAGCTCCAGTGGTCGAGCGCCAGTTGGGCTCTATCCCGGCGACCTCGAGTTTCCTCGACAAATTCCCGGAGTTCCTCGAGGGGGATGAGGGGGAGATCGGCGGGGGGCACCTGGGACTCAAAAATGTCACTACAGACAGAGTCCGCGTCGTCCCCGGTGTCCGCCACCGATCCCGAACCCTCCTCTGGGAGGTCGCCATCGGTTGCCGATCCCTCCCCCACCGAGAGGATGGGGGCTGGTCCGGCGCCGCCAACAGGCCTCAAACCCCCGGCGACCCCACCCCCAGGGTCACCGGCGGTACCTTCCTCGGCGCATCCCATCCCGGAACGCCCTAAGTTCGGGTCGTCAGGCGGCGGAGGCTCGGGGCCCCGCTCCTCTCCCGACCCCGGGACGCCTGGCTCCTCGGGGAAAAGATCGTCCCCCAGGAAAAGGCCATCCCCCAGGGCCAAGGCCTCAGGAAAAACAGTCTGGGAGGGAGGAGCGAGGATAACACCTTCCTCCCCTCCGCTGCTCGGCGACCCAGTGAAGGGTCCTCTGTTGTCGCCCGCACCGCGGCCCTTGTCATTGTTAAAGTCCTCCCCCCCCCGTCGAAGCCCCAGGGGTTTCTCTACGGGGGTCGGGGGTAGAAGTGGGGTGAGGGTCGGGTACGGGTTTGGGGGTCAGGGTTCCTGCGCCGGGGCGACGCTGGCACGGCCGCAGGGGCATTGTCGTGCCGGGGCGGGGCAGGTCGTGGGCTGGGTGTCGGGGAAGGGGTTAGGGTGGTCTCCCCGTGGGCGGGCCTGATGCATCGTGTCTTCTTCAGCGCCTTCTGGCCGGCTGGATGATCACACCCCTCCCTGCCGGAGGCTGGAGGATTGGAAGCCTCCGGCTTAGCCTCCGGTGCCGGGGCTTGTGATGTTGACTTTGGGGGAGGTGGAGTGGGTGCGGCGGCACCACCATCAGCCATTGGCGCGGGCTGGGCAGCCTTCTGGGTGGGGCAGTTTTTCCTTATATGCCCCACCTCGCGGCACAGGTGGCACCGCACACTGTCCGCCGTCCGGAAGGCGAGGTAGGCCGCGCCCTCGTGGAGGAGGGTAAAGGAGCCCTCGGTGACCTCCTCCCGGGCCAGGCAAATGAACACCTGGCGTCGGAAGGAGTAGATGTGCCGGAGGGCGGGGTCCTTAAGACCGAGCAGGAGCGGTTGGATCCCTGACCGGATCTCCCCCAAGGTGGTGAGGTGGGGGAGAAGGAACTCGCTGGCAATGAAGGGCGGGACGTTGGAGATCACGACCCTCTGGGCCGTAACCTCCAGAGGGTTTACGGGCAAATGTGTCCCGCCCACAGTGAGCCCCCTCTCCACGGCCAGGTGGACCGCCTGCTCGGTCTTCAGGAAAAATACGGCCTTCCCATACATTCGGGCCGCAGCGACAATGGCCAGTGGGCCGACCACACTAGCCATGGCCTTGCTGCAGGCCTTGATGGTCATGTTGGGGTGGGGATAGGCCTTGACCCCCAGGCGTTTGGTAAGGTGCCTGAAGGGGGTTTGAGTTGCGGCCAGGGCTGGGACAGCCGAGCCTAAGGCAGCGGCTACCCCGGCGTAGGTGCGGCTGGGCCCCGCGACCTTCGGGCTCGCCATACTCTGCTGCTGGGTGTTGGGTTTGGCCTCCGGCAGCAGCAGTAGTGGAGGTTGTGGGGAGAATCCCAGGCAGTGACGGTGGAGACCGGCCTCAGGTAATAACAGCAGTGGAGGCAGGCCTCAGGCGAGTCCCAGGTGGGCCCTCGGTCGCAGTGGTGGGGGCAGACCTGTTGGGGAAGGCCCCCAAGGCAGGTCCCAGGCAGCTGTGGTGGAGGTCCCGGGGAGGGGACAAGGCGAGTCCCAGGCAGCGGTGGTGGAGGCACGCCTCAGGCAACAGCAGTGGTGGAAGTCCTGGGGATGTGCCCAAGGCCAGTCACCCAAGGCGAGTCCCAGGCAGTGGCGGTGGAGACCGGTCTGAGGCGACAACAGCGGTGGAGGCAGGCCTCAGGCAAGTCCCAGGTAGGCCCTCGGTCGCAGTGGTGTGGGGCAGACCTGTTGGGAAGGGTCCCCAAGGCAAGTCCCAGGCAGCCCCAAAATTGAGTCCCAGGCAGCAGCAGCAGTAGTGGTGGTGGAGGTTGTAGGGAGCGTCCCTAAGGTAAGTCCCAGGCAGCGGTGGTGGAGGCAGGCCTCAGACAACAGCAGCAGTGGAGGCAGGCCTCTGGCAAGCCCTGGGCAGGCCCTTGGTCGCAGCAGTGGGGGGGCAGACCCGTTGGGGAGGGTCCCCAAGGCAAGTCCCAGGCAGCCCCTAAATTGAGTCCCAGGCAGCAGCAGAGGTAGCAGTAGTGGTGGAGGGGTCCAAGGAGAGTCCCAGGCAGTGGTGGTGGAGGCAGGCCTCAGGCAGCAGCAGCAGCAGTGGAGGCAGGCTTCTGGCAAGTGCTGGGCAGTTCCTCAGTCACAGCAGTGGTGGGGGGCAGACCTGTTGGGGAGGGTCCCTAAGGCAAGTCCCAGGCAGCCCCAAAATGGAGTCCCAGGCAGCGGTGGTGGAGGCAGGCCTCAGGCAACAGCAGTGGTGGAAAGCAGGCCTCTGGCAAGTCCTGGGCAGTTCCTCAGTCACAGCAGTGGTGGGGGGCAGACCTGTTGGGGAGGGTCCCTAAGGCAAGTCCCAGGCAGCCCCAAAATGGAGTCCCAGGCAGCGGTGGTGGAGGCAGGCCTCAGGCAACAGCAGTGGTGGAAAGCAGGCCTCTGGCAAGTCCTGGGCAGTTCCTCAGTCACAGCAGTGGTGGGGGCAGGCCTGTTGGGGAGGGTCCCCAAGGCAAGTCCCAGGCAGCAGCAGTGGAGGCAGGCCTCAGGCAACAGCAGCAGCAGTGGTGGAGGTCCTGGGGAGGGGCCCCAAGGCAAGTCCCAGGCAGCAGCAGGGACAGTCCCCTTCAAGGAGAGTCCTTGCACGTACACACACACAGTCACACACTGATTCAATCTCCAAAAGGGGGAAAGCACCCGAGTGACCAGTGACAAGCAGTGCCCTTCACATCAAAGGGCAACGCTGTGTGATCAGACACTCGTGTTCTTTTTTTTTCTCTTTTCTTTTTTTTCCTTCTTATTTAACCCCCACACTACCGCCTAACTGTGGTAGTGCTTATTTTTCCCCACCACCCATGGTGTGTGTGTGTGTGCAGATGTGAGACACAGTGAAAGACCCAAAGTGCACAAATCTTTATTCAATTTCCACCACCAGGAAGATATGAAAAACAGCCGAGTGGCCAATGACAAGCAGTGCCCTTCACATCAGAGGGCAATGCTGTGTGATCAGACACTCGTGCTATTTTCTGTCAGCCAGAGCTCCCTGATTGGACCAGATTAACAGCCCCAATCAGGGAACTCATATTCTATCAGGTGCACCTGGCTGACCTTGTTATAAACACTCCAGAAAGATTCAATATTTCCTGTTTTTATGTCAGATTTCCACCAGTCATTGTATTTTGCTTTGAGTTTGATGTTGCTTTTGCTTTCTACCACCACACAAAAATTTAATTAAAAATAGCACATTACTTCAGTTTCCCTCAGGCTGATCCTAGCATTTTTCTCAAAGCAATGTCAGTGGAGCACTTATTATATCTAATAGATTATTGTGTCATAAATCTGGGGAGCTATTAATAGGTGCTTGGATTGAATTATTGAGCAGTAGACATTAATGCCAGAACATTAGCCATAAGTTGTTTGACATCATGTGAAAAAGTTGGAAAAACAATAAACCTCATAGTTCACTTTGTTAAAGCTTTCTTCCCCATGTCCTGCCCGATACAATGGCAGTCTCCTTGGTCAGTTACAAGAAACAGTTCTTTTTAATAAACATTCCAGCTACATCAGTATACTGCTTTATTAATACCTGTAATGATTAGAGTGAAAATTTATATGCACAAATATAATGATGCAAGACTAGCACTTTCCCTTGGGGCTGACTTCTTCCCATCATCCAGATGTTAGCCAATTCAAACACTACACCATTAATTATAAAGCTCAGGAGGAGAATATATTTTCAGGCAGAAATACTTAAGTCATCTTGTTGCTTTGTTTTTGTAATGTGCAACCAATTACACCATGTATTTATCGTATTCCTCAGTAAGCAAAATGGCTCCTCAGGGAATTTCATTAAGGGGCATTTTCTTTACGGAAACAAGGACAGCAATTCTGAGGAGGAAATATTTTCTTAAGGATACTAATTTACTAATTTGTCCATTTTTCTCCTTTGTCAATAAGATGTCCTATTTTTCAGTGATTTCTGCTGCTCAAGAAACTTGTTGCTCCAGGCATCTCCACTCACAAAGGTATTTGGGGTGAAGATGATCTCTCCATCAATTTAAATGGGAAAACACCCTCATTAATATTAGGGATTGATGCATCTTTTTATGGAAGTTCTATTTATAAAGATGGAAGAAAGCAAGCATCATTAAGGGTTGTCCGTGGACTCACATTAAATTGATTACTTCATGTCATGGGCTTCTTAATTACAGTACAGATGGAAATCATTCGATTCTCTGACCCTAGACATTTGATAATCCTAGCACCACTGAAAAGGTAATCCTCTGCTTTTTTTCATGAATGCTTGAATATTTTTCTCTTTAAATGGATTAAAAATCTAGCTGCATACTTTAGAGTTAGGCCTTTTAAGCTGAAAAGAAAGTAAAAAAGGCAGTCTTGTCCTTTTGATGAGCTAATTCTCCTTTTAAGTCTCATGACTGGCATACTTCAATATAACATGGCAAGACATTCCACATTCTGGCATGAAAGGAATTCCTACCTTTTAGATATCTTTAATCTAACTGTTCAGACAAGTTAGGACACATATCCAGAGCCTAATAGGTTGGTAGAGGTGGGAACCTCAAGATATTTAAGAACAATGAGGATAAATATTTGAAATGCAATAACATATGAAGCTCGAGACCATGTGCCGGAAAATGGGATTTAAAAAGATGGATGTTTGATAACCAGCATGGACATGATGGGCTGAAGAGAGCCTCTTTCTGTGCTGTGAAAACTGTGGTGGACGGAATTTGAGCCCAGACCTTCTGTGCCAAAGATAGGAACAGAACCATTGTGCCACAAGAGCACTGCATACATACCTTTCATGCTTATAATACCTAAGTCTAAACTTATCTTCCCTTATTAAAAGTTCACAGACCAACTGAATAATGTTTCAGTATCTACAAACTAAAATCTAGTAAATATTTGAATCTACGGGGAGTTAATGTTATGAAATAGTTTCTTTTTAAACAACTCACTGTTCCTTGGCATTGAGTAATGCTCATGAACAGAGCAGCTAGGCACAACATCATTTATCTCATTGATGTTTGCAGGACCTTGCTGAGTGAAAATTAGCTCATTCATTTTCCTGTGGTGTTTATGTTTCAAGAAGCATGCCACATACTATGAAGTTCTTTGGCATATAGTGAGGTCATGAATCATGCTATATGTATGCAAATTCTTTCTTCATCATATCTATTAGAAATATCTCAAATTACTCCATTTGTCAATTGCTGGCTTTGCTAACAAAGTTGACCTCTGTGAAATATCTGTTCAAAAAAAGGTTATGAATTACAATGAATTATGTCACCAAATACAGCAGCCATCTTGCCTGCAACATGGTCCGACCAACAGAACAACAACTTCATCCATTTGATGGTGCTGCTGAAGGAGAAATGATGGTTAAGAGAGAGGGAGAATTCCATCCTCTTCAAATAGGGCTTTGAGCATTTAAATATCCACCTCAACTAGGATTGGGATATAGGCCGTCACTTCAACTGGGCCAACACATTCATCCTAGGACAAGCCAAACAGAGACATGCACGACAATTCCTAGAAGCATAGCATTCCAATCGGAACTCTATTAACAAACAGATCGAGTTAGACCCCATCTACCACCCCCTGAGAAAACAAACAGGAAATGACATTGCCACAGGAACTGATGTCACTACAGGAAATGACATCACCAACCCCCAAAAAAACAAACATATAAATAGAAAGCAAGAATTATCAACAGTGCTTTGACTGGAGGCCCACTGAAGATGTGACCTAGTAGGCTGACGAAATGTCTGGAAATGAACCTTCCAGCTCAGCGAACATCCAGAACCTCAACCTGAGCTACAAATCTTCTCAAAACTCGATATAGGCTGTCAGTTTAATTTCTCATCAAATGTATGGTACTGGAGTGTCAATTTGAAAATGCTAAGAGGAAAATGTGAGAAAAGGCAAAATATTAGTTGGGCCTGAATTGCTACAATGTTTGTAGTCAATGATTAATAATGCATTTTTTTGTGATTTATTGAGGTTACAATGCTATAGGAAAGGTATTTACAAATAGTTGTCTTCTGAGCTGTTTCTCCTTTCAAAATCAGTCAACTTCCTGATGAAGGGCTTTTGCCCGAAATGTCGACTTCGCTGCTCCTTGAATGCTGCCTGAACTGCTGTGCTCTTCCAGCACCACTAATCCAGAATCTGGTTTCCAGCATCTACAGTCATTGTTTTTACCTCTGTCAACTTTAGTCTGATAGCATGATAATTGAGTTCAGTAACATTGTGGCTGTTGTCCTGCCTGAAACCAAGTAACTTCAAATGTATGGAAAGTTGAATCAGGGATCAGATCCCTTCGTTCATCTCTGACAGTTTAGTCCTCTGTCAGTATACTTGCAATGAATGGATTGTCTTATTAAGAAAGGTTGGAAAGGCTAGGCTTAGATCCACTGGAGGCTAGAAAAGCAAGACTTTAGGGCAGCACAGTGGCTCATTCTTTAGTTACTGCCAGAGACTCGGGTTTGATTCCCACCCATGGGTGACTCTCTGTGTGGAGTATACACATTTTCCCTGTGTCTGTGTAGGTTTCCTTCCACAGTCCAAAGGTGTGCAGGTTAGGTGGATTGGCCATGCTCCAGACTTGAATTAATCCTCTTCTTTCTAAGATTTAGCCACGCTAAAATTGTCTAAGGATGTGTATGTTAGGTGGATTGGCCATGGGAAATGCAGGGTTGTTAGGATAGGTTAGGGGGATGGGTCTGGGTCGGATGTTCTTCAGAAGGTCAGTGTGGACTTGTTGGGCAATGGCCTGTTTCCACACAGTAGGGATTCTATTTTTTTAAAAAATGACGTGATTGAAATATATAAGGCAGATGTGGGTACTTCAGATGCTGGAGAATTAGAGAAGGAAAATCGATGTTTCGGGCAAAAGCTCTTTATCAGGAATGAAGGGCTTTTGCCTGAAATGTCGATTTTTCTTGCTCCTCGGATGCTGTCTGACCTACTGTGCTTTTCCAGACCACTCTAATCTTAACTGAAATATATAAGGCCCTGAGGATTCTTGACAGGGCGGGGAGGATGTTCCTCTTCTGGGAGAATCTAGAACTAGGGTTCACTGTTTAAAAATCAGGGACTGCCCATGTAAAACAGAGGCAAAGAGAAGTTTTCACTCCCACTGGATAGACATATTATGGATCTCTCTTTCTGAAAGGTGATGGAGGCAGAGTCTTTGTATATTGTTGAGGTAGATTGGTTCTTGTTAAGCAAGGATGTGTAAGGTTATTCGCGATAGGCAAGAATATGAAGTAACAGTGAGATCAGCCATGATCTTATTGAATGACAGCGCAGGCTTGAGGGGCTGAATAGCCTACTCCCGCACTGAGAATATCCAGTCTCCGGAGTGGAACTATACCCACAATGTTCTGACTTGAAAACTTTTGAACTACTACTGATTCATGATGCTGAACAAGCTCATGCATAATGAGACTTGATTGGATTTTTAGGAACATGTACGCTGTAATTAAATTATGGTCAATTGATGTTTTTGACCAAATTACCATAGGTCATGTCACCCAGTTCCTGCTTCATTATTTCCTCCTGCTTGTATCATGTGCTACAATGTAATTAAAAAGACATACACATATAATTATCCTGAGATTGCATTTTCATTAACCTGGCTTGTGCTTCACCAGGACATTTTTACTCAGACGTTAAACAATGTGATCGTCATTAGTGTTAGTGTCTTCCTCTTCCTCCATTTGCTCCTGCTCAGAAACATCACTTTACAGAGTTGGTTTTGTTTGTGTCCTAATGAATGGACTTTGATCCCATCACCTCAGCTACAAAATAGTGATCTGTAGTTGATTTGGGATATTTAAGTTCACTGTCAGGCTTATAGGTAGCCAGCATTACTGGGGCTTCTGTCAAAGTCTGCTTTTACAAGTACATTAACATTGTTTTACTGACTTGTGCTGCTGTCACTCATTGATCAGGGCTCTTCAAAGGGCTGCTTGGCAAAAATCTGAAAAACTCCAACATAATAAGAAGCTGAAGCTTCTTCGAGTTTTATGGAGGTTTTCCCTCCATAGAAACTTAAAAATAGGAGTAGGAACAGGCCCTTTGGCCCCTTGCGCCTGCTCCACCATTCAATATGATCGCCCTAACCATCCAGTCAATCGCCTATTCCTGCTTTTCCCCATATCCTCTGAATGCTTTCACCACAAGTGCTCCTTCTTGAAATTATACAATTAATTTGGCCTTGACTACTTTCTGTGGGGGTGAATTTCACCTGCTGTACTCTCCCTGGGTGAACTCAGTGAGGCCTAGTGAGTTTTCTCACACAATAATCCCGAACCCACCCCACTAACTACCCCCCCAGTGGTGCACCCCTTGTTCCAAGCCAGCTTTACTTGGAAGTATTTGTCACTGTTGGGATATGATGGAAACCATCCTAGATAACCACTTACATACCAGGTCAAACCTTGGCGGTCCAGAGTCACCCTTCACTCTGAATTCAGGACAGCAGCATTGAACAACCTGATGACACGTAGGTGGCACCTCTGACAGTTCCTGGCACTGCACCCTCCTCCACCTACCGTTGTTTAAGGACCAGGCCACAGAGCTTACCCATCTTTAGTCACATTCCCTCCTACAGCCCTTGAAGTCATAGCCATTCTTTTCCTGGTGTCCAATGTGACTCAGCATTTTATCCATTGTTCAATGTGGGACCATCACATTCAGGAAAGTCTCCATTTGCTTTAAAACAGACCCTTTCCATCAAGACTAAAATTGAACAGCAATTAAACAAACAGAAACTGCATTTATCTCTCAGAACAGGAACAAGCTGCCTGCATGTTCAGTGCCAATAATTTTACGGTCAGTGAATGATTATTAATTCCAGCTCTCATTTACTGAAATCAGGTGTTAAAGGTGGACTTGAAAAACATTACCCCCTCTGTTTTCTCTCCACAGATGTTGCCAGACACGCTGAGTTTCTCCAGCAGTTTCTGTTTTTGTGTCAATTGATTCCAGTCGCATCTAGTATTGTGGCTGCATTGCTGTAATCACACACACAGTGATGGTCCTCCTCCTTAATGTGCTCACCTTTCTCGTCAGAAGATGCTCCCGTCACCAGAGGAAGTTGTAGAAGTAAATACAACAGCAATGTTTAAGAGGCAACATGACAGAAACAGGAACGGGCAGGGACTAGAGGGATATGGAAACACATTGAAGCAAAAGGATTTTAGTTTAGAAAGGTGTCAGTACAGGCATGATGGGCTGAGGGGGAGATTCCTGTGCTGTGCTGTTCATTGACCTTTGTTCTATATCTGACCCCTCAACCCAACAGGATTACAAGAGTTCTCGAACATACAGGCATCATAGCAGCTTCCAGGGTACCTGGTGCTAACTTCTAAGAAGCTGACTTGTGCATTGATGAAATGCAAATCTTTCCTGTTGATAAACTCAGCAACGTTATGATTTGGCCCTTTAAACATGACATACGTATTGCCTATGTTGAAAAGTGTGATGCTGGAAAAGCTCAGCAGGTCAGGCAGCATCTGAGGAACAGGAGAGACGATGATTCAGACATAAGCCCTTCATTGGGAATGCCCAAACCGTCGATTCTGCTGCTCCTCGGATGCTGCTGTGCTTTTCCAGTGCCACACCTTTTGACTCAATCTCCAGCATCTGCAGTCCTTAGTTTCTCCATGTGTACTGTCTATGGCAGTCTGCAACAGAGGAAGGCAGCTGTGTTGCTGAGTCTTACTGACTGGGCTGTAGTACCGACCCCATCACGGGGAAATGAAATGAGGCATGTGATGTGGTAAAAATGGCATCACGATAGCCTTGATACACTTGTGGATGGATGATTGAGAAATTTCGCACAGATTCCCAGCTTCTCCTCAGAAGGAGCTAGTCAGCTAGAAGTTCTACATTCCTGGGTCACTGTGGTGGCCACTGTGATAGAATGGTCACCCACTCCTTCATGTTGCAGGTCCCTCTGCAGTACTTCATTTAGTTCTATTATAGTATTTCTGGACATCATCGATACTATGCCTTGCTCATTGGGTGGAAATGACACTGAGGATGATAGACTCTGACCCTCCTGAGTTTTCTATGGGTATGACCTTCAGCTGTGACCTTCTCATAAGGAAGCTGCTCCTCTGTAGCTTGTTGCTAGCTCTGGGCTTGTTAAGCATCTGTTCCTCCTCCATTTCACTGCAACGTTGCAGGAACAGGCATGATAACTCCTGCTGTGGTTTGACCCATCTGCCACATTTGCAATGAGCCTGTGAGGAGAGTATCAAGAAGAGGACAGGTTCTCAGGTCAGCATTCAGATCACTCACAAATGACAGCTTCACATATTCCTCTACACAGAGGGGCATGAAGATCTCTCACAAGGAGGGTCATGAACTGAGTCAAAATGGAACCTGACATTCAGCTTTATTCCAATGAAAGCACTACCAGTCACACTGCAAGGACAGAGTAGGACCTTGCAAGTGTTTCATGTATTATTCCTTCTCCTTCCAGCCGCCAACCGCACAAGTCATCAATGTACAGTTAAAGCTGTGAGGGAATCAGTCCCCCTGCTCCTGTGCAGCCTATGAGGTTATGTATTAGCTTTTCACAGATGCCTCATTTAAGGTCACCCAGGATTATTTCTGATTTTGCAAGGATCAATGACATGATCAAAATTGTTTGTACCAGTCTTTTGCACTCCAAACACTTGCATGCTGCATGTATTTCACATGCACAATGCTATGCCTGGATGAATGCAACTCCAACAACACTCATTTTGATACCATCCAGGACAAAAGAAGCCAACTTGATTGGCACCATATTCACAAGCATCCATTCTCTCCACTACCAACGCTCTGTAGCAGCAGTGTGTACCATCTACAAGATGCACTACATAAATTCACCAAAGATCCTTCGATAGCACCTTCCAAACCCATGACCACTTCCAAATAGAACGACAAGGGCAGCAGATACATAGGAATTCCATCACCTGTCTGTTCCCCTCCAAATCACTCACCATCCTGACTTGGAAATATATTTCATTCCTTCAATGTCTCTGGGTCAAAATCCTGGAATTCCTCTCTGAAGGGTATTATGGGTCTACCTAGAGCAAGTGGACTGCAGTGGTTCAAGAGGATTTGGGTTAGAGGGAATAGGCTGGGGCTGTTTTCCCTGGAGCATCTGAGGCTAAGGGATGACTTTATAGAGGTTTATAAATCATGAGGGGCATGGGTAGGATAATCAACAGTCTTTTTCCTGGGGTGGGGTAGTCCAGAACTAGAGGGCATAGGTTTAGGGTGAGAAGGGAACGATATGAAAGAGACCTAAGGGGCAACTTCTTCATGCAGAGGGTAGTGCGTGTATGGAAAGAGCTGCCAGAGGAAGTGGTGGAGGCTGGTACAATTGCAACATTTAAAAGGCATCTGGATGGGTATTTTATAGGAAGGATTTGAAGGCATATGGGCTGGGTGCTGGCAGGTGGGACTACATTGGGTTGGGATATCTGGTTGGCATGGCTGAGTTGGACCAAATGGTCTGTTTCCATGCTGTACATCTCTATGACTCTAAGAGAGTAGCTCACCACCACTTTGTCAAGGGCAACTCGGCATGGGTAATATTGGCTCAGCCAGTGATGCCCATGTCCCGCAAGTGAATATAAAAAAACTTTTGTCATGAATTTCCCACTTTCACTGTCCTTGTCCTGCTTTCAATCCCCAGCACTGAGTCCCCCCTTTTACCTTTCTACAACAGTGACCCTGATATTGTCCTCCAATTGACATTCATCGAGCAAGCCTGCAGGACTGCCCTTCGCCCATACCCCTGACTGATTCAGATGGACAGTCTCAGCTGCTGACTGACGGACTCCTGAATGCTGTCTTGCAGGTCTGAAACTGAGATAGCAGTGTGCCATACAGCAACACGTTCAATCCCTTTGACTGATCATTGCTGAAAAACCTGACTGGTTTTGTGTCTGCACTAAACAGTAGGGCAAGACAGACATTCTGTGAGCTTCCAATTTCTGGCTGCAAGGCCAAAGTGCAGAAATGCAAAGTGAAATTAAGCAAAGTCAGGCGGGGGGAGGTGGCGTGGGTCGGGGGAGGGGGCGGGGGCGGGGTGGGGGGCTGGGAGTATCCAGGTAAACACAAACTACACTGTGTGCTAAGAGAGGGAGCAAACAGCCCTGACATACAGCCTGGTCAAATTTATGAGCTGGGTGCTTGTTCCTGCACGCAAAGCATTCTTACAGTAGCATTGTAAGAGCATATGACATAGAAACAGTATTCAGCCCATCAAGAGGGTGGCACGGTGGCTCAGTGGTTAGCACTGCTGCTTCATAGTGCCATGGACCTGGTTTCGATGCCAGCCTCAAGCAACTGTCTGTGTGGAGTTTCCATGTTCTCCCCGTGTTTCCTCCCACAGTCCAAAGATGTGCAGATTAAGGGAATTAACCATGCTAAGTTGCCCATAGTGTTCAGAGATGTGTAGATTAGGTGCATTAGTCAGGGATAAATGTACAGTAATAGGGGAATGGGTCTGGCTTGGTTGTTCTTTGGTGGGTTGGTGTGGAATGCTGGGCCAAAGGGCCTGCTTCCATACTGTAATAATTCTAATTCTAAAAATTCTGCTTTGTTGAGGTCATGGCTGATCCGATAACCCTCAACTCCACTTTCCTGTCTTTTCCATTCCAGTGAAAGGTGTTGGTGAGCTCGAAAGTGCAGGATTAACATGCAGAAGCATACTGGAAGTGAATCAGAAAAATGCCATGATGATGTGACACTGGTGCATATTGGAGACTAACGTCCAGAAACATGGATTGTGTGTGGTTGCTGCTCATGGAATCTGTTCCTGAGACATTAGTGATGGGTGTCCAAGATGGAGGTCCAGAGATGTGACCTGGAGTCGCTAGTTACCTGCTCCCTCATGAGGAATTCCTGGTAAAAACAATGACTGCAGATGCTGAAAACCAAATACTGGATTAGTGGTGCTGGAAGAGCACAGCAGTTCAGGCAGCATCCAACGAGCAGCGAAATCGACGTTTCGGGCAAAAGGCTTTTGCCCGAAACGTCGATTTTGCTGCTCGTTGGATGCTGCCAGGAATTCCTGGTGTCTAGTTCTAGCTGGTGGGTGGGAGAATTGGAATTTGCATATTAATGAAGTGAGGTTAGGTAGCAATGATGGTGAGAATGAGCAACAATCCCATCGATAAGCCTTGAGCTGCCCATTTTTGTGGATCTCATTTTGATATCTGGGACTTGGTTGGAAAATGCAGCTTGTCGGTCTCAATGCTGGGAAAGCATTCGCTCGACATATGATGGGATCCCGCCAAATATCTCCCTATAGCCATCTCACTTATGGCTGGGGAAGAATCCGTTTAAAGATTATTCACTTATTAAGGCAAATCTGATGCTGACCAAAACAAGCATTTTAAAGCCAACTAAGAGTTGGTTGAATCAAAGGATTAAATAAGTACATAACACTTTCAATTTTTTGATGCGCAAGGGTTGTGAACAATAATTATTTCAATGTAGGTGAATCTCACAAAAGAATGGCACTACAGTATATGCAAACTCTCTCCTTCAATAGCACATTGGCAATGGTACAATCAGCATAGTATATGAAAGAGGCTGCACATAGGCCTTTTCACTCCTGGGCCTTCTAGCTCAGTTGGCAGATCAGCTAGTGGCACTGTGCAGGTTCAATTCCATTCCCATTATAGTTACCCTTTAAAGTCTGAGAGTACCATAGAGGTGCTCTTTCATTAGAGAAGGACAACTGATGGTGTTTTAACTTGAGGGACACCAGGCAAGGGGATGAGGTCAAGAATGTGGGACTTCATGGTGACCTTCAGTTCATGGGAATTGAACCACAGTGTTGGTATCATTCTATATCGTAAACCACCCATCGAGCCAACCAGTACTACCGTCCAATTGTGCAAGTAGGTTGTGACTTAATGGGTTGCACTCTTGTAACAAGATTCCAAGTACCAAATGTTTGAGCACAATAGCCAAGGCTAACTCTCTGGTGCATAGGGAAGTGCTACACAGTTGGAAACATTGGCTTTTCAATTATTTATTAAACCAAAACCCTATCTACCTGATGGTCAAAGTTACAAAAACACCCCTGGAATTATCTCAGGGAAGAGTAGTGGTGTATCTGGTGAATAGAAATGCTTCAAACAACATCACAACAAACAGATTATTTGGATATTATTGACTTGGAAATGCAGGTGATGGACTGGGGTATACTAAGTTAAAAATCACACACCACCAGATGAAGGAGCGGTGCTCCGAAAGCTAGTGCTTCTAATTAAACCTGTTGGACTATAACCTAGTGTTGTGATTTTTTAACTTTGGATGTTATTGTCAGTGGGAATTTGTTGCCATGTTTCCTATATTACGCTATATTTTGTGGTATTATTTATTTGTGTTTCATTGATTGTAAAATGCTTTGAGACATGAGGTGTTCATGAGAAGTGCTCTGTAAATGTATGCTATATTTTAATTATTTGAACAATGCAAGTTGTTTCATACGTGGTATGCTGTCCTTTAACCTGAGGGATGGGTGCAAATTCAATGGAGTTTTCAATGTGAAACAATTGGATGTTTGAGCAAACTGGGGGCTGACTGACGTTAGCAACATGCCGAAGCCATTGTTGAAAGACATTCCAAACAAAGAAGCTTCTGTTGAAGTATCACACCATTGCTAACCGCAGCATGCCGAGATGTGTTTTGTGCCTTTTAAATGAGCTGTGTCGCATCTTGCTGCTGTTTTCATTCCCATAAACCAGGATGTTTCATGAATATATGGTATGTATGAAAACCAAGAGATTCTCAAATAACACAATCACCTGTTTAAAACATTTGGCTTCAGCCCTTGTCCTCACATGCTGCTGATGGGTCAAGATACTTATTGAGATTGTCAAAGGTTGTTTAAGCCGATATCTCTCAATAGTGACAATATTCTTTACTTCTCCCTTTACTTTTTAACTTGCACAGAATTTTCTACTTCTGTAATATTTCCCTCAGCCCTCTATGTCTGCACGTGCAGTCTGGAAAGAAATCTAAGTGTTAGTAATATTTTAATCAGCACCATTTGATCCTAACTTGGCTCTGTGGGCAAAGGAATTAGCAGAGTGCTGTTAGTTTTGAATACAAACAAAATAAAACCACTGTGAAAGAACTGGATTATTCAATGTAGGAATTAAGTGGTGCATTGGCTTTATTGTATTACAATAACAGTTTTTTCTAATTAAATGACAGGCATTTATAAATTAACTTATTAATTATTGTCCTGTCTGTGCTTGCCACGAGTATATTCATGGAGGCATTAGTGAGTAAAACAAACAGATACTAGTCAGAATGAAGGCTGACAGCAGATAACCTTTACAGTAGCTAACTAAGTATTTTCTGCGTTAGTGTGAACGACATTGGAACAGTTACATGCAGCACCAATGAGTGAGGAAAGAAAGGTTTGTTTGGTCCATTTTATCCTATGCAGTGTTGCTGTGAGGATACATTGAGTAGACACTTGTCATAGAGGGGAGATAAAGAGTTGACAAAAGTAAATGGTTTTGAATCTATTCAGACACACTTAATTTCTAGTACAGGGCACTGGCAGAGGCCTGTTAGTTGGTTAAATTTTTGAAGCTGCAAATACACAGGACAAATGAAAAGATTTAAGATTAAATACTGTTCCTGAAGATACAAAGAAGTAATTTCAAGGCTCTAATTTCATGCAGGAATTTAGAGAACAATTATAAACATTTCTGGCTGTACACAGACTTTGTTCTTTCAGCTTAATTTAAAGTCCTTGATCAGATTACTATCATATAATCATTCCCAGGTGTCCATTATTTTTTTTTGTTTTTATTTAAAAGGAACAAATGTAAAACTCTTCGTATCAACCAGCACGCCTTTTATAAAATATTTAGGTCAGAGATGGAATTCAACCATGGAAGCTTTCCAGTGTGGAATTTCCTGCCATTTTATGACAACGTAAACATTGGAACACAAGAGGTCATGATCAGTGCCAAAGAACTGCCACAATGATAAGCTACTGAGATCGGGAAAATAATCCAGTTTCCTATATTGTAAATCTGAAAACACATGAACTCGTAGCAAACCTCCTTCACTGTATAAGCAAGTTAACTAACGGATATACTTGGAGTCAAGGTCAGAACAATGTCTGTTAAATGTTTGACTCTGCCAAATCCAACACCCCGTTACAATCTTGAAAGAGGGCAGCATTTATTTTAACTGTCATTACCAGTTAGTAAGCCATATTAGTAAACCCCAGAAGCTGTTAAACAGGTAGAAAGAAACACTTAACTGGTCCAATGATGGAAACCCAATTTACCAGCTCACTTCTCATTCACTGCTGATGTATCACACAGTGTCAGCATGTGTGAATCTGAAGGCTACATTTTCCAACCCTGCACACAAAGCGTAAATTATAATATATGCTGTTAATTGAGTGTAGTACTCAGTGAAGGTTGTCTTGTCAGGTACCAGCTTTTAATATGTTAAGCTGATAGAACCTGGCTGTCTGTTCAACTGGAAATAGAAGTTCCCACAACACTATATGAAAAACAATGACATTCTCTTAATGCACTTCATGCCTTAAGCGATATCATTGAATTCAGATCATTTATCTCTTTATACAAATTGGCAGACCTATTTTCTAATGTAGCAGTATTAACTACAATTATAAATCAATTAATTGGCTGTGCCCCTCCTCAGGTTGTTCTAAAGGATGTGACCGAAAGCAAAACAAAGCTCTTTTGTTTCTTCTTTTCATTCTGTTTCTTTCTTATCTATAGATCACGATTCAGAAACAATCTTTAGAAATGCAATTCAGATTCAAAATGGTTTTCCTGTTATTGATATGTGTCGTAATTAAGCACAATGAATATTATTGTCCCAGTACGTGTTACTCAATTTTCAGACAATGTTAACTTGCAGTTCAGACATCATGGATCCAATTTTCGCCACACCATTTTAACAGACTGGGAATGGAGTTAGTTTGCAATTCTTTCCTGTGCAGTGCACAGAAACTTCTGATACTTAAATCATCAGGTCCCTCCACTCTTATGTGATTCAATTGTGGTAAATGTCTAAAACTTGAAGCATAACAATTAAGCTAGTTAAGGGCAGGTCTGAACTTTGTGGATTCATTTCAATAGCTGTGGTACTCTTTTGGGGAATTAACATACCCCAGTGGATGTGGTCTAATGAGGTATAAGGTATAAGGTATAACTGTGAGAGAGGTCAGATGCCCTTTGGGTTTGTTAACAGTAGAAATGTTTGTACAGAAAATGTGGATAAATTCATTGTAACCATCCAGCTCACAAAGAACTGTCAAAGCTATCAAAGAACTGTTAAGATGTCAAAAGACCCTGTCAATACCAGCAGAGCTAAAATAAGATTTTGTTCTATTTCAATCTGTCAGTTGACATTATCCTGAGGCTGTTTTTCATTACTGGATAAGTGCAACATGGCTGATATCACAAGGACCCATTATCACAGCAGGCTGCCTTCCATGTCACAGTTTGATTGGAAATTACAAGTAGTTTTAGATACTTTAATGTGGGACTATGAATTCCATCACAGTTTTGTCACATGAATAAAATGCTTTAATGAGCTGAAGGAATTTTAATGTAGTGAAAGTGTTTTTATAAATGTATTTTTTTTCTCGATATAGTGAAGTTTACATAACACTTACTTTATTGAATAAGCTTTACTTTTCTCTTTTTGTGAATGGGTTCTGTAAAAGGTTCCTGCTCCCATTCCTTTACAAGCAGTTCTTGGGCTGTAGGCTTTTTTAAAGAACAAAATTACACAAACACAAACTTAGCATTTGGCTCAACCTTAAACCTGACATTTTGTTGAATCCAGTGAAGTCCATAAAACAGATACATCCATAATAATTGCGATCACACCAACATAAAGTTAAAATAACTAGCCCCAATTTAAATCTGTTTTCAATGAGCTGTAAAGGACTCCTCCAGATCCCAGCTGTGATTTGACAACAGCTCCTGGTTAACCCAACAAAATCACCATGATTTGTTCACACCCAACTAAATACAAGAGAAGCTCGACATTTCCATCCCAAACTCTCAAAAAAAAATCCTCAGATCAATCTCATGGTGAGGCATTCTTGGCTTCTAAGCTGATGAGCACGCAAGTTATTTTCTCCTTTCTTGACAGAAGTTAATGGGTTCTGAGCATTGGCTGTTGGTATTAGGCTGATTTCCTAATTGAGTTGTATGATGGTGGTTGCTCGATATCATTGTTACTGATCCAGTGTCTTTGCTGCATCAGGCTTTAGTAGTTACCTAAAACCATTGTCATTTGATTTTCCTGTCCTTGGTTGTATCTTTTGAGTTACAATATTTGAATTAGACCCTAGACTGACAGTGTGCGTTTGTGCAGATGATTGACTTTTATTTCAACGTACTTATGTCAGGGGGCCAGTCAGCACCAAACTACCCCTTTCAGTCTTCTCTGGTCACCGACTCCAGCTTCCAAACCAACCCACTATTACCAACCACATCGAATAACTCCCCCACAACCGCCCCCAGCCATCAGTCTCACAACTGGGATCCAGTGACAAACTTGCGCAGCTTTTTAAAAACTTCATTTATTGTTGTTACATGTATCGAGATACAGTGAAAAGTGTTGTTTTGTGTGCTATACAGGCAGATTGCACCATACATCAGGGTAGCAGAACAGAACGCAGAATGCTGTGTTACACCCACAGAGTAGGTGCAGACAAAGAGATCAACATTATCATTTGAGAGATCCACTCAAAAGTCTGATAACAGTGGGGAAGAAGCTGTTTGGAGGTACCTCCAAACTTTTATGTCTTCTATCTGATGGAAGAAGGAGAAGAGAGTATAGCTCGGGTGGGAGGGATCTTTGATCATGCTGGTTGCTTTCCTGAGGCAGTGGAACCACCACCACCCCAATGGTACTGACATTTAATAGCTCTTGGCAGACACTAAAAGATAATGGGAGTGAAATTAATCTACATATAAGCAATGTGAATCAGATTTATATTGAACTGACCACTAGAGTGATAGTCATAGAGATGTACAGTATGAAAACTCGTCCAACTCGTCCATCCTAACCGGATATTCTAAATTAATTCATTCCCACTTGGCAGCACTTGGGCCATATCCCTCTAAACCCTTTCTATTCATATACCCATCCAGATGCCTTTTAAATGTTGTAATTGTACCAGCCTGCACTACTTCCTCTGGCAGCTCATTCCATATACACACCACCCTCTGTGTGAAAAAGTTGCCCCTTAGATCCCTTTTAAATCCTTCCCCTCTCACCATAAAACCTATGCCCTCTAGTTCTGGACTCTCCCAACCCAGGAAAAAGACCTTGTCTATTTATCTTATCCATGCCTTCTCTAAACTTCTATAAGGTCACCCTTCAGCCTGTAATGCTCCAGGGAAAACAGCCCAGCCTGTTCAGCCTCACCCCATAGCTCAAACCCTCCAACCCTGGCAATATCCTTGTAAATCTTTTCTGAACCCTTTCAAGTTTCACAACATCCTTCCTATAGGAGGGAGTCTGGAATTGCACACAGTATTCCAAAAGTGGCCTAACCAATGTCCAGTACAACCGCAACATGACCTATCAACTCTTGTACTCAATGCTGTAACAAACAACAGAAAGCATAAGTGCCTACTTCACTATCCTATCTACTGGAGACTCCACTTTCAAGGAACTATGAACCTGCATTCCAAGGTCTCTTTGTTCAGCAACACTCCTCAGGTATTGCCATTAAGTGTATAAGTCCAGCCCTTTCCAAAATGCAGCACCTCACATTTATCTAAATTAAACTCCATCTGCTACTCTTCAGTCCATCAGATTATCTGATCAAGCTCCTGTTGTACTGAGGTAACCTTCTTCACTGTCCACTTAACCTCTGACTTTGGTGTCATCTGCAAACTTACTAACTATGTCTCGTATGTTCACATCCAAATCATTTATATAAATGATGAAAAGCAGTGGACCCAGCACTGATCCTTGTGGCACTCCACTGGTCACAGGCCTCCAGTCTGAAAAACAACCCTCTACCACCATGCTCTGCCTTCTACCTTTGAGCCCCCAGTTTTGTATCCAAATGGCTAATTCTCCCTGTATTCCATATGATCTAACCTTGCTAACTAGTCTACCATGAGGAACTTGTCGAACACCTTATTGAGGTCCATATAGATCACGTCTATCACTCTGCCCTCATCAATCCTCTTTGACACTTCTTCAAAAACCTCAATCAAGTTAGTGAGACATGATTTCCGACAGGCAAAGCCATGTTGACTATCCCTAATCAGTCCTTGCCAATCCAAATATTTTAAATCCTGTCCTTCAGGATTCCCTCCAACAGCTTGCCCACCACAGCTGTCAGGCTTACTGCTCTATAGTTCCCTAGCTTTTCCTTACCACCTTTTGTAAATAGTAGCACCATATTAGCCAACCTCCAGTCTTCCAGCAGCTCACCTGTGACTATCAATGATCCAACTATCTCAGCAAGGAGCCCAACAATCACCTTCCCAGCTTTCCACAGAATCTGAGGTACACCTGATCTGATCCTGGGAATTTATCCATCTTTATGTGTTTTAAGGAGCACCTCCACTCTGTAGTATGAACATTTTTCAAAATGTTACCATCTATTTCCTCCTATTTTGTATCTTCCTTGTTCTTCTCCACAGTAAACACTGATGCAAAATACTTGTTTAATATCTCCCCATCTCCTGCGGTTCCATACATAGGCTGCCTTGCTGATCTTTGGTCCTATTCTCTCCCTCGTTACCCTTTTGTCCTTAATGTATTTATAAAATCCCTTTGTATTCTCCCTACCTTACTTGCCAAAGCTATCTTATGTCCCCTTTTTTGCCCTCCTGATTTCCTTCTTAAATGTATTGCTACTCCCTTTATACTCTTCTAAGGATTCACTCAATCTCTGCAGTCTATACCTAACACATGCTTCCTTCTTTTTCTTACCAAAACCTCAATTTCTTTAGTCATCCAGCATTCCCTGCACCTACCAGCCTTTCCTTTCATCCTAACAGGACCATACTGTCTCTGGACTCTTGTTATCTCATTTTTGAAGGCTTTCCATTTTCCATTCATCCCCAAACAACTTTTGAAAGTTCTTGCCTAATATCATCAAAATTGGCCTTCCTCCAATATAGAACTTTTACTTTTAGATCTGGTCTATCCTTTTCCATCACTATTTTAAAACTGATAGAATTATGGTTGCTGGCCCCAAAGTGATCCCCCACTGTTACCTCAGTCACTTGCCCTGCCTTATTTCCCAAGAGTAGGTCAAGTTTGGGCAGCATAGTGGTTCAGTGGTTAGCACTGCTACCTTACAGTGCCAGGGTCCCAGGTTTGATTCCAGCCTCGGGCGACTGTGTGGAGTTTGCGCATTCTCTCTGTGTCTTCATGGGTTTCCTGTGGGTGCTCTGGTTTCCTCCCACAATCCAAAGATGTGCAGGTTAGGTGAATTGGCCATGCCAAATTGCCCATAGTGTTCAGGGATGCGTCAGCTAGGTGCATTAGACAGGGGTGAATATAGGGTCTGGGTGGGTTACTGGTCAGTGTGGACTTGTTGGGCCGAAGGGCCTGTATCCACACTGTACGAATTCTAATTCTTTTGCATCTTCTTTAGTATGTACATCCACTTACTGAATCAGAAAATGTTCTTGTACACCCTTAACAAATTCCTCTCCATCTAAACCCTTAATACTATGGCAGTCTCAGTCTATGTTTGGAAAGTTAAAATCCCCTACCATAACCACCCTACTATTCTTACAGATAACTGAGATCTCCTTCCAAATTTGTTTTTAAATTTCCCGCTGACTTTTGAGGGGGTCTATAGTACAATCCCAATAAGGTGAAAGGTTTAAATTGATTTATCCTACGCCCAATTTTAATTTTCATTAAAGCATATTTGTTTGAGTCTATTTGAAAAGTCATTTTCACCCTTAATATTCCAAGATCTGTCAACTTACTTTTAAATATTGCACCTTCAAATTCCAAGGAAGCAAATGCAGCTTAAAGAGCTAAATAACATTTGATTAGGAAGAAGATAACAAAGATGATCAAAACCAAAAGTCCTGGAATCTCTCAATGACTCAGGCAGCAACTGTGAAGAGAGAAGCAACATTTACATTTTAGGCTAGATATTTGAGGATTATGGGAAGGGAAGGTCACTGTGAACTCTGCAGTGAATTACATTAAGAAGTTAAGAATTCTCAATCTTGCTCGAATCATCATAAGGCAGTAGCCTGTGGTTAGAATGGACGTTCCTATAATTTTACAGATTATTTCTTAATTGCTAATATTAAAAACAAAATAATAAACTTGAATTTCTATTTCTTTCATGCCTAGGGCTTTCCAAAGCATTTACAGACAATGAAGTATTTTTGATAATCACTGCAAATAATGCAGTGAAATAGATGGTTTTAATTTCTGTGTTGCCTATTAATGTGGTCAAGCTGCATGACACTGAGCAATAAAAAGCTATCCTGGCCTGTGGTCATTTTTTGATAGACCATAACCAATATAAGTTAACAGAAAGGCTAATTTTTTCTTATGGAAAAAGCAGGCAACCAGTTCTAAGTTCCTTAAATCCTGTAATGACTGAACAGATTCCAGCTCATTGTTGCTGTAATATAGCCGGGGCCCATGGAAGAATCCAAGAACAATATTTTTGTGAGGGTTAAAAGGCCTGTACTTGTCTTTTCCGATTAAATGTTAGTATTTGGAATGAGCTATGATCCATCCAGTTGCAGAAAGTTAAGTCAAATAAGCATTAAATGTATATTCTGCCTATAGTCATTAGTTCTGGAACAGCTACAGCTTGTCTGACCTGGAGTAATAACTTCTCTGTCAGTTGATAATACCATGGTGTTTATACACACTGAAGGCATACATTTTCAATCCATAGAGTCATAGAGATGTATAGCATGGAAACAGACTCTTCGGTCCAACTCATTCATGCAGACTAGATATCCCAACACAATCTAGTCCCACCTGCTAGCATCTGGCCCATATCCCTCCAAACCCTTCCTATTCATATACCCATCCAAATTTCTTTTAAATGTTGCAATTGTACCAGTCTCCACCACTTCCTGTGGCAGCCCATTCCATCCATGTACCACCCTCTGCGTGAAAAAGTTGCCCCTTGGGTCTCTTTTTTATATCTTTCCCCTCTCACCCTAAACCTATGCCCTCTAGTTCCTGACTCCCTCACCCCAGGGAAGTTACTTTGTCTATTTATCCTATCCATGCCCCTCATGATTGTAAAAACTTCTATAAGGTCACCCTCAGCCTCTGATGCTCCAGCGAAAACAGCCCCAGCCCGTTCAACCACTCCCTATTGCTCAAATCCTCCAACCCTTTACATCCTTGTAAATCTTTTCTGAACTCTTTCAAGTTTCACAACATCCTTCAGATAGGATGGAGACCAGAATTGCACGCAATATTCCAAAAGTGGCCTAACTAATGTCCTGTACAACCACAACATGACCTTCCAACTCCTGTACTCAATACTCTGACCACTAAAGAAAAGCATTCTAAACACCTTCTTCATATCCTATCTACCTGCGACTCCACTTTCAAGGAGCTATGAACTTGTCCTCCAAGGTCTCTTTGTTCAGCAACACTCATTAGGACCTTACCATTAAGTGTATAAGTCCTGCTAAGTTTGACTTTTGCAAAATGCAGCAACTCGCATTTATCCTCGCATTTGGCCCATCTGATCAAGTTCCCATTGTAATCTGAGGTGACCTTCTTTACTGTCCACTACACCTCCAATTTTGGTGTCATCTGCAAACTTACTAACCGTACCTCTTAAGCTCAATCCAAATCACTTATATTAATTACGAAAAGTAGTGGACCCAGCACCGATCCTTGTGGCACTCCACTGGTCACAGGCCTCCAGTCTGAAAAACAACCCTCCACCATCACCCTCTGTCTTCTACCTTTGAGCCAGTTCTGTATCCAAATGGCTAGTTCTCCCTGTATTCTAGGACTTTGGTTTTGATCATCTTTGTTATCTTATTCCTATTCAAATGTTATTTAGCTATTTAAGCTGCATTTACTTACCCGGATTTTGAAGGTTCAATGTTTAAAGGTAGGTTGATAGTTCTTGGAATATTGATGGTCAAAATGACCTTTCAAATAGGCACAACATACAGGGAGATCTAACCTTGCTAATCAATCTCCCATGGTGAACTTTGTCAAACACCTTACTGAAGTCCATATAGCTCATGCCCACCACTCTGCCCTCATCAATCCTCTTTGTTACTTCTTCAAAAAACTCAATCATGTTTGTGAGACCTGATTTCCCATGCACAAAGCCATGTTGACTATCCCTAATCAATCCTTGCCTTTCCAAAAAACATGTACATCTTGTCCCTCAGGATTCCCTCTAATAACTTGCCCACCACCGACTTCAGGTTCACTGGTCTATAGTTCCCTGGCTTGTCCTAAGCACCCTTCTTACATAATAGCATCACGTTAGCCAATCTCCAGTCTTCCGGCATCTCTGCCGTGACTTTTGATGACAAAATATCTCAGCAAGGGGCCCAGCAATCACTTCCCTAGCTTCCGACAGAGTTCAGGTCCTGTAATCCATTTTCAATTCTTTTTTGTCCCCTCAGAAAATTTCATTCAGAAAATCATTTTGGGTGCATTGTTCTTTTGGTAAAAAGCTACCTTAGATGTAAAGGAAAGCAATAGATAAAATGAATTACTCTAATTAAAATATTAAATTTATTTGAGATTTGTATGAAGGATGTTCCAGTGTAATTAGAATAATCATTCAGTGAGTCCACCCTGAGTTCATTTCCTCATTCATACATCAGTGCTTGCTAAGTGTTCTTGTGGAGAAGATCACAGATGAGTTCTGATTAGTCCAGCATCTGAGGGATTGTAGTCTGTTGTCTCGTTACACCCACCAGTAATACTGAGACAAGAGGTGACCCTGGGTGTTTTTGCACTCTTTAATTTCATCAAAATTCTTCAACCGCAGAATTCATCAAGAGAGATCAGTCCATCAAATACCCTTCCTTCCTATTTTACTAATCTGTTTACCCTTAAAATGTCCATTTTCCTAAGCCAGCCAAACCAGGATAGGATTTCAAATATGATACAATCTCAATTATAAAAGTGTTTCATGATTGTAGGATAAAATTGAAAAGCTTTTAATTTTCTGCGATAGTAGAGCCATGTGTGTCCTTTGGCCACCACATATCAATATTAATCCCTCCAACACATCTACATTGGCACATATACCTGTGGTGATTAAATGTTTTAGTGTCCACATCTTGAATCTTCACAGAAACAATATCATTAACAGGCTATTTCCTAGAGTCGTTAACTAGTTCTTTTGGATTATCTTTGTTCAGTTTAAGGTAATTGCTATTAAATCATTTTATAAGCTTCTCCACTGAGTTTCTGCATTTGACTTTGCAATTCTCAGTAGGATCCACAAGTACTGTACCATCAGCAGGTTTGGAGATCATTATACAATTGTAATTTGTTGCATATTATTTGTGTATAGGAAGGAAAGGTAACAGTACACAGCCCTGAGGAGTATTGGTGTTCATTGACATTGGCTCTGAGGAAACCCTAGAAATGAACACCCTCCAGATCCAAGTGTGCATTTCTGCTTCTGAATAGAATCTTGCAGAGATAGTTGATCGACAAAGTAGCTTTTTGATTGTTAGGTGATTACGTGATTACTTATCATTGAGATTTTCTATTTTTGATTTGCAATATAAAAGAGAGAGAGGTCAACAAGTTGGTGCAATATTGGAAGTTCTTTTAATTTTTTGGCAAAGGAGTAATGTAATTTTCATGCAGTAGCTTTTTTATTTCACAAAGAATATATTAAATGACATTCTCATTTCTAGAATTGTCTGACCTTCAAGATTTCTCAGTAATTAAAATGTTTAAATTATTCATATGACATAAATGTGCCTCGGTGGGACAACATAGGGAGTATCATGTACTCTGTGGAAGGGTGTTCTGTCGATGGATGAAGTACATGAAGGTTTACCAGACTGATTCCTGAGATTGAGGTGGGAAAACAGGCTGGATTGGTTGGATGATATTTATCAAGGTTTAGGAGAAAGACAGGGGACCTCATTGAAACCTACTAGATTTTAACAGGGCTAGACACAAGAAGTGTGTTCCCAATGACTGGGGAGTCCAGAGCTACGGGGTTCAGTTTAAAGATGTGGGGTAGGCCATTTAGGATTGCAATACGGAGATATTTCTTCACCCAGAGACAGCAAAGCTTTTGGAATTACTTGCCACAGAAAGCGGCTGAGTCAAAACATTAAATTAGAAGGGGTTACATAGAGTAAAGGAACGAAAGGGTATGGTGAGAAAGCGGATACAGGAGGCTGGGTTGGATGATCAGTCATGATCATATTAAAGTAGTGGAACAGGTTCAAAAGGACCGAATACCCTATTCTTGCTCCTATATTCTAAGTTTCCATGTACAAATTTGCACTTGCATTAAGGTTCATTTACATTATTTTCAATATGCTCCACTTGATCCTCCTCTCCCTTTGTCAACAGCATAAAAACAATAATTTTCCAGCCAGCTTCGATTCCGAAGAAAGTCATGTTGAACTCAAGGCATTAACTCAGTTTCTCTCCCCACAAATGCTGCCAGACTTACTGGGTTTCTACAGCACTTTTCTTTTTTTTAAATTAAAAGTGTTTCTACCTTTGCCTTAAAATATTCAATGTCTCCATCTCCACTGTCTTCTGAGGCAGGGAGTTCCATTGTTATAAAACCCTCCTGAGAGATGAAATTTCTTTTCATCTTTATCTTAATAGGCCAATCCTTCATTTTAAAGCTGAATCTGGAGTCACCCAGAAAAGGAAACATCATTTCCACGGTCAAGATCATTTGTGGACCTTAAATAGTTCAATGAAGTCACTTCTCACTGAATGAAAACAAGTTCAGCCTCATAAGGAGACCTACCCTATGCCCTTTAAATTTGGAATCTGCTACCCTGGGAAAAGACCTTGCCTATTTAAACCTATCTATGCCTCTCATGATTTTATAAACTTCTATAAGGTCACACTCCACCTCCAATGCTCCATAGAAAATAGCCCCAGCCTATTTAGCCTCTCCCTATAGCTCAAACCTTCTAACGCTGGCAATATTCTTGTAAATCTTTTCTGAACTCTTTAATGTTTCACAACAGGACTGTACATAGTATTCCAAAAGTGGCCTAACCAATGTCCTGCACAGCCTCAACATGACCTCCCAACTCCTACACCCAATGCACAGACCAATACAGGAAAGCATACCAAACACCTTCTTCATTATCCTATCTACCTGTGACTTTCCTTTCAAGGAAAGATGAACCTGCACTCCAAGGTCTCTTTGTTCAGCAACACTTCCCAGAAACTTATTATTAAGTGTATAAGTCCTGCCCTGATTTTGCTTTCCAAAATGCATCCTTCCTTAACGAGACACCAAAAGTGCACATGGCATTCGAGCCATAGTTTCAACAATACTCTATGTAACTGAAGCATAATGTCCTTACTTTTATATTCAATTCTTCTCTTAAGAAAGGATAGCATTCTATTAACCTTCTTAATTATTTGTTGTAATTGCATATTAACCTCCAGTGATTAATGCACTAAACTACTTAAGATTTCTTTTGCATGTTGGAATACTGCAGTTGTTCTCCATTTAGTAACACTTCTTTCTATTCTCAACGCCAATTTTATATTTTCCCACATCATATTTCATCTTCCTAATTTTTGCCCTTGCAATCAATCCATTTATATCAGTCTGAAACCTCTTCACAACATACTTTTCTATTGATCCTTCTGTCATTTGCGAGCTTAGCTATAATGCCTTCACTCACCTCATCCTTGACATAAATTGTACAGTTGAAAACCTAACAATTTGGCCTTATAATGCCAACAAACTCCCTGGTTATCATGCAACCAACAAAGGAGGAAATTAAAGTGGTCTGGCATTAATCAATAAGGCTTCATCCAGACTTCAGCTTTGACCCTTGTGGGATTCCAATGATCACATCCTGCCAATGAGAAAAGGACAAGTTTTGCACACTCTGTTATCTGCCATTGCCTTCTAGAAATCCAAGTATAGTACGTCATTGTCCACAAGAACTCCAATAAATTGGTTAAACATGATTTCCCTTTCACAAAACATGCTGACTCTAGTGAATTATCTTGAAGTTTTCTAAGTGTCCAGCTATAATCTCCTTGATGGTCAATTCTAACATGTTCTCCACAACAGCTGCCAACCTCACTAGTGTGTAGTTCCCTGTATCCTGCCACAGTCCCTGCTTGAATAGAGAACATCTATTTGCTACTCTCCAGCCTGATAGAATCTTTCCAGAAAGCTTGGACAATTAACACCAATGCATCTATTACCAGTGGTCCATTTCTTTTGCACTTGTGCTGTGTTTTTCTTATACTAATTACATAAAAGGATCTTGCACAATATGAACAAACTGTCATTTGTTGCGTATTTCTAGTTACCTCAAGAAGCTGGTGGAAGCCGTTTCCCTGAAATAATAAAGTCCTGATTATGATGACACTCATATGAAGTTGATTGTTACAGAGTTTGAGGAGTAGATGACAGCAGAGCTGAATGATTTGTGCTGTGAGGTGAACTCAGAATGGGGTTTGAATAGGGGAGGGCACTTGGGAATGTTCACGCACCTTTAAAGGTACTGTCCTTCTCATGATTAATATTGCAATTGGTTGAGGTGGTATTGTTACTACTGTGGCCCTATGGTGACTGAAAGTTAAGAATGCAGGGGACTCAGTGTAAATTCAGTCTTGACTGGGACATCCAATGAGACTTTTTTTAGTAAAGGGGCACATTTCAGTAGCCATATAACACTCGGTGGAGTGTTTTGTTTCTGCTGCTTCTGTTTATCTTCTGAATGAACAATTATTTTGTCTGTGACAGAGGTTTGCTAATTGCCTACGTCTGTTTGGAGTTTACAGAAAATCTGATCCAAGAATATAGAATCTTGGCAAAGCAAGACCATATTTTTCTTCAAGATTCTAGACATAAGTATTACAGGCTTTCTTTACTGACTGTATTTTCTGTACCATGGGTGTGTCACATCCTTATCTCTGCTAACAAATGCCTTGATGTTAGCCTAGATATTCTGTATCAGAGAAATGATTTTATACACCATTATATACAGTGTTAAGAAGAGCTTTTCTCAGGCAATAGCTGGAGTAGAACTCTGCACTACCTTAGAGAATCCTTTTTGACCTTTTTGATGATGGTCGTAGTCATAGAGTTATACAGCATGGAAACAGACCCTTCGGTCTGACGCATCTGCACCGACCAGATATCCTAAACTGATCTAGTTCCATTTGCTAGCATTTGGCCCAGATCCCTCAACCCTTCCTATTCATGTACCCATCCAGATGACTTGTGATTGTTCTAATTGTACCCATTTCCACCACTTCCTCTGGCAGCTCATTCCATACACGCACCACCCCATGTATGAAAAAGTTAGCCCTCAGGTTCGTTTTAAATCTTTCCCTCTCACCTTAAACCTATGCCCTCTAGTTTTCCAGATCATTTTGATTACCTTCTCATTTGTTTGCACAATAAACAGGGAGTTTGTTAATATTATAAGGGCAGATTGTTGGGATTTTGAGCTGTATAATTGGCCCTGAAATGGCACCAGTTGCAATGCCAACCATTCTCTGCACTGGTCATCTTGTTAAACAGGGTGGGACTGAAGGCATGCTGTGCATGTGCTGGTCGAGGGGGGAGAGGTCAGATTATCACATGAATCTTCACTGACCTACTGCAGGAATCTGAAATGTCAGCATCACAGGCTGACACAAAACCTCTATGCAGGGGGGAGCAGGGATCTAACTTCCAGTTGCTGTGATTTTTCCTGCTGCAGTGAAGATTGTGGAAGTCCCAAAGACTGTTTTTGATACTCTGGTGAGTTTTTGGATCTTTTCAATGAGGGTGGAGGGTTTTGCCAATATGTCTATGGGTGCACAGTATGGCCAGCAAAATGGATAGAAACTCTGCACAGGAAGGCTGTCACAAAGGGCTCCGGGTTTTCCGAGAATGGTGAAGGGAAAGTAGGATGAACATCTGGTGGATTCGTTAGGATAGTAGGATTGCTTATGGAGGTGAAAGACTTTCTGTCAGATCTAGGAGAAAGTGAGGACTCCAGATGCTGGAGATCAGAGTCGAAAAGTGTGGTGCTGGAAAAACACAGTAGGTCAGGCAGCATCTGAGGAGCAGGAGTGTCAACATTTTGGGCATAAGCCCTTCATCAGGAATGTGAATTTCTGTCAAACTTGTTGGTGCACTGAGCATCTTGGTGTACACATTCATCAGCATTTTCCTGCTTCACCGAAGATCTCGTATCTTAAGCTGATGCAATCATGCCATCTGACAAGGTGGCACATGAGCTCGCCTTGCCCACTGACCTGGTTGCAGCATAGTCCCTGTGAATCACCACTTGCTGGTTAGCTATCAAAATGGGCAAGGAGCAATCTAAAGTTGAAGAACTTATTGAATCAGAACCACTTACATTGAGATGCAAACTGATCTGTCCCACATTTAAAAAAAAGGTATCAAAACTGTAACAAACAAAGGCATCCTTACAGAGGAGATTGCTTCACCACACATGAAGTACATTCCCAGAAGGAGATAAAGAAACACAAGCAAAACCAGAGCGCACTTGATGACAAAAGAATTAAGGCATGAAGTTAAGATGAAGCAGAAAATGCAAGTGAGAAGCAAGCTGCAGATAAAAGGCTCAGAAGGAAAAAGAGAAAGGAATTAAGAGAGTCAAAGAGGAAGTATGAGAAAAGACAGGCAGCTAAAATAAAAGGGGTTTCAAATACCTTCTTTAGGCAGTTAAATCATTAATGAATATGGTGAGGGAAGGTTTGAGGCTGTTTGGGGACGCAAATGACAGGTCAATGTCTAGAGGCCGAGGGCAAGCCAACTTGTGTGAAAACAGAAGTTTCGTTGCAGCTTTGCAATCAGTAAGAGGTAAGTTGAGGTTGTGTAGCTTCATTCAAATCAAAGGATAATCTTACCCCGTTAAGTAACGATGGATTTTCTCCAGTTTCCCCTTAAAGGTTTGGAAGTGTGATGGCTAATATATGGTTAAAACTGGGGTACTGAACTGCACACCCAATTCCACACTGCAACTCTCAATGATACAAACAGTCAAGATCTCAAATTCGCCTGGACCATCTTGGACACTCACCTCCCCTTCCTGGATCTCTCCAACTCCATCTCCGGTGACTGACTCACTACAGACATCTGTTTCAAACTCACTGACTCCAACACCTCCCTGGACTACATCTCCTCCCAACCCCCCTCCTGTAAACACAAGGTCTCTTACTCCCAATTCCTCCACCTCTGCCGTATCTGCTCCCAGGAGGAACAATTCCACTCCAGGATATCCCAGATGGCCACCTACATCAAGAACTGCAATTTCCCCTCCTGTGCAATTAACAATACCCTCCAGCACATCTCCTCCACTTCCCGCACCTCTGTCCTTGAACCTCACTCCCACAACCACAACAAGGACAGAGCACCCTGACCTGGTCCTCACCTTCCACCCCAGTAATGTCTGGATACAGTATATTATCCTATGCCATTTCCACCATCTACAAACAGATCTCACCATCAGAAATATATTTCCCTCCCCACCCCATTCTGCAGAGACCATTCCTTGCGTGATTCCCTAGTTAAGTCCACACCTGCCACCAACCCACCCTCCACACATGGCACCTTCCCTTGCTGCCGCAAGAGATGTAAAACCTGTGTCCACAGCTCCTCTCTCACCTCTGCTCAAGGCTCCAAAGGACCTTTTCACATCCAGCAGAGATTTTACTGTCTATCCACACACCTCATCCACTGTGCCCATTGCTCTCAATGTGGTTTCCTCTACATCAGCAAGGCATGATGCCAACTCACGGAACTTTTCAGGGAACATCTCTGGGACACACACAGCAAATAACCCCGCCATCCTGTGGCTGAATACTTCAACTCCCCCTCACATTACCCCAAGACATGCAAGTCCCGGGCCTCCTCCATCACAAAATCCAAGCCATCCAACGACTGGAGGAAGAACGCCTTATCTTCCACGTTGGGACCCTCTAACCACACGACATCAACACCGACTTCACTAGTTTCCAAATCTTCCTTTCCCCCAACTTATTGCAGATCCAATGCTCCAACTCAGCACCGCCCTCTTGAACTGCCCTACCTGTCCATTTGCATTCCCACCTATCTGTTTTACCCTCCCAACCAACCTATCACCATTACCCCTCACTTGCATCCACCTAACACTTTCTCAGCACCTTCCTCCCAGCCCCACTCCCACCCTCCTATTTATCTCTCAGCCCCCTTTCACCTCCTCCACATTTCTGAAGAAGAGCTTATGCCTGAAATCTCGACTCTCCTGCTCCTCAGATGCTGCCTGACTAGTTGTGCTTTTCCAGCACCACACTTTTCAATTCTGACTTGTCCAGCATCTGTAGTCCTCACTTTCTCTTAGTCAAAGGAAATATAATGCACTTCAAAGAAAAATATCAATTTTTGTTTACCTCCTTCCCCAAATATGCTTAGGAAAAGCTTGTAATATACACAAGCTGCCTCTGTAGGTTGTAGAGATGGTTAATCAGATCTCTTATGAAATACAGTAGGTCATGAATGCAAATCATGATCAACATTAATCTTATATTTTTTATTTTGTTTCTCTGAGCAGATAAATTTCTCTGTCTCCTTGTGGTCTACTGTCATCTGGAGTGCATCAACAATAGGAAATGACATTCTCAGTACCAACGAGAAACCACAACATCTATTTTGTTTGTGTGTGTGGTTCTGGATTTCATCCAGTATTCTTTTGACTGATATATAAACAGAGGAGCCATAATATTCTTTACTGTAAATAAAATATATAATTACCAATGAAAGTTTGAAGACTATTAATACATCATGCATTAATCCTCTAACTTTGTATGTGCTTGTGAAAGAGACAGGATGGTATTAGACTACTGACATGACCAAGCATTGTATCTTTCCCTCCAGCTTACTAAATCTGAGAGAAGGCATATCTTGAAGTTTTTCTACTGTTGGTAGCAACTTGGTAAAAGTGGGAATATAGATGTTAGAATTTTAAAGTTCAATTCACTTGCATATAATTTGAGCTGGTTACCAAAAATCTTTGTCCAAATAAAGTTATATTCATAGAAAGGTTTGCTTAGTTTATATTTTTTGGACTTTCCAATGTTGTTAATATTTTTGCTTTACGAGTAGTGTAGGCTTTATAGCGTAGTGGTTAATCTACATCAAGGAGTTTTGGTAGACGCACATCACAACTTGAGTGACTTCAGGCATTGAGCCGATTCAAAGACTAAGATCTTATTTTTTTTGGAATTCCTTCTTATACTTTTAAATTCTTCACGCCTCAACTATCTTCTCTCATGTCCCTCTATCTAAAGTGTTGACTTTTATTTCTGTTCTTTTGTTTCTCAATTAACTTCTGTTGGTTCTGCCTTTAATTATGGGTCTCTATAAAATTGCAATTGTTCTTTTGATATTCCTCGCTCTCGTAGCTGCCACCTCACTGGTGGGCCCTCTCTGTACTAACAACTCCAGTTCATTCCAGCGTTCAATCGTATGGCAAGCCCTTTCGCGAAATAGATGTTATTTGATGAAAAACTGATTAAGATTGGAGATCAAATTATGCTTAAGCGACTAGTGTAGAGGGTTGCCTGCCTGCCTGCAAGTTTAACAAAGCTGTATTTGAAAATCAGAATGAAAATTAGAAGCAAGTTGAATTGGATAATTCAAAGAGTTTCCCCAAATCTAAATGACTGGCCACCCACAAATCAATCCATAGATCTCCTCAGATTAGTGAAACATATTTCTGTTTCTAACAGGGAATGTAATAAAAAAGAAGAGAATGTAATCCAGAATATAACACAGCTTATGATAGGAAAGAAGAAGCAATGGATCACAGCCTATATCCTTTTTCCCAATCTGTTTAATATCTGTGGTTGTAGCCATTGTGGAGATTAGAAGGAAATCAATCTCGAGCTAAAATATTAAAATTGTAATGGGTATAACTTCTATAATCCTTATCAGGCAAAACTTGATTTTGGTGTATCTGAAATGGTCTGAATCAAAGGTTTAGTTGTTCCTGAATGTTTCACCGAGTTCCCTGATGTTGATTTTCAGGTAATCAAAAGCTTTTTTCATTTGTTTCCAAAAATGTAAAGTGCTGAGAATAGACCTTCGCATTGCAACTGAGTTCTACAACCATATTGGGGCAGTTTCTCAGGCCCAGGAACGTTGTTGTGTGACCGAACAGAATGGCCCAAAGATTGATGGAAACTGATCCCTGGAGCTCAACAAGATACATAGTGCAAACTGTCATTGCTGTGCTACCATAGGCTTCTCATCAGAACCACAATTTCAATGTTGGAAATATTGGCCCCCATGAAAGTTCCAATGCTGTGGATTGGGTGGATTATGGCAGAATAGGTGTTGTGGAGAAGGTGGTGACAGTCATCACTCCTGGGAAGTTGGTGGAGCAGATTCATTTACATTTACCCCTTGTTGGCAACCATGGGGAAAACACAGTGAGGCAGACTCAATGCTATTCACTGGTATATTTCTTCATGGACATTATTGACTATGCATTAGCTATCTCATTTATATAGGTAAGGGATCAGCACCTTTATCAGCCATCCAATCTATTCACTCAGTTTGGACGTAGGAATTCTCACTGCTAAATTATTAAGCTTTCTGCAATTTATTCCTAGGTTCCATCCTGTGATGATTCAATGAGCCACACACTGTCCTTTTGACAATTCTGAAGCACTGGTGTAAAAACCTGCTAGAGTTAGAGAAGACTCACATCAATTAACCCCAGTTACCTACCCTATTAACTATCTACAGTGATAAACTCATGTACATTTGGAAGTAACCACTGGAATGTGGGTGAAGTGAGGAATTTAGCTCTTAAAATTTTGTATGCACTATCACAGCAGCACAAATCAGCTTGCAGTGAATCAGTAGTTGATCTTTGATCATGCCAATTTTTATTTTCCTTTTGTACAGGGCATATTGCCAATTTTTAAAAAATTTAAACTAAGCAATTGTGTCAAGGTGACTAGGAAACATGTCTCCAAAAAGAAATTAAACTACTGTTCTGTGAATGCCAATTGAAAGAATGAATTGAGTGCAAGAGACAAATTAATTCATAACTTCAGAGTGAAGAAACCCCAAGGTAGTAGGGATCATACCTTCAGTATATTAATATGAGGAGCCCGAGCAAAATTGGAGTCAATGCGAATCAGGAACAAACTCTCTGTTGATTGGAGTTATACTGAGCACAAATGAAGATGGTTGCACTTGTTGGATTTTAATCATTTCAGTGCCAGGACATCTCTGCAGGAGTTCCTCAGGATAGTATCCCAGACCTTACCATACTTGGCTTCTTCATCCATGATGCTTCCATCCACCATAAGGTCAGTAGTGGGGATGTTCAGCACTGATTGTGCCTCTTCAGATATTGAAACAATCCCTGCAGTCTCACCATCCTGGGAATAAATCTGGTCAACGAGCATTGCATTCTGTCTATAGCAATAATACCTTTCCTGAAATAAGGCGACCAAACCTACACAAAATAGGTGCAGGCCATCCTAACTCTAGTAGGAGTGAAGAAAGATTTCGCTATGCCTGTACTCAAATCCTCAGAGATTAACAGTTGCTGGAAAAGCTCAGCAAGTCAGGCAACACCTGTGAAGAAAAATCAGAGTTAACGTTTCAGGTCTGGTGACCCTTCCTTAGGATTGATAATAGCTAGGGAAATGTTGGTTTATATGCAGAAGATAGAGTGGGGGAGGGGGTAAAGAGTAAACAATAGATGGGGATAGAACCCAGAGTGAGGGAAGAGAAGGCGAAGAACCAAAAGAGTTGGTAACAATCTGGCTGGGAGGGTGAATAGCTTTTAATGCAGACTGTTAGTGGCTAACAATAGGTAGTGTATAATGGCAGATTATGTGATAACAAGGCCTGGCGTGTGGGTTGGGGGCTAGGACATGTGAGAGTTCAGACCCCAAAATTATTGAACTCTATATTGCATCCAGAGGGTTGCAGGGACCCCAAGCTGAAAATGAGGTGCTGTTCTTCCAGCTTACACTGAGCTTCACTGGAGCACTGCAGCAAGTCTGAGACAGAGATTTTGACTGGGGAGCAAAGTGGTGTGTTAAAGTGGCAGGCAACTGGAAGTTCTGGGTCTTTTTGCAGGCAAAACGTAGGCGTTGTGTGAGGTGGTCACCAGTCTACACTTCATTTCCCCAGTGTAGAGGAGACCACATTGTGAGCAGAGATTGCCGTAGACTAGATTGTGGGAAGTACAGGGAAAGTTCTGCTTCACCTGGAAGGTATGTTTGGGCCCTTGGATACTAGGAAGGAAGGAGTTAAATGGGCAGGAGTTACACCTTCTGGGATTGCAGGGGAAGGTGCCGTGAAGCTGTAGGGAGCTGTTGGGAGTGAACGAGGAGTGGACCCCAATGTCACAGGTCCCAGCGGAAGGTGGACAAGCGAGGGGAGGGAAATATTTGTCAGGTGGTAGCATCTCACTGGAGGTGGTGGAAATAGCAGCTGATGATCTTGTTGATGTGGATGCTGGTGGGATATTAGGTAAGGACAAGGGGAACCCTATCATTGTTGCAGGAGGGAAGAGAGAGGGGGTGGGTGAGGGTATGGGAGATGGGTCGGACCCAGTTGAGAACCCTGTCGACAGCGGATGCTAGGGAATCTTCAGTTGAGGAAGAAAGCGGATACTTCAGAGACTACCTTGTCGAAGTTGGCCTCATCGGAACATACGTGATGGAGATGGAGGAACTGAGAGAATGATATGGAGTCTATATAGGGAGCTTGGTGCAAGAATGTATAGTCCAGGTAGCTGTGGGAGTTGGTGGGTTTATAGTGGATTATAGTGGCTAGCCTATCCCCAGAAATTGAAACAGATGTCGAGAAAGGGAAGGGAGGAGTTAGAGATAGATCAGGTGAAAGTGAGGTCAGGGAGGAAATTGGAAGTGAAATTGACTAACTTTTCCAATTCCAAATGAGAGAGGGAAGCAGCACCAATGATATCATCGACATATTGGAGAAAGAGTTGTGGGTGGGTGTCTGGAATAAGACTGGAACAAGGATTGTTCCACGTACCCCAAGAGGAGACAGGCATAACTGGAGCCCATGTGGTTACCCATGGCCACCCCTCTGACCTGAAGGAAAGGAGAGGAGTCAAAAGAGAAGTTGTTGAGGGTGAGGACGAGCTCAGCCAGGTGGAGGAGGGTGATGGTAGGTGGGGACGGTTCAGGCCTTCACTCCTAAAACCCAACCCAGTCGTCCCAACAGGTGAAGCAGCACTTTCCCTGCACTTAACATAAACAAGTCTACAGCAATCGCTGCTCACAATGTGTTGTCCTCTACTCTGGGGAAATGAAGTGTAGACTGGGTGATCGCTCCACAGAAAACCTACGTTCTGCCCACAAAAAAGACCCTGAGCTTCCAGTTGCCTGCCATTTTAACACAGCACCCTGTTTCCTGGTCAACATCTGTCTCAAGCCTCCTCTCGTATTCCAGTGAAGCTGGAAGAACAGCACCTCATTTTGCGCTTGGCGACCCTGCAGCCCTCAGGATTCAATATCAAGAATAATGTTAGGGCCTGAACTCTTCCATAATCCTAGCCCCCTACTCCACACATCAGGCCTTGTTATCGCATAATCTGTCATTACACATTACTTATTGTTAGCCACTAACAGTCTTCATTTATAGCTATTTACACTCCCAGATTGTTATCTCCTCCTTTGGCTGTCCAACTGCTCCTCACTCTCTTTGGGGTCCATCCCCACCTTGCCATTACTCCTTACCTCCTCCCCCCACCCTATCTATCTTCTGCATGTAAACTGACAATTTCCAAGCTACAATCAATTCTGAGGAAGGGTCACTGGACCTGAAACATTAATCCTGATTTCTCTTCACAGATGCTGCCAGACCTGCTGAGCTTTTCCACCGACTTCTGTTTTGTTTCTGATTCATAGCATCCACAGTTCTTGTGGTTTTCTTCAGAGATTAAGACTTTCTTTTCTCTCAAAAGGGTCATGAGCCTGCAGAACCTTGCTCCCCAGAGAGTGGTGGAGGTGGGATCATTCAATATTGTTGAGGTATAATTAGATAGACTAATAAGGCAGCCAGTTATTGCACTTAGGAGAAAGTGATGACTGTAGATGCTGGAGATCAGAGTCAAAAAGTGTGGTGCTGGAAAAGCACAGCCGGTCAGGTAGCATCTGAGGAGCAGGAGAGTCAACATTTCAAGGATAAACGCTTCATCAGGAATCGCCACATTCCTGATAAACAGCTTATGTTTGAAACATCAGTTCTCCTGCTCCTCGGATGCTGCCTGACCAGTTGTGTTTTTCCAGCACCACAATTATTGCACTTAGGCGAAAGAGTGGAATTGAGGGTATGGTCAGATCAGCCATGATCTAAATGAATGGCAGAGGAAGCTTAAGGAGCCAAAAATCCTAATCCTTTTCAGAATTCATTTGCTTGTCTGTAAGTAGATTGGATGCAGTGAAAAATGAGCAGCAGCCCATTCTTGGTGTAGACTTATTTTATTACTTTTATATTTTATATAGAATACTCAAATTACATTGGAACAGCCTTTAAAATTCTATTCCAGTATGGGCTGTGGCCAGATCTGCTAAACATGTGCAGCCTAAACCAAAGTCTGTGGAAATCAGTTCTGTTGCTGATAAATTTACTGAATTAAACAGGAAAATAATTGTCATAGAAAATACACATGTATAAGGCAATTAACCAAGCCCTTGTTATTAATATGTCAAATGTGTGCTGTAATTAGGGTGCAAAATTATATAGTGATCTGAAGTGTGGGAACAATGAGCTCAATCAGGAAAATTTCAGAGGGTTGACAGTTGCAATAATTGGCAGGCTGTTCATTAAAAGTTATCTTGAACTGCTTGGTAAAGGATAAATTAGGTCATTTTGAGCCTTACTTTGCACTTTCTCAGGTTTCTACCATGTTTCCTAAAAACAAAGGCTCTTGTTGATGGAGATTTATCTTTTGCAGTCAGATTGGAATTAAATAAAATTCCACATACAAAAGGATTGTTGATTGGTGATGGCAAATGGTCTAATTTCTTACAAGCTACTAACAGAACATGCCTATTAAATTCTGGGATGTACTATTTACACTGGGATAGTACATATTTTATCAAGTATGTAACTATCCCTATATACCTGGCTTCCAGAAGTATCAAGAAAATAACCTTAGATATATCGATTCTGACCTTCTTTTGGCAGTCCCCCTGTTATGTCATTAATCCTGAATTCATCAATTCTGATGATGTCCACTCATGTTGAAAACCCATCCTCTAACGTTTGCTGGGTTAATAGAAGGAGACAGTGGAAAGGTATGCCACTTGCAGTATTTCACTGGCACCTGTCTTCTATAAGTGTCAGGAAACCAGAATGACTTCTGAAGTGTCAGAGGAAACTTCTAAAGGTATAAAATTTTCACCAGGTCTGGGGTCCACACATAGAAGCACTCGTACCTTTGTAACAGTTAGCCCCTCTCATGCAGCATTGACATCCTGACAGATGTCAATTTATAGCTTTAAATTAAGGGGGGGTAGATATAGGGGTAGGTTAGGGGTAGGTTCTTCACTCAGCGAGTCGTAAGTTCATGGAATGCCCTGCCAGTAGCAGTGGTCGACTCTCCCTCTTTATGGGTATTTAAGCGGGCATTGGATAGGTATATGGAGGATAGTGGGTTAGTGTAGGTTAGGTGGGCTTTGATCGGCGCAACATCGAGGGCCGAAGGGCCTGTACTGCACTGTATTCTTTTATGTTCTATGTTCTATGTTCTAGAAACTGAAGTCTTCAATCCTGACTGGAACTGAAGTCCTCAATCCTGACTGGAACTGAAGTCCTTGATCCTGACTGGAACTCAGCAACGAAAACATCGATCTTAGGAGGATTCTGATGACTTAGCTGCACAGGAGGAAGGGAAATGTGGATCTGTCAATCTGGTAACTTCTGTGATCCGTAATCGTGCCTCATGAGATCTACCGAGTATTTCCAGCATCTGATTTTGCGTCAGGGATAACTCCACTGCTTTTCTTCAAAGTAGTGACAACTTCTATGTCCACCAGAGAGAACCAGTGGTTTAATATTTATTTCAAAGGAGGGGAATGTGAACCCACAACCAGCTGATTGACCAAGAATGGGAGTTATCAATGGAGACACCAGACACTCCTTTACGAAGAGGAGACACTCCTGCACCAGGGCAGCACCATCCCGAGAGATTCCTGCAGCAAAGTCCTGCGACTGAGGTAATTGACCACCCAGACCAACTCTCTGTCTCTGTGCCTGAACTCCAGCTGGTGGAGAGTAAGCCTCCCAGACGTCAATAACTTCGAGGACTCCTTGGTGCTGTACTCATTGGAATAGTGCCTTGATGCTTGGAATATCAGTCTCACCTCATTTCCTGAATTCAGCTCTTTTTGTCCATGTTTGGACCAAGATTGGAATGATGCGTGGATGCTAGTGGCCCTAGCTGAGCCTAGACCGAGCATCAGTGAGTAAGTGACTTTGGATAGCATTGGCAACAACTCCCTCTTTGATATTGATTGAGATTAGACTAACAGGTGATAACTGGTGTCAATGGTAGTCATGATTTGGAGACGCTGGTGTTGGACACAATCGCCTGATGAACAAACAGCACTCTGAAAGCTAGTGCTTCCAAATAAATCAGTTGGACTCTAACCTCGCGTTGTGTGATTTTTAACAAGGTAGTAACTGGCCAGTTTTTTTATTCATTCGTGGAATGTGGGTGTCGCTGGCTGGGCCAGCATTTATTGCCCATCCCTAGCTGTCCTTGAGAAGGTGGTGATGAGCTGCCTTCTGTGGGTTGACTCACGATGTCCTTAGCAGGGGATCTCCAGGATTTTGACCCAGCGACAGTGAAGTAAGAATGATATGTTTCTAAGTTGGGGTGGTGAGTGGCTTGAAGGTAGTGCTGTTCTCATTTATCTGCTGCCATTGTCCTTCTAGATGGGAGTGGTCATAGGTTTGGAAAGTACTGTCTGAGGTGAATTTCTGCAGTGCATCTTGTAGAGAGTACACACTGCTGCTAATGAGTGTCAATGATGAAGTGAATGGATGTTGGTGGATATGGTGCCAATCAAACGAGCTGCTTTGTCCTGGATGGTGTCAAGCTTTTTGAGTGTTGTGGAGCTGCATCCATCCAGACAATTGGGGAGTTTTCCATCATACTCCTGACTTGTGCCTTGTAGATGCTGGACAGACTTTGGGGAGTCATGTGAGTTACATGCCATAGTACTCATAGCCTCTGACCTGCTCTTGTAGCTACTGTGTTTATGGTGTGTCCAGTTGAGTTTCTGGTCAATGATAACTCCCAAGGTGTTGATAGTTGGGGATTCAGTGATGGTAACACCATTGAATGTGAAGGGGCAGTGGTTAGATAGGCTGTTATTGGTGATGGTCATTGCCTGGCATTTGTGTGACGTGAAGGTTACTTGCCACTTGTCAGCCCAAGTCTGAATATTGTGCAGATCTTGTTGCATTTGGAAATGGACTGCTTCAGTATCTGAGGAGTCATGGATGGTGCTGAACATTGTGCAATTATTAGCGAGTATCCCTAGTTCTGGCTGTGTGATGGAGGGGAGATCATTGATGGTTGGGTCGAAGACGCTAACCTGAGGAACTCCTGCAGCGATGTCCTGGAGCTGAGATGTCTGACCTCCAACAACCACAATCAGCTTCCCATATTCTGGTATGACCCCAACCAGTGTAGAATTTGTCATGATACTCATTAATTTTGGTTTTGCTAGAGTTCCTCATCTGCAAAGGTATTGGTGGAACTTTCTCACGCCGAAGAGGGCCACCAAACCTTTATTCCATATCAGCCAGAGTCTGAGAAGCATACCCCATCAGCTGTTCCTCCTCGCTAGACCATTTGGTGAGCTAGCACTACTCACTATATCAGAATAAACTGGCAGGATTTGAACTCCCAGGTGAAATAACTTCATGAAGGCCAATATTCTGTCACTAAGTCACAACCTTTATTTACGTGTGCGTAGTTCATGGCATTAAATTCGCTCGAGCCAGCTCCTACAGTGAACTGAACTCTGACACTCCTCTATTTTTTCTTTATTTTCTCTTTTTTTTATCTTTTTCTTTCCTTTTGCAGGTGTGAGACACAGTGAAAGACACAAGGTACACGAATCTTTATTCAGTTTCCACCACCAGGAAGAAAGGGAACACCCAAGTGGTCAATGACAAGTAGTGCCCTTCTTAGAGGGCAATGCTGCGTGATCAGACACTCCTGTTTATTTTTTTTAAAGGGCAATGCTGTGTGACACTAGTGTTTATATATTTTTTTTTCTTTTCTTTTTTTTTCCCTTTTTTTTTCTTATTTAACCCCCACACTACCGCCTAAGTGCGGTAGTGCTTATTTTTTCCCCAGCACCCATGGTGTGTGTGTGCAGGTGTAAAACACAGTGAAGGACACAAAATGCACGAATCTTTATTCAGTTTCCACCACCAGGAAGAAAGGGAACACCCAAGTGGTCAATGACAAGTAGTGCCCTTCTTAGAGGGCAATGCTGCGTGATCAGACACTCCTGTTTATTTTTGTCAGTCAGGGCTACCTGATTGGACCAGATTAACAGCTCCAATCAGGGAATCCATATTCTGTGAGATCCACCTGGCTGACCTTGTTCCAATCACTAGACCAGGCATTTGGATAACTAGTTCAGTAACATATAAATTATACTATCATAACTGCTCCAAAGTCTATACAGTCAGGAGAATCAAGTCATGTTCAAATAAATCAATAAACAAATCTATGTACTTGCTCTCTCCTTCTCTCTTGCACATAGTTAGATTAAGAACGGAGGTATGTACTTTCAGATAATGGGATTACAAAACTGGTCTCATAATACTGCTGTAGAATCATTAATTTTTCTGAGTAGATTATATCCTATCCTACAAGCCACTTGTCATGCAGTGCTACTAGATCATTCTGAAAAGACTGAGGCTGTGATGCTGGTGCAGAAGCCAGAGCTTCAGGAATATAAACATTTCCTGGGACTGAATGTGTAAGGTGATAAGCAGACTGAGTATCTTCCTGGCTTTAGAATGGAAAACACCGGTAGGATGCTGATCAGACCCTCATTAATCTCGAATTCATCCCATCCCTGAATGGACAGAATGCACATAGCAGTCCTCTTGCTGGATGTGCAGATTCATTCATTGACTAATGTTAATGTTAGTGCTGAACTCAGTTTTGGTTGGCACGTCTGCAAATTACTTAAGCATTTAGAAATTGCAGCATGCCTAAAATTAATTGAATCCAGCTACTCAGTAGTGGCCTTATTTACTGTTTTTCTGCTGCTTTCGGGAAACCATTGCTGACATTTAAAACCCATGTCAGAAACTGCCAATTTCCATCCAGATTGAATGACATGTTATGCATAGCATAGAATTGACTGCCGAGGTTAGTGGCGCACTCAAAGGTCTCCTCAGCTACGTGACCTTCTCCCTCCTTCCCCACAGAAGCATTTGGAATAGAGGAGCAGATCAGTTAGCCCCTTGAGCTTATTTTGTTTTCCAATGAGACCATGGCTGATTGTACCTCATATCCAGTTACATACCTTAGCTCCATATCCCTCAATATCCCGACCTAACCAAATCTCCATCACTATCAAACTGGACAGCTTTGATCCTCTACCATTTGGCACACATCTGACACTTAAACTCGCATTCATGTGGGAAATGTACCTTCCAATTTCCAATTCTATGTGGCATAACTCTAGTTTTAAGATAAGAGGGATAAGAAGTGAGTGCCAAATAATTGGGTGAGTTGATCTTGGGAAGAGTCATCTCCTCCCCACCCCCCAACTTCATTCAAGTACTGGGTGAGAAGGTCCACTGGGGGGGTCATTTATTTTTCAAAACAATATTTTTGAATGATCCTGTTCAACCCTTCAGCAGCCAGGACATGAACCCAGGCTTCCTGGCCCAGGAATAGGACTACCACCACTGCACCTCAAAAGCCCTACTGTGGACATTCTCAAATCACCAGCAATTAATGCCCTTAAGGCAATCAATGGCCTCTTAGGAGCCTCAACTTACCACTGGCCTCCTCATCCGCCTGCCTGGCAAGCCAAAGAAGTGACTGGTTTTCCAATTGGGAAATCAGGAGACCTGGTTGTTGGGTTTAGTGGGAGGGGCTAGGCTTCATTTGACCCCCATCTTGGAGTCATTGGGGCAGGGATGGAGGCAAGGGGATGGCTGCCCTTGCCTCTGGCCTGAGATATGAGTGAAGGAGGCAATATCAGTAAGTTTGCAGCTGGCACGAGAACTGGTGGCATGGTAAATAGCAAAGAGGAAAGCTTTTGATGAAAGGGCCTCACTCTATGCTGTAACCTCTCTCTAACCTATGAAGGCACCCCATCCCTTCCCCTTTTGCAAACCTCACCTTGTGAAAAGTGAAACAGGAAACTAACCTTCTCAACATCGGATGCCTTGATGGCCTTTTGGACCCGAATTTGCCAGGTTCTGATTTGTCGGGGACTCCTAGTAATGTGGTATTTCACGGTTGAGGCCTGTGGTTGGCTGGGGAACTCACCAATCACCTCTTTGGATTTTAATTGATGCTGCAAAATTTTATGGTGGTGAAGACAGCGAGCCAGTTGTCGCTGAACATGCCTGTCTTCCCACCCCGAGCCTAATGATGGGACAATTGCAGTCCAGGTCCCTTATTGAAAGCTTGCGGCACTTTAAACAAATGTGATCTGATGAGCTTTCAATTTTCTTAACAGAATTGTTCATTTCATTGGTCACTCCATCTGATGGGTCACAAAACAAAGATAGAAGCTGCTCTTCTCCATCTGGTTGATCTGAATGCCAAGCAACTTTGAAACATGAACCTCTTCCCCCAGGGAAGAGAACCATTTCTTAGCCACCATGCATCTCATCAGCACATATGGAAACTTTCAGATGACTACTTCCAATTCAATTAAGGGATTCTAGGAATCTTATGTGCACCATGCTAACTGAAATCAAATATTTATTGGTGTTTAGTTGAAGTTGCTGTTTTAAATAGGAAACCATGCATTAAGGTGGCTGTGTTGGAAATATGTTTGACGATATGATTAAAAATGCATAGTTTCTAGGAATTTACATTCATATTGGTTTGAAGTATAAACTTACATGAACTTCATGTAAAGAATGTAAATCAACCACATGCTGAACATGTGCCAGTGAATCCAAAGCTGAACAAGTTTTGCTGGCCAAGAAAAGTACATCACAGAGTCTACGCATCCAGATGTCAGGATATAAGTGAATTGTCATGGCTGCTGGTAATCAACCAGTTGCTCATTTACAGTGCGTAGATCTGTCGCTAGGTCCTTTCCACACATTTACTCACCAAAAGGCTGAGAAATTATTACAGCCATATCTGAAAGAAAAGGCCTTTGACCTGGTCTAAATGTAGGCCTGAATGTCTGAATTGGAGTTCTCTCGTCAACTTGAATCTAATATTCTGCTAAAAGATGCCTATTTGACCTCTGGTTCCCATTCACTTAAACAAAAACTCATTTTTCCATTGAAAATATCTGTGCTGCGCAAAAGTTTAAAATGCATTGATAACATTCCATATTTTTTTTTGGTTAATTCATGGGAGGTACATGGCCCTCACCAGGCTACCATTTATTATCCATCCTTAATTGTCAGAGTCAACCACATTCCTGGGAGGTATGGAGCCATATGTAGGCCAGACTTGGTAACGGTTACAGATTTTCTTCCCTAAAGGGTATCATCAAACCAGATTAGCTTTTACAACAATTGACAGTGGTTACATGGTCATCATTAAGCAATCTTTGGAATCAATTCAAATTTCACCATGTGCCTCAGAACATCAGCCTGGTGTTTTGGATTATTAGTCCAGTGACATTATTTCTACACCACCAACTTCTGTAATTTTAATTTAGGTGTGAGTTTGTTTAAAGCAAAATAGTGATTAGCAAGCTATTCAACAATGTTAACACCTGTCTGGTAATATCTTCAATACCAATTTCCTGGCTCATATTGCACAAAACTCAGGCCTTTTGCTACAGAGTCACAGAGACATACAGGCCCTTTGACCCACCATGTCTCTACTGACAGACAAAATAAAACTACACTAATCCCATTTGCCTACACTTGGTTCATAACCTAGCATGCTCTGGCATTTTAAGTGCTCATCCAGATGGTGAATATCAGGTGGCAAACAAAATACATTCTAGTCCTCTGTCCTGAGCATGAGAACATTCATGGCGGTATGGCCTGATCATTGTTTTGAGGCTTTGGTGGTACCAAGGCATAGGTAATGATATTATGGCTTTAAGAGGTATATTCTGTCCTTTTTCTTTGAAAAGAGGTTTTAAGGCAGAGGTGATAAGCTGTCTATGGAAAGCCCTTACAGTGAACATCTTGTGACGCCTTGAGTTTTTTTTAAAAGTTGCAACAATAGAAGCAGGAGAAAGTGAGGACTGCAGATGCTGGAGATCAGAATCGAGAGGGTGTTGCTGGGAAAGCACAGCAGGTCAGGCAGCATCCGAGGAGCAGGAGAATCGACGTTTCGGGCATAAGCCCTTCATCAGGAATGAGGCTTGTGGGTTGGGGGGGGCTGAGAGATAAATGGGAGGGGGGTGGAGTTGGGGGAGAGGTAGCTGAGAAAGCGATAGGTGGATGAAGGTGAAGGAGAAGGTAATAGGTCAGAGGGTGGAGTGAGGGACAGGTCAGGAGGGTAGTGCCAAGTTGGAGGCTTCCCAATCCCAAGCCGCCAACTCGGCGCCACCCTCCTGACCTGTCCATCACTCCCCCTTCTGACCCATCACCTTCACCCCACCTTCATCCATCTATCACTTTCTCAGCTACCTTACTGCAGCCCCACCCCCCTCCCATTTATCTCTCAGCCCCATTGGCCCACAAGCCTCATTCCTGATGAAGGGCTTATGCCCGAAACATTGATTCTCCAGCTCTTCGGATGCTGCCTGACCTGCTGTGCTTTTCCAGCATCACACTCTCGACCAACATTTGAGGCAGCCTGGATGATTGGGACCAGATCACACTGAATCAGGATTTTTAGTTTTTTTAGTTGCAGTTGCTGCTTGAAAATGTGGAAGCTGTTTTGCTCCTCTCTTGATTATAAGCTGGGGATTCTCTTCCTGTTGCTGGAGTTGCATGTCAAGCAATCTATTCTGAATTTGCCTTTTTTGAGGGCATGTTTATGGCATATATTAAAACAGTCAATTAGTAATAATTACAGTGGCTATTATTTGTTTAAGCATTTTGATAGAGTTGCAGTGAAGGCATTCCTTTCTTTATTTTTTGTTGCATTTTATGATAGTAGTATATCAATAATGAGCATCACGGTGGCTCAGTGGTTAGCACTCCTGCCTCACAGTGCCAGAGACCCGGGTTCAACTCCTGCCTCAGGCAACTGTCTGTCTGGGGTTTGCACATTCTCCCTGTGTCTGTGTGGGTTTCCTCCCACAGTCCAAAGATGTGCAGGTTAGGTGAATTGGCCATGCTAAATTGCCCGTAGTGTTAGATGAAGGGGTAAATTAGGGGAATGGGCCTGGGTGGGTTGCTCTTCGGAGGGTCGGTGTGGACTTGTTGGGCTGAAGGGCCTGTTTCCACACTGTAATTAATCTAAAAGAAAGTGTGCTTTGCTTCAAATCAGCTAGTCCGCCAGTCAAATTGCACATGGAACACAACACCTTACATTTGCTTTTAAACTAAGAAAAGGGGAGGGTCTAGACTAATTTCCTAATAAGTTTTAAGGGGGTTTGGTCTGGTCCATGGCCAAGGTTTATACTCCCTGCTAATATCATTTAGTAAAGGTTTGGACGTGAGTGAGGTCTACAAAATCATGAAGGGTATAGACAGGGTAGATAGAGATAAGTTTTTTCCTGCAGTGAGGGATTCAATAATGAGAGGTCATGCGTTCAAGGTGAGAGGTGAAAAGTTTAAGGGGGATATGCATGGCAAGTGCTTTACACAGAGGGTGGTAGGCGCTTGGAACGCGTTGCCAGCAGAGGTAGTAGACGCAGGCATGATAGATTCATTTAAGGTGCATCTGAACAGATGCATGAGTAGATGGGGAGCAGAGGGATACAGATGCTTAGGAATTGAGTGATAGGTTTAGACAGTGGTTTTGGATCAGCTCAGGCTTGGAGGGCCAAGAGGCCTGTTCCTGGGCTGTAAATTTTCTTTATTCTTTGTTCTTTATTCACATCATTTCCTGGTGGAAAAGTGATGGTCAATCTTAATGCTTGGCCAATATTTTGCTGCTATGCTGCATTGCTCCCCTTCACTCACACTGCTGGGGCTTTTTATTAAATATCGGGTGTTAAAGTATCTAAGTTTTAAGACAAAACAAATGTTAATGTTCAGTTCTAGCAGTAGAGAACAGTTATCAAAATAAACAGGATGCAGGAGTGTATTTTTAAATGCTTATCTTTTAATAAATGAATTAAATTCTGGTGTGGGGGAGTCAGTGTTGGACTGGGGCGGACAAAGTTAAAAATCACACAACACCAGGTTATAGTCCAACAGGTTTATTTGGAAGCACTAGCTTTCGGAGCGCTGCTCCTTCATCAGATACTGCCTGATTAAAGGAGCAGTGCTCCGAAAACTAGTGCTTCCAAATAAACCTGTTGGACTATAACCTGGTGTTTTGTAAATTAAATTCTGACAGCACTACAAAGTTAGCAGATTTTTTACAAAGCAATGTTGAGTTCCTGAATTTACCATTAATTGTCTCAGTCAGGTATACTCTGTATAAGTTATAATACTCAAAGTATCTGAGGTAAAACCTCTTTCTGTATCACTTTTATAAAGGTCTAATCCTTGGCTTTCTATCCATTTATTTAACAGAAGTCCACAAGTTGGGCATTGTGTGTGTGGGTTTCTTTAAGCCTGAACTGTTATAGTATGAATGAAGATAGACACCTTTTAGGTTTAAGGAGAATAATTCCTGTTGAGTAAGCAAATGGAAGTTCATTGCATTACTACACGGAGGAAGTACTTCAGTGTTACACTCAAGACCACAGTGACAAAGTACAGCATTCACACAGACACCTGGGAATCACTGACCCAAGACCGTCAAAAGTGGAGGAGGACCATCTGGGAAGACGTTGAACACCTCAAGATTTGCCGAAGCGGAAAAAGCAAAAGCTGAGGGAAAACAGTGAAGGCAGTGCACTGCCAGATCAACACTCCACCCATCCCTTCCTGCCACCACCTTCTGCCTTAAGTGTAACAGAGCCCATGGTTGCCACGTTACAGCCACCTACAGACTCACCCTGACAGTGGAAGAGAGTCATCCTAATCTGCAAGAGACCGCCAATGAATGAATGACAAGTTTCTTGAGTATGATCTACATTATCACAGAGACTTAGAAAAATACTAAACTCCAGTCTATACCTTACAAGTTTTGGACCCTGACCAAGTCCCTCTGACATCATGACAGTGGGTGGTGTTTACTGTAATCAATTGAGTGCAATTAACTCTTTCAAACTCATATACAATTCTAGGGGTATTGTTTTCCTTTCTCTGAAGATGGCAAGGAAAATGGTGAAAATGTCAAATACTGGTCAAGACACCATTGTGAACAGAGTTTATTATATATATGATTCCACCAGCAGAAAATAACGATGTGGCCAATTATGTATTACAAGCCATGCCTGTTAAGGGCAATGTTGACATCAGAAAGGTGAAGGAGTAGGGAGGGAACTAAATCAAAATGGAGTTGGAAGGGGAGATAAAACACTCTATCCCCATGGTGCCCATTGCTCTCTAAATGCATCAAGAGCATAGGGACCTTTTCAACTCCTCAGCAATTAAGGCTCTTTAGTGGTCAATTAGAGGCCGCTTAAAGTCTCAGTTTGTTACCATCCTGATTACCTTCCTTCTTGGCAGGTGAGAAAAGTGGCTGTTTCTCCCCATTCCCCCCCCCCCCACTCCCCACACCCCTCCTACTGGAAATTAGTACAAGCCTCCTGCTGGCTTTGAGAAGTGGTCTCCAGTTACTCCAATCCAAATGGGAAAATTTCAGTTTCTAGAAGTTAAGTTTTATAATATGTACTTCCCATGTTTGCTGACTCCTTCAGCAAGGTGTCCATACACTGAGTAATTTCCCCAAAACACATGCCTGTGTTGAAATTGAAGTTTGTAAAGTGGTCAGTGCAGTTTCATGTTACATAAGTAGGATTAGACAATCCTAGAATTAAAGGATTATCTTGGAGACTGAGCAGACTTAATACAAGAAGGAAACAGGCCAGTGCAAAAGGATTACTGAGAGCAACTTCTTGTAAGTCTGCACATCATCTTCTGCATTTTGCTTAGGGCTTAATGCATAAATATCTAATGAGAATCCAGTATTTGACTGAGATTTGGTCATTTCTTGTCTCCACTTTCAACCATTTGCAGGCTACACAACTCTCAAGTTACCTTAGACTACAAATAGGAGAATCTCAGCCGAAGTGTGGGGGGGAGTCAGGCAAGTTCAGTGGCGACTGGCTTGCTACCCCCACCACCCCAAGAGGTTGCAAGCCAATCAGTTTGTCAAGACAACATCTCAGCCAATTGCAAACTTCAACAATGGAGTCTGCCTGTCCAGAAGATGCTGGCAAATTAGACCAAAGCAGCTCCTGGGTCCTAACGACCATCGGTCAAGATAAAGACTTCACAGGAGCCAGTGGCCAATTGGTAAGTTGCCTCTCATAGTGTGGCTGTCACAGAGGGAGGGTGGGTTGACAACATGGGCTGAGGTTGCTTTCACTTGTCTCCACAGTGCCATCTGTGAAGGGTAAGTGGAGCAATGGCGGCCCACCCCTAAAACATGGCAGACAGACAGGCTACCTCAGTTTCCCTGCTGGGAAAGCAGAATTTTCCTCACCTTGCAGGAAGACAGGTAACTGAGAACATGCTGAGCTGAGATTTTTAGGTGGCTACTAATCGATTACTTAACAACTTAGGGTGCCAGAAAACATCCCCAATGGACCATCTTGCCCAGCACTTCAATAGTGAGTATTGCTTCAAGGTCAACTCTCCCAATTATTTCTCATTCATGCCATCGCCAGAGAGGATAAATTCCACCTTAGAATTTTTTTGATGAAATACACATGTTTTAGTTATTTTTCTTGTGTATCTTTTTGGTATAGTTTTTAATATTAGAAATATTTTTAAGTTCTTGGAATTCTGAAACTTTTGATTAATCTTTAGCTTCACAAGATGTGGAGGTGCCAGTTTTGGGCAAGGCCGGAAAAAGTTAAAAATTCCACAACACCAGGTTATAGTCAAACAGGTCTATTTGGAAGTACAGACTTTTGGAGTGCTGATCCTTTGGCTAGCAGCACTCTGAAAGCTAGTGCTTCCAAATAGATCGGTTGGACTATAACCTGGTGTTGTGGAATTTTTAAAATTTAGCTTTAAAATAGTGTTTTTTTTTCAGGTTAATTTGTGAAAGAACCTCAGTTCTGATTTTGCTCATAGTCTTCTATAACATGGTGTTTGTGTTCTTATACAACCCCGCATTGTAGAAAAATTGATTTTTTAGAAACAGCGCTTAAAGTGTTGGCGATGTAATCATGTTACAGCCAACATACATTTTTAAAGTCTGCCCTTTAGAGACAGCGTCCCCAATTTGTCAATTGCGGTATAGCGAATTAGATCAAATGCATGTTGTAACAGTACGACCTGGACTATACAAGATGAAAGAAGGCATGCAATGAAAGTGAACAGGTACGAAGGTGTGTATAAGTCCTGGCACATATGCTTGCTGTGAAAAGGACATCTGCTGGAGGTTGCTTCAGCCCAGTACAATGGAGCCACGCCATCTGCAGCAAGCAGTATATATCCCAAAGCTTGGATGCATCAAGTTTGTGGAAACTGTGACATCTGGATTGTGGCCTCTTTCTTTGTCGCTGTTCTGTGGTGGGAAGGAGGTGGGAATGGGGAGTTGGAAGAGCAAGTAGCCACCTAGGCAGGAGAGCTTAGGACATTCCTACAGGTTAAAGAGGAGCACTCCTGTTTTCTCCTTGCCTTGCTGAGGAAAGTTTTTGGCTTTGATGGGATCACCACCTTTTGCACATCACGTAAATCCGACCAGCTCGCATTAATGAGAAATCTGACGGAATGAAAGAGATGCCTCGGCTGACTATAAAGATTGCATGTGAATGGGACCATGAAATCTTTGCGTGGCTACTTTAATGATAAATCCTTCAATTTCTACTAAGCGAGGTGTATTCAAATTCTCCCCATTGATGTGCATGAAGATGGTTTAGAAAAAAAAAGCCAAATTGTTTGTTAGTATTAGTTACAGCACATTATGTCCAGCCCCAGGACAGCATCTCTCTGGAGCTGCTCAATACTATAAACAAAATGCTGAAGAGCTACAGTGAAACAAATTCCGGAATCAGGGCTTTCAACATATTTCCCATTAAATGCTTGATGTTCAGGAAATGCCTTAGAATCAACAGGGGGATTTTGGTCTATTTTTACATTCATTTTTCCACATGTTTCTGAACAATATGTTCTGAGCTGGGATGAGACCAGCTTTTAACTTGAATTCAAGCCAACATTTAAATCATGTAATTAACCACAGATTAATGTAGACCACGGACAGGGACACATAAGGATGGTATCTGGTTTACGTGCAGTAATAACCTGCAGAATATGTTGGTAAACAATTTTGTACAGCTTTAAATGCTTATACATTCCTATCTTTATTTCAGTCAATATCATCTGACTTATTACAAATAACACCACTGAAGGACTGTTAACAATGTACTGAGAACAATACAATAGGGTACATTTTATTTCTGTCATTTTGCTTTGAATACCATGCACCAAGTATCAATTATTGGTTCAAACTTATATTTTCATAAAATTTTTTAGAAATGAAAGAACTGTTCATGCCGGAAATCAGAAAGAAAAAAACCCAGAAGTTGCTGGAAAAACTCAACAGATCTGGCAGCATCAGAGTTAACTCTGATTTCTCTCAATAGATGCTGCCAGACCTGCTGAGTTTTTGCCAGCAATATCTGTTTTTGTTTTATATATTTTCACAACTTTGGGGATATAGATTTGTCCAATCCAAATCACTAGTCTTGATTTGTTATTTTCTTTTCCAAGTCAAAAAAATTTGAACTTGACTGCGTATGACTGACCTCTGATGGAAAGTTGAAGCAGGTGAATTTTTCTTGCCGCTGAGATCGCTACCTCTTTGCAAGCTTTTAATTGGCTTATCCCAATATATTAACTGATTAAACTCATGTGAAGCATCATTAAGAGCATCGTCCTATATTAATGGTGCTACATAAATGCAAATTACATTTGTTGTAATGAAGCCAGCATCCTCATTTTGTGCATGAGGAGCACGTGAGAATTGACATGTGTGCGGAAAGGACTGTAGCTGGTGACATACTGGGTTGGATAGAGGCAAAACATGCAAAAGGCTGAGGATTTTTGTATTCATTTATTTATTTATACAATGTGGGCATCACTGGTTGGGTCAGCACATGCTTCGCGTCCCTAGCACCCATTGCATGGGCCTCTAAGGCCTGTCAAGGCATTGGCTTCCAGAACCATAAGCCAATACTGCAACCAGCCGATACCAATCGCTGTGAGTAGATTGTTGGAGCAGCTGTATGCGTGCGCAGCTTAGAGGGGACATTGATCCCTTGTTGCCCTTGAGAAGATAGTGCTAGATTGCCTTTTTGAACTGCTGCAGTCCATTTGATGCAGGTACTCCCGCAATGCTTTTTGGGAAGGAGTTACAGATTTTTGACCCAGTGACTTTGCAAGTCAGGATAATAAGTGTCTCAGAGGGGAACTTAGGGTGTGTGTGTGTGTGTGTGTGTGTGTCGGGCAAGGGTTTGATGGGGTGGGGAGGTGGTGAATGGGATTGGAGGTGTTTCCATGCATCTGCTGCCCTTGTCCTTCTTGATGGGAGTAGTCATACATTTGAAAGCTGCTCTCTAAGGAGCCTTGGTGAATTTCTGCATCTTGTAAATGTAACTGCTGATATTGAGTGTGAGTAGTGGAGGGAGTAGAAATTTAGGGATGTGGTGTGGTGCCAATCAGGTGGGCTGCTTTGTTTTGGATTGTGTCAAGGTTTGTAAGTGTTGTTAGAGCTGCACACCTCCAGGCAAGTGGGAAGCATTCTATTTTACTCCTGGTTTGTGCCTTACAGATGGTGCACAGGTTTGGGAAGTCAGGAGGTGTGTTACTCGCTGAAAGATTCCTAGCCTTTGACCTGCTCCTGTAGCTACCGTATTTATAGAACAAGTCCAGTTCACTTTCTGGACTTTGTTACGTCTAGTATGTGGATAGTGGAGGATTCAGCAATGGTAATACCATTGAACATCAAAGGGTGATGATTAGATTTTCTTTTGTTGGAGATAGTCATTGCAATGTCATTTAAAAACTGTTCTGGACCTGAGATGACTGACATCCAACAACCACAGCTATCTTCCTTAATGCCAGGTATGACTGCAACCAGTGGAGAGTTACCCCACGATTCCCATTGACTGTAGTTTATCTTGTGTTCCTTGATGCCACACTTAGTCAAATGCAGTTTTGATGTCAAGGGCAAATACTCTCTCAACACCCCTGAAATTCAGGTCTTATGCCCATATTTGAACCAAGCCTGTCATGAAGTTACAGTAAAGTAGTTCCAGATAATTTACTTATACACTAGATGTCGCTGGCTAGGTCACCATTTATTACCCAGAGGGTCATTAAGAGTCAGAAGTCACAAGGATGGCAGTTACCTTCCTGAAAGGGTAACAGTGAACCAGCTGGGTCTTTCCAACAATCGACAATGGTTTCATGGGCCATAATTAGACGCTGAACTCCAGATTTTTTAAAAATTAAATTAAAATTCCACCAAGTGTCATTGCAGGATTTGAACCCATGTTCCCAAAATCTTACCTAGGTCTCAGCTTTCCTATAGAATGGATTGAATTAATATTATGTGTGGACTCCTATCTTAGATTTCAGGTAATGAATAGCAACAGTTTGAAATTTGGCTTTGACATTTTATGATGTCCATCAACTAATGGCATTCCTCCTATAATCACTTGGTGTGTCTTGTTCTCTATTTCATAGAATCCCTACAGTGTGAAAGCAGGCCATTCAGCTCATTGAGTCCACACTAACCCTCTGAAGAATATCCCATCCAGACCCACCCCCCTACTTTATCCCTGTAACCCCATATATCCCATGGCTAACCCGTCCAGCCTGCACATCACTGGACACTATGGACAATTTAGCATGGCCAATCCATCCTAACCTGCACAGCTTTCGACTGTGGGAGGAAATCAGAGCATCTGGAGGAAACCCACGCAGACACGGGGAAAATGTGCAAACTCCACGCAGACAGTTACCTGAGGGTACAGTTGAACCCAGGACCCTGGTACTATGAGGCAGTAGTGCTAAGCACTGAGTCACTGTGCTGTCCATTTATAATTTACTCTGTTCTAATAAGCTGACCATGTTTATATGTATTCATGGTGCCAAAACCTTATTCTAATAAATCCATACCAAATACTTCAGATACCATAATGATTCTTATCTAGTGTTTGCCTTTGTTAGTACATGTCAGGCAGATTTTGAGATTAGCATTTTCAAAATCTCTGTGACCCATCACTTAATGTAAAAGATAAAGCATTTTACGACATTGCTGAAGGCGAGTTTTGATTTTAATGGGATACAGCATCTTTTTGGGTATATTTATGTGCTGTCCATCATTGATGAGTGATCTTATGAACTTTGCCATTCAGGCTAAGGTTTCTTTCTTACCAGAGAATCAGTTCAAGAAGGTATCACTTTGCACAAAACATTGAGAAGCTATGGTGTAAATTCACAGTAAAGATGGAGTTAAGTGGAGTGACACTTCCTCATGATCACTCTAGGCTGATCCTGCAGTTATAGTACACATACGGAAATACAAAACCACCACTTGAATGCAGCAAAATTCAGAATCCAAAATAGCTGTCACAGAATGCCCAAAGAGCTAAATTCCAAAACACACTCTACTTAGGAGTCAGTAACCATAACAAAGAATAAAAAATAGTTAATACAATGATGTGATCATAGCCATGAATTTTACTTCAGAAAATATTCAGAAATAAATTACATTCAGTTGCTTGAGCCAATTTCTCATCTATCACATCAACTGGTTTTAAACTGAGCTCACAAATTCAAGAAATTGTTTTTCAATTAAAGGTTTTCTATTATATTGACATTACGTTTGCTTATTGATAATTAGGGAGCTGAATCAACTTGCCTGTTATACTGTCAGAATATGATACCTGGGGAGAATATCAGGACCAATACCTGATTTCTCTACTTTTTGAAGTTGCTTTAAGAGTCTTATGGGCAAAAGGTGACACTATAACATATTTCCCAATTTTAAGATGGGAACTGTTGAATACATTAACAGTTCTAAAAGGGTTCCTGTTGGAAACAATGTTAGACAGAAGAGGTCATACATTCTTGGGTCGAGATTCAAAGATGAATATGTGTTGCTGGAAAAGCGCAGCAGGTCAGGCAGCATCTAAGGAACAGGAGATTCAATGTTTCGGGCATGAGCCCTTCTTCAGGAATGGCTTATGCCCGAAACGTCTATTCTCCTGTTCCTTGGATGCTGCCTGACCTGCTGCGCTTTTCCAGCAACACATTTTCAGCTCTTATCTCCAGCATCTGCAGTCCTCACTTTCTCCTTGGAGATTCAAAGAATCTAGTATGAGATCCTGAGGGTGTCAGTCGTGTTATCCCTGAGTCTTGATAGTTTTAGTAACTGTAACTAACTACCTCACATACCTTGTGCTTTTTGCTGTCACTTAGTAAACTGCATCTTCTTGTTAAGGCAATTGCCTCTTCTTATTAAGACTAATTCATGGTTCAGTCTCTGTAACCATTAGCCAGATTGTATAGAAAGGAGGACTGATGACACCGCTCTACCCAACCATTAGCTGGTTGTGGTTGGTTCCACAAAGACATGACAATAACAACACTGGATACAAGAACTTGTGTGCTCTCGGGTGCAGGAAGAGAAATTAAGGTAAGTGCTCTGAGCCTGAGAATTCAGAAGGAGTTAGGGGAGCTTGAGACCAATAGGTTGAGGTCGTTTCCCATCGTGGGTATGAACTTCAAAGCCTGGCATTCCAGCATTGAACCAATATCTGTTTAAATCTGACTTGTGATTGTCAGTGTAAGTGCAGAATATCCTTCCCTGCAAATCTATCATAATAATAAGTGCAACATGTCAACATATACAATAGCAAAAATTACTATTATTATAAAACCTGATTTTGTTTTAAGGACATTAAAATGGGATGTTGTTGACAGAGTTTTCTAAATATAGTAATATCATAGTAAGGAGGCTTCAGCACAACTGAGGCAGTAATATATGCTTCAAATAAAGCAATTATTTTTTGGATTGCTTTTACTATCACCTTTCACAGAGTCGTGTAGATTTACCAGGATGTTCCGGCATCGTAAGATAATAACTAATTATTTTATCTACTTTCTCTTCTCTCATCTTAATGTTGTTATCATTCGCTTCATATTTTTCATTCCACATTCTTTAAAGTTGAGTTTGGCAATCTCAAGATCGCTATTCTACATGTTTCTCCCTGAACTTCAGTTCTGTTGTCTTCTGAATTGTCTTCCTTGGTTTCTTAATTGAGAGTAAGTGTAAGAGCTTTCCACTTTCTCTTCATCGAAGCTTACAGAAGGAAGAGGAGTTTGTGGGACATAATGCAAATACTCCAGGGTGGTATGAGTTCAGCAACAGTCCTGAAGCTGTTGCCAAAATGAGTCTCTGTGATGAAATATACAGTCATATAACCATAGAGATGTACAGCATGGAAACAGACCCTTCGGTCTAACTTTTCTATGCCAACTGGATATCTTAACTTAATCTAGTCCCTTTGCCAGCATTTGGCCCAAATCCCTCTGAACACTTCTTATTCATATACCCATCCAGATGCCTCTTAAATGTTGTAATTATCCTAGCTTCCACCACTTCCTCTGGCAGCTCATTCTATACAGGCATCACCCTTTACATTAAAAAATTGCCCCTTAGTCCCTTTTACATTTTTCCCCTCTCACTTTAAACCTATGCCCTCAAGGTTTTAACTCCCCAACCTCAGGGAAAAGACCTAGGCTGCTCACCCTATCCATACCCCTCATGATCCTACAAACCTCCATAATGTCACCTCTCAGTCTCTGACGCTCCAGGGAAAGCAGCCCCAGCCTATTCATCCTCTTCCTTAACTCAAACCCCCCCCAGCCCTGGCAACATCCTTTAAATCTTTTTTGAAGCCTTTCAAGTTTTGCCTGTGGTTTTTCTCCCTTCCTACAGCTGCCATCCATCACACTCCCTAGCCTCTGTAAGTTCCTCATTGCCTCTAACTGCCACTCCAACTGATCCATGCGGTCCGAAGGATTTGTAACCAAGTACACTTCCTGGAGACATAATCATCAGTAACATCAAAACTCTCCCTAATTTCCCACCTCCAACATGACGAGTACATCACTCTACCAAAGGCCATCTTTACACCTTAATTATCCACAGACCCAGAAAATAGCACAGTCTTACTGCTCTAAAAAACACTGCTCAGGCTAACTTAGTATCAATATTTCATATTTTTAAAGTTTAATCAAGAGACAGATCTCAATAAAACATATAATCAAAAAGAAACCCATTATACTTAGAATTGTAGCTTACAAAATATATAGTAAGGTGACAGATTAAAAAGCCACTTAGCTCCCCCCTCCCCTACTGTGAGCTCTCCAACACAGGTTTCTCCAAGGTCAGCTGTGAATTTTGCTGTTTGTTAATTTTTCTTGTATGAACTCCGATGTCCAGAGATATTGAAATCAAACAGCAGAGACCGTTTGCTGTGCAGGTTCACTGCTGGGTCAGGCAGCAGGGCAGATTTCTTTCTCTGTTTGAATCACTTCCCATATGGTCACTGCCACTGACTTCGTCTGTCTTCATCCTTTTTTGAAGTGCTGTTATTTTGATTTTCTTCCCCCAACTTCCAAAATAATGCAACAGCTTATAAAACAGCAATTACTGATCCTCGAACCCGAGGAAATCAGCTCCAACATTGAAAATACCCCCCAAAAAAGCAGCAGCTCTTATAGCCACAACCTTTTCCCGTCTTCCATCTTGGATTAGCTAGAATTCTGAAATGTTCCAAGTCCTTTGTGGTCTTCATTATTCTAAAGTTGTATATTCCATTTCCACAGATGATTTTATAATGAATTGACACATGATGCCCTTCTAAACTAAAAACCTGCTGCCTCTATGTGATCTGTATCCCTCTATTCCCTGCCCTCATCAATTATCTTTGTCACTTCAAAACATTTGATAAGTTTGTGAGACACACCCACCTCCCACACAAAGGTATGGTACCTATTGCTAATAAGCCCATATTTTCCCAAATGTATGTAAATCCTATCCGTAAGAACCTTTACCAGTAATTTCCCTCCCAATGACAGATGGTTTACTGGTCTGTAATTTCCCAGATTATTCCTGTTGCCCTTCTTAAACAAAAGAACAATGTTTGCTATTCTACAGTCCTCTGGGATCCCTCATGTGACTAAGAAGGATACAAAGATTTCCTACAAAGGTTTATGGACCTCACTCACTTCCTTTGGTTCCACAAATAATTTTCCTCTTTTCTTCTTGAATGGAACTCCCCTTTCCCTAACTATCCTCTTACTCCTTATATACATAAAAAATGCCGTGGGATTTTCCTTAATCCAAATCGCCAAGGACATTTCATGATCCCTTAAAAAGACCTCCTAACTCCTTGTTTAATCTTTTTCCTGCAGTCTTTGTATTCTTCAAGGGTTCTGTCGGTTTCAGTTTCTTTAATCTTACTTACGCCTCCTTTTTTTTTGTGACAATTTCTCTTGTCATCTAAGGTGCCCAAATCTTGCCATGTTTATCCTTCATTTTGATAATGGTCCAGAACTTCATTCAACTGACTTTTAAAAGGTCCCTGCGTGCCAGATGTGGACTTACTGTCAAACATTTGCCTGAATCTGCATTCCCCAATTCCTGTCTAATATTGTGGGAGTTAGCATTCCCCAATGTAATAGATTAGATTAGATTACTTACAGTGTGGAAACAGGCCCTTCGGCCCAACAAGTCCACACCGCCCCGCCAAAGCGCAACCCACCCATACCCCTACATCTACCCCTTACCTAACACTACGGGCAATTTAGCATGGCCAATTCACCTGACCTGCACATCTTTGGACTGTGGGAGGAAACCGGAGCACCCGGAGGAAACCCACGCAGACACGGGGAGAATGTGCAAACTCCACACAGTCAGTCGCCCGAGGCGGGAATTGAACCCGGGTCTCTGGCGCTGTGAGGCAGCAGTGCTAACCACTGTGCCACCGTGCCGCCCTAATACTTTCACCTGAGTATTCTTATCCTTATCCATAATAACTTAGACTTACGGAATTATGGTCACTGTTCCCAAAATGTTCCCCACTGAAACTTCAATCACCTGACTGGGTTCATTGCCCAATACCATCTAGTATGGCCCCTTCCTTAGGTATTTCTTCAAGATCAGGATGCACCTAATAAATTCATCTCCATCCAAGCCCCTTGCACTAAGGAGGTCCTAGTCAATATTGGGGAAGTTAGAATCACCTCGACAATAACATTGTGCTTTTACCATTTTTCCATAATCACAATCCAGACACTTTTATATTTTTCCACAATCAGCCTGTATTAACTTATAATAAAGCCACTTGTTTCTCAATAACGCCAATTTGATTTATATTCATCTTAAAATTATTAAATTTCATTTCATTAATCTGGTTGAAATTTAAATTTGCTCACAGTTTTGTAAGACACAAAATAACATTTGAAAGGTGGAATATTTTAAAAAACTTGACCTTAAAAGTTTCAAAGCACGTCCCTCAGTTTAATCAACCTTGTTAACAGATTACATTATTTAATATTTTATAGGCTCTTCATTATATAGTTGTTTGTGTGCAATATGTCTTTTTCAACTCTCACTCAGTTGGTAGCATGCTTTTAAGTCAGGAGATTTTAGGTCCCATTGCAGGTCATGTATATAAAGCATCCAAGGAACAGGAGAATCGACGTGTCGGGCATAAGCCCGAAACATCGATTCTCCTGTTCCTTGGATGCTGCCTGACCTGCTGCGCTTTTCCAGCAACACATTTTCAGCTCTGATCTCCAGCATCTGCAGTCCTCACTTTCTCTATGTATATAAAGACCAAGGCTGGAACTCCAATGCAGATGGATTGCTGCACTGTTGTAGATGCCATCTTTTTGGATGAGCCATTAAACTAAAGTCACGCCTGACTTCTCAGGTGGCATAAAAGATGCCATGGCACTGTTTTGAAGAAAGGCAGGGAAGCTTTCCTTTGTATCCTGGCCAATATTTCTCAAACAATGTTACAAAACAGATTAAATGGTTATTTTGATAGTGCAGCTTGTGACAAACTACTGTGGGCATATTGACAGCTAGGTTTCCTAATTTACAACAGCGACAACGCTTCAAGAGCACTTTATTGATTGTGAAGTTTGGTTTGAGATTTTCAATGCTTTGAAGGCCACTTCATAATTGAAGGACAGTATGGTAGCTAAGTGATTAGCATTGCTGCCTCACAGCACCAGGGACCCAGGTTCAATTTCTAGCTTCAAGTGACTATCTGTGTGGAGTTTGCACATTCGCCCTGTGTCTGGGTGCTCCAATTTCCTCTCACAGTCCAATGATGTGCAGGTTAGGTGGATTGGCCATGCTAAATTGCACATAGTGTCCAGGGATGTGCAAGAAAGGTGGATTAGCCATGGAAAATGCAGGGTTCAGGTAGTAGAATGGGTCTGGGTAGGACACCCTTCAGAGTGTTGGTGTGGACTTGGTGAGTTGAATGGCCTGCTTCCACACTGGAGGGATTTCATGATAAATGCAAGCACATTCTTCTTTCTTACCAGAGGCCTGAACATTAATGGGCCAAATAGTTTTTGCTATCCTTGATGTTATTATGTTCTTCTTGAGGTCTTGACTTTACACAGGCGTGACACACCTTATTAAAAATCATAGATGAACTCATCATTTCCTGAAGTTACACTGCCAGTTTTACATGAAACTATGTAATATAAACTATTCATGGAATATTTTGTTGCCATCACCACTCTTGATTTACATAATAGCTCTGAAAAGGCTTACACCACTGAGAATTAGGCAGATCTTTGGAGCAATTCATATAAATGTGGTCTAACCATGTGCCCTGTTCCATTTCTCCACAATCTGATTCAAGGGGCAGCATTAGCTTGGCACCTCTCCAATCAGCGATCTTGAAAGGGGCACAATGACACACTGTGTTTGGACTGAAATGCAAACATGTCTGAATATCCTTCCTGTAATCAGGTACCATTTAGCAAGAGACACCTGTTGGGCTGTTGTGTGATTTTTAACTTTGTCCACCCCTGACCAATACCGGCACCTCCACATCAAGAGACACATGGACAGGTATCTCCATGCACAATACAGATCATACCTATGTCAGCTGTGAGCACAAAACATATTAGATCCTGGAAGCTGAAACTCATGGCTGCTGTGGAAGATTTAAGAGTAATGATTTTCTGTTGACGGACATGTATCTTGCTAAGGGATGGACTTGGCCCAACTAATGACTTGACCCAACTAATGGCTTCAGATTAGGTTAGGCACAAAACTCTTCAGGTGTCCTACAATACAGGAAGCTGAAACCAGGGGAGGCAGGAAATGGACTGTAAGACTGATCTTCCCTTTAATTTTTCTACCAATTCTCAATTGGTTGAATGGTCAGCTCATTCACAGTCAGAGATAATCTATTACTTCTGAGGGAATGTAATTGTGAATCAATAAATCAAGAATGCTGTATAAGCAGAATTAATCGCACATTAATGCAATGTAACTAAAACAGGTTGACTCTGAGTTTTAGTTTTAGTGTTTTCAACATTTATCAGTGGAGCAAGTAATCATGAGCAGACACTGATTACCCCGGGAACCTATAATACCGAAACTATTATCTTCTAGCAACCATGTTTCCTACTACCAAGGAGCATCATTGTCTGATCCTCAATGACCTGCAGCAGAAGCTAGCCTCTGTTTGTGGTGGAATTCAGGAAAAAGACTCATTTCGGTATTGACATAGCTGTATCCACATAACAATCAGGTTTCCTTTTTGAGTTGCTGCATGAATGATTGAACCCTTGAGTGTATCATCCTCTGAAGTGCTGTGGGGATAACACAAAATATGCCTAGTTTGAAATCCTGGAGGTTTTGAGGAGTATTTTCTTTACATCAGAAATGAGTCAAAATTGATTCCATTTGGATGACATTAAGAAGAAAGGATTCATTTAACATTGTGCAGCTACAAAACACAATGCAACTTTTCTTTTACAAGACATCTGTCAAAATGCAGTTAATAGGGGTTATGATAGATTTCAAAAATATTTATAGTGTGAAGAACATTTTTTAAAAAGATAATTTTTAATTCACATACTTCTTCAGCAAAACTAAATAAAACAGAAAAGGAAAATCTCAGAAACACACAGTAGGTTTGTCAACATTTGAAAGAAAAATAATGTGTAACTGTTTTGACAGAACCTTTTCATCTGACCATTATTGGCTTCCCCAAGGAATTTACCACAGTTGATATTTTGTACCCTTTTTAAAGTTAAATTTCGTAGGGTTTACAAGTTGTATTGTAATATGAAGTGGAAAATTCACATCATGTTTACCTTTTGTTTTATCTACTGATGCATAGATATGAAATTGGCTTTATATATTTTTGTAAACATGCACATAAAACTTAAGGTAGTATTCAGGGACAGTTAGCTTAGAAATGATTGTGTGTAATATTGACAGCTATGAGCACTTAACATTATTTTAAGCAGGCTAATGTCTCTGTAAAAATACTAGGCTCAGCATTTTAGAAAAGCTCATTTTGTATTTACGTGTGAAGTTCATAGACTGGAAGTTCAATGCTTTGCTTTTCACGCTGATACAAGTGAACCTTGCAAATTATTCATCACAAAATATAACCATAAAAATGTCATGATTAATAAAGGAATCTATACAGTGATATAGAGCAAGGTCATTATTAGAACAGTATAAAGCAACATATTATATACAAAAAGTTTAAATTCTCAAAAATTGCTAAGTTTAAATCCATCAAATCAATAAACCTTGTGGTGAGTTCTTTCTGAAAGTGAACTATCTGTCTAGATCTCTTCATTGTGCCTCTCATGTACTTATCATTAATATAGTTTCAGATGATCAGAGAAGCTTTTATTTTTAAGGAAAAGTAAACATCAGCAATAAAAATGACTCTCTCTTACATTTTAAGCACTACTGTTATTTTCACTTGCAAAGTCACACAAATAAATGTTATGAGTCAATTGGATTACCAGGGCTGACCAATTCATACACTGGAATATTGTCAGTACCTCATTCACACATCATGACAAGTTTTAGTTTTGACCTTGACTGTTAACAATGAAAATGGATGCAGCAATTTGCTAGCAATGACCCACAGATGAGAAACAGGCTCAATTCACGAAGGCTGAAAAAACATTGCTTATTGCTGCATAGGCAAGTCTTATGATGATTTATGTGAAATTATGATTTGTGTGGAATGTAAATGTTGAAATGACTTCTCCAGGAATGCACTTAATTAGAACTCAGCTTCACCACCACATTTACTTGCGAGTGAGTTACCATTATTGATTCAGCATGATGTCAACTAGTCTGAGAATTGGCCAAGATAGAAACCTTTCATACAAAGGCAAACTACTAGATGCAGAAAATCTGAAACAGAAGCAGAAAATTCTGAAAATAGAATTAACATTTCACTTTCTTTAATGCAAAATGTTAGAAAAATAATAGAACTTAAGCATCTCTTTTCCTGTTCTGAAGAAAGATCATGGACCTGAAATTTTCACTCTGCTTCTGTCTCCACAGATGCTGCCAAACTGCTGGGCATTTCCAGCATTTTTTGTTTTTATTTTAGAAACGCTTAATGTTGTTGTTGTTTTACTTCTTGATGGTTCAGAGTAGTAGCATGACATGATTTATTGACTGCCCTGTACTCTGTGGTTTTCTATCTTTAAACAGAAATAAACAGAATGTCTGCATCATCCATATGTATTAGCTGTCATCTATGCTTCCTGAAGCAAGACAATCTTTGAGGATTGCAAGGCACACCGCATCCTGCAATTCTCAGGAATGTTCAGAGCCTTATCAAATTTTAACAAACAGATTTGTACCTTACATATAGGGAGGATTATTTATTTGGGCCCAAATTGGGTGAAAATGATTTATACATCGCCCATTATACATGTCGCCCAATTTTCATTTTAGAACAGCTGAATCAATACTGCCTGTTTTATGCAACATTGTGAATTATGCAAAAAAAATGCAAATAATGTCTCCCAAAGTCCAAAGCTGTGCAGTTTCGGTGGATTGGTCTTGGGAAATGCAGGGTTACAGGGATAGGGTAGGATGCTGTTTGGGCTGAATGTCCTGCTTCCACACTGGAGTTGTTAACATGGAAGTCAGAATGCGTACCTGGAGATTCCAACTCACCATTTGCTCCTGTGGCTCTTCACCTTGGACAGCAGTCACCAACACCTCAGGGCACGCTCTATGGTCAGTGACCGCACATACCACCCAATCTCAGACCCTGGAACCCGACACATACCAGAATTGGTACACCTGCGTGGCATATCTCCAATCTACCGACAGTATGGTTCTGCATTTTGGAGAGCACCGGCAACTTTCATTAGGATGCTGCTGTTAGGGACACACTTGGTTCAAGGATTGGACCAGACTGCATTCTCAGGAATCCTTGCTAACTCTCTTCGAGCTCCCCTTGCTGGAGTGAGCCTTGTCAAAAACGATGAAGGAGTATGTTAACTAATGTGCCACATGGGTGCAGCAAAGCTTGTGCCACATGTGTTGAGTGATTGAAGGCTGTCTGGTCACATTACTAAGGACCTGCTGTATTTCTGATTTTCCCCAAATAGGTTCATTTGAAGCATGACCGGTGGATCAAGTGCCAGCAGAGGTTATCTTCGCTGTTGCTGCCATGTAACAAAGGCACAGAGAACAGAGTTCCAGCAAGCTGAGGGCCAGAAGCAACCTCTAACAGAGGCCAAACAGCCTCCACATGCAAAGGACGCAGCTGGGGGTCCCCTGCAGGTGAGAAAGAGGTCTACAGTCTAATATCCTCCCAAAGAGTTTGCTGTGGGGGTGCTGCAGATTGAGGATGTCTTAGGATGCTGTCACAGACCTACACAGTGGGACCTGCATCCCGAAGGATTGGGTGGCCATCCTATGCCAGAGGCTGTCAAGATGACAAATGCCCTAAACCTTCAAACAACTGGCTCCTTCCAACACTCCACTGGCACCTATCTGGAATCTCTCAATATTCAACACACAGACATATCAAGGCTGCCCATGATGCACTTTGTGCCAGGTCGCATGCTTTGTCTCATCCCCCCTGTGTTGAGGTCAGTACTGCAGACAGGCAGTTGGCTCTGGCAACATCACTGGCTTCCCCCCAGGTGCAGGGTACTCCAGACTGTACCCACGTCGCATGGAGAGGGCGATATCATAACACAGCCGAACTCATCAACAGAAAAGGGTTCAATTCCACTAAAGTGCAGGTCAGTTGCTAGTATCGATACGACACCTTAGAAGTTGGTGACAGGTATCCTGAAAGCTTACATTCTGAGAACTCTCATGTTCCTTTCAGGGGCCGAATGCCTTGCCAGATGATTATGTGAAGACAAGAGCCACCCTCTGTGACTATAGCTGATTACTCCACTTTGCAATCTCCTGACTGAAATCAAGTGTTGATGTAATACAGACCATTCTTCAACCAGGGTCATCTTTGGCCAGTCACTAGATCCTGCTTAAGATGTAGTTTGGATGCTTGTATCAGTCTGAGATGGGGAAGTGGGTCACAGCGCATCTCGGAGATCTACGCCCCATCATCCTTGCGCAACAAGAGCAAGTGACGAGGGGATGTGATGGATGCTGAAGAGCTGGGAGAGTGATGGGAGGCTTCTCAAGGAGGGAGATGATATGGAGCAGGAGGAACATCACCTTCAGCAGGTAAGGGCACTACAGCACAATAAGTCAAAGGCAACATCCAAAATCATTCCCGCAGCTTGGGCACAGCCAATCAGCCAACTGGGCAACTTGGATCTGGGGTTTCTCCATGTCTACTGTTCAGGAAGTGGACCACAGAACAGAGTTAGATGAGAAACTGCATAGCAATCAGCCATGGGTCAGACCAGTCATCAATCAGAGCTGTCCACCAGGGCAGCTGGAACACAAACAGTCCTCGCAGTCCATCTGAGACCCAAACAAGAGGCCACAAAGTAACATTTCATAGAAACCATTGAACATTGTACTGGGTTGAGCAGTCAACTTCTCTGTCTGCAAATGACCTGCAAAGATTCCTTTAACAAACTCTAGTTAGGTTTCTAGTTAAGCTGGTTATCCTGCATGCAGTCTGCCTGCTGTTGGTTGGGTTCAGGAGAGTCTTGTTTTCCCAATGGAGCAAACTGCCCCAATTCACATGCACATGTCTATAATGTTTATTATAGACATGTGGCTTGTTTAATGTTGTGGTCACTCCACTGTACTGAAAACTTACACCTGTTTTCAACTTCATGGGTGCATTATCATTGAATTTTTTGGACATTAATATCTCAATAGTAATTTCTGACTCTCACTCCAAGAATGTTGGAAAATCCCAGCTGCTATATTAGCTGGAATCAGTTAATGCATCAAGATGATGATTCAAAGTTAATTTATATGTAATTAGCTTCTTACAAGAAAACCAGGAGGGAAAGATTGTGTGGGAATGTTCCTTCCCCTATCTCGCTGACTAACCACAAACATTTTCTTTTGAATGTACAGTCTGCTCATGCTCTGACGGTCATGTGCTGCAAAAGTCACACCCCGATCAATTAAAAACATAACTCTTGAGGAGAGCAATAAGATAAAGCAATGACTGTACAATGAGCTTTGTAGTTTAGTGCATACCACAGGAAGATTTATGTCTAAGTCCTTGCATAACCTTAGGATCTACATGGCCCTGAGTCTAACAAAGAAAATGAAATTTTCAATGAAACTGTTGTTCGAGCAGAGGCATACAGAGTAAGGAAAGTAAACCCCAGGCTGTTTGTTTTTGTCTTATTTGATTGGCATTCAAATGAAACTTCTAATACAGAATACGTGTATGTCATGTTGACTTTCTCCAGCATGCCTGTATGACAATGGGTAGACACCAGATTATACATAAAGTTACAGCATCCCAAAGAGCTGTTCTCTCATTACAGCGAGGTGACTGGTGTTGGTTTAACTTGAGGGCCATTGTGCTGCAGGTGAAGGGAGAGGTTGAGTAGGAGAGTCCTTCATGATAACCTCAGCTGATGCAGGAATTGAACCCACGCTGCTGGTATCTCTCTGGATCACAAACCAGCTGTCCAACTAATCAACCCACTAGTTGTAAGTATGGCTCAGTGGTAAATGTAATACTTTCACTGACCCTTTTACGATTCTATAATTAGACAAATATTAACAAGCCTGCTTATGCTGGTAGATGCTTTATAACACAGAAGATAGTCCTCAAATAGTGCCTTCATTGAGCTGGAATTTTGGAATCCATTGCAGACGCAAACCAGAATCTGTAATTGAATTCCTTAACAAGTATTTATAGATTTTAAATATTTTTATAACGAAAGCCTTTCCAAATATGTATTTTTGTGGTTTTAGGAGAATGCATTCTATGATAAACTGAGCACCTTATGTCGGCTTCTTCGGAAAGAGATATTCATCAAGACCTTTGCATTCACTAACGTCACATTCACATGCCACAGGAATTCAAACTAAAGGATCAACAGAATTAAGGTGTTGTGGTTACTAATGTGAAACTTTGGGTTGGGTTGATTGGAGGTTCCCAACGCTGAATCACTTTCATCATTCCATCCCTACAAGAAAAACAAGTTTCAAAGAATCTGTTCTTCACCTAGAAAGTTCCTTCACAAACTTTACCTTCAGATACCATTGAAGCTTTCTGCTTCAACATTATAATAAGTTCCCAGAGTTCCTAGAGTCAGTGTTGAACAACAAATCCTCCTGAATTTCCTGTTGCAAGTAAGTAACCTCTTCTGCTTTAGCCCAGGTGTAGTAAGTTTTGGATTGGTATAATATTGAAAGTACAATATTCTTCTAGATGGTTACTTGGTGACAGATCTTTATTTGTATTTGATTTCCATTCACTCAATGGCTGCAAAATACAAAGACATTTCAAAAATAAACATTCCAGGAAATAAAAGACTGAATAGAAACCTTCCAACAGGTGCATTGCTGGGATATTTGAGGTCATTGTTATTTCACTTTTCTTGGTCCAATAACTTCACGCCAACACATTTTTACATTTTTGTCAAGTTTCTCACGATCAATTATCTCCCAGCAAATAAAATCAACAACCCTTTCGCTGATAGACAACAATTCACTGTAGAGTTAAGCAAGGACTTGGTAAAAGAAAATTCAGGCATTTTGAAACCTGCCCGTTGAACTGCAGAACTGAAAATGAATTTAGTAGTTGCTGCGTCCTGAATATCATGTCATCACTCTTAAGATTAGCTCAAGATCAATGTGGTTTTGTTTTTATTCTTTTGAATAGGAGTCAGTTTAACTCTCTCACAGTTAATAACTTTAACGAAGAACTTAAATAAAGTTACTGCCTTCTGCTCATTGATACCCTTAACGTTGGTGTATGGATGAGATGGGTGACAGATCAAGGAAGTTATATGTTCTCTCTATTTAGGGAAATGCTTCTTTAAGGCTGCACTGGTGTGAGGATTACGTGCTACGTCAACCCCCTTCTGTCAGAGATTTAAACCAGCAGCTCAATCAGGAGCACTTTCTAACTTCCATGGTGTTCACCTCGAATCGTGATGTTTATTTAATTGATTGGCTCAGTTTTATTCCTATTGTAACCAGTCATTGTATCTTTCAAGCTTTTACTCTCCAAATTAGTCTCCAACTCTCACAAGCCCACTCCTGCTCCTTGAACAACTCTACGTGACAACTACTTCAATATTATGAGAAAGAACCTGCCCTTCCAGCTTGGCCTTCCATCCCTTGTAAGGCTCATTTATTGAAGGAGGAATGGACGTAAGAGTTGAACTAAGTCCCTTGGTTAAACAGGCGACCCAGCTTCAGCAACAGGTTCTTGGATTGCTGTACCAAGGATCCAAGTTTGAAATGAGTTGAGGGAAATATTGATGTTGAAATTCAATGAGGCGCCATGACTAAGTCTTGACAGTTCTCAGCTCGTTTGTTGAATAGAAGAACAGAAACATTGTTCTTTGCCAATGACTATGCATGATAGAAGACACAAATGAAAAAGATAGTGATGGAAAAGAGAAAATAAAAATAACCAAAAATGGCAAGCAAGCTGCATTCTGGACTCAAAGAGTTTGATGAATATACACATGAAGTGCAGCGGGTAGTTTGTCTGTCTCTGAGCGAGAAACTCTGCTTTTGAGCTCTCCTTTCTCTCACCCAGGACTTGGTGGCTGAGGAAGGTCGATTCAAAAATGTTTGCATTATGTAAATTCCCACGCAACATTGCATTTGCCACAGTGGTCTGGATTCTCTGAGTTAACTGACCACCACAATAACTCAACTTTAAACGTGTCTTATCTCTAAGGTGAGCAATACAAGCAAGCATATGCCTGCACTCACAACTGTTATTCTTTCTTCAGCGGATATGGTTGTGTTCCTGGTTTTTTAAATCAATATTCTGAATTTCACTTCATGTGCATTTCTAACTAGTAAATGTGTATTATGTTCTCAAGGGGAAGACCCTCATTTTCCTAGAATGGCACCAGCTTTGAAGGAGTAAGAGAGAGATCACAGACACCAGGTTCTGAATGTATGCTAGTGATTCGAATAAATCCTCACCTTAAATCTTGGACTAAGCATATTTTGTCTGCAACTAAAATTCAGTCCATCACATTGAAATTTGACTTTGGTCATAAGGCGAGGTGGCCAATTGTGAATTGGAAAACTGTCTTGCTCTGCCTGAATTTCCTTTTCCATTGAAGTCTCACTATGTATTTCCTTCACCTACATTTTAAAAATCTGGGCTGGGATGTTTGTGGTTGACTCTAGGGACATACAGGAAGTTGAACAATTCAAAGTCCAGTTTAAATTGCTGAGAAATTGATTGCATTGCAAAAACCAATAAACAGACTTCTGATGTGCCTTAAGTGACCATGACTGTGATATTGAAAGGGGTCAGCAACATTGTCTGTTGCTGGGTGGATATCCTGCTCCATCCAAGATCCCACGTATGGTCCCTCGGCCTTTCCAAGAATTTAAATTTGTTATTTTCCCATGTACCAGTTTACATCAAAAGGAGGAACGAGGCATAACTTGGCTAAGAGTCCTTCAGGCCAGTTAAATTATCATTCAGCCATTATTAAGGTTGGAGATTCCCAGAGGATTAAATGGGATTCATTTTTCACAGCAAAGCTTTATATCAAGTATGTGTGCTACATTATCAAAAATTACAAGATTTTTGGCCTTTATTGCTTTGGAAAATAAATTGATGGTAGATTTTTTTGTCCTTATTGCCTGACTAATAAATTGATGGAACAGATTATAGAGTCATAGAAACATTTATGGTACAAGAGGCCATTTGGCCTATCAAGTCTATGCTGACTTGCTATAGGTTAAACCAGTGAATCCTGTAAAATAATGGTTTAACAGCATGAACCACTGGGATTATAATGCAATGATGAATTGATTCGAATCAGCTAATTGTCACATGTACTCACATGAGTACATTGAAAAGTTTACAAGTTGCCATTTACAGTGCCTCATCTTAGGTACAAGGTACTTTGGTACAGATTCTTCAGTATAAGTTCTTAAGAGACAAAAGTAGAAAATAAAGAAATAAAAATTCCAGCATTACAGATTGTAGGAATAAGTTAGAAAATAGAGAAATAAAAAGTTCAGAACATCAGTCCTTCTAACCCAGTCCACACTGGGCCTTGACTCCAGACGGTGCCTGGCTTCACCCTGAGGCTGGGAGACGGCTCTGAAATCACCTCAAGTTCATGCTGAGGTCATGCCAGACTGAAAGTCCACCATGCTGGATAAAAAAAGACTGCCACCTTCTGCCAAAAGGCAACCATGCCAGGCCAAAAATCCACAACGCCAGGCTGGGGGACCAATGTGACAAGTCAGGAGACTGCCACGCTGGCTGAGGGGACGCCACACTGGGTTAAAGGACCACCACACCAGGCAGGGAGATTGCCATGCTGGGCTGAGAGACTGCCATGCCAGGCTGGGAGACTAACATGCCAAGCTGGGAGACTGCCATGCTGGTCCGAGAATATGCCACACCAGGCTGCTAGACTGCCACACCAGGCCGAGAGACTGCCACACCAGGCCGAGAGACTGTCACACCAGGCTGAGAGACTGTCACACCAGGCCGAGAGACTGTCACACCAGGCAGGGAGCGTGCCACACCAGGCCGAGAGACTGCCGCACCAGGCAGGGAGACTGCCACACCAGGCCGAGAGACTGCCGCACCAGGCCGAGAGACTGTCGCACCAGGCCGAGAGACTGCCGCACCAGGCCGGGAGACTGCCACACCAGGCAGGGAGACTGCCGCACCAGGCCGAGAGACTGCCACACCAAGCAGGGAGACCGCCACACCAGGCCGAGAGACTGTCACACCAGGCTGAGAGACTGCCACACCAGGCCGAGAGACTGCCACACCAGGCCGAGAGACTGTCACACCAGGCCGGGAGACTGCCACACCAGGCAGGGAGACTGCCACATCAGGCCGAGAGACTGTCACACCAGGCAGGGAGACTGTCACACCAGGCTGGGAGACTGCCACACCAGGCTGAGAGACTGCCACACCAGGCTGAGAGACTGTCACACCAGGCAGGGAGACTGTCACACCAGGCAGGGAGACTGTCACACCAGGCTGAGAGACTGCCACACCAGGCTGAGAGACTGTCACACCAGGCAGGGAGACTGTCACACCAGGCAGGGAGACTGTCACACCAGGCAGGGAGCCTGCCACACGAGGCTGAGAGACTGCCGCACCAGGCAGGGAGACTGCTACACCAGGCCGAGAGACTGCCGCACCAGGCCAAGAGACTGTCGCACCAGGCCGAGAGACTGCCGCACCAGGCCGAGAGACTGCCACACCAGGCCGAGAGACTGCCGCACCAGGCCGAGAGACTGCCGCACCAGGCCGAGAGACTGCCACACCAAGCAGGGAGACTGCCACACCAGGCCGAGAGACTGCCACACCAGGCCGAGAGACTGCCGCACCAGGCCGAGAGACTGCCACACCAAGCAGGGAGACTGCCACACCAGGCCGAGAGACTGTCACACCAGGCCGAGAGACTGTCACACCAGGCCGGGAGACTGCCACACCAGGCAGGGAGACTGCCGCACCAGGCCGAGAGACTGCCACACCAAGCAGGGAGACTGCCACACCAGGCCGAGAGACTGTCACACCAGGCTGAGAGACTGCCACACCAGGCCGAGAGACTGCCACACCAGGCCGAGAGACTGTCACACCAGGCAGGGAGACTGCCACACCAGGCAGGGAGACTGCCACATCAGGCCGAGAGACTGTCACACCAGGCAGGGAGACTGTCACACCAGGCTGGGAGACTGCCACACCAGGCTGAGAGACTGCCACACCAGGCCGAGAGACTGCCACACCAGGCCGGGAGACTGCCACACCAGGCAGGGAGACTGCCACACCAGGCCGAGAGACTGTCACACCAGGCCGAGAGACTGTCACACCAGGCAGGGAGACTGTCACACCAGGCTGGGAGACTGCCACACCAGGCTGAGAGACTGCCACACCAGGCTGAGAGACTGTCACACCAGGCAGGGAGACTGCCACACCAGGCCGAGAGACTGCCACACCAGGCTGAGAGACTGCCACACCAGGCAGGGAGACTGTCACACCAGGCTGAGAGACTGCCACACCAGGCTGAGAGACTGTCACACCAGGCTGGGAGACTGTCACACCAGGCTGAGAGACTGTCACACCAGGCAGGGAGACTGCCACACCAGGCCGAGAGACTGCCACACCAGGCTGAGAGACTGCCACACCAGGCAGGGAGACTGTCACACCAGGCTGAGAGACTGTCACACCAGGTGGTGACGATGTAACGTTATGTGACTAAGAGAGACCTGGAGAGAGATCTTGTGGAGGAGACATTACTGGTTGATGTAGATGAATGATGATATTTATTTAGTGTTGCTAAATAGTATCCAGACTCCTGCAGAATCCCATTAGCCCAAAAATGAAATAAGTCCTTTTCCTCAGGTCTATCCCCAGGATACTGCAAATTTATTTCCTTCAGGAGACTAATTTCCAATTTAAATTTTCCAATTATTATAGAAAATGTCAGATTCTTATTCAATTTTGAAGTATTATAACTAAACAAAGTCTTTTATTTGTAAGCTTACTGCTCCATCTTCCTTCTCAATTAACTTATTCATAGTTTTAGCCTTGTAAGTGTTTATAAATATTCTCTGCCAATTGGAAATATAAGGGGTATATGTCGGGTAGGAATTCACAGTGTTTACTTCATTGACAAATCATCTAATGTTCATCCTGCAGGTAGACTCTCCAAATTACTTCATGTGTAAGGCTATGTTTCATTTCATCAAGATGGAAGGTTGATCAGACAGGCGTGATTTTACTTTGCATGTGAGAATAATATTGAATCAATTCAACTGAAGACTTGCTAATGCAGTGATTATTTTATCTCAGGTGATTGCTGTGTTATATCTCGTAGTTAGTCTGTCAACATACTTTTAAGAAACATGCTCAAAATATCATCACATGGCATGTGATGAGAGGATATAAAGACTTCATACTCTATCTTACCTCAGATCACATGAAGTATGATACTCTCCTGGATAGACATTATTCTGTTGTAATTGTAATAGATTAATGTGTGAGCCCAGATCCCAGATGAGGTTCCCCAATTTGTTACAGTGCTAAAAGGGATACACCAAATTGGGTAAGGAAAGACAAACTGGTTTCTCTTTATTTATTCATCTGTCCCCTTAGTTGGTCATACCAAGGTTAATTTAAATCAGATCTCATCCCTTGTGTGGATACCATTCTCCCAGATTAACTTAATTTTTAAAAGGAGCCAATTTAACCAGACTCTCTTATGCTAACAAAGAGTGATTTTATTAATTACTACACACTCACACAAAGATTAGAAAGAAGAGGCAAAGTCCAAAAAGATAAATGCCAAAAAAATCAATCAGCCTCTGAATTGTTCTTGAAGCGCAGATAGGTGAGTGTCACAGCCATTGAAGTGGAGATTACTGTGACGTTGATAGTTGAACAGTTGCTATCAAGATTCACATCCTCTGTGCAAACTATCTATTCCATGGTTGAGTGTGAAACATTAGCTGTGGTGTTCTTCACCATAGAGTTTCACACATACTTATTCAGCAAGAAATTCACAATTGAAATAGATCATAAACCATGAGAAATAATATGCTGCAAACTCACGATGTGTGCATTGCCATGTTTGGGTTTCAAATGTCAAGGTACAAGTACATGACTTTGAAATGAGATATGAACCAGGATGCTTAGTTCTGACAACGGAGCAGATTACCCAATCCAGACAAAGACCTGGATATTTCTCTTGATCTACAGGTTGATGCTCTTTACTATGAAGTTGAAGACATTCTCAAGGTTTAGCTGTTGTACCTTTGGTCAGAGCCAGTGTGAACAGTTGCAATCAGCTTCTGCTGAAAATGAGCAACTGCAAGAGTTGCAAAAAATCACTATCCTGGGATGGCCTGACAGGGTTAAAAAGTACATCAGAAAGCTTGTTCATTTTGGTAATACAAAAATGAACATGGTATATCAGTGACATGAATTTTTGATGACAAAGAAGTCTACAACTGAAAGCATTACACCAAGATATCATTCCCATGTTACACCAGGGTGGTACGCATGGGTATTGGACTGTCAAGACAGCTAGCATTTGAATTTGTGTACTGGCCAGGTATAAATGTGGATACTCAACACATCATGAAATGTATGTGAAGCACATGAAACATATTAACCCCAGGAGCAGAAGGAGCCTCTATATTCACACAATGGGCTGAATTTCCTGATATTTTGTCAAAGTGTCAATTTCATCATGTTTCACAGAAGGTTTCGCTCAGCAAGATCTTGTGAAACTTCTCACCAGATCATCCCAAGCTCACTTCATTAACCACCTGTCACACCCACATAGTGCCTCTTTTGCCTGAAGTTAGCCCGATTCTACCACCTGCTGCACTCAGCAAATCCCAGCACCCATTGGTATCTTGGAATGGACTGGTATCTCTGATTCTAGAGCATCTTCAAAAACAGCCAAACATTCAGCCAAGCATTGGCATTCCAGATTTGCCTGTTACTGGCAACGTGACGGCAGCTCCACTCTGCTCACAGCAGATAGCTGCCATAGCCGACACCTCCTGGCAGCTCCACTGTCTTGCCCCGGTTGCTGTCTGACCATCAGGCCACACAGCTTCTTTATCCTGAGCCACATTGCATCTGACCACACCACCCAAGTCCCTGCTACTCTGTCCGCAGTGCCTAATGCAGATCCACATCTTATCGTTGCCCGGTTGAGGGGCATCACAGGCAGGAATTCTAAAGATGAGCTTTTATTTGTACTCATCAAAAGTGAACATAAACAAAATGAGTGGAAGATATGGTTCTCCCTTACAAAGCAAACGGATTACCAGCATGGTGGCCTATGACTATTTTATATTCCACTTTTGTCACCTGCTCCCAGCTTTCAACTACAGGAACCACATGTCGACCAAGTCCTATCTGGCTAGTAGCTCCTGGCACAGTGGAGCTCTGTCATACACAAGGAGAGCTTCCTCCTCTTACAGTATTCTTGTCCTCCTCCTTGGAAAACGGCTTCCATTCTCTCAGATGCTCAGCATCTAGTACATGGCCTCAGTGCCCGCTCTATCACAAAGAGCTCAGGGCAGCCTGGTAGCCCAGTGGTGAGCACTGCTGCCTCACAGCACCAGGGACCTGGGTTCAATTCCAACCTTAGATGATTGTCTGTGTGGAGTTTGCATGTTCTCCTTGTGTCTGTGTGAGTTTCCTCTGGTTTCCTCCCACAGTCCCTGGATGTGCAGGTTAGATGAACTGGCCATGGGAAATGTGGGGAGAGACTGAATGGCTGGTCTGGGTGGAATGCTTTTCAGAGAGTCATTACAGACTCAATGGGCTGAATGGCATCTTTCTGCACTGTAGGGGTTGAACGATTCTATGAGCTCCACCTCCAATATTCCTCTTGGAATCTAATTTTAATGATACCCATTATGGACCTGTACACTCCCTGTAGAGAAAGTGGGGACTGCAGATGCTGGAGGTCGGCATCGAGAATGTGGTGCTGGAAAAGCACAGCAGGTCAGGCAGCACCTGAGGAGCAGGAGAATGGATGTTTCAGGCAGAAGAAGGGCTTTTGCTGGAAATGTTGATTCTCCTGCTCCTTGGATGCTGCCTGACCTGCTGTGCTTTTCCAGCATCACCCTCTGGACTCCCCCATGGAGATCATGGCGATGTTCAGTGCTATTATCCTCCCCTCTGTTTCTTTTCATGTCCTCCTACTCCATGCCACTTACCCCTATAATACCTTGACTTTCCCCCATCACCTTCCTTGTCCCTATCTCAACACATGATTCTGTGTTTCCCCTGCACCCACTCCCTCTCAACACAGAGCCACCCTTTGCCCCTCCAGCTGATCTTTACCCCTGCCCAACACTCAGTGCATGGACCCCTTGGACTAACTGATCTCAAGCCCATGAATGACTTTGAGAGACAACCCTGGGAAAGGATTGATAGACCACAACCCTTTCAGCTCCCTGATCAGTACACTGATCCCCTCACTGTTTGCGATGCTCCTATAGGACTGACTGTCATGCACTTCCAGGATTGCAATTGGATGACTATGACTACCCCAAGCAGACAACTAATCATGGCCAAGCCCCTGGTGTGTTTGTGGACTCCACCCTCAACAGATGGTATTGAGTGGCTCTGACTCTGACTTGGAACATAGGACAGCACAGTACAGGCCCTACAGCCCACAATGTTGTGCCGAACATTTATCTTAATTTAAGATCAACCTAACTACACACTCCTCAATTTACTGCCATCCATGTGCTTGTCCAGCAGTCACTTAAATGCCCATAATGTCTCTGACTCTACTAGCACCGCTGGCACTGCATTCCACACACCCACCACTCTCTGCATAAAGAACCTACCTCTGACATCTCCCCTATACCTTTCTCCAATCACCTTAAAATTATGACCCCTCATGACAGCCAATTCTGTCCTTGGGAGAAGTCTGGCTATCCACTCTATCTATGCCTCTCATTACCTTGTACACCCCTATTAAGATACCTCTCTTCCGTCTCTCCAGGGTGAAAAGCCCCAGCTCACTCAACCTCTCTTCATAAGATAAGCTCTTCAATCCAGGCAGCATCTTGGTTAACTTTCCTCTGCACCTTCTCTAAAGTATCTACATCCTTCCTATAATGAGGTGACCAGAACTGGACACATTATTCCAGTGTGGTCTAACCAGGTTTATAGAGCTGCAACAAAACCTCGCAGCTCTTAAACTCAATCCTCCTGTTAATGAAAGCCAAAGCACCATACACCTTCTTAACAATCTTATCAACTTGGGTGGCAACTTTGAGAATCTATGTACATGGACCCCAAGGTCCTCTTGTTCCTCCACACTGCCTTCCTTTGACTTGATGGAGGACTACTTCTCACACACACCGAGACATGGCCATTTAGTTGAATTATTTCGAAATGGCAGGCAGTGACCAGTGGGGTACCGCAGGGATCCGTGCTGGGACCGCAGCTTTTTACAATATATGTAAATGATATAGAAGATGGTATCAGCAATAACATTAGCAAATTTGCTGATGACACAAAACTAGGTGGTAGGGTGAAATGTGATGAGGATGTTAGGGGATTACAAGGTGACCTGGACAAGTTAGGTGAGTGGGCAGATGCATGGCAGATGCAGTTTAATGTGGATAAATGTCTGGTTATCCACTTTGGTGGCAAGAACAGGAAGGCAGATTACTACCTCAATGGTATCAAATTAGGTAAAGGGGCTGTTCAGAGAGATCTGGGTGTTCTTGTCCACCAGTCAATGAAGGCAAGCATGCAAGTACAGCAGGTCGTGAAGAAGGCTAAGAGCATGCTGGCCTTCATAACAAGAGGGATTGAGTATAGAAGCAAAGAGGTGCTTCTGCAGCTGTACAGGGCCCTGGTGAGACCACACCTGGAGTACTGTGTACAGTTCTGGTCTCCAAATTTGAGGAAAGACATTCTGGCTATTGAGGGAGTGCAGCGTAGGTTCACGAGGTCAATTCCTGGAATGGCAGGATTGCCTTACACGGAAAGACTGAAGCGACTGGGCTTGTATACCCTTGAGTTTAGAAGACTGAGAGGGGATCTGATTGAAACGTATAGGATTATGAAAGGACTGGACACTCTGGCAGGAGGGAACATATTTCCGTTGATGGGGGAGTGCCAAACCAGAGGACACAACTTAAAAATACGGGGTAGACCATTTAGGACAGAGATGAGGAGAAACTACTTCACCCAGAGAGTGGTGGCTGTGTGGAATGCTCTGCCCCAGAGGGCAGTGGAGGCCCAGTCTCTGGATTCTTTTAAGAAAGAATTGGATAGAGCTCTTAAAGATAGTGGAGTCAAGGGGTATGGAGATAAGGCAGGAACAGGATACTGATTAGGAATAATCAGCCATGATCATATTGAATGGCGGTGCAGGCTCGAAGGGCAGAATGGCCTACTCCTGCATCTATTGTCTATTGTCTATTGTCTATTATGCTGCAGTGTGTTTGCCATATGGAAGCTGGCATATGCTCTAGTGGTTAGATTGGCATCGCACTGGGTGCACACCAACCTATCATCTAACCATTCTGAGACATGGCACATTCTTCTTTAAAGACGGAGAATGAAAGAGCTACATGATGAGTGAACAGGCAGAGAATAATCAAAACTGTGTGCTGTGCAGAGAGTGCAAGTTAGGAAAACCGATACACATACTTGGAACGGAGTAAAGGTTTCTAGACTATGACTGAAGCTCAGATTATAGAAAGTCATTATGGATCATGGTGCTACATTCCGAATATACAGAAGTCAGCTCAGACACATCAATTATACATGAAGATTGCATGGCAGAACAATGAAATGATGATGATTGTGCTGTGACATTGAGTGACAGCAACCAGCAACAAGACAACCACGTTGTTAAACAAATGAAACAAAAGGTAATATGTACTCCCCCATGATCTCTGGAACAGGATGAGTTGATGCTTGAAGTGTTTGTCTTGTAAGTTCTGTTTGACCTGTTTGTAAAGTCATTGAATTGAAAACACATGCCTATACAGAACCATATATATCTATTTGCGATCAATGTTTATCGTTGGAAACAGAGGATGTTATGCTAAATCTTACAGTCAGTATACATTTCAAATATACATTTCCATATCATTACAACATCATGACAGATGACCTGAGGATACAAAGAGTTAAAATGCCCGTCATATCTCAGCTCATTTGAAGCAGGACTCTCATCTGGGTTCATTCTCCACTGTTGTTACATAGTATCTTTAATATTAGTCCAGATATTTACGGGCTTGAGCAACATAATACATAATAACACATTGTAATTAATATCTGTTGGATTGTTCATTACCATGATATTCACACCCAGTTTATCAAAGCATGGTAGATAACTGTCACCGTTTCAAGAAAAACAATCTGTTGGAAGTAAAATCACACCATCACCTACTTTGCATTATCACCTATGATGAGTTTCACCCCTAATAACGTTGAAGTATAAAGCCACAGTAAAACATCCTGAGACCAGAATGAGCAGAATATTATTCTGTCGAGGTGAGATTTTCTTGAGATTTGAAATGCAGGCAAATGTCTCTGGGAATTTTTTTTTAACATTAAAAAAGCAACATGTAACAAACCACAAATTAAGTCACAAATATTTCTCCAGTGAAGTATTTCTTCTTGAAGACATTTACAATATTGGTTGAAACATCCATCATAATAGCTTCATAAATGCACCAAAATCTAACATCAAAAATCCTCATCTGAATAAAGTGGAATTGAATAGCAGAAAGCTATTATCATAGGGAACAGCCACAGTTCGAGTTCATAACCCAAGTAATTTTATCAATTCATAACTTATAGTTTGCTTATATATTCACACAGCTCAAGTATAAATGTGACAATTAGAATTAAACTTTCCAATTAGCCTTTGTGAAATTCAATGGGGTTAAAAGAACTGCAACAACTTTAACAGCATAAATCTGATCCAAACATGCACTTTGTTAACAAACCTTTAAAATATCATTGCGATTAAGATCTGAATATGCAGACAAAATACAAATGAGGTTAATTAAATGTAACAGGAAATCGAATTCACAGTTAACCACACACATAGCGATGATTGTGGTTTTGCTGTTCCCTTACCTGCCATCATCATTTTTTCCACTGTCATGGCCTCTCCAAATTCCAGGTGGCTAATGGTCGCCTTTAGTTTGTAATTACACCTGTAACATTTGACTAATTGTTTCACTGGTTATGATTATTGTACAGGCTTCATCAATAGCCTTTATTGGCTATACTTACCCTGTTGTTTCCAGTCTACATTCTGTAATAGTTCTACCCGTCTACTTTCATAGTATATTTGTGCTGTGTTCCAAACTCCATAGGGAATCAAACTTGATCCCAAAGAAGCAATTTATCTACAAGAAAGGCAATGAGCCAATCTTAGAATCCCCCACATTGTGGAAACATGCCATTCAGTCTATCAAGTCCACACCAACCCTCCGAAGAGCATTTTTTACCCTACCCTTGTAACCCTACATTTCCCATGGCTAATTCACCTAACTTGCACATCCTTGGACACTAGAGGCAATTGACCATGGCCATTCCACCTAACCTGTACATCTTTGGTCTGTGGGAGGAAACCAGATGAAACCCATGCAGACGCGTGGAGAATGTGCAAACTCCACACAGTTACCCAAGGGTGGAACTGAACCCAGGTCCCTTATGCCATGAGGCAACAATGCTAAATACCGGGGCATCCTCTGTTGGAAAATGGGACTAAAATAGTTAGGTGTTCATTTTTGATGTGTGCAGAAGGACTTTTTTTTGTGTACTGTAGACCTCTCTGACTCCATTCTATATTCCATCTTTTGTTTGCACTTGCAAATGTCTGGTTCCTATCACTAATTTGTAAGACCATCAGTTATACAAGGCAGTGGGATTCATTTTCACAAATACTTCAGTTAACTCTCATCAAATTTACAAAATACTTGACCACGATTTATAGAGTCATAGGCTCATAGAGATGTATAGCATTGAAACAGACCCTTCAGTCCAACCTGTCCATGCCGACCAGATATCCCAACCCAATCTAGTCCCACCTGCCAGCACCTGGTATAGATGTGAGGGAACGAGAATTCCTCAATTAGGGTACTATAAGAATCCTGGGAGACATCGATTTCTGGTTTATGTTGTAATGAACAAACATTAAGCACAAGCACCTATTTATTCCCAATTTTGTTTCATTTTTCTGGTTTTATTCTCTGCTACGATGACTCTCTCGGTGTGGATGGGTGACATACTGGGAGACTGTGGGTTGGGCCTTGATCAACTGAATTGTTCCAGGAGGTGTAAAAGGGGGTCAAAGCTCCAGCAGAGCTGAGAAGAGACTGACATTTTACTCTGTGGAAACAGGGAGATCAACAGACGAAAGAGAAATCAGGACCTGAAATCCAAGCTGACACCAGACTACCATGTTATCAGTGCTTTGATTGGCAGTGCTTCTACCGTTACCTTGCTTCCTATTTGACTAGAATGCCACATGAAGTGGTTTAAGATTTACCAGCAGTAAGTAAAGTGTGCTGAGCGGGGAGCCTAGTGAAGGGTTAGGTGGATTTTTGAGTTAAACTGCTCATTTGTGTCAGGCTCCAACATTGCATTTCCAACGCTGTGCATCAGAAGGAGTGGTGAATCAGTAATTGGTCTCGCTAGAAGCCTTACAATTTTCAGTACTGCAGGTATTGCATTGTTTCATCAGCATTGTAAAGGTAATTGGCAGCAGCGGGAAGTGTGGACTATATTCACTAGAAATGATTAAGCAGTTAGTAGGCAGAAGGCAGAAGGGAGAATGGGACTTGTCTTTCAATTTGCAGAAGATGGGAGGTTCTGGGAGCTGTGATCCAGGACAAAAATAAGTGTGGAAGATCTTAGAAGCCCTATAGTGTGGAAGCAGGCCATTCAGCCCCTCAAGTCCACGTTGGCTCGTCCAAAGAGCAAGCCAGTTGCTCTCCCCACCCCCCCACCCCTGCTGATGGGTGAGATTAGGACTAGAGGTTATGGCCTCAAGATTAGAGGGAGTCGGTTTAAGACAGAGATGAGGAGGAACTGCTTTTCTCGGAAAGTAGTGACTCCATGAAATTCTCTGCCCATGGAACCGGTAGAGACAGCTTCATTAAGAATATTCAAGATACAGTTGGATGGGTTTTTGCATGGTAGGGGAATTAAGGGTAGTTGGGATAATGCAGGTAGGAGGAGCTGAGATGATGAATCGATCAGCCATTATCTTAATGAATGGCATAGCCGGCTTGACTACTCCTGCTTCTATTACTATGAAACTATAACCCTGCATTTCCCATGGCTAACCCACCTCACCTGCACATCCCTGGGCAATCTAGCATGGCCAATTCAAATCAAAGCAGGTGAACAATGTTGTGATGTGAAAATGAACATCAGAGAATGATAGAAAGGGACAAGGAGAGTAAATGTACCAGCAATCAAAGCTGGATTCCAAAGATCACAAAAATTGAAACTGAAGACTGTGTGTCTGAAGGTGTGCTGCATCGTAACAAAAGTGAATGAATAGACTTCATACATTGAACAGAATAATTATGATCTGAGACTCCTTACAGAGACATGGCTTACTTGACTTGATGCTGTCACAGGATCTCTGTAAATTTCTTCCTCCAGTCTATGTGAAAGTCAGCTGGTCACTATCTATCATTATTCTGTGGGAATGTTTTGTGGATATGCCTGAACTAGCCACCTGAAGAGGCCTGATACATCAGTTAGATATTTAAATGCGATTCAAAGTCAATGGGATTAAAAATGTGAGGTTTAATCAGATTGTTGCGTCTTGCGACTGTCTCTTTAATTTAGAGTAAACTGGAGGAATGAAAGTGTAATAATTTTAACAAGGTCAGTTAGATGGATCTCATAGGTTGAGTTCCCTGATTGAGACTTTCATACTGGTTGAGAGATATAAACAGATTCTCCTTTTATGTACAAATGTCATTGTCACTGTCTTGTCATATGTGGAACTGGGATTTAAGGTTTGCCCTCATTTCCCTGTAAACTGGTTGAACGGTAGGGTTTGGGGCCTAGCTTTGCTGCTCCTCTCCCTTGTAAAATTGCTGTTGTGTACAGCTGTAAATGTTAACTTTTTTTTATAAATTGTTTTGTAATTTGTTTAATAAAATATTATAATCAGGAAGGTCAGAATCCTGTCACTCTGACAGCTGGCTCTGAGGGAGCCTGATCAGTGTGAAAGACCTCCCATGTGTAGATAAAGGGTGACTTGGTGACCAGCCTCTATGGAGTTATTTCAAAAGGAGGTCATGTGATCTGCTCTAAATTCAGCTGACAATAAGTACAGGTGGTATTATTGTTAAAGATTGAAGTGGGGGGGGGGGGAGGGGAGGGGCAAGGCGGGCAAGGCAACAGGGAAAATGTTGCTTTACTGGAAACAAGGAGCAAAGTGTAAATAATGACCAAAATATGTGCTGATTGTGGATAAATTATTAGTCTCCAAAAGGTGCAAGAATATGTTAGGAATGTCAGGTTTTATAAATGGTTATATTTTAAATTGTCTATCTAATTAAGATAGAATTAATTCAGGAGTCTAAAAATAACAAATGCATATTTATCTGGATATAAGATACATGTGATTCACATTGTTAAGGAAGTCGATTTTGAGAGTGACAAGTTATTTCCCTGTAGCCATTACAGGAATGGGTTACATATTTTTCTAAAAATATCACTGAACTCTCTACACAGGTTGAGTCAGCAAGAACCTGAGGAAGAGACAGAAAGTTGAGAGATAGAGGCAGCATGACTCAATTGTGCACTGCAGAAGAATACAGATAGGACCTTGCATATGGTTGGAAGAGATCAGGGTCACTAGAATTTAGTCAAAGCTGGACGATTCATCTAACCTTCGCTAGAAGAAGGAGTGTCACCAGGGTAATGCACATCTTAAAAAGACAAATTGAAGAGTAGATATCCAACGAGGAGAGAAAATTTTATCAATCACTTTGAACTGGATTTTGGAGAATGAAATGTCCTCATAAGGGGATAGGTTAAAGAATAATCATAGAAGGAGATCTTCAGGTATTTTAATTGGGGGGCATTTTCTACAGTTTAAAATATAAGTTGCCAATTGAAATGGTGATTACTTAATGTTGTTTTAAGAGGTATGGTATAGTAACTATCAAAAAATTTGAAAGCATGTCAGGTAAATCCTTTAAGTTAGGCTATTGAGGTTTAAAATTTATTTTTGTAAGTTATCAATCACTACGGAGATTGTACCAACAGGCCTTGGAATACTATGTTTAAACTGAACTGGTTCTATGAGCTAAATGACTTCCTTTACGACACCACCCCGAATCAACATCTTGACTACGAGCTTGGTCACCTATCATAACATCTCCAACTTTGACCCAATATTTGTTTACGTTAGGGTAAACCCCAGTGAAATGCCTTGAAGTATTTTACTATGTTAAAGGCATTATGTGATTGCATGCTGTTATTGGTGCTACATTGGCCCTGTAGTATTTCTTCATGGTTTGAACATGCAATATTGGTTTAATGTATCTTTGCAGAGCTGAATGGTATTCTCTGACATTCATATTATATAAATAAAGTTGTTAATAAGCTCTTCTTGCTCAAAAACATCGAAGGTTGACAGTTTATCTTTTTTTTTCTTTCTTTTTTTTTTTATTTTTTTTTTTTCTCTTGCTCCTTATCCAAGGACACCCGGGCCCACTCCTGTTTAATTTTTTTTTTTTTTTTTTTTCCTTTTCTTCTTTTGTTAACCCCCACACTACCACTAAGTGCGGTAGTGCTTATCTTTATCCCCTGCACCCATGGTGTGTGTGTGCAGGTGTGAGACACAGTGAAAAGACACAAAGTGTACGAATCTTTATTCAATTTCCACCACCAGGAAGATAGGAAAGACACCCGAGTGGCCAGTGAAGGTTGACAGTTTATTTATATACGGAACTCAGGCCCATTGGTTAGATTGTCAAGAGGGTAGTTAAGAATCCACTACATTGATGTGAGTTTGGAGTTGCATTTAGTCCACAGCAGATAAGGATGTCAGATTTCCTTTCCTGAAGGATATTACTGAATCAGTTGGATCTTTACAGGAGTTATCATAATTAGGCTAGCTCTTAATTCCAGATGTTTATTAAATTTAAATTTCAATATCTACCACAATTCTAATTGCTATCCCCAGAACATTAACCTAGGGTACTAGATTACAAAGTAACATTACAAGTAACATGGAACTAGCTCTCCATGTGAGTGTTTATTCCCTTCCACTCACCTTTGTTGTTCCCTGCACTTGTTCAACTATTAAAGTAAACTTGTTTCCTAAGTTTGTGAAATTGCTTCACTCAGGGAGAAATCTGAGCTGTTCTGTTACTACAATTTAATGTTGTTTTCACAAAAATAACACCCCTTCAAATATGAGGTTAGACGGCCTGTTATTGTCTTATCCTAATGTTCAATGTCAAGGACATCCCATTTGGCATTGGAGAATCAAACACAACGAAATGATAGTGATGACCTTACAACAACTTGGTCATGGATGACGCAAAATTGCTTGTAATAATATGGTATTAAGAGAAATAAAAGCAGAAGGGATCAAAAGTGATAGATCAAAGGGCGCTTCTCATAAATACCCAAATCAGATAAAAGTGGTTCACTCCCATGAAAACACCCTGAATGAGAAGCTTTGCTTTGCACCTGCTTGGGTCAGTACTTTGGAGTCGGAGTTCGACTACAACGAGAATAGAGCAAATCACAGACTAAAATAAAGTGAGGTGAAACAAAGTGAAGCTGATTGACACAACACTGTATTATGGCATTAAACCTTTGCTCACTGACTGGTGAATGAACCCAAGCAGACGCTGAATACTAGTGAAGCAATGAACTGTATGGTTGAAGAACATTTAGAAAAAAATCCACATGTAGATGAATCTGACTGTATTTGAACACATCAGATTGAACGCAATATTGATGTTACACAGGATGGGAGTGACATTATGGGTGGTAATGAGCTAGAACAAATACTTTGTAGTGGAAACAAACAGGAACCAGGCATCATCCATTTTATGAAGTTTCATTTGGAATCAATTTAATATTGTACCTCTAATAATGTCTCACTATGTAACTGCTACCTTAAGTATTCCATCTTCATTGCTTGGAGAACTCACATAATGGACAAAATGTAGAATAGTAGAACAGACATATCTTAAAATTTGGAATATAATGTAACACGAGGGCAGGGAACTCCATCAAACTTGAAACCACACAAAAAAGCACGCACACACAAAAACAAAGCGGCTGCTCCTAATTACTGCAGAATAGTCATTTAGTTACATCTGAAAATAAGTCTGTGCAACTTAAGGGAAAAAATAATGTTTCAAAGTAAGTCAGATGCTGTTAAATGTGTTTGCTCAAATGTTTGAAATCATTGCCAATATGTAGATGGGTTTTTGAATAAAATAATCAGCAGATTCTTCAATAAATCTCTAGAAAGAAAGTGGATTAATTCAAGTCCTTGTTCACAGGCTGCATTCCTTCCTTCTCTTACTTGTTGCCATGACAACTTTCACGTGGCAATAAGATGGTTCTATATAACTCTGAAACAATTCGACAGTCAGCAGCTGTTTGCTAGATACTTATTTTGCTTTTGCAAAATGAAATTGGCCAACATTTCTGTCATCATTCTTGAAGAGACGAAAGGGTTTATAGTTCTCAGCAACAAAGATTCAAAAAACCTAAACAAGAGCACATTTATTAGCAAGCTCTTAAATCAAGATAAATATGAAAAGGCCGTTTTTGTACTCTGAGAGTGTTCACTCATCCTCTGAGTTTTGCTGTAGGGGTAGACACAACAATCACTTTTTTAGTGAAGTTCTGTTACCCAGAGTTAAGATAAGGCAAATTGAGAGGTAAATCCTAAAATGCTGTACTCAGGCTTATGCAATGGGCCTGGGACAATGCACAGCAGAAGAGGATGAGAGTGTTTTTCTTAAAGACTTCAACACAATTTGGTAATCAAAACATGATTAAAGTAGGCAACCATGAATAAGTTAGATTAAACACTCAATGTAATGGTCTACTGTTTCTTCAACTGACTGGACCTTAACCAAATGGTGTTTGTTGACTTATTTTGCCAAATCTCCAACAATTCTCTGAGACACTCAACGAATGAATAATGAATGTCAAACACAGATTACTGCATTTGCCCTTTTACAGCAGCATTCAAACTAATTACAGTCACAGAGATCTATAGCACTAAAAAAGACCCTTTAGTCCATTGCATCCACATTGGTCAAAAATAATCTTATTCACTAGCACTTGGTCAATAGCCTTGTGTGCCTTGGCATCACATGTGCACATCTAAATATTTCTTAAATGTGAGGATGGTTTCTGCCTCTATCACCCTTACAGACATCTCCTTTAACCTTCTACCCATTACCTTAAATCCATGTGTCTCGGGCATTGATCCCTCCATGAAGGGGAAATGTTTCTTTTGGTCTACCATATGTATGCCCCTCATCATTTTACACATCTCAGTCATGTCACAATCTCCTCTGCTCTATGGATAACAGCCTCAGTCTGTCTAATCACTCTTTATAACTGAAACTCTCCATTCGAGGCAACATCCTGGTAAATCTCCTCTTTATCTTCTCCAGTGCTATCATATCCCTCCGATAATGTGGATTCCAGAATTGGGCATAATACTTTATTTATGGCTTAACCAGTGTTTTATACAGTTTCAGCCGTTAAACTCTATCTCTCAGCTAATAAAGGCAAGTGTAGCATCTGGCTTCTTAACCACCTTATCCACCTGGACTGATCCCATTAGGGACCAGCGCATCAATAAAATCTTGAAAAAGAAAGAGGATGAATTCAAATCTGGACACTATGGGGCGATTTAGCATGGCCAATCCACCTAACCTGCACATTTTCCGACTGTGAAAGGAAACCAGAGCACCTGGAGGAAACACTGGGACAACATGCAAACTCCACACAGTCAATTGGCCAGGGCTGCAATTGAACCCAGCTCCCTGGCGCTATGAGGCAGCAGCGCTAACCACTGAGCTACCATGCCATCCCACATCGAGCAAGATGGAGGCCTTAAAGGATTGTACTGTGGAAATTTCCTCTACAAGAAATTTCCATTTCCCATCTGAGGTGTTCAAAGCCCATCTAGGAGACTGTATGGACCAAGTGCTAATTCCATGCCCCATCTGCGCCAGTCAAGAAATGGTCCAGTTCTCCCCTGAAAGCCCCCACCAGGCCCAGTCAGTGATGTATTTAAGGAGGTTACTACACTCAGAGAAAAACGACAAACTGTCTACAATCCATCTTGACTGTGTAACAGGAGATTCAGCCTGAGTAAGCAATTGTAATGGGATAAGTTTGCAACTGAGTGAGAACAGAGCCTCCTCAAATTGCTCTACTTTTCTGAATTCCAGATTAAATTTAGTTCAACCGACCTCTGGATGCCTGTCTGATTTCTGCTGGGAAGAAACGAGAAACAGCAAACATCCAGAGCATTACAATTATGATCAGTCTGAGCAAGAACAGCTGAGGATTAGGCATGGCTTTAGCATTAAAATGATTCTGTCCTTGTCTGTCGAAAATCTCATTCTGTATTGCCAGGGAATTTATGCTAAAAATTATTGGAGCTAACCTCATGTAAACCTTTAAAAGAAACTTCCACATTGGCTGCACCCAGCCTTGCAATGCATTTCCTGCAGTTAATTTTAATTGCTGTTGCCCACGATTACTGCATGTTATTACATTTTCTTTGTGCTGTCAGAATGTTGTAAGTTGAATCTTTTAATGTGCAAGATTCTGAAGAGATTTTGCTTCATATTACATTTTAGCTAAGTCATATCTCTCAGTTTAATTCTCAATGGAATTTGCCATTAATTGAAACATAAGTTATGATGCTGTGTATTTGGGATTTAATCCTCCTCTCTCAAAGACATTTCTTTTGTGATTAGCAGCATTTAAAACCCGTGCTGCTAAACAGCACAGAGGCAGCCTGCCCTCATCTTCCTGCTTTGCCCAGTGTTTGAAGATTTTGTTTTGAGAAAAGCCACAGGACACTGAAAGCAGTGTAACAGTTTTATTATGTTCTACCATTTCCTCAGTAAAAGCTCACTGCCTGCTTTCACACTTCTTGACAAACTGAATCTCTCACCCATCTTTCATCCAGATACTTTCTAAATCAATGTAAAGACATGGTATGGGCAAAACAAGCACAATGATATTTCAAACTTCCAAATATTTCTTTAAGTGACAAAGCTGACTGCTTCTCTTTCAAACTGGGTATCGAACAGGCAGTCGATTGGTAAAGAGCATACCAAATGAACTACTTTTTGGCTAAATGGTACTTGAAGAATGAATCTATAGCACCCATTCATCATCTGAGAGGCAAAGGGCTGGGCAAAGGGTTGGAAGACAACTTAAGTGGCTGCAAAGATTAGGCTAATGGAAGCTGAAGGCTTCTTTATTCAGGCTTACGAACCGAATTAGTGAAAGGGGCGTGAAAAAACAATGATGGTGCGTTTGAAAAGAGGACCCCACATGAAGCAATGATGTAAGACTAAAGTCCCTGCTTAAACTCCAGGCTCTCGGCTGGACTTGAAAACATTTACACAGAAAAAGCAGATGACAGTGAAGATGTGCAAACTCTCACGTCCAGCTTGCTGTCATGCCTCCTTCTATAACTGGGCAAGTCGGGCAGACTGGGTGATTTACATTCAAGCTGTCCACATTGGGATCAGTGCTGTCTGGGGATTTGACAAGATCAGGTATTTTCCGAAGAACAAACAGCTTTTCCTCAATTTTGTGGATGAAGGTTCCTCTTTAACGTTCTTAGATTTTGCTTCCTTTGATGCATTCGACCCAGCTGTATACACCAGGCAGAAGACATGCTGGAAACATCCCTAAAAACATTGGAGACTGGAAATATGGAGTTGTGAAAGCAAGTGGCTTGAGACAATTCTGTCTTTGGCTCCTATCCATCCCTATGATAAAGAATTTGGCACAGGGGTCCATAAGCCCAGCCCATTGAGACGGTTGTGAGGTTTTAGGGATATTTCAGACACATTCACGTCATGATTGGCAGCAGGGCTGCACGGTGGCTCAGTGGGTAGCACTGCTGCCTCATAGCGCCAGGACCTGGGTTCGATCCCAGCCTTGGATGCCTGTCTGTGTGGAATTTGCTCCTTGTGTTTGTGTGGTTTCCTTTGGGTACTCTGGTTTCTTTCCACAGTCCAGATGTGGAGGTTAGGTGGATTGGCTATGTTAAATTGCCCACAGTGTCCAAGGATGTGTAGGTTAGGTGGATTAGCCATGAGTTTATACAGTAGAGGGTTAGGTCTGAGCGGGATGCTCTTCAGTGGGTAGGTGTGGACTCGATAGTCTGCTTCCACACTGTAAAAGAAAAAGTGAGTGTGATGGAGTTAGCTATGGCCTGACCGGTATTAAAATAAGATGATAATGTCATTTCAAGGATCTGTTGCTCTGGAATCAGAAGCCACAGTGACGATTTTTCAACTATTGTAGAAAGGTCAGTTTGTTAAATGCTCCAAGGTGTTTCGCGTGAATGGAATCAAACAAAATTTGATACAGAGACAGTTAAGGAAATAGTAAGACTGTTGACCAAACTCTTGGTGAAAGATAAGGGCTTTAGGGAGATTCTAAAGAAAGGTGGCAGACAGGTGGTGAATTTGCGGTGGGTATTCCAGAGTCTGCGACCTTGTCAGTTAAAGGACTCGCCACCAAGGATGGAATAATGATAATCAGGGGTGCCCAAGCAACCATAATTAGAGAGACTCTGTTGTCTCAGAGTGTTGTAGGTTTGGAGAGGTTTCAGGAGAACAGCACAGGCAGATTTTGAAGACTAGGATGAGAATTTTAAAATTAAAACATTATTGAACTAGATGCCAATTTAGGTCAGTGAGCACTGGGAGTCCTCTCACTCAAAGAGTCTACTCATCATTGCCTACTGAACACAATGTTTTTCTAAGAGGGGTGTGCAACCCTCAAAGATCAGTAAGCAGCTATATGTGGAGCTGCAGGAGAAGGAGAGATACTAAACGAGTATTACGCTTCAGTGTTTTTCTGTGGAGAAGGACGTGGAACATATAAAATGTGAGGAAACAGATGGTGACATCTTGAAAAATGTCCATATAACAGAGGAGGAGGTGCTAGACGTCTTGAAACGCAAAAAGGTGGATAAATCCCCAGAACCTTATCAGATGTACCCTAGAACTTTGTGGAAAGTGAGGGAAGTGATTGCTGGGCCCCTTGCTGAGATATTTGAATCATCAATAGTCACAAGTAAAGTGCTGGAAGACTGGAGGTTGGCCAATGTGGTGCGACTATTTAAGAAAGGTAGTAAGGAAAAGCCAGGGAACTATAGACTGGTTAACCTGACATTGGTGGTGAGCAAGTTGTTGGAGGGAATCCTGAGGGACAGGATTTACATGTATTTGGAAAGGCAGGGACTGATTAGGGATCGTTAATGTGGCTTTGTGCATGGGAAATAATATCTCACTAACTTGATTGAGTTTTTTGAAGAAGTAACAAAGAGGATTGATGAGGGCAGTACAGTAGGTGTGATCTATATGGACTTCAGTAAAGCGTTCAACAAGGTTCCTCATGGTAGACTGGTTAGCAAGGTTAGATCTCATGGAATACAGGGAGAACTAGCCATTTGGATACAGAACTGGCTCAAAGGTAGAAAACAGAGGGTGGTAGTGGAGGGTTGTTTTTCAGACTGAAGGCCTGTGACCAGAGATGTGCCACAAGGATCAGTGCTGGGTCCACTGCTTTTCGTCATTCATGTAAATCATTGGATGTGAACATAGGAGGTATAGGTTAGTAAGTTTGCAGATGACACCGAAATTGCAGGTATAGTGTACAGTGAAGAAGGTTACAGGATCTTGATCAGATGGGCCAATGGGCTGAGGAGTGGCAGATGGAGTTTAATTTAGATAAATGTGAGGTGCTGCATTTGGAAAGGCAAATCAGAGCAGAACTTATACACTTAATAGTAAGGTCCTGGGGAGTGTTGCTGTATAAAGGAACCTTGGAGTATAGGTTCATAGTTCCTTGAAAGTGGAGTCACAGGTGGACAGGATAGTGAAGAAGCCGTTTGGTATGTTTTTCTTTATTGGTCAGAATATTGAGTACAGGAGTTGGGAGGTCATGTTGCAGCTGCACAGGACATTGGTTAGGCCACTTTTGGAATATTGCGTGCAATTCTGGGCTCCCTCCTATTGGAAGGATGTTGTGAAACTTGGAAGGGTTCAGAAAAGATTTATAAGAATGTTGCCAGGGTTGGAGGATTTAAGCTATATGGAGAGGCTGAACAGGCTGGGGCTGTTTTCCCTGGAGCATAGGAGGCTGAGGGGTGACCTTATAGAGGTTTATAAAATCATGAGGGGCATGGATAGGATAAATAAACAAGGTCTTTTCCCTGGGGTGTGGGTGTCCAGAACTAGAGGGCATAGGTTTAGGGTGAGAGGGGAAAGATTTGAAAGGGACCTAAAGGGAATCTCTTCCACATAGAGGATGGCAAGTGTATGGAATGAGCTGCCCGAGGAAGTGGTGGAGGCTGGTACAATTACAGCAATTAAAAGGTATCTGGGTGGGTATATGAATAGGAAGGGTTTAGAGGGATATGGACCAAGTGTTGGCAAATGGGACTGGATTAGGTTAAGATATCTGGTAGGCATGGACGAGCTGGACTGAAGGATCTGTTTCCATGCTGTCTATCTGTTATGACTCTAAGTGAGTAAGTCACAAACTGCTCAACAGCTCATGCCAATTTTTTTTTTGGCTGATTAATAATAGTGAATTACTAAGGTGGGGAATTGGGAGGCTAGTGAGGTTGGAGCATTGGAAATGTCACTGTGTCTCCATCCAGCTCTTCCTTCGTCACACTAACAGATGAGCTGACAGCTGTTGATATGTCAGACATGAAGTGAATTTGAGTGACAGTCAACAATGGTGCTTTGGCTCCAGAAGAATCTTAAGCAGTTTACAAGGGCCACTTATTGCTGTTTCAAAACCTGAAATGTCACTTGCGTACAAAAAAACTTTAAACCAGGAAATCAGAAAGGGTTTTTAAGCTCTTAGTGATGTAGAGCTCAAACCTCCAAGGTGCAAAACACATGAAAGAATACATGTAACTGGAGCCTTGCTGTCAAAGAGAGAGGAAGAGGGACTCTGATTCTTCTCCCCTTCTGACTCTATAAATCTTCCTCTCAAACACACTGACAGCTCAGCAGACAGTGTCACCCTACAAACCCCATTTTATCTGACTACACAAACAGTACTAATAGTGTATTTAGCTACAGATGGTTTAACCTTTGAATTCAGGTGACAGATGGTCAGTTGCTAGTGGTTTTGTGTGACCCTCATCAAAGAAGTTTTTTTATCTAAAGGTCAAATCAGCACAACACAGTACAGCTGCTGGTTCATGATAATTTCATTAGTGGAGATGTCCATTTTAATTCAGTGATTCTTGCAGTCAAGGGCATTGCCTGAAGTAAGAGAATCCTTGTATATTCTTCACTAACAGTCAGGAAGCAATGGAAACATATCAATTATCTGTTTCATTTTTGTTACCCAGGCAACTCTGACTTCAAGTAGCCAATGATAAAATACTCTTTAGTCCTTGAGCAAAATTTCCAAAAAAAAAATATAAATACTTGGGCCACTTTAGAAACAATAGGAACAAAGATATCTTGGGTCCACTTTTCCAGGAATTTACAATACCGTGTACACAGACACTGGGAGAAAGTGAGGACTGCAGATGCTGGAGATCAGAGTCGAGAGCGTGGTGCTGGAAAAACACAGCCGGTCAGGCATCATCCAAGGAGCAGGAGAATCAACGTTTCAGGCATGTTCCTGATCAAGGGCTTATGCTTGAAATGTTGATTCTCCTGCTCCTCGCATGCTGCCTGACTGGCTGTGCTTTTCCAGCATCACATTCTTGACTTAGACACTAGGCACAAGTTTTAGGAAATAGGATGGTGATCTCAGACTTTATACGTCCTCTCCTTTTAAGGTTGCTTTGGGACATCCAGCGATTTTCCTGAGTGACAGAGTGAAGGTGAAGTTGTTGCAACTACAGCAGGTCAAATATAGTCTTACAAATGAAGTGGGAGTGAGCATTCCTAGTTTTTGCTTGCATTTTCCTACTTGTTCACGAGTATAAACATATATGAATATAGGAATCAGGAACAGAATTGGGCCATTTAATCCTGGAAACCTGCTCCACCCTTCAATAATCTGATCTGTTTGTGTTCTTAATTCCATCCTCCTATCTGTTGCCCATAACCATTGATTCCCTTGCCTAACAAAGATCTATCCACCTCTGACTTAAAATTATTCAATGACCCACTTCCACCTCCTTCTGAGGTGAACAATTCTAGTTGAGTACACAAATGCAAGACTAAAAAAGATTTACATTACATAGTATCATTCACAATCTCTGGGTGTCCTGAAGTGTTTTGCAGCAAATTAGATATTTGAAGCTACAGGGTCTGCATCAACCAATTTTTGATGCTGGATCCCACTATCAGCTATATGGTAATATATACAAGCAATCTATTTTTGTGATGTTGATTGAGGAATAAATATCAGTTGGGAAGATGTGGATGTCTTTGCCTCTTTTGTATGGCATAGTGTCACCTGTTCTTTACAACTTCCAGACAGGATGGAGCCTCCGACAGCTCCGCACTCCCTCACTATCTCATTAGAGAGTCAGCCTCAATTTTCACGCTACAGTCTGTGGATTGAGACATAAACGCAAAAGAGGATGCTTTTCTGAGCACTGCTGTCAGTCACTGTGAAAAACAGAGGAAATTGGTTCCAGCTTCAAAGGACTCAAGAAAGAAAAAGCCCACCATTATAAAAAAAATAACCAGGAAGTCAGGAGATCAGGAAGTCTCTGTAAACAGCGAATAGGAATGCATTGGAAAATAATAATCTTTTGGCCAGCAGAATTCCAATTCTGCTCTCAACTTAAACTAACCAATTGAGTTTGGAAAGAGGGCAAATGGATCACATTGGGGCAATTAATTGACAGGAATGGAGACTGGCGGCTCCGACAATGAGCAATGCCGTGGGCAGAAAAAGCCATGTAAGTAAAAATAAATAAGGAATGTGGGAGAGAGACTGACAGACTATGAATGACTTGGAACAGTAGTAGATTGTGTCTTGAGAGTGAGAGTGAAAAGAACTTCATCAGTAACCTAAAACAGAAAGGAAATGGCATGCCCAGATTTGCTTTGATTTACGAATAATATTCAAACTCACGGGGCTCCTTTTATTACAAAATGGAATTTTTAATTAGCCAATGGTGGCAGTGAGAGAGTCAATTAATGCATCATAGATCATGGGTACGTTAACCAATAAGTGACATGACCATGTTTTTCCATCTCCCACCCATCCAAAAATGATATATCTGCATTTCCTCTGGGTAAATGTCGACCCATTTTTAGACTTGATATACTTGCATTAATAATCAGCCTCAAAATTTCATTCTACAAATGGATGTTTTTTTTAATGCTACCTTGTAAAGATGCCTGGGAATTTAAGACATGCCCACATACAGCAGAAACAAAATCAGAAATTGCTGGAGAAGGTCTGGTAACACCTGTGCAGAGAAAGCAGAGTTAACGTTTCAGATCAGATCTAACCCTTCTTCAGAACCCACATAGTGCAGACCCTGTGGAGCGAATTATAAAGAGGGCAACTACCCACTGGCAGTTCACATTTACATTTGGCATATCGTTAAGGCACAGAAAGAGGCCATTTGGCCCACACTGGTTCTATTAAAGGTGTGGTCTCACCAATGTCCCGTACAACAGAAGCACATCATCCTTGCATTTATGTCCATTTCTCTAATGGGCATGATGTCGCTGGCCAAGCCAGCATGTCATTGCTGATTCTTATTTCCCTTTGATTTGAGAGTCTTTCTCCATCATTTCAAAGGGCAGTTACGATTTTTGTGGGGGTAGAGTCAGAAATAGCCAGATAGGGTAAGTTCATCGATTTAGTGAACCAGATAGTTTTTTTACAACAATCAGTGATAACTGCCATGGCTACCATTTCTGAGATGAACTTTTTTTAATGTAATAGTTGAGTTGAATTTAAATTTAATCACCCACCAAAAGCCTGAGCTCCTGAATTACTACTCCAGTGACATTATCATTAACACACCATCTCTCTCAAGCACTTTGCAATTACTGCAGAGGGACACGGAATTGGGAACACAATGCCCAGTGCCAATTTCTTTCTGAATTTGTCGTCTATGACAATCCAATATTTTTCAAAATGTATTGCAGGTGAACAGTTCCCTTTGCTCTGGTACAATTCCACATTGTATTTAAGTCTACTGAAATTGAGACCTTTTGAATACATTTTTCAAATTTTCCAAAATAAAACAAAACTAATAAATGGCCTCGTATCTTGCAGAACATTCACTGTGGCACTTCTTAATCACAATTTTTTATTAAGCATTAATGTGATATTGTTGAATGTACACTCAAACAATATTGATAAAATAACAATATTTACATTCTTACATGGAATGCACAACACTAGCTGTCATTCAAGTTCTGCCTTTCTCTAAAGAACAAATTACAACATACTTCTAGACAAATGTCTATTGAGTTGTCCTTGCAGGATATGACAGAAGTGCAAGAAATCATCTGTAATTTGTTTGATATCAACAAGGTCATCTGAGCCCTGACATTTGCAGAACTAGCAAATATGCAAAAAACAGTGAAAGCCGAGAAGCAACGCATTTCCAAATAACTGAGCCAATTAAAGTATTACTTCAAGTTGTTTCTGTAGTCTATCTCCAATCGCTTAGTGACAGTACCAGTTAATCAGAGTCATTAGAATACAGAGGAAGGCTTTTCAGCTCATCAATTTTATGCCAGCTCTGTGTAGAGATTCTTTGCTTTATATAGATTGACTAAACTACTTCAGAAAGTACCTGGTATTAAATATCATGTTCTCTGGTGCTATTTCCTCATGTAGGACAAAGCAAGTTATGTGATACATGAGGCACAAGACCAAATGAGCTCTAAGGCCCTAACTAACTACATTAGTTAGACTCACTAGCAGCCAAATGCAATGTCACAGGATTGGCAATCTTAAATTTCAAATCTGGGGACATGTATTCAAATCCTATCACCCCAAAAGGTGAAATTTAAATAAAGGGAAGTGAAATTGAAAGCTAGCTGCTCCATCACTCTCTAATATAACAAAAGTGTCCCGAGATTTTTAAAGGTTGCGTTCACAGAGCTGGGAATTCTCTTGTCTCTATGGACCTAACCCAGTGATGAAAATCAGGCCCTGGTCTTGGTAATGATCAACAGAAAACTATCAGCCACCATCATAAAAGATCACCTGGCTCACGAAAGTCCTTTAGGAAAGATTTAGGGTTGGTTAGCTTAGTTGGCTGGATGGCTGGTTTGCAATGCTGAATAATGCCAACAGTGTGGATTCAATTCCCACACTGACTGCAGTTATCATGAAGGACTCTTCTTCCCAACCTTTGCCCTCACCTGAGGTAGGGGACTTCAAGTTAAACCACACCAGTCATGTTTCTGCAGTAACAGTGAAGATCTCTAGTGACTGAGGGAAGATTGATTGGCAAAGCAGACTTGATGGGCTGAAAGGCCTACTTCTACTTCTACATCTATTATGGCCTGAAGGAAATCTGTCATTCTTACCTGACCCGGCTGATATGTGACTCCAGGTCCACACTGTAGGAGAATGTGTACGCATGTGTGGTAAAAGCAGGGCCTGGTAAATGAATATTCAAGGCTACACATGCTATCATAAGGACAGACTGACGGGCAGAGGGGGTGGGCCTTGTTGGTAAGGGAGGATATTCAGTCCCTTGCGTGGGGGGATCTAGAGTCAGGGGATGTAGATTCAGTGTGGATAGAGCTGCGAAATACTAAGGGTAAAAAGACCCTCTTGGGAGTCATCTACAGGCCCCCAAACAGTAGTCTGGATGTCGGATGTAAATTGAATCAGGAGCTGAAATTGGCCTGTTGCAACGATGTTACTACAGTTGTTATGGGGGATTTTAACATGCAGGTAGACTGGGAGAATCAGGATGGTATTGGACCTCAAGAAAGAGACTTTGTGGAGTGCCTCAGAGATGGATTCTTAGAGCAGCTGGTGCTGGAGCCGACCAGGGTGAAGGCAATTCTGGATCTGGTATTGTGTAACGAACCAGAATTGGTCAGAGACCTCGAAGTGAAGGAGCCATTGGGAAGTAGTGACCAGAATACATTAAGCTTCAATCTGCAATTTGAGAGGGAGAGGGTACAGTCGGAAGTGACAGTACTTCTGTTGAATAAAAGGGAGCTATGGAGCTATGAGGGAGGAGCTGGCCAAAGTTCAATGGTGCAATACCTTAGCAGGGATGACCATGGAGGAACAATAGCAGATATTTCTGTGTATAATGCAGATGTTGCAGGATCAGTTCATTCCTAAAAGGAAGAAAGATCCCAGGAGGAGGCATGGGCGGCAGTGGCTGACGAGGGAAGTTAAGAAACATATAAAGTTAAAAGAGAAAATGTATAACATAGCAAAGGTAAGTGGGAAAACTGAGGACTGGGAGGCTTTTAAAGAGCAACAGAGGATTACTAAGAAGGAAATACGCAGAGGAAAAATGAGGTACGAAGGTAAACTGGCCAATAATATAAAGGAGGATAGTAAAAGCTTTTTTAGGTATGTGCAAGGCAAAAAAATGGTTAGGACTAAAATTGAGCCCTTGAAGACAGAAACAGGGGAATATATTACGGGGGACAAAGAAATGGCAGAAGAATTAAATGGGTTCTTCAGATCTGTGTTCACTGGGGAAGACACAAGCAATCTCCCTGAGGTAAAAGTGGCTGAAGGACCTGAACTTAAGGGAATTTATATTTGCCAGGATTTGGTATTGGAGAGACTGTTAGGTCTGAAGGTTGATAAGTCTCCGGGGCCTGATGGTCTACATCCCAGGGGAATGAAGGAGGTGGCTCGGGAAATCGTGGATGCGTTGGTGATTATTTTCCAGAGTTCGATAGATTCGGGGTCGGTTCCTGAGGATTGGAGGGTGGCTAATGTTATACCACTTTTTAAGTAAGGTGGGAGAGAGAAAACAGGAAATTATAGACCAGTTAGTCTGACCTCAGTGGTGGGAAAGATGCTGGAGTCTATTATAAAGGATGAAATTACGGCACATCTGGATAGTAGTAACAGGATAGGACAGAGTCAGCATGGATTTATGAAGGGGAAATCATGCTTGACTAATCTTCTTGAATTTTTTGAGGATGTAACACTGAAGATGGACGAGGGAGATCCAGTAGATGTAGTGTACCTGGACTTTCAGAAAGCTTTTGATAAAGTCCCACACAGGAGGTTAGTGAGTAAAATTAGGGCACATGGTATTGGGGGCAAAGTACTAGATTGGATTGAAAATTGGTTGGCTGATAGGAAACAAAGGGTAGTGATAAACGGCTCCATTTTGGATTGGCAGGCAGTGACCAGTGGGGTACCGCAGGGATCCGTGCTGGGACTGCAGCTTTTTACAATATATGTTAATGATATAGAAGATGGTATCAGCAATAACATGAGCAAATTTGCTGAGGATACAAAGCTGGGTGGCAGGGTGAAATGTGATGAGGATGTTAGGAGATTACAGGGTGACCTGGACAAGTTAGCTGAGTGGGCAGATGCATGGCAGATGCAGTTTAATGTGGATAAATGTCTGGTTATCCACTTTGGTGGCAAGAACAGGAAGGCAGATTACTACCTCAATGGTATCAAATTAGGTAAAGGGGCTGTTCAGAGAGATCTGGGTGTTCTTGTACACCAGTCAATGAAGGCAAGCATGCAGGTACAGCAGGTAGTGAAGAAGGCTAATAGCATGCTGGCCTTCATAACAAGAGGAATTGAGTATAGAAGCAAAGAGGTGCTTCTGCAGCTGTACAGGGCCCTGGTGAGACCACACCTGGTGTATTGTGTGCAGTTCTGGTCTCCAAATTTGAGGAAAGACATTCTGGCTATTGAGGGAGTGCAGCGTAGGTTCACGAGGTCAATTCCTGGAATGACGGGATTACCTTACACTGAAAGACTGAAGTGACTGGGCTTGTATACCCTTGAGTTTAGAAGACTGAGAGGGGATCTGATTGAGACATATAAGATTATGAAAGGATTGGACACTCTGGCAGCAGGAAACATGTTTCCGCTGATGGGTGAGTGCTGAACCAGAGGACACAGCTTAAAAATACGGGGTAGACCATTTAGGACAGAGATGAGGAGAAACATCTTCACCCAGAGAGTGGTGGCTGTGTGGACTGCTCTGCCCCAGAGGCCAGTCGAGGCCCAGTCTCTGGATTCATTTAAGAAAGAGTTGGATAGAGCTCTCAAAGATAGTGGAATCAAGGGTTATGGAGATAAGGCAGGAAGAGGATACTGATTTGGAATGATCAGCCATGATCATATTGAATGGCGGTGCAGGCTTGAAGGGCTGAATGGCCTACTCCTGCACCTATTGTCTATTGTCTATATAGACAGATAAAGCTTTGGGGGTCAGTGAGGGATCATGTATATACAAAGGCAGCTATCATAGAATCCCTACAGCATGGAAACAGGCCTTTCAAGCCATTGAGTCCACACCAATCCTCCGAAGAGCAACCCAACGCCCATGTAACTCTGCAATGTCTCATGGCTAATCTACTTAAACCGCATGGTGCTGGACACTAAGGGCAATTTATCGTGGCCAATCCAGCCAACCTGCACACCTTTGGACTGTAGGAGGAAATTGGAGCACCCAGAAGAAGTCCATGCAGACACAGGGAGAATGTGCAAACTCTCACACAGTCAGTCGCACAAGGGTGAACCCATGTCCCTGGCGCTGTGAGGCAGCAGTGCTAACCATTGAGCAACCATGCTGCCCAATGTCAATGATGATGTCATAACTAAATGATAGTGACAGATTGATGAAGGAGCAACAGTTTAGACCTTGTGCCGATTTAGGGTTAACATAGTTAGCATGGTGTAAACATAAAAAAATTAAAATGTCTGAAGACAGAGCTTCTTATTCAAGGGCAGTTATTGGTGGACAATGGACACTGGTATTTCTAGTGATAGCCACATTCCTTGAAAGAATAAGGAAACAATATCCTGTAAAGACATTAATTGAGGTCACAATTTGGTTCTGAATTCAGTTTGGCTCCTGACTTGGCCATCAATTCCTTTTGGGAACCTTCCGCAAGATATAAGCTTAAGCATGGGACATTGAGTGAGACTTATTGAAAGCTAGTTTTTCATATTGCAGGAATTCCGATTAACCAAAGAATGATGTCAGTTGCTGCCAACCTGAAATAGCCATACTTGATATCTAAACTATTGCCAACCTGATGGTTTTCATTATCCATATGAACAGAAGTTCCTGCCTCTGGGAAAATCCATTAACATATGTCTTACATTTCTTTTGTTTCCATAATATCCGTATCCCAGTTCTATGCAAAGTGCCCAGGCAAAACATTCTGATTGTAATGCTTTGCATGTGACTTAAAATTCTAACTGGAATTAATTTAATGCCTGTTGCAGATTTGTAGCCTTGCTGACAGTTTTACTAGTTCTGGCAATCTAAACATACTTATTAATCACTGAATCTTATCTGGGGCTATTAATAAACAAGGAGCTTACAATCCTCTCATCCCATACATTTTCATTTTTGGTACAACAAATATTTCAGGATAAACATGGAATTTACTGTTGGCAACAGGGTCTTGCCTTCCAGATGAAAAGCTGATGAAAATCTAGTCTTGCCCACTGTTAGTAAGGCTACTGCATTCAGGCATTCAACAGGGCAGCTGGGGTCTTCTCTGGGATCAAGGGATCTACTCCTGTGGCAGAAACAGAGCCACCCTCTCTCCTCCATCCTCAAGAAATGCTGGTCAGTTAGAGACTGGCTCTTTCTGAACAGCTCTGCCAAGAAGACTGAGGCTGCTGGTGTTAACACATGCGTCCAAGACCCGAGCTCACCACGGATCAAGATCTGAGGTAAATGTAGGTGGGAGGGATTTGCAGGTTTGGAGTTTGAGGGGAAGGAGTCAGAAACAGGGGCAGAGATTCAACGAGTGCCCCCTGCCAATGCTGAGTCCCTCAATGTCAAGCAATCAATGAAGGGCAGCACCCCGAAGACCTCAAGCAACCCCGAGAGGTTTGTATGGCCCAGCCCCAGCAAGGGTAGGTTAAGGGCCTTGTGTGTCCATTAATTGCTTTGTTTGGCCTTCCTACTTCAGACATATTTGGGCTGCACGCAAGAACGTGGCAGGGTCCCCATTCAACAACACCCCTAAGTGATCAAATCTCTCCATGACCAGCCCTGCCTCAAGAGAGGGCATTTAATTCAGCCCCTAGTATTGAGAGTGCAGAGGAGAGGACTCCAAGGCATCTTCCTTAAACTGGTCGTTGGCATTTAGATGGCTGGATAAATAATGTTCATAATTTCATTTCAAGGGCTGTGAGCCAAATCTTTGTGTTTACTTCTTCATTTTTCTTCCTCACATTTGCCAGTAAATCAGTTGCCCTTTAACTTCAAAGACAAGAGTATTTCACAAGGCAATGAAGGCACACAGTCCAGGATCGTATTTGAGGAGATGCAATATTTATTTAAAGAACAATTTCCTGAAGACATTTTCTTTTAGTAAAGTACACGAGGCCAATAGAAAGTTACCTTTGCCTCTCCTCTTCATTCACTGTGCGCTAGAGATTCATAACTCCATCAGAGAGTGTTGCCCTCACTAGAATAAACAGTCTTTATGCGTGATACAAACACAGTAAATGAGGTTGAAAATTTATGGGGAGCAGGCAGGAAAGTGGAGTTAAGGCCAAGTTGAGATTAGCCATGCTAATATCAAATGGTAGTCATGATTTGGAGATGCCAGTGTTGGACTGGGGTGTATAAAGTTAAAAATCACACAACACCAGGTTATAGTCCAACAGGTTTAATTGGAAGCACTAGCTTTCGGAGTGACGCTCCTTCATTAGGTGATTGTGATCGAGCCCTCCACAATCACCTGATGAAGGAGCGTCGCTCCGAAAGCTAGTGTGCTTCCAATCAAATGGTAGAGCAGGCTCAAGGGACTGAATCACCTTTTCCTTCTCCTAGTTCTTATATTCTTAGGTTCTAAATTGCTGGAGAAACTCGGCAGGACTGGTAGCATCTGAGGAGAGAGAAACAGGGTTAACATCAGAGTTCACCAGAACAACAAAAAACCTCAGACTGGACTTGAAATGTTTACTATGTTTCTTTCTCCACTGATTGTGTCAGACCTGCTGAGTTTCTCCAGCATTTTGTATTGATTCTTCAAGCATGAGCCCAGTCAATGAGAAGAAGGGAATTTTGATCCAGTTCTTACCAAATACAACATATTGTTTTATGTGCAGCACCCTGCAATTAGCTGTGCCCTCAATTTAGGCTCAATAAAATTTATTCTCATTTCTATTTACCTACATAGAGTCGTAGAGAATACAACATGGAAACAGACCATTTAGTCCAACTAGTCTATGCCGAGCATAATCTCAAACTAAACTAGCCCCACCTGCCTCTCTTGGCCCATATGCCTTCAAACATTTCCTATTCATGAACTTATCCAAGTATCTTTTAGATGTTGTAATTGTGCCCACATCCACCACTTCCTCAGGAAGTTCATTCCACACACGAACCAGCCTCTAGGTAAAAAATTTGCTCCTCATGCCTTTTAAAAATCTCTCTCCTCTTGCCTTAAAAAATGTGCTCCCTGGTCTTGAAATTCCCCATCCTAGGGAAAAGACACTTACCATTAAAACTGTCTATATCTCTCTTGATTTTATAAACTTTTATAAGGTCACCTCTCAACCTCCTAGCCTCCAATGAGAAAAGCCCCAGCCTATCTAGCCTTTCTTTATAACTCAAAGCTTCGATACCCAGCAACATTCTGGTATTTTGTTTCTGAACCCTCTCCAGTTCTTTCCATAAGTGGCAACCAGGTCTTGACACAGTAATCCAGAAGAGGCCTCACCAATGTCCTGTACAATCCCAACATGACTTCCCAACTCCTATACTCAAATCATTAAAGTAATTTGATGAGAAAGAGGCTGTTTAGAAATTGGCATATTAAATATACAGGGAGGATAGTATATGTGTGAAACAGCAGTAAATCTTATAGGCATGAGAATACTTGGAAAGGAAACTGCACAGTTTCTAATTCGAGCTAAATATGAGATGGCTTTTGTGGTAATATGGTGTAATATCACAAGAAACATTAATTACATTAAAGGAAAGAAGAGCTGATTTTTGACAAAATCTTATAAAAGGATATATGGCCATGTGCTTTTGTGCATATACATAATGATTTCAGAGGTGTAGGTTTCAATGACAGCCTGACTCTTGTGTAGAATCTTCGCTGCAGGAATTTCACAAAATTGTTTGAGCAATATTGTAATGAGTGAGCCAAGCTTCTTTCCTTTGACCGTCTCATTCCTGTTTTTAGAAGCCTTTGTTCAGTCTCACCTGGATAGGCTCAAAAATTTGTTCCTTGGAGAATTAGGCATCTGAACCCAGGTTGTATCAGAGCACAGGGCAATGCATTTGGTAGCAGTCAGTCACGGTCAGGCGTGAATCCCTTGGTGGCCACCATACTGAGGAACCTTAGAGAAAGAGAAGGAGGCTAGTTTGTGCCTCTTGGTCCTTGGCAAGAACCATCCAATTACTTTGTCAAAATACAGTGACAAGGGTGAAAGGTGAAGTCAACTGACAACAAATAAATTCCAAGAAAATAAGGTGAAGAAAATAATAATGAGTAAAATGAAGAGTGCAGAATTCTATGTATGTGGAATCCATATTATAACCAATAGAAAATACAAAACTGCAAGAAGGTATTTGCAAAAGTAACAACTTTTCAGTTTGGATGAAACAATTCCCATCATTAATTTGCAATCAATGAAACATTTGTCTGCCAGTGAAATAAATCTCACCTGGAGTCTAAACACATATCATGGTTATGTCTAACCTTTCATTTCAATCGTCCAGATCAACTTGTCTTGCTTCTACAGCACTGTTAGTGGAATACAAAATGGCGTCTAAGCAAAATGCTAAGTTGGTTCATTCCTCCTATTTCATGGTGTTTCAGAGAGAGGGGTAAAGGAAAAGAGCTGAAAGGAAAATAATCAGCAAATCCTTGTTTCTCCTCCTGTTTCTGCTACTGTCTATATTTCAGCACTTGTCCCATGTCCAGGTGTTTTCAATTTCAGCAGCACATTTCTCGAAGATAAAGTGGATACTATAAGTGATCTATTTTCATCTGCCACATTAATCAAATCGGTCATTACAAATGACATATTGTTTTCTGTGTTCACGCTATGTGATGCATCAAAAGAGCTTTCACTGGCCATTTACAGATGTAACATAATGCTTTGCATTTTAATCTGATTGTCAGAGATTTATTACTTCCTGCGTATGGTTGTCACTTACTCTGCTAATTCTGGGAAAGAATTGTAAAAAAAATGTCCTGTTATGAAAATGTTCTGCCTGTATTTTCCACAAAAGGCAGGTTTTCTCAGAAGATTTTTGACATTTGCTGAGGATTACCACATCATTCTTTGAAGTGGCAAACACGTTCTGGAAAATAAGGACAGATGTTCTGTTTAATCCATTCTTCTCCGTATCTCTCTATTCTATCGAACATCTTGAGCATCGTGATTGTAGTGGAGAGATTAGAAAAGCTTTCTTCTATTCCACAGGGAGTGGGTAGAGGAAGCTTATGTGGATCTGGTTTGAAAACCCTGCCAAATTTTGGCATGGTGGCTCAGTGCTGCTTCACAGAGCCAGAGACCCAGGTTCGATAGGGTGACTGTCCGTGAGGTGTTTGCACGTTCTCCCTGTGTCTGCATGGGTTTCCTCCGGGCACTCCAGTTTCCTCCCACAGCCCAAAGATGTGCAGATTAGGTGGATTGGCCATGTTATGGGGATAGGATAAGGGAACTGGGTCAGGTAGGGAGGCTGTTTAGAGGGTCAGCAAAGATTTGATGTGCTGAATGGCCTTTTTCTGAACTGGAGGGATTTTATGATTCTATCTCCTGGCTTAGCTCCCTTTGGTTTAAGCCATTGCCATGAGGCATGCCAGGCCTATTAAGAGTGAAAGCTTCTCTCCAACAGCTGCCGTCCCAATTAGATGTGGCTAGTGCTGGGGTGCACTTGCAACGTAAGGATATATTGAAGACCTTGTGTCCTGAAAGTCAGGGAGTACTGCTGTCAGTTAGTCAGGTGCCTGAAAGGGCTATAGTGGGGGGTGGGATTCACTGGGGATACAGCAAAGACTCACTGTGGGCTGAAGAGTGCTCAAAATGGAGGCGTCTCTCTGGACTATGGATAGGACGCTAGCAGCAAGCTTCCAAAAACTGGCAAAATATCAGCCAAGTTAGGGAACACCCAACTGACCATATAGTGGCTCACTGAGCTCCAGGGAGGTAGAAAGTCTGCCACATTTCCACTGGTGGCAAAATGGCATGATATTAGGAAGATGTCAAGCAGGGTATTTAAGCTTCACCCACCACATTTTACCATTCTTCAACATAGAAATTGTAAAATTCAACACACACAACATTGTAAAATAGCTTTAAAAATAAAACTCAGCGACTTTCTAATTGCTAAAACAAATATGAAACAACATATTTGGAATGGGCCATTCTCACCTTCTCTATATCATAGAGAGTAATGTAGAACAAAATGAATATAGTATCATGGCTAAGTAACTGAGGCTGAATTATGATAACTGTTGCTGTTTAGCTCATAGGACGAAAATTCAGAACCCCAAATAAATCTGAATGATGATCTCACTTCAAGGATTGCTTACATTATTTGTAACCATTCATGGGATATGGGTGCCACTAACTGGCCCAGCATTCATTACTCACCCCGAATTGCCTTGAGAAAGTGGCTGTGAGCTGCTTTCTTGAACCTATTCTCAATCTATTATAGAGTCATAGAATCATACACCATCGAAACAGACCCTTTGGTCCAACCAGTCCATGCTGACCATGTTCCGAAACTAAACTGGTCCCACCTGCCTGTGTTTGGCCCATTTCCCTGTTTCCTTTTCAGCAACGTATCCAAATGTCTTTTAAATGTTGTAACTGTACCTGCATCCACTACTTCCTCTGACAGTTCATTTGATGTACAAAACACTCTCGTTGTAAAGAATTTGCCCCTCAAGAACTTTCTAAATCTTTCTCCTCTCACCTTAAAAGTTTTGAACTTCCCCACCTTAAGGAAAAGACCTTTGCTATTCACCTTATAAACCTCAATAAGGTCAACCCTCAACCTCCTACACTTCTGTGAAAACGTCCGAACTAATCCAGCTTCTCCTTATAACTCAAACCCTCCATTCCTGGCAACATCCTGGTAAATCTTTCCTGAATCCTCTCCAGTTTAATAATATCCTTTCTATAATAGGGTGACCAGAACTGGGCACTGTACTCCTGAGCAGGCTTCACCAATATCCTGTACAACTTCAACATGACATCCCAACTCCTATACTCAAAGGTCTGAGCAATGAAGGCAAGAGTACTAAATGCCTTCTTAATACCCTGTCTATCTGTCATGCAAAGTTCAAAGAATTATTTACCTAAACCCCTAAGTCTTTCTGTTTGCTTGGTACAACAACTGCTCTTGCACCTAAACCCATCCTTGGCAGCAGTTCTTCAGAGATCTTGAGCTGAAACAGGAATGGTGAACCATAATTGGACTTCAATTACTCTGCAATAATTTTCAAATTGAAATTTAAAACAAAAATCTAGTGTGATCAACTGATAATAAGCTACATTATTTATGCATACTGGTGTGGGCAAACTAAATTACCTTATCCTTTGAGTTTCCTTAGTGTTCACTTGACTCAAGATTTATGTAAGCATTTAAAATGTCACCCCATGGAGGAAATGTCAGAAGTAAAATGTTAAAAAAAATGACAGTTTTCAAATTTGTAGAAAATAATTTTCCAGCAAACAATTTCTGTCAAAAAAAGTACTTCTGAGATAAACTTCCAAAGTGTGAAATTGCAAGTGTGTTGGAAATTTATAATTTGGATTCCTCCTGTTTTCAATGGAGACATTTAAGAATTCCAGCAGGGAGGGTGATTTAGAAACAAGGGTCCCGAAATGAAGGAAGATCGCCAATAAATAAAGTGGACACTTCAGGAGAAACTCCATTAACTAATGAGTGGTTAATAATGGACTGGGTTTTATGGAGGTAAAAGTAGTCTGATGGACAGCCATCGAGAGACCACCTTTGCCTCTTGTTTCCTAAGTGGCAACTGGCAGCCTTTTCCCAGGATCAAAGATCCCAGGGACAGAAACCTATGCTGATCATACAGAGCAAGGGAGAGTGGGCTGGCTCTCGATGGTCAACCGTGCCCTTGAACCTACCCCGTTTCTGAAGTCCTGTTCCTTGATCATGTACTGGGTACAACCTTTGACCTCCCCTTGTGTAGGGAGTCCACATGCAGTGGTACCCACAGATATCACTTGTTGACAGCCCTGACAACCTCAGAGTCAATAACAGAAGGTGGTGAAGTGAGGCTTCTGTGCTCATTCATTGCCCAACTTAAGAGTCTCAATTGGAGACCAAGCTGGAAGTCTGATCATGGGCCTTTCTGCTGCTGTTGACCTAGTTCTGGCAGAGCTGGTAGGGTGGTAGGGTTCAGGCACAACACCACCATTCTTAATTGCCTTCCTGCCTCCAAACATGCCACAAGAGACCAAAGCATTCTACCCCAATGAGGAATACACTATCAGAAGCAGCATTTGAAAAAGTAGCATCAGGTAAGGGAACATTGGATAAACATGCAAGGAAAAAGCAATAGAAGATTTGCTAATGGCTTTTGATGAAGAAAGGTAGATGGGAGTTGGTGTGGACTAGTTGTGTTAAGGGTAATGTTTTGATGTGATAAAAATTTTGCAATTCACACAACTGTTGAGGTGAACAAGACAAGAATGAAAAAAAGCTTTAATTTACAATTTTTTTTCACACGCCAAACTAATGGCTTAGTTTAAAAGGCCTGACTCTTTTAGTTGTTTTACCATTTTGCTCCTCAGAATTTTATTTCAGATATTCTAATAAACATAATAATTATTCATGCTTCTATAATTGTTAAAAGAACAAAGTTGTCAGTGAAATGAATAAATGATGTGATAACGTGTTGCTTTGCAAACAAAGACAGGCAGAAGAGAACATAATGAGAATTACCCAATTATGTTTTTATTGGTCTTATTTGTAAAAGAATGATGTGAGCGAATTAGATTGTAAATAGAAACAAGATTCATATCAATGATGCAGCCTGAATCAAATGAATTTCTTGTCTAATTAGGATACTACATATAGGGAGAAAAGCCTGACAGTAAGTCAAATGGCATCCTCAATAAATATTTCCTAATTGTTTCATTTTTGCGGTGAGCTGCCTCTCATTGTCCTGACTCATATCTGCAATCAAACTTCAGTCGCTAAGGTAACAGACTAACACTAAACCAAACACACAGCTAGTTCAGACACGTGGAACTATAACCCCTCTACTATCCATACAGTTTCCAAGAAACAGTCAGCTTCCATAATGGTTATAGGTGAAGTGCAACTGAATGTTCCTTGTTGCCTCCTCAGCCAGTTTCGTGTAGTTTGCAAACTTCTTTTTAAAGGCAGGAATAATCTGCTATGCAAAGTGACTTCCTTCCAATTTAGAGAGAAAATTGAACTTCAATTACTCTGCAAAAATGTTCAAATTGTAATTTTAAACAAGAATCTAAAATCAAGTAAAACTGATCATTAACTCTTATAATTAGGTGCACCATAAAACTGAATTATCCACATCTGTTGACTTTCCTTGACTCAAGATTGATGTAAGCATTTAAAGTTTTACCCCATGGAGGAAATGTCACAGGGAGAGGTAAGATATTTTAAAAATGCACGTTTTCAAATTTGCAGACAATCTTTTTCCTGCAAAGCATTCATGTAAAAATGAATTCTGATCAATTTCATGAACTTCAGAGTGAAATTACAAGCATGTTGGTAATTTCTTATGATTTACGATGCCATGAGGCAAAATCTATCTGATTTCAGAAGTCTGCAGCTCCTTAACCTTCACATTCATAACTCTTTTATGTCAATCTTCATTTCTTTACCTGTGTTTGCTGCTCATGACAACCATTTTTGCATTTTTCTGTCCTGTAGGATTCCAGATGGTTCAGAATTCTTTTGAGGAATGGCGAAAAGGAAGTTTGCTGAACAATAAGATGCATTCTGAAAAAGTAAAATTCACAACATGGCAAATTGGGAATTTTGCAATTTTGGGAATTTTCACAGTCACATTTAAGTCCAGTTTACATGGCAAGAAACATGAACTGGTCACATGAACACCACTTACACACAAATTATCTCACTGATGGCCTTATCTTCCAATATTGCCTCAGAAATGTTTAGACAAAGCCTCTTGAGCTTTCCTACAATAACTTAACATGGACAATTGCTTTGTAAAGCACTGAGCAAAATAACAAGCGTTGTTTCTATCAAGGTTGACACTTGCTTTTGAGAAGGGAGAACCAAGTCTAAACTGAATTTAGCTAAAGAGGTTGTCTTATCTAGGTAAGGGCTCTGTATGAAAGTGAGCAAATATGGCTGATAGGAGCACAGAAACTTGGAACATAGGAGCAAGAGTAGGCCATTTGGCCCATTGAGCCTACTCCTCCATGCAACATGATCATGGCTAATCCTCTTTCTCCATACCATACTCCCTCTCCTTGAGAGTTTTAGCCTCCAGAAAACTATTTGTTTCTTTCTTAAACAGGTTTGAAATTTCAAACAAGTCTCAACCACCTTTCTAGAGTGATTATGTCTCCATCATCAATTTGTGAATTCTACCCTGCAAGTTAAGGCCATTGGAACAGCAATAATGGGGGCAGTGCCCATTTCAATTGGCCCCACTTCCTTCCTGTGTGATTCACGTTCTGCCCCTTTCCCCTACTGACAACAGTTGGATATGGAAGAAATGGTGGATTGCATTCATCATTTTAAAAGGTCTGCACAGATGGCCCAGCTCCACAAAGAAACAGGCCTTTAATCTTCCATACCTTGATGTATGGAACAATCATGTAGCAACAACACAATCTAAAGCATTAGATCCCAGCTAGCAATATTATCCAACTGATGCACATAAAACTCACTCAGGCAATTCTGGAATAACAGATCACAGGAACTAGCCATTTAGACCATTATATTGATGCCTGCTATTAATAGGGCTATTTAATTAGTTTTGCTCTTTTCCCATAATGCTGTAAGTGTCTCTTTTCCATGTGCATAGAAAATGGATGCACATTTTCATACTTTATCAGAAAAATATTAACTTAAAAATAACCTAAGGGCAGATTTAAAATATTACTATATCCAAGCTGTTAGTAACTTGCCAAAGGTGTAATGTATCCTAGTCATTAACTTCTATCAGGTACAGATAATATAGTATATTCTATACTTATAATGCATAGAGACAAGAGAAACCTTCAATATTGAATTTCTGCCTTTGAATGTTTAAGCAGAAATGCAAATATGTAACATTTCCTAGCTGCTGAATGTGGTGAGAGTTCTTGTATCAGCAGGAGTTTGAGATTTTATACTGATTAAATTTGAATAAGAGGGTAACAGCAGGAAGTTGTGACCTCAGGAAGAATAGCAACAGCATGGGGACAAGACTGGATTCTAAGGAATGTGTTGGAAGACTTTTCAACATAGCATTCTGGTCCAAGTAAACTCAGTGTTGTTCATCTATTTATCAAGACAAATCATTTTTCTGTATTTTTAAAATAATTTATTGCTAGTTTACTTGGGAGGTGTGCTTAATCTCTGCAAACCTAGGTAGAAAATTAGTCTGAAGCTTCAGAAAAATGCACTGCATTGGGTGTGAACACAAGCCCTGGTCAGGGGTCAATGCTTTGACCTTTAACCTTTTCTTCAAAGATGAGAGCCACCGTCAACTGTCAGGTCACTTTTTTGAGTCACATTAACATCATCATTATCAGTTCTTTCAATCTGTTAAGACCTCTGTATTTTCCCAGTTTAATCCTTTGGACAATTCCATTTTGAGAATAACTCATCAGGGCAGGACTAATGAATCTGGCTGCCTGTCTCGGGCTCATCTGGTTTTAGGTCATACTTCACTTTCTTTGAAAGGAAGTGATTGGCTTGGGTAAAATGAACTGGAAGGACCTGAAGCAATGCCAGCTACATTTCAAGGTAATTCTATTCAGATTTCAGAACAACAATAAGTTTGGGTCTCAGATCAGATGACAAATTTGGAACTACTGTTTAGAAATTATTGTGAGCAATGTTACTGTCTAAATACTTTGCATTCTTGTATCAAATTTCTTTCTTCACTAATTTAATATAGATATTAAGCAATTTGATTTAAATGATTAACATCTAAATTGAAAACGGGAGGTATTTCTTACATGCCTACAAAATATCTCAATTTTATATTTTTAACTTGCGGAAAGATTTTCAATCTTTTGTATAAATGCATGGAAACACACATACATATTTTACTTACTTACAGATGCATTTGCAGGAATACTCTTAGATTTCTTCACTTGTTGGTCAGCTACATTACATCATTTCTTACCAAGTCCTTCTCTTGCTTTAAAATCAGATACTGGGAAAGGCAGAGGAACAAGCCAAGTTGATTTTCGAGTTCCTTCATTTCCTTCATTTCTGTTGTCCCCATTCTTCAAGGATCTGCACTATACCACCTGAGGAATTATAGAGAAGCTGTATCATATATCTGATTGTTCCATTGGTTAACAAGAGAATATCATTTTTGATAGTTCAACTGTACACTTTTTAAACATTATTCATGAAACTATACAATAAAATTCAAAAGAAGCTTCTCTAGCAGTTTCAGCAAAACTCCACTATTCCACTTGACAGAAATACCACAGTTCTACTTAGTGATAATCACTAAAAGTTTATGCTGAATTCAGTCTGAGCAGCAATTTTGTTCCAGAAATGTCCCAATAAATGGTCCTTCAAGGAGTGAAGTAGTTTGCAGCCTCTGTATGAAATCAACTGGATAGCAAAAAGTGGTTTGTTAAGCATATGACCGAGTTTGTATGATCTTATCTACATACACAGATTTGTTATAATGGCTTGGCCTATGGGTAACCTAAAAAGTATCCTTTTGAGGCCGTGAAGGGGATTTATTGACATGCAGATTACATGCTGCAAATCACCACAGTTCACCATGGTGCTATCGAGACCATTAAAATCAGCGGTAGACTGTTTCTTTATGTTTTTAATTATTGTCCATTTCCTAGTTGAGTGGTGCTGAAGAGGATAAAACATTCTGAATGTTTTTATTTAACATGAAATAAAACAGCATCTATTTTTACAATCTATGCTTTTTATTAAATGTTTAAAAATTTATTAATTTGTCGGATGTGGGTGTTGCTCGCTGAGCCAGCATTTATTGCCCATCCCTAGTTGCCCTTGAGAAGGTGGTGGTGAGCGGCTTTCTTGAACCGCTGCAGTCCACCTGCTGAGGGTTGACCCACAATATCATTAGTGAGGGAATTCCAGGATTTTGACCCAGTGACAGTGAAAGAACAGCGATATATTTCCAAGTCAGGATGGAGAGTGACGTGGCGAGGAACTTGAAAGGGGTGGTGTTCTCATGTATTTGCTAGCCTTGTCCTTCTAGATGGAAATGGTTGTGGGTTTGGAAGGTGCTGTCTGAGGATCTTTGGTGAATTTCTGCCAACGAGCATCGGTGGTGGAGAGGATGGATACTTGTGGATTTTTAACAAACTATGTATTCTATCATCGATTATTTATTTACTGAGATGTACCATACTGGATACAGTATTTTGGTGAGATCAACAAAGTAAAACAGTGTAGGCTGTTTGGGCTCAAAAAGCACTAAGGAAGTTGTTTCACAACCCTAGTCTGCACATGTCCATGGGGCACACAAGTGTTAATCACTCTCAGCTGAATATGGATTCAGCAGCAGACTGGGACACCATCAGAAGAGCTTTGTAACCAATGTTAAGGTGCAGCCCTTTTGACCTCTACTACAGGATCTTTGGAAATGTTGTACCTAACTTTGCAGCTTTTATAGTGAGCTCTGACATATATTCAAGGAGGACAAAGGGTCTGATACACAAAACATATGCAAGCTGTGACTGATGTGACTCTGGGTCACGGTAATGCTAATAGCAATCTACCAGCACACAAAATCTGCTCAAATGACTAACTGCACTGCTAAAATAATTTACACTCCTCTTCAAACATAACCAAGCTCCCTGAGTTGCCTGCATCCTACAATATCGAGCCAACAAAGTCTGAAGCAGATGTAGTTAGTTGCACCAACCCAAAGTCTGTCCAGCCTTTCTGGGTACCTGCAAAGTCTTGTGACACCAAGGGACCTTAGGCACCCACATGCAGGAAGTCTAGTTCCAAAAGCCAAGCCAGACCCCACACTGAAGTGCAGGGGAACGACAAGACAGTACAACACCACAATACTGGCTGCAAGGAAAGTGTCAGGAAGATACACAAACCCGTCAAAGAGTTTCGGACTCAACCAAGCAAAAGGCAAATTTCAAAAGATGACTAAGTTTTCCATATTATTAACCTCACACACCATGTTGATGATATAAGGCAATCAGAAGTTTTTACTACCACTAATATCACATGTCCTGCAAATTCTGAACAACATACACTTAAAGCCAAAATCTACGTGGTAGTTGATGCCAACAGATTACAACTACGCCTTCTGAAAGACATGGACTTCAGCAAATGCTCCATGGTTTAGCCTAGGAGAGATAGTCTGACAGCATATAGCAGATCTCCAATCCCATGCTGTGGCAGAATACACAAGCTCATTTTAGCTTCTTGAAATCTGGTGAGGGGACTACCAGTATAGCCACAATTCATAAAATTCAAACCACACCCTCTGTGGTAGAACAGACCACAATTGATTCAGTCAATGACCTGCAAGGTACCAGAATGATTACATCTACACACTCAGCAGATTACCTAATTCATACAAAGACCACAATATTCCTCTTGAATTACATATTAATGTCTAGATTATGAAATTGAAGACATTCTCAATGTTGATCTGGTTTTGTCTGGAGCCTGTGCAATCAGTTGCAATTGCCAATTGCCAAACACGAGCAACTATATAAGTTGTAAATGATCATTATCCAGTGATGCCTGACATTGTTAAAGAAGAGCTGAAAAATGTGTTGCTGGAAAAGCGCAGCAGGTCAGGCAGAATCCAAGGAGCAGCAGAATTAATGTTTTGGGCATAAGCCCTTCTTCAGGAATGTTAAAGAAGAACCTGAGAAGATGTGTTCATTTTGGCCATACAGAGATGAACTTGGTATATCACAAATCATTTTGAAAAGCAAATACGTCCTAATACCAATGCTTCTTAGAATCATTTCCATGTTACATCAGGGACACATATGAGCGTATGAATTACAAATAGGAGGAGGCTATTCAGCCCCTCAAGTTTGCACCACCATTCAATAAGATCATGGCTGTTCTGATTGTAGCCTCAAATCCACATTCCCAGCTACTCCTGATAATCTTCCAACACTTTGCTGAATAAGAATCTATCTACCTCCACCTGAAAAATATTCATCGACTTTGCTGCCAATGCCTTTTCAGGAAGTGAGTTTCGCACATTCATGGCTATCTAAGATAAAATCTCTTAGATAATCGCTATCTCAAATGGGTGAGCTCTGTGTTTAAACAGCAACCCCTGGATCGTGATTTTTTTTCTACCCCAAACTGCTTCCACATCTTGGTTTCCTGAATCTTGGCCATGTCTCTCTATTGTATTAGCACTGTTAATGATTAACTGAGCCACCTTCCACCCTTTCTTACTTTCCTGACTCTTCCACGTTCAGGTCTCAGTCCTTGTCATTATTGCAGCTATGTCTCTGTACTGGATACCAGACTGTATTCTACTGGCACTTTGAATTGCTCTGTTTCATTTTTAATGTAATGTGTATTTGGATACAGAACCTTTATTTTTATCCTTTTACTTTGTTTGTCAATTCTAGTCTTATCTGTTGGTTAAGTCTTAAATTCATACTCTCTGTCCCATTCTGTTTACCATTGGTCTGTTTACCATTTCCCTGATTAATATATTTCTTTTTGATCTTTCTGCACTTTTTGGTTTGCCACACCTTCCTATGTTTGATCCCTTGCCCCCATTATTCAGTTTATTCAGAATTTTAAGAGAAATGTATTTGTGGGCTGTGTGGGGTTCGGGGACCATGAGGTGGAAAGCTGTGGAGGAAAAATCTCCAGAGGACACAATACAGTGACAATCCTGGAAACATCAACGCCATGTTCAGGGGCGGAGTCATGAAGCAGTGGGGGAAATCAGAGGAAATGTCTGTGAACTGGTATTCAGCCTCTGCAAAAACGTATTAGCATCTTAGAACAGTTTAAGAATGGCAGAATGGATTATGAGTCAAAGTTGCAGCAGGTAGAAGTTCCTGCATGCTAGTTTGGGCCTGAGCAAACTGGTCTGTGGCTCAAACTTTAGGAGCTGGAAACTGAACAACAAGAGATGTGAAGTTGTGAAAATTATTAGGGATGAGAAGACTTGTATAAACATTAAGAGATTCTCTTTTTTTTTCATTTCTCTGCTGTGAATTTTAAGTATGTAGTGTTTATGATTCTGAATGCCATTTGACTGAGCTTAATTGTCATTACACCTCAGATGGGAGAAAGTTTGAAATCTTCTAACACTGACTACGAATTCATTGGTAAGAAGTGGAAGAATCTCACTAATCATACACATGCTGCTGCCCCCCTGCACCGTTTTAAAACCTATTTTTAAAGGATCATGAAATACGCAGGCATCAGTCAGATTAGATCAACTCACTTGGCTTTAAACTTTTCTGATTTTCTGCAAGGGTTTGACCATTTTGCACTGATGTTGCTGAAGTAAAGAAGTAAAAACTTTACCCCCATAAAACTATTCTTGAGCAACACAGAAATCCAACATCACTGCTGAAACTTTGATGTTGCTACTGGTTAATCTAAACTGTACTTTAGATCTAAACCTATTTTGTAATGTTTGGATTCAGTTATAAACTCTCTACCTTCCAGTTACCAAATGTTTAAACCATTTTTATGAAAAATGCATGAACAATAAAACTTATGTTGAATGTATTGAGGCATTTTCAAAGGTATGGCGCTACATAAAACATTTCAGGAAATATTCATGACCTTGAGAAGTGCTGCAGATTTCAGTGTCTTTGTAAAGATGCGAACACATCTAAATAGCAAGTGAGTGTTCAAAGGCAATCAAGAAGGAAAGTTTGTAGCTTTAAAGCACAGTTTAGATTAACCAATAGTAACATCAGAGTTTCAGCAATGATGTTGGATTTCCACATTGCTTGTTAAGCTCTGATCTCCAGCATCTGCAGTCCTCACTTTCTCCTAGCTTTCTTATGAGTGGAAGGATTGTGGATTAGCTGTTACTCCATTGCAGTACTGTGGGAGTACTGCACTGTCAGCTGTAATGCCTTTTGGATTGATAAAGTTAAAAATCACAGGACACCAGGTTAAACTCCAACAAGTACTTCAACGCGAGGAGCATCCGAAATAAAGTGGGTGAACTGGCAGCGTGGGTTGGTACCTGGGACTTCGATGTTGTGCCCAGTACAGAGACATGGATAGAGCAGGGACAGGAATGACTGTTGCAGGTTCCGGGATTCAGATGTTTCAGTAAGAACAGAGAAGATTGTAAAAGAGGGGAAGGTGTGGCATTGTTGATCAGGGACAATATTACAGTTGTAGAAAGGATGTTTGGTGACTCGTTAACTGAAGTAGTATGGGCTGAGGTTAGAAACAGGAAAGGAGAAGTCACCATGCTAGGAGTTTTCTATAGGCCTCCGAATAGTCCCAGAGATGTAGAGGAAAGGATAGCAAAGATGATTCTCGATAGGAGTGAGAGAGGCAGGATAGTTGTCATGGGAGACTTCAACTATCCAAATAGTGACTGGGATCACTACAATACGAGTACTACAGATGGGTCAGTTTTTGTCCAGTATGTGCAGGAGGGCTTCCTGACACAGTATGTAGACAGGCCAACAAGGGGCGAAGCCACATTAGATTTGATACTGGGTAATGAGCCTGGCCAGGTGTTAGACTTGGAAGTAGGTGAGCACTTTGGAGACAGCGATCAAAATTCTGTCAGGTTTACTTTAGTGATGGAAAGGGATAGGTGTACTCCACCGAGCAAGAGTTACAGCTGGGGAAAGGGAAACTACAATGCAATTAGGAAAGATTTAGGAAGCATAGAATGGGGAAGGAAACTGCAGGGGATGAGCACATTAAAAATGTGGAGCTTATTCAAGGAAAAGCTCCTGTGTGTCTTAGATAAGTATGTACCTGTCAGGCAGGGAGGAAGATATAGAACACGTGAGCCATGGTTTACTAAGGAAGTAGAATCCCTGGTCAAGAAGAAGAAGAAGGCTTATGTTAGGACAAAATGTGAAAACTCAGGGCACTTGAGGGTTACAAGGAAGTCAGGAAAGACCTAAAAAGAGAGCTCAGAAGAGCCAGGAGGAGACATGAGGAGTTGTTGGCGGATAGGATCAGCATTAACCCTAAGACTTTCCATAGGTATGTCAGGAATAAAAGAATGACGAGAGTTAAATCAAGGCCAATCAAGGATAGTAGTAGGAAGTTGTGTGTGGAGTCAGAGGAGATAGGGGAAGCACTAAATAAATATTTTTCGACAGTGTTCACTATAGAAAATGAAAATGTTGGCGAGGAAGATACAGAGATACTTGCATCTAGACTAGAAGAGATTAAGGTTCACAAAGAAGAGATATTAGAAATACTGCAGAGTGTGAAAATAAACAAGTCCCCTGGGCCGGATGGGATCTATCCGAGGATCCTCTGGGAAGCAAGGGAAGAGATTGCCGAGCCTTTGGCATTGATCTTCAAATCATCATTGTCTACAGGAATAGTACCTGAGGACTGGAGGATAGCAAATGTGGCTCCCTTGTTCAAAAAGGGTAGTAGAGACAACCCTGGTAATTACAGACCAGTGAGTCTCACTTCAGTTGTTGGTAAAGTGTTGGAAAAGGTTATAAGCGATAGGATTTATAACCATCTAGAAAAGAATAATCTGATCAGGGACAGTCAGCACGGTTTTGTGAAGGGTAGGTTGTGCCTAACGAATCTTATTGACTTTTTTGACAAAGTGACCAAACAGGTAGAAGAGAGTAGACCAGTTGATGTGGTGTATATGGATTTCAGCAAGGCGTTCAATAAGGTTCCCCACAGTAGGCTATTATACAAAATGCGGAGGAATGGGATTGTGGGAGACATAGCAGTTTGGATCAGTAATTGGCTTGCTGAAAGAAAACAGAGGGCTGTATTTGATGGAACATGTTCATCTTGGTGTCCAGTTACTAGCGGCGTACCGCAAGGGTCGGTGTTGGGTCCACTGCTGTTCGTCACTTTTATAAATGACCTGGATGAGGGCTTAGAAGGGTGGGTTAATAAATTTGCGGATGACACTAAGGTCGGTGGAGTTGTGGATAGTGACGAAGGATGTAATAGGTTGCAGAGAGACATAGATATATGCAGAACTGGGCTGAGAGGTGGCAAATGGAGTTTAATGTGGGCAAGTGTGAGGTGATACACTTTGGACGGAGTAGTCAGAATGCAATGTACTGGGCTAATGGTAAGATTCTTGGGAGTGCAGATGAGCAGAGAGATCTCGGTGTCCATGTTCACAGATTCCTGAAAGTTGCCACCCAGATTGACAGGGTTGTTAAGAAGGCATACAGTGTTTTGGCCTTTATTAATAGAAGGGTTGAGTTCCGGAACGAGGAGGTTATGCTGCAGCTGTACAAAGCTCTGGTATGGCCACACTTGGAGTATTGTGTACAGTTCTGGTCACTATAAGAAGGATGTGGAAGCTTTGGAAAGGGTGCAGAGGAGATTTACTAGGATGTTGCCTGGTATGCAAGGAATGCCTTACGAGGAAAGGCTGAGGGCCTTGAGGCTGTTCTCGTTAGAGAGAAGACGGTTGAGAGGTGACTTAATAGAGACATACAAGATAATCAGAGGGTTAGATAGGGTGGACAGGGAGAGCCTTTTTCCAAGTATGGGAACAGCAAACACGAGGGGACACAACTTTAGTGAGGGGAGATAGGTATAAGACAGATGTCAGAGGTAGTTTCTTTACTCAGAGAGTAGTAAGGGTATGGAATGCTTTGCTTGCAATAGTAGTAGATTCGGCAAGTTTAAGTGCATTTAAGTCATCATTAGACAGGCATACGGACATGGAATAGTGTAGGTGGGATGGGCTTCAGATTAGTATGACAGGGTGGCGCAACATCGAGGGTTGAAGGGCCTGTGCTGTGCTGTGATGTTCTATGTTCTATGACTATAGGATTCTTGCCAAGAAATCCAATGGGATCATTGAGAGAAACCACTTTATCAAGTGTGTTCGTAAAATGTGGAATTTCATGTGATGATTAAATTGGATGTATTTAAAGGGACACCAATGAGTTATGCTGTTAGGGAAGATATAAGAAAGGGCTTTTGTCCGAAATACAATTTTACTAAAAAAAAGTTTATTTGGAAGTACTTCCAAATCAACTTGTTGAATTGTAACCTGGTGTTGTGTGATTTGTAACCTTGTCCACCCCAGTCCAACGCTGGCACCTCCTCATTTTGGACTGATGCAAGAATGAGGTTTTGTTTGATTTTTCAAGTGTACATAAAAGATGCAAAACCATACTTGATGAAGAGCAGGGGAGATAGTTCTGTTGCCCTGGACAATATTTCTCCTCAACCAACATTCCTAAGTCAAATCATCTAGACATTTTCATTCTGGACATTTTTGTTCATGTGTGCTTGCTGTGCACAAATTGGCTGCATGCTTTCTAAATTACAATAATGAATATGATTCAAAAGTATTCACTTGGTTGCAAAGTACTTTTTGGCCTTCTAAGGTCATGGAATACTATTTAATATAAGTATCTCTTTTATTTATTTCCATTAGGAAATAAATTATTAGAAACAATTACATATCTTTTGCTGTAGTTCATTGAAGGTGTTTTGTTTGTGATTATGCAAAATAAATTGAGCAGAAACATAAGCGGTAACCTAACTAGTCTAATTTCTGATGCGGTTCAGCACAACTTCCCAACACAATCTTGAGTGGACCTCCGCACTGTATATATGTGCATTGTTGCATGCTGTCTTATAATGTCACATAGATGGGTGATGTTGTTAGAGCAGGTAAAACAGATTAAACGTTTATCTAAGCTTATTAGTTCTGAATGGATACAAGATTACTTTAAAGGATAGAGAAATGAAAGCAGAATGCGGGAGTCTACCGATAAGCATTTCAATGCGGTGCAGAACATTTGTTATTTTGCCTCAATTGATTTTTTTTTGCGCTGTTTGAATCCTCCTGAGCCATGTACCATTCCAGAGATAAAACAACTTAGCTGGCGATCTGTTCAAGGACTGTTGTAATACTGCTCCGTATCCAACTCTAAGGAATTGCACTATTGTACCATGGGATCTTATGGCCTTCGATCCCCTTCTCCCAAACAGAGAAGTACTTTGTTCAAAACATGCCCAATACTCTGAGATCATAAAGCTGCAGTGCAAGGAAAAGTGGATGTCGGATTTAATTTCCCATATTGAAGTGCTTGCCTGATGGCTGCGTTTGATCCTCTTGGAGTTTCTACTTTCTGGGTGATTAATGACCTTTATATTGGAATGCCCATTCTCTTGGTGCTGCATTCTGTCAATGATATCTTGTGGCTGTTCGGACTTGCTTGTTTTAACTTCTTTATCTTTCTTTCTATTTCTGTCTTGGCAATTCATCCAATTTCATTAGTTATTTTTTCCCTTGTTCACAGTTTCTTTATTTTGACACTTCCATCTTTTTAACATCATGGAGAAAACTATAATAGTTTCAAGGTTTGAGCATTTGGTTGGGAGAAGAGCTGTATGTCACAGATATTTGATAAATAATAGAATTTAAGTGGAGGTCCATTTTCTGAGTTCTCCTGGGAAATTCCATTGCACAATTTGAAAGTATATGTAGAGGAAGTGCACAGAGGACAGCTAGAAGACAATAAAATTCCCAGACTCTCATGTCAGTTTTTCTTCTCGTGGTCTTCTTCATTACTTAGCTGCCCAAGTTCCCCAGAGATCATCAGCAATACAAAACTAAAGGATTTTCTGGGTTATTCTATCAATGCCCATGAAGGTGTGGTAACTGAAAATCATGCTAATTGGCAGAATAAGACCCAGGTTTTCGCCATGAGTGAGGTAGTGAAAATGGCAGAAATGTCTGGAAATCTTTGATCTGCCCCAAACAGAGCACTGCCAGAGGAACAGGTGAAATCAAGCTGGGTTTTGCATGTTTGGTGGTGGTAGCTGACCAGCATATTTGCCAGCTGCCTCAATTGAAGAGGGTTTTAGACATTCCTGTAGCTGACTGTGCATATTGGAACTGTTAAGAACAGGACTGAATCTTGTATGTGCATTTGGATAACCACAGTACCCATTTGGAGAGATAGGGTACCTCTTTGGTTGTGGTCCCATGGCACATTTTGCTGAGGGGGAGTGGTCAGGTGCTCTTTGGGGTGTCTAGTACCCTTTTTGGGGGTGGAAGGTGCTTAGGTGCCTTTCAATGGAACATCAAATTCTAGTTAGAAACCAAAAGCACATGAATGTCTGCAAAAAATCAGAAATCCACTGAAACTGTCAAAACTGTCAAAGAACTGGCAAGACTATCAAGAAATTTATATCTGTGAGGCTTATTTTTTAAAAAATCTACATGGAGTTAAAATATTAATTGCTAGGTATTTCAGTGTATCCATTGATATAAACCATTATAGGATTTCTGCTGCACAACTGATTTCCTGCCCTATCATTTTCAAAGTGGGATGCCTATGAAGTGAACAGTTTGCTGCACTGCTTCAAGTGTTTGTACAATAAAAATCTTTGTTTCCATAACAGTTTCATTGAAGAAGATTCATTTCAATGTAGTGCTTTTTCTTTTTATCAACTGGAATTTTTAAAACAGTAATAGCATTAATAGACATGTAATTTTATTTTATGTCTGATTGGCTCCAGAGATTTTCCCATTGCAAATACTAAGGAAGTTGGCACGGAGAGGAAATGGTTAAAGGTGATGGGTGAGAGGTATGGATTGATTTGAGGGTTGAAGAGTGTGGTGCTGGAAATGCACATCCAGTCAGGCAGCATCCGAGGAGCAGGAGAGTCGACGTTTTGAGCATAAGTTCTCCTGCCTCTCGGATACTGCCTGACTGGCTGTGCTTTTCCAGCACCACACTCTTTGACTCTGATCCCCAGCATCTGTCATCCTCACTTTCTCCTAATGGATTGGTATGAGTTGATCATGTTGGTATAGAAAGTATAAGGACCATAGAGATGAATATGGGGCATTGATTAGCATAGGGGGTATGAGGGTATACGGATGATAGGTAAGAGTGACGAGGAGTGGCATAGGGGCTCAAAAGAGCATGGACATGTGCAGAGGGCATTCAGTAACACAGAGTATATGAGGGATACTGGAGGTAAATAGGAGCATAGGTTTGCATTGTAGGTGGGGTGCAGTCATGGGTTTGGCATAGGTGTGAGATGGCATGGATTATCATGGAGGATCATCGGGAATGTGTTTGGAGAAGGGAGGGAATATGAAAGGTGCAATCTGGAAGATTTTGTTCAATTTTTATCTATCTTTCACAGATTCCAGGTACATGGGTGCAGGCCTAGCACTTAGGCCACATCCACAACGAGCAGCCCTGGGTGACCAGCTCGAGTCCCAGGGAACCATGACATGAATGAAATTCCAGGCAGCCAGGCCAGTTTTTCCAAGTTTGCTCCCTTCTCTGCGAATGGAAATTGAGGCTTTTGTCTTTGTTAAGTAGAAATTTAACATTATATTGAAAATAATTTATCTGTGTAAAATGGTCCACCATGCATTTACACAGCACCTTTAATATAGTAAATTATCTCAAGTATTTTAAGGAGATATATTGAACAAAATTTGACACTGAGCCACAGGGTATTTGGACAGGTACCTTTTAAACGTGCACTTAATGGAGGTGAAAAGGCATTAATGTGTACAGAGGGAATTCCAGAATTCAGAGAATAGACAGCTAAAGGCATGGCCACTAGTGAGGAATATGGGAATGCGGAAAAAATCAGAACTGAAGGTGCACAGAGATCTCACACGATTGTAAACTGGAGGAGGTTACTCAGAAGGCAGGGGTGGATGGCATCAGAACACAAGGAAGAAAAGTTTTAAATCAAAGCAATTCCTAATTTCGATGCTACACAGCTCAGCAAACACAGAATAACGGTAAGTGAAACTTGGTGACATTTAAGATGTGAGCAACAGAAATCTGGAGAGTGCACATTTACAGATGATGGTAGGCTGGGAGAATATTGCAACAATGTAAATTCCACGCTATGGTACATATAACATCCCTTTAAAGCTTCCTCAAAGTTTTAACAAAAATCTTAAGCTCAAATATTTCATCACAGTTTGTCAGTTTTTCTCTCATTTCCACAAAAAAAATGTTAAAATTAGTTCATTATTGTGTGAGATCTGATTTTAAACAAAGGCATTCACTATTTTTATTCTTTTTTATGTATCAGTTCTGTGTGGCTTTTCTTGAAATAAATAAAACAGAATTTTGTTTCTGACATGCTAAGGCTCACTAAAATCACCAAATTTGTAAATTTAGCATTCAGATCATGATGTACAATTTACATAAACTGAAACTCTGATACAAAGATTCTGGAAAGTGGTGGTTACCCACAACCTAAAGGATCTATAAAGGAAGGCACAGTAACTGCTTAGAGCTCAGTTCCTGGAACCATCTATACTTCAAACTTCATCAGAATGTGACTTTGTGAAAGGTTACATTGCTACCCTATTTATTCCAGTTTGAATCATTTTACAAATAATTTCTGTTCAGAAGTACCATGTTTAAAGCATTTTAACCTCTCTAACAATTGCATGCAGTGGAAGAAGGCAACCCACTTTAACGAGTCTTACCTAGCAACCATAAGTAGAAAGGAACAGCAGTGGTCATTCAACTCTTCAAGACTGTTCCATCTCTCAATGAGATCTTAACTGATCTGTACCTTAACTCCATCTAGTAACTTGACATGATAACCCTTTGTCCTTGTCTAATAAAAATCTATTGCATCTGCATTTTAACATCCTAGTAAGGAACATCAACCACTCTAGAGATGACAGTAAGGGGACCCAAGTTGCAAATGAAAGCACCTGAGGAAACAGGAGTGAAAATTATGCTTCTCCATCCTTTTACAATTAAGTTATGACTAAAGTGTTGATTAACTACAAATTTGGCAACAAATAACGAGGTTGAATTAGCTTTTAATTTGGAAAGCTTCTAATATCTGATCTATATTCATGGCACAAAAAGTACATAATTCCATGCAGAAGCAGCCAAAATATGTAAATTGAAATAGGAATGCACTGGTAACCAATTTTCTGATCTTGTTTCATTGCCCTAGCTTTTGATATCTGGAGCTAGGATTCTTTATCAGTTTGGAGGACAAGCAGGACTTTGGAAAAACATGCTTCGTTGCAAATTGGATGCAACACTTCCCATTGCTCTCTGAGTTAGCAATCCCTCTCTGTCTTAGTTACCAATTACAGCTATACAACTGTGAGAAAGTGTTCAGTAACTTCAAACAATTGCTCATTTAACTGACAAAAGAGTCACTGTGGGCCATATAAAAGCACTTCTTGGTGGTTGGTTTCTCAGCTATGCTATTAGAAACCTTTAGAGCAACTTCTCTGTCTGCCATCTAACCAAAGGTAACATGCAGAACAGGAAGGCTGATAGAAAAAGGAAGGGCAGAAACCAAAATCATTAATCAAGGAAGTGGCTCAGTGGCTATCATTGCTACCTCACAGTGGTAGGGACCTGAGTTTGATTCCAGCCTCTGGTGGCTGTCTATGTGGTGTTTGCATATTCTCCTTGTTTAAAGTTTGGGAGAAGATTTGTAGCTCGGGTGCTCGTTGTTGTGGTTCTCTTCACCGAGCTGGGAATTTGTGTTGCAAACATTTCGTCCCCTGTCTAGGTGACATCCTCAGTGCTTGGGAGCCTCCTGTGAAGCACTGCCACTATAAATGCCGGAGGAAACACCGGTTTCTACCCACAGTCCAAAGATGTGCAAGTATGTGATTGGTCATGTTAAATTGTTCATTGTGTCTAGGAATGTGCAGACAAGATGGGTTAGTCATGGGAAATGCAGGGTTACAGGTGGGTCTGGGTGGAATGCTTTTTGGAGGGCCAGTGTGACTCAATGAGTCAGATGGCCATTGTAGGGGTTGTATGCAATAGGAACTCCCATTTTCAATAAATTATGGGCATTGTCCATCATTTTAAGGACTTCACCCAGTAATTTCATTTTCAAAGTTTGGGAGAAGATTTGTAGCTCGGGTGCTCGTTGTTGTGGTTCTGTTCGCCGAGCTGGGAATTTGTCTTGCAAACGTTTCGTCCCCTGTCTAGGTGACATCCTCAGTGCTTGGGAGCCTCCTGTGAAGCGCTTCTGTGATGTTTCCTCCGGCATTTATAGTGGCCTGTCTCTGCCGCTTCCAATTGTCAGTTCCAGCTGTCCGCTGCAGTGGCTGGTATATTGGGTCCAGGTCGATGTGTTTGTTGATAGAATCTGTGGATGAGTGCCATGCCTCTAGGAATTCCCTGGCTGTTCTCTGTTTGGCTTGCCCTACAATGGTAGTGTTGTCCCAGTCGAATTCATGTTGCTTGTCATCTGTGTGTGTGGCTACTAAAGATAGCTGGTCGTGTCGTTTCATGGCTAGTGTACAAAATCCCATGCAAGGACTACACAAAACACTACATAGGACAAACAGGAAGACAGCTAACAATCCGTATCCATGAACACCAACTAGCCACGAAACGACACGACCAGCTATCCTTAGTAGCCACACACGCAGATGACAAGCAACATGAATTCGACTGGGACAACACTACCATTGTAGGGCAAGCCAAACAGAGAACAGCCAGGGAATTCCTAGAGGCATGGCACTCATCCACAGACTCTATCAACAAACACATCGACCTGGACCCAATATACCGGCCACTACAGCGGACAGCTGGAACTGACAACCGGAAGCGGCAGAGACAGGCCACTATAAATGCCGGAGGAAACATCACAGAAGCGCTTCACTGGAGGCTCCCAAGCACTGAGGATGTCACCTAGACAGGGGAAAAAACGTTTGCAAGACAAATTCCCAGCTCGGCAAACAGAACCACAACAGTAGATTAGATTAGATTACTTACAGTGTGGAAACAGGCCCTTCGGCCCAACAAGTCCACACCGCCCCGCCGAAGCGCAACCCACCCATACCCCTACATCTACCCCTTACCTAACACTACGGGCAATTTAGCATGGCCAATTCACCTGACCTGCACATCTTTGGACTGTGGGAGGAAACCGGAGCACCCAGAGGAAACCCACGCAGACATGGGGAGAATTGCAAACTCCACACAGCCTGAGGCGGGAATTGAACCCAGGTCTCTGGCGCTGTGAGGCAGCAGTGCTAACTACTGTGCCACCGTGCCGCCCCCAAGTAATTTCATTTTTGACAAATTAATACAATGGGTCAATGCAGACTCCAGTATCAGGAAAGAAATCAAGAAGGAAAATGCTGTATAAACACCTGATTAAGGATTCAGATGATATGTCAAATTAGTGATTAAACAAGCAATAGATACCTGGGAAAAAAACTGTCTGATAAACTGCAGCAACTAAGTCCAAGCAATTTTTATGCATCTTAACGACTGACTGTGTGGAGTTTGCACATTCTCCCTGTGTCTGCGTGGGTTTCCTCCAGGTGCTCCGGTTTCCTCCCACAGTCCCAAAATGTGCAGGTTAGGTGAATTGGCCATGCTAAATTGCCCGTAGTGTTAGGTCAAGGGGTAAAATGTAGGGGAATGGGTCTGAGTGGATTGTGCTTCGGCAGGTTGGTGTGGACTTGTTGGGCCAAAGGGCCTGTTTCCACACTGTAAGTAATCTAATCTAAAGAAGTGTGCAACTTCAACCACAACGTTTGTTCAGCTCTAAGAAATTACACAGCCCAAGCCATTTCCTCTTCCTCCAAAAAAAACATATGCTGTGTTAAACCCCCACCTTCTCCTTCAATAGGTAATTCATTATCCATCCGGGCTGTAGCAGTTGCTTTGTCCCAGGTGAATAAAGATAGTGGGAGAATAAGTTTTCTTTTACAAAGGTGAGACCAATACTCCATGATGTGGAAGTTCCGGCATTGGATTGGGATGGACAAAATCAGAGGTCACATGACACCAGGTTATAGTCCAACAGTTTTACTTGAAACCACAAGCTTTCAGAGCGTTGACGAAGGAGCAATGCTCCGAAAGTTTGCAATTTCAAAAAAACCTATAACCTGGTGTCATGTGATTTCTGACTTTGAGACAAATAAGGGCTGAGCATTCCTCTCTGGATAAAGATTGGTACTGGAGATCTGTATTTTCATATCATTAAAGAGCTGACAAGCTAGATTAAGGACTTAGTTATGATCGAGGTCAGGTTTTAAAAAATCTGTTGCACTTGAAAAGGCTCTTTAGGTTGTGCCGGTATTGAAACAGTCGTTTGGGAAATCTCAAATGATTTGAGCATTGGCTGTGCTATGTTTATGCAATATTTCAAGTTCATCAAAGGTAATTGAATAAAGTTTTGCTACCTGCTAGTTTTTAATATCAACAACTTGCATTTTTATAACACTTTTAAAACTACAGAGTGCTTTACAGAACAAAAAAAGTCACAGAATGAAATGAACAGACATATGGACAGATGGTCAAAGAGGTAATTGTAAAAAACACCTTCATTCAAATGCTACCACCCAGATGTTACGCAGGAACAGAGGAACCTTAAGGTACATATTCATAAATTAATGAAAGTAGCAAGACAAGATGATATGTCAAGTAAGAAAGGACATGGGCTACTTGCCTTTTCACTAAAGGCTATGAAGAAAAAAAATGAAATTAGAGGAAAGTTCTGTGAATTCTGGAGATATGAAATAAAAACAGCAAGGAAGGGAAAATCAGCAAGTCTGGCAGCATCTGTGCAGGTAAAGAAAGAATTAACATTTTGAGTCCAAAGGAGAGACATACTGTGAAAGGGAGGTGGAGGTGATTGATCTGGACTCAACTCAACCCTTTCTCACTCAGCATGTCAATTTAACATTGGATGGGCTTGCTGAGATGGTCTTTTAATATGTCACATTCTTGACAATCCCATACAGGGTCCTGCCATTGATGGATTTTGCATCTAGATTTCAACTGGCTTTGGCCTCAAGATCTTGGAGCAATGATTCAGACAACATATAGCGCTGAGTCTGCTCAGCCATAGATAACATGAGTGAAAAGGTGATAAAATTGGGAGAATCATGTGAGTTTGACAATAAGGAGATTCCAAATGATAACAGGACAAACTGTTATTTTCCAACCAACCATGAAGTGACGACATGAGATTCTCATCTATGAACAGTAAGAGGTCAATTTGCAAGCATGAGCATATATTGACATCTCATTATTACATCATCTCCCTTCACTTAGATATAGTTTCCCGTTCTCTCACCTGCTGGATGGAAACTAGATGTCAACCATTCATGACATGAAAATCATTCTGGTTACCCCAGTTCACTGCTGGTTCCTCTGACCCTTCATCTTAGACACAAGTGTATGTATGTTTCAGAGACATCAACTATATACACTCCCAATGGAGTCCAATGGGGATCCAGATTCGTGTCAGCAAAGTGGAATGCCAATTACCCTCTGCTTGACATGTCTGGGGTAATTGACAGAGCCATGCAGGGTAGTTCCAGACTGCTCAATTTGGTACGTGTCTATGCTTTAAAGATGGCACCGATGCATTGGCCAGTACTTGCATCTCTGGTGAGTGGGGACACACAACAGGGGGTCAGGGTTGGGTGGGTGGGTGCGGTGGGGTACAGAGAGTCATGATGCATTGGTATTGAGGTGAATTTGGGAAAATCACATGGGAAAACTAGCTAGACCTCACAGGGAGAAACCTTCCATGAAACTTGCTAAAAGTAACATATAGCTGACTTTGCTAAAGTTCACCCCTTAATTCTGCTCCCCAAGGTGTTTCTATGACTCGTTTTAGCAAATAGGGCGTCCCTGAGGTTTCTGAAGAAAGATCACTGGGCTCCACATGTTAACTCTGCTTTATGTCCAAACCTGCAGAGTTTGTCCAGTCGTTTCTCATTCGTCACTCAGATTTCATTCAGTCATTTGTCCATTGCATCAGCAGTACCTTTGTTTTTATTTTAGTCCTTGAAGATTGTTGATCCTACTCTTAATCTGGTTTGGGTTTGACAATAAGTAGAGCATACCCCAACTTCATATTCAAGAGTTTGTAAATATTTCACACAGAGAGTGGTACATGTATGGAATGAGCTGCCAGAGGATGTGGTGGAGGCTGGTACAATTGCAACATTTAAAAGGCATTTGGATGGGTATATGAATAGGAAGGGTTTGGAGGGATATGGGCTGGGTGCTGGCAGGTGGGACGAGATTGGGTTGGGATATCTTGTCAGCATGGATGGGTATATGAATAGGAAGGGTTTGGAGGGATATGGGCCGGGTGCTGGCAGGTGGGACGAGATTGGGTTGGGATATCTGGTCAGCATGGATGGGTTGGACCGAAGAGTTTGTTTCCATGCTGTACATCTCTATGACTCTCTCAGTGCACAGGTTGGACTGCAGTCTGGTGCAGTTTGCAACTAAGCCTGAACAGCCTTGGTGTCGCTCCTTTGCAGCGGTTCAGCAGCTTTCTGTTGAGGCTGTGATTGGTTCTCTCGGGGTGATGTCGCTTGGATCTCCGTGTTTTGATGCCTGGCCACGGCTTGTGTGTTGCTAGAAATCTTGGAGGCGTTGAGCTGAATGAAACCTCAGCTCCCAGACGTTCATTGCGACGCGGACAGAGGCTGTGCAATTACCCCGTCGCCTGAAATCACAAGTCAGCGGGACTCAGAAAGTAAAAGACAGAGAGAAAAGCAAGAAAAACACAATTGTCAGCTCCCACCTAGTGCACGAGTTGAAAAAGTGGAAGCTACTTGTACCGAGAAAATGAACTGAATTCCCCATCGTATCGGACTGTCTGCAAGCTTCACTTTGCTGTGACTGATACGTGGGAGGTTTTGTTTTTAATTCTGTATTTCGAGAGCCCGCGACCGGTGGTGAATGCCCGAGACTACAATGATGAACCGCAAAGGGATGGTGGCCAAGATTTTGTCCCGAATAAGGACCGACTCTTTCCACAGTAATTACACTCTCCTGGGAAAAGAACTGGGAAGGTAAGGGTGAAAGGGATCCACCCGTCGGAAGCTCAGGTCTATCGATATTTCTTCCAGTCAGACCATTTAGTACATACCTGTGGTGCCCGAAATCCGACCTGACCGATTGCTGTAAATAAATCGCTGGGATGTATAAATAAATATTAGCAAGATGTATCGATGTTCAGTTGTGGGGGAGGACAGGAGTCTATACCAAAGGGTTAATTAATGACGACTTTTGGGGGGAGAGTGGGTATGGGTATGTTATGCACGAGTGGGCATTGTTTCTGAATTGAAGTTTTTTGGCGAACGCAAATGAAAGGGTTATTTTTCTAGGTTGGTCTTCAAAGGGTTAAAAAGGGACTGCAGTATGAGGCGCCTGGAGAAGTTGCACGGGGTTAACTTTGCACTGTAGTGCCAGTAAATGTAATCACCAGTTCAGAGTCTTAATTGTTGTTTAGCATTTTGCACAGCCGTAGGTAGTGAACATTTTTTAAAAAACAAGTAAAGCACCACAGCTACATTTAATCATAGCTCAACATTGAACCAGGATGCAAGCAAGCATTGAGGAAAATAGAGACTCTGGTCACTTTATGACTGGATAAATGCAATTTTTGAGAGCAACCTTTTACATAATCATCCCTGGTATTATCAGACTTCAGAGAATATGTATTTTTTTTTAGATTAAATGCAACAAAGAATATAAATGTAACTATTTTTGCTCATGGCAGACTTACCCCTTCCATCCTTAGCAATAGTCAGTCAGATTGTTTTTCGGTGAAGGCAGTTTTTTAGATGGGTGGTCAAGTCAGTGACATTAAGCCTGCAGTATTTAGGAGCACATTTTTATTGGTGTTGTGTGTTTTGTATCTCTATTGTACAAGAATTGATGGCTATTTGATTTTAAATGCATAATGTTTTCTTTATATTTGCCTTTTTAGGGAATAATTGCTGTGAATTTGGACATAATTCCTGTTTTCTGCAGATATTTGCTCAGGTGCTGCTCTGTGCACTTGTAATTGCAGTAATTTTCCCATGATTTCAGTCTCTTTGCTGTAACCCCAAGGGTGTTGAATGCCAAAGTCATTTGAGTTCAAATTGATCGAAGTTCTCTGCAGGATATTTGAGTTCACCCAGGTCAGGCTGATTTATCTGCAGACATCCAGACGAAGCTAAACTGCACCTTCAAGTACCTTGAATGATTGTGAGTTTTTAGATCATTCAATCTGAGATGTACTTTAGAAAATCAGGGAATAATGCTTGAGACATGAATTTGTGTATCCCCAAATTAGACACCAATGTCATAGCCTTAATAAATAGACAGCAACCTTTCCCGAAGAAAAAGTGTAATTCAGCAGCACCTCAGATTCCAGTGGTCTGTCTTTTGTCCTGGGATCTGTAAACTAACAATGCAACATTGGTCAGTGTATACCTTATCGATTGTCAGTTTATCTATTGTCTCCTAACCCTTCATAATTAATAGCTGTATATGGATTGACAGCACTGTCTCAAGACTAACTCTGACAAGAAACCTGTTTGAGAATTGGAGAATAGTGATATGAAGCAAGCGTAGGCCATTCAGCCCTTTTGAGTCTGCCCTGCCATTCAATGAACTCAAGGCCGATCTGATAGTGGTAACATTGTATTCCCACCTACCCGGTAACATTTGATCTGTTATTATGTTTATATATTATTATTGTGTTGGGGTAGGAAGGGATGGCTTTGTTGGAAGCCTTACAACAAGTAATGAAAGTTGCATGGTAACAGTTTATCTGGTATTGTTAATATCTCCTCAAGATTTGATTGTCTGAAGTACTGAAACTGAACAGATAAATGACAATAGATAATTATGTAGCCCTGTTTGGAGGATGAGCATGCATTTCCCACTTATACATACTGGGATACATTTGTAGCTCAAAATAAACTGTGTTTGTGATGTCCTTATCTGAGCAAATCTACTCTCTAGTAGAACTTGCAACTCCTTCCCTTACGCTTTCTTCTCACGTTCACGGAAGGTCCGAAGTCTTGCTGGGACATTGTTGCAAATGTGGTGTTCGAACAGTGACCTAGTATCCCATCACATCATTGTTCTTCACCTCGGAGTTGAAGGAGTCAACTATCAGAAGCTGAAAGGCCATGGCATTGAGATAGTTTTCATTTTCACTGCCATCAGCAATCCAATTTGGCAACTTTCAAGACTCTAATCCCGTAAGACCTAGAAGCAGAAATAGGCCATTCAGCCCATTGAGTCTGCTGCTACATTCAATGAGATCATGGCTGATGTGATAATCCTCAACTCCACTTTCCTACCTTTTCTTTATGCTCCTCGACTCCCTTACTGTTTAAAATCTCTGTTTCAGCCTCAACTCAGCCTTGACAGTCCAATGTGGCAAAGAATTCATAACCAACTGAGAGAAGAAGTTCCTCCCTAATTCTGTTCATACATACCAATCAATGTAGTCGGGAAATAGAAGCACAGATTCCTATTAGTATTCAGAACTATTTTGGGCATTTGGAATAATTCAGTGGAAATAATTGTCCAGTTTAAAAAAACAATTCCAGCAATAATTATGTAGTATAAAAGATGTCCTGTCTGCGCATGTCTCTGAAGTGTAAAGGAGGTATAAATGATAACCAGGTAGGATTGACAAAAATAACATGTGGAATAAAATGAGGAAATATCTTAAAATGCAGCATAGACAATTTTTGATCTAACTGTAATGGGAACGTACAGGCAAAACATGGATTCTGCACTTTGTTTTAAAAATGGTGTCGTATTACTTTATTAAAGACCTTCTCAAAATAAGAATTGCATAGCTGGGGTTATCCAGCAGGGTGGTTTTAGATACACCAGTAGCTTTTACAATAACAAAGTATTTTGGAAAGTTTCAAAAATGCTGACCATATTGCTCAGTTTTCCAGGATGACGCACCCTTTAAAACAATTTAAATTTGTATTAAAAAGCTGAAAGTATTCTACTTTTCTGTGCAAACTGAAAAGAAAAACTTAAACGTTATAAGGGTATATATCTCTCTGATTTAAAGTTATTTCCTTGTGGTCAGACTGATTTAATTGCTAATGTGACTGAGCTTGAAGTATAGATTGTCTGTCTATCTCCAAAGCACAGTTTGGAACTAAATCTTTATCCTCCGGTGAATCTCTGCAGTGTTACTTTTGTTGATCTCATTAACGTTCTGAATAAATCTGAGAAAATCTTTCAGAACATCTTACCATAACTTTCTTGTAATTCAGTAAAACCAGAATGTTGCTAAACTAAATAGAGCTTTGACACTTTTTAACCTAAATGTTTGGTGAAGATTACTAATCTGCAGAAGAAATTTGCTGCTGAAGAAGGGAAGGCAGGTATATTTCTGGAGAGTAGCCACTTCACAATAACACAACCTAAGAAGTCTTGCATTGTGCGTCTACAGGATTCCTTCCCATTCTGTGATCCGTATTATCCTCTACACAAGTTCTCTCTGTTGGAGCAATCCCCAGATTGGAATCTGTGGTGACACTGCCAGCTGTCAGCTTAAGATCAGCCACAGATTTGCTGGTTAGATCTGGGCGTTGCGCCAGAACAGCTCCTGTATCTTCCTGCCTCTGACTGCAAAGGCAGATCCTTGTAGATGAAGATGTAAATCAATTAATCTAATTAAAGTAGAATTGTAGCCCTTTATTCAGTCATCTTAGGGATTAAAACAAGTAGCTTATAAAGTTAAGTACAAATCTGTAATATTATCACTAGTACAGTCGATGATTGCTTGCACTAATGTATATTTTTATTAGCTCCCATAGCAGGAAATTAGATTTTCTGCTTTTAGTTAATTTCCCAAAAAATTGACATTTCATATTTTTAACTCCAGTCCTGTCTAGGAACTAAGTAACGCTTTCAAGAACTGGATTAAATGTACTGCATGTGTATTGTCTCTTCCTTTTACTTAATACAGATTTAATCTTGCACATTGTCACACTCTAGTTAGTCCTATTCAGGGCCAAACAAGAGGCACAGATTTTGCTCCTGAAACCTTGCAGATAGGGAACAAAACCTGAAAGAGCCCTATTTAGGCCTTCATTGCAAAATTAGCATCTGTTTTGAAGTTTGCTGCTGCATGTTAGACAGAAGCTGTTTCTGAACATCCTGCTCTTATAAAGCAACCCCCCTCCCCAAATCTCTCCATATTGGGACATGATGTAAGCATTTATTTGCATTTAGGTCTAGTACTGTGTTTGGAATTGCAAAAGAATGTGGAATTAGTTTTCTGGTTTGCTGAGTCTAACATCCTTTTGGAATGCTGAATAATCCAGTACAGTTGACCCATGAGTTGTTCAAGACCTAAAAGATCTGACTTGCCAAAGGGTATGCTGGAAAGTGGAGTTATTAATGAATCCCATGCATAAAAAAAAATTCAGATGCTATCTACTCAGACTGTGATCATGTATACATTTAGTGCTCAAATTTATATTGCCCTTTTCTGTCTCCTTCCCCAATTTGGCTAAGCAAGGTACTTGAGATTTCAAGAAAACCAAAAACACTGTAAATGCACAATGCATTGTTAACCCATGCACAATGACCTTATGAGGAAAACCCCATGCAAAACCAATTGTTCTGCCCACTGCCAGCAGTAGCCTGTTTTCCTGCTTAGTGAGGGAAAGCACTGGGGAAAAAGCATGAGCTGACTGCAGAGTTGGTGGAATGGACAGAGGAGGAACTGCTATTTTCCATCCACCTTGTGAGCTCCCAAAACCACCCGCAGTAGAATTTGGTTCTTTTAGCCACAACGGTGTCAAAATGAACAGGAAATCTGCTTGCTGTTTTTCAGTGCAATGAACAGGAACATGACGCTAATAAAGACGTAGAACTTATTACAAAATCGCAATTGAAATTAAATTGTGGACAGTTGGTACAAAGAGGACAAGATATATAATGTATTTATGTGTTAAGAATACAGATGCAATAAAGTTTCTTCTATACATGGTGGTCGGTTTATCGTGAAATTTCAGCTGAGAATCTGTTGACCACAATCTGTGGCTGTGAGGGAGAAATTGATATGCTGACACCAGACCGACACACCAGCTCGATGCAGATAGTCTGTGGGGGGAAAAAGAAATCTGCTCGATGCTGGCAGGCAAATCGTTTAACACTTCCTCACTGCCCCAGAGCTGAGACCTAAGGAGATCTGTGTCCATAGCCTGGCAGTCTCTTTCATTGTAGCATGTTCATGTTTCGAGTTGAATGCACTCATCACCAGGATTGCTGCTGGGACAAGTCAGCTGAATATTTACATTAAACCCAAAGATTGAAATCCTCTGACAAATATGTTCTTCAGAGCAGTGCAAACTTCTCCACAGATGAACAAAACGCGACAGAGAAATGTTTGAGCAATGTAGGAACTTAAAGAGCATTGTTGTTGGGCTAGGCTTTTTGCAAATGGACTTATTTTCTCTGACAGTGCCTGCCAGAGAGCTCCTGTTGAGTGGTGGTGGAAGGGGTCTGCCTGTTTCCTGATACCTTCTGTTTTCTGTCAGGCCAGTATTTTCCCAAGGTGCTTTCATTTAAAACTCACCCTTTCATTCCTGTGGTGATGGCTCAAACTGTAGTGCAATTCCAAGCAGTTATCAGCTCCTTACATCTTTTCCAAAGCAATCATTTTTCCCCTGTCCCATTAGAGCATGAATCATAATTCTCTCATGCACATAAGATCTCCATCAGGAGTATTTGATTCGTGATTAGGAGTTGGAATATTGGCCATTTTTCCCTTCCACTGCTGGGTGACATTGCGACCAAGAGACAACGCCACAGCTGACCTGGCTCTGATTACTTACCCACTCAGAGACAGAGGAAGTGAAATTAAACTTCAAGATTCAATCATTTTCAGGCTATGCAGTTTCCCATTGACCAGGATGTTGCAAATTATATGTTGCTCCTAATTCTAGTGGAGTCCGTGTGCAATTAATAAACACAGTGTTGAATGCCAAGATTAGGATTCTTGTGGTGCAGTGGTAGTTACCTCTGAGCCAGAAGGTCCAGGTTCAAGTCCCAACTGCTCCAGAGATATCATCACAGCCCTGAACAGGTTAATTGGAAACTATCTTGAATGCAAAAATCATGTCAATCCCTCAGGGATTTTTCTAAGACTTCACATTGATGGTTTTTCCTCTTAATATTTAAAACTTAGGTTATATGAGCTGTAAAGGTTGCCTCCATTAGTACTGTTTTGTGATAAATGCTGTGTCATTAGATCATTCTTTCTAATGGTATAAGAGGTCAGCCCATGATATGTTCCAGGATTGTAATGAAGTACCAAATGTTTTAGTAATGTTGCACTCATTCTCATTGCAAAACTGCAGTCGCTATGTCTTAAACATTATTGAGTCAGTTACTTAGCCAGTTTCCTGTAGAGGGAAATTAAGCAGCAGCTAATCTGTACATTTCAATCATTGACACATAGCTATCCCCACTCTTTGACCTTCTGCCAACCACCTGCATTGAAAATGTCTTGAGGACTCTCTATTGTCGCAGTGTTTGCTTCCCTGCTTGTAATGGATATTTGAAGAGTAGTTGGGGGCTGTTCATCTTGAAGTAAGTTGCAAATACCCTCACAATGCTTCGGGGGAGCATGACCTGAAATAAAAAGGATTAGACTTTTAGTTTTGCCATTCCTGGCACCTTAGTTTTCTTTTCTGAGCGTTTAAACAATACTTCACTCAAATTGAACTCTTTGCGTTGATGACCATGCTAGGGCTCCATGGTTAATGAATTAGGAGGTGTTTTGCTACTGAACTATTTTGATTCTGTTTAGGTCTCGACAACTGGCAACCTTGTCATTTTATGTCAAGTCTAATTTCTGGAACTGTTGATGACTTTAACAAGGTTATTAACAGTAAAAAAAAAGTCACAATTGATATTATTCTTTATCAGGTTTAAACCCCCTTTGTTCAGCTTTTCCAAGGTTTTCAGTGATTTTTTTTTCCATCAAAATTACAATCGAAGATCAGAAAAATCCCTATGGAAAATTTCTCTCTAGAAATCGTAGTGGTGCAAATGGAATTATCAGTTGAAATGCAAAAGTAAAGTTTTGTCAAGAGTTTAATATTCCAGATTTCTGGAAGCTTTAAAATCATATTTAGTGTACAAGATTAAATCCTTTAACTGGTTGGATTAGGACATGTCAACTTTACTGCCTGCAGCTCTCACAAGGGCCTTTTATGCTGTAAGCTACATCAAAGAGAAAGTGCCTGTGTGTGTCAGCAGCAGAAGAGATGCACACGTAGACCACGATTATGTCAAACTGATCACTGTGCCTGTTCAACAGAATTGTGTCGTGACATTGTTAACTAATGACATTAGTGTGCAAGACATATGTATCATTAAACAATTGCCACCAGTGCAGTGGTTTCACAAGGCACAATCAGGACGAGACCAGGCACTAGGACCCAAGAGGTAAAAGGAAGTGGGTATTCTTAGCCTAATCCTTAGACTGCAGGTGGCAATCAGAGCCAGGAGCCAAAGGACAATATAAAAGCAGCTAAAGTTACATCGAGTGTCACTGACCAGTTTCCCTCATTAACCTTCTGACCTTCCTTCAAAAGGAGCCAGACCTTGTGTGCTCCCAATCCAGCTTTATATCTACCAATACCTTCTGTATTTAGTCCTAGGAAACAACTGCAGATCAATTGTGTAAAGCTGGCCGTAATTTAATAGCAATTGCCTTCTTGTAATGTGCAACTTAGAGTGGTGCTTAATTTACCAAATTCGATAAAATAGTTCTAACCAGTCTGAAAATATAAATTGTCATCACACATTTGCAATGGAGGAAGTCACTGCATTGACCTAGAACAGTCAACTCTGTAACCTCTGTTCAAAGTCTGTCATATGAACAGGCTGCAACTGTTAGTTGTGTGTTGTAAAAGTTTTTTGTTCATGTATGTCAGGAAGACTATTCAAAAGGCAAAACTGATTCTTAATCTTTGAAAGGGGGGGAACAGGCAGACGAATGAGCCTAACTGAAGAGGTCTTTCAAAGAGCTGTCACAGATATGATGGTTGAATGGCCTCCTTTGTGCTGTCATTTCTATGATCCCAACCTTGCCTCTGTATAGGAAAACATCATTGGTGATCCTGATATTGCCACATCGATTGTCACATTAAATTTCTGTGTGTGTTATAAATGAATTTTTTAAAAATGTTTTTGGACAGGTTATAATACACTTCTGGGCTGGTGAGACTTTAGCTCAGATGTTCTGGCTCAGAGGTAGGGTATTGCCACTGTAGCATAAGACCCTCTGTTTGCATATTATATCCAATCATGGTAATTGTATTTTAATTTGTCTCAGTAGTATAAATGTGATGTTTTTAAATTTTCACCCCATTGAATCCTGATTGACTCACTAATAAGTTGTGCAGGAACCTTTTCCCAACACTGGGGAAGATACTGGCTTCCCAGAGTTAATCAAACAAATATTCAAACAAAGCTGCTTTAACTATAGGACTATGATATGCTCAGAACATAAGCAATTCAACTTAGCAAATGTACCCTTTCTTGCTCTTGTTAATGAAGTAGGGAGGTGATGGCCTAGTGGTATTATCACTAGACTCTTCATCCAGAAATTCAGCTAATGTTCAGGGGACCCAAGTTTGATTCCCGCCATGGCACATATCTGATGACTTTGAAACTGTTGTCAGAAAAACCCATCTGGCTCACTAATGTCCTTTCAGGAAGGAGATCTGACATTCTTATCTGGTCTGGTCTACTTGTGACTCCAGACCCATAGCAACATGGTTGACTCTCACCTCCCCTCTCAAGTAGCTTAGCAGGCCCCTCAGCTGCATTAATCACTACAAAGTCTCAAAAGAGAAATTAAACCAAAAGGACCGCTAGCATTGACCTAGACATTGGAAAAGACAATGATGGCAGAAATAGCACCTCCTTACCAACATCTGGAGGTTGGTGCCAGAATTGGGAGAGCTGTCTCACAGACAAGTCAAGCAACAGCCTGCCATTGTCTGTAATGTATGATTCAATGAGTATGACCATGTCCCAGCCACCACTATCATCATCCCTGGATATGTCCTGTCCCACTGACAGGACAGATCCAGCAGAGATGGTGACACAATGGTATGTTTTCAGGAAGGAGATGCCCTGGGAGTTGTGAACATTGACTCTGGATCCCATGAAGTCCAATGGCTTCAGGTTATACATGAGCAAAGAAACCTTCTGCTGATTATCATGTACTGTCCTCCCTTGCCTACAACACTCGAAGGATGTACTGGTGGCAAGGGTGCAGAATGTACTCTCGGTGGGGATTTCAGTGTTCATCACCAAGAGTGGCTCAACAGCAGGACTACTGATTGAGCTGGTCAGATCGTAAGGGGCATAGCTGCTAGACTAGGTCTTTGGCAAGTGCTGAGGGAACCAACAAGAGGGAAAAATTTACTTAATCTTATCTGTCTGTGATAGTATTGGTAAAAGTGAACAGTGTACGCCTTCGCATTGAGAATACCCTCCATTGTGTTGTGTTATCACTGTGCTAAATGGGAAAGACTTCGGACAGATCTAGCAACTCAAGTTTGGGCATCCTTGAGATGCTATGGGCCATCAACAGCAGCAGATTTGTACTCCAGCACAATTTGCAACCTCATGGTCCAGATATTCCCCACTCAACCATTACCATCAAGTCAGGGCAACAACCCTGGTTCAATAGACAGTGCAGAAGGGCATGCCAGCAGCAGCACCAGGTTTTTCTAAAAATGTGGTGTCAACCTGATGAAGCTACCAAACAGGAATACTTGTGTGCCAAACAGCACAAGCAGCAAGTGATAGACAGAGCTAAGTGACCAGTGGATCAGAGCTAATCTCTGTAATCCTGCAACATTCAGTCTTGAATGGTGAGTGGACAATTTAAACAACTCACTGGGTGAGGCTCCATAAACCTCCCATCCTCAATGATGGAAGAGTCCAACATATTAGTGCAAAAAATCACGCCAAAGCATTTGTAGCAGTCTTCAGTCAGAAGTGCCAAATGGATGATCCATCTCTGCCTTCTCCACTGGTCCCCAGCATCATAGATACAAGTCTTCAGCCAGTTTGATTCACTCCACATATTATCAAGAAAATGTTGAAGGCACTGGATACTGTAAAGCTTTTGAGCCCTGGCGACATTTTGGTAACGGTACTGAAGACATACTCCAGAACTTGCCCTTCCCCTAGCCAAGCTAATCCAGTACAAATCCAACACTGGCATCTACCTGACAATGTGGAAAATTGCCCAGATAGGTCCTGTACACACAATGCAGTAGAAATCCACCCAGCCACTTACCGTCCCATCAGTTACACTCAATCATCAGTAAAGTGTGATGGAAGGTATCAGCAGTGCTATCAAGCAGCACCTGCTCAGTGATGCCCAGTTTGGTTTCCACCAGGGCTATAAGCTCCTGACCTCATTACAGCCTTGATTCAAACTCGAACAAAAGAACTGAATTCCAGAAGGGAGAAGAGAGTGACAGCCCTTGATATCAAGGCTGACTTCGATTGAGTGTAGCATCAAGAAGCTCTAGCAAAACTGTTTCAGGGGCAAACTCTCTGCTGCTTGGAGTCATAGCTGGCACATAGGAAGATGGTTGTGGTTGTTGGAGATCAGTCATCTCAGCTCTCGGACATTTCTTTCAGAGTTCTTCAGGCCAGCCAGCAACAATCACAAGTAAATTAGAAAAGTAAATTTCTTTATCTGTCTAAGAGCTGATGATAGAACAATTCTTCTAAGGGTCCACATGTTAATTAGTTGTCTAGTTTCAATTGTGTTGACTGTCAAAATACTGCTGGGGAAAGAGTCTGTGTGGATGTGTGTATACAGACAGAGAATCAGGGTTGGGTGTCACTTCAGATCCCTAATTGGCAGAAGTGTTATATTGTCACTGCAAATAATTTTAATGTTGCAATATCTAAAGCTAGTCTATTTTTGTAGTTATTCTCTATTCATGCTGGTGATCATAAAGCATTGATAATGGTTAATTGGGTAAGTAGTATTAACATCACCCAGTTTTTAGCAAATGGTTGCTCAAATATATGTTGAGCAATGATCTGTGGATATGTTGAGTAATTTCATATCTGTGCGAACTTCCCCTCAAGACTTTGCAGAGGCTTGTTACATTTGCTGTGCAAAACATGATTTTACAAATAATGCACTCCTTTTCCTCTCAGGATCAATAAGCTCACCATAACCCACTTTCGAGATGTTGTTAATGGTGGTCTGTTGGTATTCCCATTAATTGACCATGTGTTGTAGAATGTAACACACGACCTTGAGTGTCCCAGTGGTTTTGGAGACATGTATTTAGTTGGAGATGCATTGGATGTCCTCTTAAAAAAAAAAGAGCCATTTTTGAAATTTCCTTGTCCCAATCAATCATGTGTCTCAGGCCTGCAATAACCTTCATACCAGATTGAAAGCATAAAGAGGAAAAGCCCAACGTTAGATTAGATTAGATTAGATTCCCTACCGTGAGGAAACAGGGCATTTGGCCCAACAAGGCCACACCAACCTATTCCTCTACCCTATATATATGCTCCTGACATGCAGCTCATGGGCTTCCAAATAACTTGTGCCACGTGGAATTGCTGCTGTAAACACTGACATTTCTTCTATTGACCTCCATTGAATTAAGTTTCCATATCCTCCTCCTTTATTCCTGACTTCTCCAGTATGTTTCCCTCTATTGTCAAATGGTTGTTTTGTAAATTGCAATATCAATTCTGTAATTTGACTTTGTAATGCAGATGACAGGATGTGCCAAGGAAAGCTGATTTTATTCATCTAATTATTAAAGTAGAGTTAAGTAAAAGAAGTTGAAACTTCAACCACAGAAGCCCAGTTATGAATAATGTCTAAATTTATTGGAAACAAGTTACTGTCCTCGACATGTCAACAGGTTTTGTTCTGATATAAAATAAACATGTCAGTTAAAATGGAAATATTAGACTTTTCTTAGAACCTGAATAAGCAGTTTTGAATTTTAATGCGCACATCTGTTATTCAAAGATGTTGGTCAGAAGTGAACTTGTATAATCATGTCATCTTAAGTACTTGTTCATTCTGAATGGATAGAAGGGAACTGGGCTTACATCATAGTAGCTTCAAGTTGCATAAATTCACTGTGTCAATTCATATGCCGTGCCTCATCTTGTCTTTTTAGGATAACTACATAATCCAAAAGGAGCCAAAACTGTTCTCCTTATTCTGTCCTTGAGATTGGAAACTTAGATTGACCACTAACAATCCTACACTCACGGAAAAAGGCCTCAGATTTTCTGGTTATAAAACATGACAAAGACATACCAATTCCTGCTTGTGAACATAGGTGAGAACTTAGGGTCACTGAGTCATAGAGATGTACAGCACGGAAACAGACCCTTCAGTCCAACTCATCCATACCGACTAGTAATCCCAACCTAATCTATTCCCATTTGCCAACATTTGCCCCATATCCCTCTAAACCCTTCCTTCCTATTCCTATACCCATCAAGATGCCTTTTAAATGCTGTAATTGTGCCAGCCTACACCACTTCCTCTGGTAGCTCATCCATACACCACCGCCAGTAAAAGTCGCCCCTTAGGTCCCTTTTATATCTTGCCCCTCTCACCCTAAACCTATGCCCTCTAGTTCTAGACTCCACACACCAGGGAAAAGACCTTGTCTATTTATCTTATCCATGCCCCTCATGATTTTATAAACCTCTATAAGGTTACTCCTCAGCCTCTGACACTCCAGCCTATTCAGCCTCTCCCTATGGTTGAAATAGGGATTTACTTCCTTGTAAATCTTTTCTGAACCCTTTCAAGTTTCACAACATCCTTCTGATAGGAGGGAAGTCAGAATTCCAATATTCCAAAAGTGGCCTAACCAATGTCCTGTACAGCTGCATCATGACCTCCCAACTCCTGTACTCAATGCTCTGACCAGTAAAGGAAAGCATACTGAACACTTTCTTCACTATCTTATCTACCTGCGACTCCACTTTCAAGGAGCTATGAACCTGTACTCCAAGGTCTCTTTGTTAAGTAAAACTCCCCAGGACCTTTACCATTAAGTGTTTAAGTCCTGCTCTGATTTGCTTTTCCAAAATGCAGCACCTCATATTTATCTAAATTATCCATCTGCCATTCCTCAGTCCACTGGCCCATCTGATTAAGATCCCATTGTACTCTGAGGTAACCTCCTTCGGTGCCCACTCCACCTTCAAGTTTGGTGTCACCTCAAAACTTACTAATAATATCTCCTTTGTTCACACTCAAAACATTTTTAAAAATGATGAAAAGCAGTGGACCGAGCCTCATTTGTGCACATTATGTATGGTACCCACAGAGATTTTCACTTAAACTACAGTAGTCTATAAAAGAATGTCAATTCTGATTTTGTTTGTTAATCTAATTTTAATTTTCAGCATTGGGCTTGTTTAGTCAACTTTTCCAGTGGGCCTTTTGGATGAGGAGATGTGTATGTTAAAAAGCTCCATTTAAAATGTTCTTCTAAACTTTGTGCAGACTTGTGACGACCCAATAGTTTCCAAAGATAGTGTTGTCATCAGTGACACAAACTTAACAGTAATAGAGATCTTATCAACACTCTTATCTGTCAATTCATTCTCATGTTACAAGAAATTGTTCTATTATTGCCCCGTACAGCTTGTTGCAAAGATTTGAACAATGTTCTTTGTCACACTATTTAAAGAAAAGGACTTGCTTTCACTCTAAATTACCTCTAGATGTACTGTGTCTTTTTATTTTTAGATTCATTCCTTGGAATATCCTGAATATTGTGATTTGTTCCACAGCATGTGCAGCCCATCAGTACCTCATTCAAATGCTCAGGCTACGTGTATTAACCAAGACCATGGGTATCAGCTCCCTGGTCAAGTGCAATGTAGTCGAGTCATTACCTGTTCTTTCATGAAGTCTTAAATTCACTTCTCAATTGGGATCACAAAAATTCCAGACTAGATCTGGTGTTTCTTTTCTCTTCCTTTGCTCTCCTTTCCTCACCTAGGGATGGTTAGGCATGCTTTAATTGTTAAGTTTTAAAACCAATTAGATTGAAATCCGTTAACTCAGTACAGGGTGCTTTAAAAAAAAAATTCCTCTCTTTCAATCTCCCCAGTATTCCCATGAAAGTCATAATACTAGACCACCGCTGTCTTTTGTAATGCTTTTTGAATCATTACTTGACAGTTCTGTCCATTGAGGCATCTTTTCATTCCTCATCCCAGTTTTGAGTTGTTAACTTAAGTCCAGTAAAATGACATAAGGCACCACTACTGCAATGAAGACTGATGATATGCTTAATTTATTAAACAGTTGTACTATGCATTTGGAGACTGCAGGTCCTTTGTTACTGCAGTACTGCATGAGCAGTTCAATTACAATTTCAGATTTCAAAGTGCGTTCATGTTAATTATCTAAAACATTTTGCTTGGGGAAAGAAAACAATTTTGTAGGCTTGTAAGGGCAAAGTCACAGAAGGGTCTGTGAGAAATCATGCTCAGCATCATTGATGCCCAGCCTGTGCTATCCCTCAGAAGGATAATCGGGCAGACATCCTGACAAACTGGCAATTCTCTGCAGCTGACTGTCCTCTTTGTTTTAATCCAAGTAAATGCAAATTCTATTTTTGTAATTTTAAGGAGGTAGAAGTAACCTGCGTTATCATTTCAAAATAGACTCAGAGCAAATCAGTATCTAATTTTTTTTTGTTTTAATTCACCCTATCTTCTTTACACTGAAATTCACCAAACAATAATTTGTACTTATTTGGTTGACTAACTCCTGCCTTACTCACTTTTACCTGATTTGAAATTGAAAGTGTTGAAAATATAAGCCAATGGAAAAGAACCAGAGAGACTAAAAAAAAATCAGCTGTTATGTCCCTGTTAAATTTCACCCCCAAATGGAGATGATGTCAGGTGACTAATTAGATCTGCAAACATTAGAGGTTAAACTGTAGATCAGCATATTTTAAGAATTTTTAGTTTGTAATCTGCAGAATCACTTATTAACCTAAGACCATAGCTCACTGCACCTGGGCACCCACTGTAGAAGGCACTAGAATAAGATTATCATAGTCTGTATAATTTCATTTCAACAATGGACACATAGATGGGAGTTGAGGTGCAAACTCACACTGTGAGGTTCTATCACGGTGTGATAGAATGGCAGAACTGATTTGATGGACTGAATGTCCTACCTCCTGTTTACGCATCCACGATCTGCTTGCCCATCATGATAAACCCAAAGACAAAGCCCTTTCTAAGTGTCATTGGGTATACTGACCTTAATTTTCCATTGTCTGTTTGTATGTTGGATTTGGGCAACATAAAATTAACCTCTGTCACAGCAATATTACAAGACTGTTTTAATACTAAGCAACCAGTAATTTATTTAAAGTGAATTTCCATTTTCAGACCTTGAAACATGCTTGGTGTTGGGACTGGTGTCCTGGCTTTAGAGAGAAATGAGCTGTGTATGAAAATCTTTCTCTTTACCTTCTGAGCTCAGCATTTATCATGAGTTGCAGGAAGTCTGAGCATTTGTAATTTGACGATGGTTTCCACAGAATTCAGATACCACTTGAAAAGTACACAGGCTGGATTAACACACACCTGCAGTTCTGACAGGCATAGCAACTTAAGACCAGCTTGGTGTTCATTAGCCAATTACCAGTGACACATACAAGAGCAAAATACTGTGGCAGTTGGTGTCCAGAGTAGTGTGTGTGTGTGTTGGAAGTGCTCAACACACCTTGAAGCGTCTGTGAAGAAAGAAGCAGTACAGTTCTGAAGTTTTATGAATTGAGCATTGATTCTGTTTCTCACTCCCTACCTGGTGCCAGGCCTGCTGAGTATTTCCAACACTTTGTTTTATACCAGTCATTCCAATGTGCTTATAAAGGACGGTGCAGTTCTGTATCATTGCCACTCTCATCATGTATTTTTTGTTACATTTAAGTGATATCATGTGTATTGAGTAGAACTGTGGAGTGTAATTGGTTGGGCCAGAACAGTGTAAAGCTTCATGAAATCACCATCATTATACAATTGACTGACAGTCACCTCTAGAATTGCGATAGCTCTTTAGAAAACTGAGTCTCTTTCAACATTGGTTTAGTGTAGTAGACGCCCTAAAGACCTTGATTTTTGTCCTTGAATTCATGCAAAACAGTGAAATATGCCAACAGGTATGTAATCTAGATGGTTTCCGTTTTAGTAAGAGGGCAATAAGCATTTTGTTCAATGCTTCAAGTTCTGCTTTCCCCAGAGATGAGTTGAATTTGGGTGAACCAGTTACCTTATGGACCAGAGCAAAACCCTGTTAGATTTTCAGGGCCCATTTTCCTTTTGTACGGTGGCAATTTTTTTTAACTCCCCACTTCACTGCATTTTAAACAGGTGAACATCATGTGAACAGATGTTATTCATTTTGTGCACAATCTAAACTGACTGACTGAGTTCCGTAAACATTCAACAAATATCAAACATTAACCACAGTTATGAAGCCAAGGTCCAGTTAAAGGGGTAACTGGGACTGAATCTGAATGCCTCCTGGGAATAATTTTAGCAAGATAATTATGTAGGATGTTTTAACTATTCTCAACATGTGCTTGCTGCAAGTTAATTGGTCTTGTCTGCTTCATATGCCATCTTGTGGGGTCCATAATGCGCTATTAACTAACATGAGAGAGACAAATTAGTGTGAAGCCAAAACTATGCTGTGGTGGTTCTTAGTGATATTTTCAAGAGGATATGTTTTTGAGAGGCGAGCACCCAAAACCTGTTTTGTATCACAATATCAAATAAATCTAGTTAGCCATGAAAACCTGTTTGCTCCTTACAGTATAAACACAGCTCTGGAATTTGGCTCCCAGATCAGATGCACAAAGATGGGATTCAGATGCACAATCTCTTACAAAAGCTACCATTGGAATTCACAGTCCCCTTTGTAACTGTCAAATATGAAATAGCAGGAACCCCACTTGTGATGAAGGTTGGTTTTGAATTCAGTCATGCAGCAGTAATCCAGCAACAGAGCCCCCAGGCTTATGACAACAAATGTTGGGAAATAGCAAAAAAAAATTAACACTTCAAACATTTTTCACAGATCTAAGGGGCAGGATGTTTAAGTCTCTTAACAGTTTAACAGCTTCTATTGATGAGTCCATTTAACAAATCCTGTTAGCGCTTTCGATAAGTCCCTTTTACAGGTGCTCTTGACTCTTGAGTTTGATAGGTCTTTTGGCCATTCCAAAGGAATTAACAGTAGTGAGTTTATATGCTTTTTTTTTGCACATGTATGCTTGCTTTAAACTATTCCACAGGCCACATGACTGCCACCATAGGGCACTTTATGCCCTGTAAAGGTGTTCTAAGACCTGTTCCAAAGGAGTACCTCTCAAAAGGGACACCCTGTTCATTCAAAGAAATTCAAAGTTCCGTGCATCTCTTACCAGGTCTACGCATGAAGGCTACCAATGTCCCATTTCCTTGGAGCCTGTTGATTGTTTGTGGCCAACTGCTGCTGTGAATTGCAGATGCTCAAAATCAACCCCCACAAAAGTGCAAAGCACTGTTTTTGAGGGAAGGGACCTCCAGTTTCTGGGCTCTTGCTATTGTTGCTGCCATGGAATGGCTTTCCATTTTGGCAAAAAGTGCAGACAACTGTCTCCTTTCCATTGAAGTGCAGAGGGAGAGTCTTGACCTATCAAGCTGGAGAACCTCTGCTGATCTATCTCAATCAAATAGGGCATTCAATTCTAGAAAATATTCCAGATATTGTGAACACATCATGCTGTCGGGACATGGGAGGTTAAATTGTTTCTGAGTAGAACCAAACAATGTAAATTAAGGAAACATCATATGCACACTACAGCACTTACTATAAAATAACCATTCCTGGCTGTCCCTAGGGCCCTCTTTGAATCAAGAAATATTTGTTTTAGACCATGCCTTCAAAAAAATTCCTCAGTGGAACATTCTTCCTTTAAGATAACAGACTTAAAAGATATTTAATTTCTCTTTGTATTCCAGCCATGCCAATGCTGCCCTGATATGTGGAATTTGCTTCCACATCTTGTACTACTTATAAAACTGCAAATTGTATGCGTGACAAACTGTGACAGCTAACAAACCTGCCCTAGCTTGTATTCGTGGGTGGAAAGTTTATAGATGGAAAATTGCAACAAATAACTCTTGTGTTCATCGTTTGTCACCAGTGGAATTTTACTGTTGAAAGGTGAGGAAATAAGCATTTGACTTGGAGCCAGGAATTCCACGTCTGCAAAACTCATCTAATTTGTCAGTGATTATGAATAAGTAGCACCACCACACCAACCAGGTGGGATATGTCGGTGGGTTTGAGCTGATGAGCATGGGTCTTGACTATAAATGCCATTAAGAAAAGGGAAAAGTAATGTCAGACAAGAGCTGATGTACCTGTAGCTTTGATAAAACTGGAATTGAGGTGACAGTTTTAGTGAGAAGCTCAATCTTGACTCCTGGTAATCTTAGAGTAAAAAGACTTTGGAGGAATGAGTTGTGAGTCACGCTCTCTCTGGACCTGATTTTCCATAGAAGTACTTCAGCTACTGAATTGGATGTTTAACGATCCAGCACCACTAATCCAGAATCTGATTTCCAGCATCTGCAGTAATTGTTTTTACCTGTTTAACGATCAGTAGAGTCTGAACATTGACATTAATTACCAACTGCCAACAGCGGGGCAGAACATGTCACCCGAACGTTCTGTTGAGATGGTGGATTTGCTAGTGGTCTTTGTTGGATGGAACAGCTGGAACTGCCAACCAAAGAATAAAAATAAATGAGAACAAAATTCTCTGGATGCTGGAAATCTGAAATAAAAACTAAAGCTTCAAGAAACGGCCTGGTGGACTTTCAACAGTAACTCTGTTTCTTTCTCCACAGATGCTGCCAAACCTGCTGAGTTTCTCTTCTTATTAATTTTGTCTTTTTTTTTCCCAGTTTCCTTTCTTTGAAGCAGGAAGGGTCTGGCCACTTTGATTCAGCTTGGCATCTGACCCAGTCAATATTTTTGAGGCCCTGCCCTCCAAGCTACATTGGAGGACCCATTGGTGTCTACAGCTCGCCACTCCCCTGAGGATGAGGCCCTAGGCTTAATTTTGATTGAGCTTAGACTCAACTTCTTTCAGTGCAGTGAAGACTTTGCTGCGTGTCTCCTACAGTATGTAGGATCTACTTGCGTTTCTCCCCTTTACAGTCGTCAAGATCAAATTGCTCATATTTATCAATAATTTTTGATTTATTTGAAGTAAGAGCAGCACAGATCATACTTCTGGAATAAAGATAAAAGACTGCTGGTGCTTGAAATCTGAAACAAACTGTGCTGGAGACACTCAACAAGTCTGACAGTATTTCTAGAGAGAAAGAGTTAATGGGTTTGCGTATGGCTTCTTCAATACTTCTTCGTTTTTATATATATGTATATTATGTATCTTTGAATAAGAGCTGATCAATCTCTTTGTCACTAACCTGAAATAGAGTTGTAGGCGGACAGGGTGGTGAAGGAGGTGTTTGGTACACTTGCCTTCATTGGTCAGAATATTGAGAGCAGGAGTTGGGACCTCATGTTGCAGCTGTACAGGACATTGGTGAGGCTGTTTCTAGAATAATGCATACAGTTCTGGTTGCCCTCCTACAGGAAGGACGCTGTTAAATCTTTTCTGCACCCTCTCAAATTTATGAGGATGTTGCTGGGACCGGAACGTTTGAATTATAGGGAGAGGCTGAATAGACTGGGGATTTTTTTCTTTGGAGTGTCAAAGGCTGAGGGGTGATCTTATAGAGGTTTATAAAATCATGAGGGGCACTGAGAAGGTAAATAGACAGGTCTTCTTCACTGGGTGGCTGAGTCCAAAAGGAGAGAGCATACTTTTAAGGTGAGAGAGCAAAGATTTAAAAATGACTTGAGGGGTAATTTTTTCATGCTGAGGATGCTGTGTGTATGTAATGAGCTGCCAGAGGAAGTGGTGGAGGTGAGTACAATTACAACATTTAAAAGGTCCCTGTATGGGTATATGAATAGGAAGGGTTTAGATGGAGGGCAAATGCAGGCAAATGGGACTAGCTCAGATTGAGATATCTGGTCCATGTGGACAAGTTGGACCAAAGGGTCTATTTCCGTGCTTTATGACACTATAAAGACCATCCATTCAGCAACCTGTCCTGTTCTCCCTTCACATTGCAGTGTTCCTTCTCTGAGATTTCCACTGTCCTTTCTCTGAACCTTTTCTCTTTGACTTCTCTCTCATTTCCTTGCATGCTGCAGTTCCATCCACAAGATCACCCTCCCTTCCATGACCATATGCCTATTCCAAGCTTTCACTCCTCAGATCCTGACCTTTTGAGCACCCCTCCCAAAACCCTGCCTTATTGGCCAGTGATGCTAAGGAACGTCATCAGACACAGAATCTCCATGTTCTAGGAATTTGCTTCCTCACCTTCACCTTCCTCTTGTCCTGTACGAACTTCCTATAAACTGACCTCTTCAACCATAATTTGGTTACTTATCCTCATACTATCCTATTCCCATCTCTCCTACTTTTAATGCACCTTTTCATTGCCAGGCATTTCACAAAGAGTCAATGTTTTGCTTGTAAAAGGCTATATGTAGATAGACATTGTTGGATTAAAGAGATACATGCGTGAATGTACACACACTGTAGAGATGTTAACAAGAAAATCTCACACAGGCCCAACTTCTCCACCACATTGCCATGCCCAACTGAATATTCCAACAATTAATACAGTTCAAACGTTAAAAGAGTCTATCTGTCCCATATGTCAGACTGGAAAGGGTAGTTTCTTCTCCAGGTACAAAGAACAATGAGCAATAGCAGCTTATCCAATTTTTATTCAGTTTTCTTCAACTCCAGTCCAAAGAGGTGAATTGGCCATGCTAAATTGCCCATAGTGTTAGGTGTATTAGTCAGAGGGAAATGAATCTGGGTGGATTATTCTTCAGAGGGTCGGCATGGACTTGTTGGGCCAAGTGGCCTGTTTCCACTCTGTAAGGAACCTAATCTAATCTATTCAGGATGGCCATTGATTTGGCTACAAGTTAGTTTACAATCTGCGAAAGAGCAGATAGTTTAAAATTAAAACCCAAGTCAGCCACAGGTAATTTTCCCTAGCAGTTTTAGTGAGGCTTGAGGTTTGTAACTATCTAGACATCATCATCCACTCAATGACTCAGGTGCCTGACCTTCTCTTTGTGCTGAGAACACACAGACATGGAAGGGAGCTTGCACGCAGCTACTCCCGTCACTTTATCTTACAAAGTGATTATAGAATAAACGAATTGTGCATACATAACAATCTCAAGGTCTGTTAATAATTTGCTGATTGCTCCCATACTTCTGAAGGTTCAGAAATGGGATTTGACATCATTCTGAAGAATGATTAATCAGCATTTGTTCATTTGAATTCAATTCAAATGAAGCAAAAAGTAGGCTTGAATAAAATGTGAAAATCGTCTAATATGGCGAGTATTCACTTCATCCAACTATTGTACAATGCTACTCAGTCTTGTCCTGGAGATAAACATATGGATTCCCTGCAACTGAATAAATAAGAATTATGTGATGTACCTGAAGTGAAATATATATAATTTGAATATTCAGTTTAATGCATAGTTGGCAACCAGTGACAAGCACTGTATGTCATATGCTTTAAATTAGGTGTTAACTGGTTCTATAAACATTGAAAAATATTCCAATTGTCTTTCAAACGGTGTTTCTTTTTGCAAGAAACCCACTAAAAAGACCCTGAAGATTCAATACAGTGTTGCCAAGTGTGAAGCACAGAAACATCTCTAAGGAGCTTTCTTACAAAATAGCGTGAGATTAAGGTAAATGCTGAATCTTCATGTATGATTTTAGACAAGTCAGTTGATTAAAATAATAATTAAGACAGATGGCTCTAGAAAGTGCCTCACATAACTTGCTTCTCAACTTGTTTTGCTTTGAACTATTTGTGTCCCTCAAAGTACTACATTGTACTTTTGAGGAAATTCACCTACTCCGTTCTGGTTTGGGGATGCCTTCTTTGCCTACACACATTCACATCTAGAGAGCAAATGGGTAAAGACTTTAGAGTAAAACTGATGACTCACGAGTCTCATGTTTGGACCAAATGACCTTGGACTGAAACCTCAAAGTTTTCCTGGTGCTCAGTAACCCGATTAAACCCCTAAATGGATTCAATGCCAAGTGCATAGCACATCAACTAACCTGGGTAGATTCTGCCAAAGGTATTAATGCTAAAGTAAGAAATAACATGTTGGCTCTATCCTGTTAGGTGGATGCTGATGGAGGTTCAAGTTGTAATTCTGAGATGATTGGACCAATCTTTACAATTTTGAGAAGGTTATGCTGTTAGCAAAGCTGTAAAATTGGATGTATTTTTGGTCTTTTCGTAATCACATCTGGATACTTAGCCATAACCCCACATAACAGACATTGCACATAGGTCGGAGCAAGTTGTGGCAGCTAAACCAGGGTTTAATATATGGAATGTGTTCCTCTGTCTGTTGTAATGCATTCTTGTGAATATTCAAACAAACCTTTTTACAACCCTTGTATCCATATGACATTCAGACTATTAACTCGACGCATGTGAAATCTTTGTGTTTGCGTAGTTAACGTTTGTGCCCAGTTTGAGAAATGAATTAAGTTGTTAGATAGAGTGAACGCTCTTTGTTTTTAACATTTTTATAGCTATTTTTAATCCCCCTGTTCAGAGTTTTTATGAACATTGATCCCATAATGTGCAATGCATTGCTAAGGTTGGTGAGTTGCTTATTCAATCACTGTTTAAATTTCTCCTCCCCTGATCAGAACATAACCTGATATAAAAAGAATGGAAGCACTTTCATTTGATTAACAACTGTACAGCAGTGATGAGCTATTTAAAGTGCTCGTTAACCTGTTAATCCTCCCTAAGGACAATTTAGCTGTCTATTAATAAAGCTGCTAATTTGCACTTGACTTATTAATAATAATACAGCTATGGCAATTGGCTTTAAATAATGAGAAACTGCCATTAATGTGGTCAGCCTAATGAGACTGCACTTAGAACAATCTGTGATGGCAGGAGCAGATGGGGTTCTGGCTTTGGAAAGAAGCCTTTGATTTTTAAATGATTGAAAATCACAAACACTGTGTGAATATATCCAACCTACTTGTAAAACTTTTTAAGTAGGATTACCCCAAGCAGATATGCAAATAAGTTCATGATTGTGCTGCACTGCAGTTCTGATTTACATTCACTTCTCCCTCGTGTCTATTTGGGGTAATTTTTGTAGCACCTGGTTTTTCACTTTGTTAGCACCTCTGATTATATTCTTGATGCTTGCTCTGCTTCCCCTCATTGATTTCAAGGGTATTCCTTTCAGGACTGTTGTGTATACCTCCTCGATTGTTTCTGTTTGTCCTGTTACAGCAGCCTTTGGCTGTGATAGTCACACCATTGCTATCAAACACCATATGTTTGAAAGATGTGTATGAAATTTACATGAGCTCTTGCTTTTGGTAGCTGCACCGCTACCTCTATTTGTATCTCCACATCCTGTTGATGGCTTAATTAGACCTTTTTAAAAGTTGCTAACATTTATAGGTCTTCTGGTGCAGTGGTAATGTCCTGCTTTCTGGGCCAGGTTCAAGTTCCACTTGTCCTGAAAGTATGCCTTAGCATGTCAGAACGGGTTGATTAAAAATATTTGAGCGGATCTTGTATCACTTTGGTAGTGGCCCTACTTCTGCAGCAGAATATCCGGGTCTAATCACCTCAGCAAATGGCAGTAACAGTGAACACATTGAAACAGGTTGGCAATACATTTTTCATTGAAATATAGCAACTTGGAGCTCAATACATGCTCTATTTCATACTATGCCTTTTTAATCCTGGGAAATCATTTGTAAAATGTGTATCTCATTCTGCATGTTATAACTACTGAAAGATTGACAATGCTAAACTAAATAATTAAACCTGCATGCAAACATAGCTGTTTGCCACATGCTGATCAGCAATTGTTTATCCCAAAAATATTTCATTGCCAAGGATGTCAGATTAGCAAATATTAATTTACATAAAAATACGGTAGTTTAGGCAACTCGCTGTTCGTAGCTGGTAATGCCACTTCTCTTTTTTTTAGTTACTATTGACTGCTGGATACTTTCTTTAGTTCTTAAATAGAGGAAGTTATTACTACCTGGTATAGCCTTTCGTGCTTTGTCGTGCCTATTTAGCTAGCCACAACTTGACTAATGCATAATGAACCATTAGATTGAGGCGAGCTGTGTGAATGATTGATTGAAGTCCTGACCATACAAAGGCCTGTGGTTAACATCTATATCCATAAGACAATGCAGCACGCATCACCAGTCTAAACCAAAAAGATCACGCTACGTGATGGTTAACCATTTTCAGTACTTAACTTGATCAACCTTTTGCTAACTAGTTAAAAACATGGATTTTTAAGAGCAGGAGGAGGCCATTCATTCATTTTGATTCGCTCCATTATTTGATAAATTCATGGCTGATCTGATTGTGGTCTCAACCCTGCCGCCTTGTGTGGCCACTGAAAAGTTACCAAACCTTTAACCTGGAGAAAGCAACATTCTGTTGCCAGTCTCTCCATCTCCACCAGACTGAAATAAGATGGATGGTTGGCGAAGATAATGAAGGGAGAAAACTTGGCATTGGGTGGGCTAGCCAATGAATATCAAATAGAACTATGAATTAAATGCAACAGAACTTTTTGTTTTGTCAAACCCATCCTCCGGCAGCATAATATAGAACAATGTTCTGCAGCTCCCTCCTCTTCTGTGTTTCAAGTTCAAAGATATTTGAAAAGGTGCCAAGCCACCACATTCTACTGACTTGTGGAAAAGAAATCTTTAAGATGTTTTAAGGGAAAAGATATGAGGGCTTTAGGGAATTTGCTGCATTCTTCAAAAGCCTGCATGCAATACTTTTGAGATGTGAAAAAGAACAACAAAGTATTTGAGCTGGGAATATTTTATTTTCGAGAAACTGTTGTAATCATTGCAAAATTATCACTGAAGTGAATTGCACAATTGACATACATCCTTAAAGGACTGTCTGTAATTTTTCTTACTTAAAACCGTATACAAAATCAGAGATTAATGGTTTCCAGAAAAAGCCACAAACATCTCAAGCACCTTGGTATGAGCATAATCGAGGTCTCTTATGCACGAATATTGGGAATTTCCAGCCTATTGAAACAGCCATTAATGTAAATGTGAAAAGATACTATCTGTAATTTCTGGCCTGTCACTGAAATGAAAACATGCTTCTCTGCTCTCCATTCCTGAGGCTTGGTTCTAAATGCACAGCCACATGATAAAGAGTTGGGTTCAATGCCAAAGAAATCCAGAGTTTGGAGCAGTGAATCATGGATTGTATTAAAAATAAGGAGTGAAACATTTCCTTTTTCCTCTGCTGGTTGGATATATTTTTTGCAAATGTTGCCAGATTTTTAGCCAACTCAAGCCAATTTTACCCAATCCTAACGGTAGTCTGTTGCAGTCAGAGTAGCTCTCATTTACCTTTCCTTCAGCACAGTGAATGGTATGCCTTCACAGTTGTACAGTGTCGATGCACAATATTTCACTGTATTCTGTTGGGATGGTGATCAGCTATTTCTACCACCAATGTTTTCAATTAGAATAAATATGTAAAGTTTTGGACAAGTTTAGTAATTATTGAAAATTATAGAACTTTCAGCAATATTACTTTGACACTTTCCCACAATGAATGATAGGAAAAGCTTGATGGGCTGAATGGTCTACTCCTATTCCTATATATTTAACTTCTATAAAGTGTAATCTGTAAGTCTATAAATCTTATGATAAATTGCTTCTTGATGTAACAACTGTGTGTCCAGAAAGTATCAGTGAACTTAAGAGTAGTGACCCAGTAGTTCTAAATGTGATTGTCTTCGTCCAAATTTCAGGTTGAAACTATGTTGAACATGATTTTTTTAACCCACAGACAGTACCTAATGCAAGAATAATTTTTGCTCACAGGGGAAAATTTGCTGTTGTCAAGAAATGCATGGAAAATCCTTCTGGAAAGGAATATGCTGCCAAGTTCTTACGGAAGCGAAGGAAAGGACAGGATTGCCGCATGGATATTATTAATGAGATTGCAATTCTTGAGATCGCAAAAAGCAACTCTCATGTGGTAGACCTGCATGAAGTGTATGAGACAACTTCAGAAATCATCTTGGTGCTAGAATAGTAAGTACTCTGCAATAATCTCCGTGTATGCGAATGCGAAATGTTTGAGTGTTTTCTTTTCAGTGATATACTTCGTCTTCAGTCTCACGATGGAAGATTGCTGTGGTGTGTGGTACTCCTGTTACAAAATAATACAAATATTAATGGTTTTGCTCATGACCACATAAAGTATGATATCTGCAAGAATGATGAGTGTAAAATCTTTTTATTAATTAGGTCAATGAGTTGACGTGCATCTTGCTGTGTCATCAGCAATTTATGGACATTTTACCACTCAATGAACATATGATACACATTTCTGATAACGGGTGATGCAGTTGATTAATATGGAAGGGAAATACCCTTTTGTGTTTCATATTCAAAGATTCTGTTGGCTTGGCATTTTTACAAGGTTGCTAAAATGCTTGTGACAGCAAAACCTAATGGAGCACTTGAAGTGGCAAAGCATTCAAAACTGCAGGGGTCATTCATTAGTCCTCCAGCATACACTTCTGGAAAAATCAATTCCCTTGAGAATCAGAAGGCAGTCAGTTTAAATTATTACTCCACCACTTGACCACGTAATCTAACCTGATACATAAGTGTGTAATGATAATCATGATGTGTTGTAGGAAGTGCTGTCATTTCCAGTGAATTTTTTAAATCAAAGTGCATTTTGCCTGTCCACATGCTTCAGAACAGCTGGGAATCTTCCAGTATCCTGATCACCATTAATCATCTTTAATCTGAACAGGTTGGATGATTGTTTCTTTCTTTACCTGCCAGTATTAACTATATGACAAAAGTACCTAACTTTCAGAAGTGATTTAATGGATGCTAACCTCACCAAAGCTGCTCTAACAGCAGCTTCCAAACCCAGAAACTGTATCATTTAACAAGATGGGAGCAAGAGATGCACGAAGACACAATTAAGTTCTCTCCAACCTACACACTGTCCTGATGTGGAACAATATGGCTGCCATCCCTTCACAGCACATGGCCTGCAACAATTTATGAAGGTGGCTGAGCATCAACTTCTGAAAGGCACTTAGAGATGGGGAGCAAATGCAGGCCACATCCCTTGTAAGAATAAAAGCAACATCTTGAGATAAAATAATGATGTGTAGGTATTGTATGAATGCAAGTCCTATAGTTCTTTAACTATAAAATAATTCTTGCCTAACTTGCCCTTACTTGTGAAGTTTTCAGATAGGACAGATCTGAGAAGTGAAACATCCATGACTGAATTCTCTTAAGGATTGAATGAATTCCTTAAAGAACAATATATCTAAACTCTGGCCATAATGGCACTTGCACAGTATTTAAGGAACTTGAAGCAACATTTACCCGTGCATGGTACGAGCTTTATAAATCAAAGTCTTTGCAACATGATGGGTGACACATTCTGTTGGCGGTCATGTTCATCACAGAATTATTTGAAGTTACAAAATAAGTGACATTGCCAAAGGTTATGAGGAAAAATAGTGATAGTAACACAGATAGCTTTTTAAAATTCCTGTCACCACAAAATGTGTTTTATTTTCAGTTGGCATTTCTTAAGCTACACACCAGCTCTCTGGTTAATCCACCATTTGTTGCTTTGTATAACACTACAAGAAAAGTGGGGCATCTACAATATTGCAGGTGAAGTTCCTAATCAGCAAGGCTATGACCCTTTGATGGCAAAGAGTGGTTGCTGTTATCCGCCTAGGATGTAAAAAATATAGTGGAATTAATTTTTGCCTTCATCTATTGGAGAGTAATGTAACAGGACTGATAGCAGTTCATTAAAGTATCCATCATTGAAATCAATGAGCAAAAACTGGTCAGGACAGAGGATCCAACATTTGCAGTCCAGGCCCTGCAGGTAAACATCTAATCCAGTGAGTGTAAGGTGCTGCATTTTTGCAGAGTGGAAAAAAGTCAACTCTGTGGCCTGAGTATCAATGGTGTTGGAGTTGAACACAAAACTTCAGTCTTGTTTGGAAGTTATTCAGAAATTATTGATATTTCTTGCCTTATTTACTATTTCACTAGGATAATACTTGGACTTTTATTCATTAAAATGCTAAAATATAGAATTGAGAGGCTTATGAGAACTTTAATATTAATTACTTGAAACAGCTGTAGCTTGCACGCATTTCCTGTTGCAAAAGCAGACAGAATTGTGAAGCCACATCCTCAGTCTGACTTTATTGGTCAGACTATCTCCGGTAACTGTCAACAGATGACTCCAAATGATATTGACTGCAAATCATACAGACTATTGTCCGTATATGGTTATGTGAAGTGATCGTAACTTAATGCTGGTCCTTAACTAGACTTATGAGGTTTTCTTTAGTATGGCTGGGAGAAAAAATGGTATAACATTTGTAAGCTATGATTGAGCTGGACAATGTTGAAATAAACTGAATGTAAATTGCTTTGGCTGATATTCCTGGACACCACTTTAGCATTGCAAGGCCATGTGCATGGATTAAAACATTAAAGGAAAATATTTAGAATTCAAGGGTATAACAATAGAAGGACTAGCTCCTGATGGCAAAATGTAGGTTGGGTGGTGGAAAAGCAGTAAATCAAAGGGAAAAGAAGGTACAGTATGTGACTGGACATGGCTAGGATAGATATGGCTAGGCAGAGGCCACGAAGTTGGTTGTATGGGATTCAGGGATCCTATGTAACACAAAAAAAAGGATAACTGACTCTGATCACCCAGTAATCCAGTAGTAAAAATGTGAGGTAAGTGTTCACTATCACTTCATTCTATAGATTGAGCTATTTCTTTGTTTTCAATAGAATCCTCCATCTCAACTTCAGAATTCAATGTAATTCATATATGGGAATGAAGTGATCCATTTTATAAGCATACTGCAGATATTAATGTAAAAACAAAGTGACGTCATTGTATCTATTTGCTACATTTTGAGATTTTTAAAAATTTCAATGTCTTACTTTTTCTTTTGAAAGTCGATTCTGGAGCACAGTTTCACGTGTTCTGAGTTTGCACTTCCTCAGTCAAGTGGGAGCAAACATTGACTATCAATTTGGTTGTATTTGAGAAATTAAAACCTAATCTTACCCTTCACTCACCAGTCTACAGACAGCTTTCAAAGGCATTCACTTGATAGCCATCATTTGTTAGTACCTTTGCACACTGTTCGACTCTTACTGCCCTGAAGTCATTTGATGTAATTTTGACCAAGAATTAAGGCATATGATCAGAAGCAGGCCATTCAGCCCATTGAGTCTGCTCCACCATTTAAAGAAATCATGGCTGATCTGATCCCCAATTCCACTTTCCTGCTTTTTCCCGATTAACCCTTGATTCTCTTACCGATGTAAGGTTTGTCGATCTCAGCTTTAGATGTACTTAATGACCCAGCCTCAAGAGCTTTCCAACTTCCTAGTCTTTATTGCTACATCTACATTAGTCAGTGCACTTATGAATGGATAGCGAGGGGAGTTAAAGGATTATTTCTAAAGTTGTTCATCAAGATAGCTTCTAACATTAAAATTTATATATTGTTGAGGTTACTAAAACCTTTTCTGTGTATAGGATTTATTTTCCAGTCTAAGCTGCAGTATTCAGACTGCACACTCTCTGGATATAGTCTTTCCATTTTCTGTGCCTCCGATACAATATTCTTTCAAGCTTATGGTCTCCTGTGACCTACTTTGAGCTGAAAGTGCCATCTAAAACTATCTAAAAATAGAACGATTCTTTATCTGGAGAGGTACACTTGATTGGGATTGCCTTCAGGTCTTTTTCTTTTGTTCACTTACATAAAGTAAAAGTTACACTTTCCAGTCTCCCAGTCAACAGTGACAGTGCCATAGAACATTAAAAATGGCATCTTTCAGTCTTGCCTTTAAAATTTAAGAATACATCAGATCAGCATTTTTCAAGGTGATTTACATTTTGAGAGAGAAGTTTATAAAGTAATGCACTGAAAGGTAGGTGTGTGGTTATGTGGTCTGCCTAGACATTCATTCTAAAAGCTAGCTTGAAGCACGAGTTCTTGTTTCACACGTAACTTGTCATCCGGTGGTTTCATCTGGTTCAGCAAGCATCATTCGAGAAAATGTGCTCAAATAATGAGAATTTGCATACATCCTATGCACCACTTCTTTGAACTTCAGCGTTTTGCTGAAAGATTCTGAACTTTACAAATGTTCAGCAACATGCTGACCAGTGAAGTGATCTGACTTTAAAAGGAAAAACAATTGTATGGTTATTAATGGTTAGAACAGGGAGGGTTTCTGAAAGGAAGCAAATTGTTGCAGGGACATATGGATGGCCTTATTGCATTTGGATGAATTGTGTTAAGTGGGCTGACGTAAGGTTCAGTTTAGATACATGAGCCAAACTGAGCAATCCTCTCTCTCTAACCTTCAAAAGTTGGATAATATCTACATGTCCTGCCATGAAACTTTCCTCTTCCATCATTCCTTAGCCCCATCATTGTCAGCTAGATCACAACATCTAGCTGATCATGCAGGAAGTACCTGAAGGGAGGAAGCAGATTGTAAGGGTGGTATTCTGGAGCTGGATATCTCTGAAAAAAGTCTCAGCCAACAATTTTGGAGCAGCTAAAATCAGGAATGTACAAGCTACCAGAATTGGAGAAGCCCCTCTGGGCTAAAGGTGGAGGAGGTTACAGAGATGAAGACAGACAAAGTCATAAGAGGAATTTGAAAATGAGGATAAGAATTTAAAAGCTGAGGTATTTCCAGATCCAGCGTCAATGTGAAACAGGTGAGCAGAGGCTGATGGGTAAACAAGACTTTGGTGCAGAGCAGGATAACTGCTGCAGAATTCTGGATGAGTAGAAGTTTATGGAAGGTGGAAAGTAGAATGAGGGTGCAGTCACAACAGCATTTGAATAGTGATGTCTAGAGGTGAAGAACTTGGGATTGAATGTTTCAGCAGTTGTTAAATTGTGGGAGGAGTGGAAATCTGCATTATTAAGGAGGTGCAAGTTGGGAGTTTTGTTGGGAAGGATACTGGGTTGAGAACTTGGCTCAGGGTCAGATAGGATGCTAGGCATGATGATCCTTTCAGTTGATGTAAAATACATGCGTTTTAATGTTTGGTATTTATTTCATCCATTAGTGACAGTAATTCTCTTTCTTTACTGTCTGCTGTAACTGTGTCCTGGTGACTCTTGTGCATATTTGAAACCTGTCACTCACTGCGATGTGCTTTGAAAATATATAACTGTGGTTCAGTTCACATGCTACCATCATCAGATATTCTCATGAAAATAGCTTCACATGTAAATGGAGAGTTGCATAGGCTTTTTATATTGCATTTATATCACTTTCAAAGACTTAACACACCCTAGGTTTCATACGCCAATCATAAATTTCTAAATTCACTCTTTAACTTTATAATGCCTTCTTAACATGTCAAAGAGTGACACACCCCAATCTGCACATTATCCAGGGCTGATTAGAAAAAATGTTTGGCACGAAATAGATACCATTTCTTTTCCAGCACAGTTAATTACCTGCTAGTGAGGCGTTTGAGCACACGCTGCTACATTCACAGTGATACTTTATACATGCTGATGGCTGATAACCGTGCAGCAAATGATTGCCTGCCACTGACTGAAAATAACTGCTTTAATAGGAGAGTGAAAGCCAGCACCTGCAAGATTCAGGAAATGAATCTCACTTGGGCAACTGGCAACCATCTCTACTGCTTTAAATATTCAGATAAAATGTCTTTTTGATCGCCAGTTCTCTCAATTAAAAAAAGGTTTTGCATTTCTATCATGACTACTGGATGTCTCAAGTGCTCTATTGGCTACGAAGTGCTTTTTTTGAAATACAGTCACTGCTGTGAAGTAAGAATAAAGCAGGAATGTAATGGAGTTTGACTGTTTATGAAAGTTAGTAACTTTTTTTAAGCTCAAATGAAGACTATTTATAAGCTGCTGTTGCACTGTCCTGACTTTGCTTTTCGATCAGAACTAAGGAATGGTAGAGACAAGGAGAAAGTGAGGTCTGCAGATGCTGGAGATCAGAGTCGAGAGTGTGGTGCTGGAAAAGCACAGCAGGTCAGGCAGCATCCGAGGAACAGGGGAATCGATGTTTTGGGCAAGAGCCCTTCATCAGAAATGATAGAGACAAGTTAGGCTATTTTAATGTTTTCTAGTTCTGATCAGGCAAGGGGATCTGAAAACTTGTTGTTCTCCCTCCACTGTGCCTGACCTGCTGAATCTCTCCAGCATTGGTTTTCACTTCAGAAATAGTACATTGGTTAAATATTGCTGTGGATAACAAAAGTCTCAGCAGGTTTCCAAAAGTTGATGCTTTGCTCCTGGTTTTACCGAGAAAATGGAATCTCTGACCTTATTTTATATATGATTCATTTCTGTACCACCTCAAAACCTGCCAGATCATTGGAAAGCCTAAATGTTACATTTCCTTCCTGTTGAGAATTAATTCACAAGTCTGACTGTATTGAAATAGTACTAAAACAGTGCTACAATCTCAAGGACATGTTCAATGCATACCTACAGTTCCATGATTGAAACCCCTCTAAAGCAGTTGGTAATATTGATACTTTTTTTTTAAAAGAAATCCAGTATCAAATATACCAGAACAGGTTTTGCAATTTTTGAATACACAACTGTAAACTGAAACAAAACAGAAACTCCAAAACAGGATTATTGAGCCTGTGATTAAGTATGTCAGCTGTCTTAAAAGGATACGCATAATTACAAAACACTTGAATAAGGATGTTGACCATTTTTCATACAAAATAGAATGTCACGGCGGTTTTCCAGTGTATAAGAGATACTTTGTTCATTACTGACTTCTGATCGATCAAGAATGGGGCCAATTATTAAAAACGTGTGACCCATGTTAACTGCGCTATGTCCAAACTGACTACATCCTGTCTACATTGGGCCTGCTCTGCCACTTCAATAAATGGGATAGGGGGTCCGCTTTGGTTAGTATTTAGTGCATTGTTAAGGGCACAGTATATTAAGAAGCAGCACTCATTTCCTTTTAGTCAACTCTTCCAGGGCACAGGTAGCCACACTCTCTGGTTTTTAGAAATGTAGAAAATAGGACCAGGAGTCGACATACTGTAAAATACCCTGTATCCTCAACATTTTGTGTGTGCTGCGGTGCTCTCCTTGTTTAATTGGTAACTTAATTCTGTGAAACCTGTAAACCACGATTTTGTCCAAGCATTAGAAGTGTGAAGGATTATTCTCTAATTGATGCGTACAACTCCAACAATCCACAGACACTTAACACCATCCAAGTCAATGCAGCAGCCCATCCACTACCTAATACATTCACTCCCCTCTGCCAGTGGCATGCAGTGTGTGCTGTCTGCAAGATGTACTGAAGCAACCTGTCATCAAGCTCCTTGAACAGCACCTCCCAAAGTCATGTCCTCTACCACTTAGAAGGTCCATGGCAACACCTGCATCTGTTACACCCTGGGAATGTATCAATGTTGCTATCAAAATCCTAGAGCCCTGTCCGTAACTAAGATTTGGAAGGTGATGTCTAAGGAACCTGGTGTGTTATTGTAGTTCCTTTTTATAGACTGTGTAAAGCTGCCAATCAAGCTGGCTGGTGACAGCTTCCTTGTGTGTTGTTGAAGGTGCACTGCTCCAGGCAGGTGGGAAGGATTTCATCAAATTCCTGACTTGTGTCTCTTAAATGATGGACAGGCTTTAGGAAGTCAGGAGGTGAATTACTCAGCACAGGATTCTTAGCCTCTGACCTGCTTTTACAGCCTCAGTATTTACATAGCCAGTATAATTCATTCTGTGGTCAGTGGTGACCCCAGGATGTTGATAGTGGGGGAATTCAGTGATGGTGATGCCATTGAATATCAAGGGGTGCAGGATCGATTCTCTCTTGGTGATATTCATTGCCTGGAAATTGCGCAAATGTTATTTATCAGCCCAATCCTGGGTGTTTTTTGCGTCTTGCTGCAGGTGGACATGGACTAATTTTAACAAAATAAGAAGCTTTAGCATGCATTTGAAAAGTTGATTTCTGAGCGAGTTAATTTGTCCCTTTGATTAGAAAGGAAGTGGTGTCTATACTTAGCGGTGGCTAAGTTTTATATGAGGAAGTGAAGTAGACTAATTTTGTTCATTCTGTATCATTTGATTTCTGTTTGCTGTTTCCACACTCTGGTCTGGTTTTGGTAGTTGATAGTTGAAGTGATCTCTCTGCATTTTGAGTACCTATCTATGTGCAAAGTCAGATTTTTAGGTGGTGATATCCCAATAGTTACCATTGATATGAGATTCTGATAATTGGTGGGAGAGAGAGAGAAGGAGAAGTAACAAACTACCTAATTAATCATTCTTAAATGAGCAGATAGCATTTGAAAATACCATTTTGTTTTTCTCATTTTCCTGTAACATTGCTGAAGTTAACTTGAGGTTTGCATCTATTTTGGCTTTCAACAATTGCATAAACGTCATTTTTTGGAATTGCTTTTCCATAGTAACTTTGTGCTTGGATGATAATTCTCTGCTGGAATTATGAAGCTATCTGGAGTCTGATGTTTAATTTGGGGTCAAGAATGTTGTCAGAAAATTTGCTTGGTTATGATGAAGTTCAGTGAATTGGTTGAGTCAACATAAAGTTCCCAGACACATTAATATGTACAGATGAAGATTAAGGAATTCATCACATTGGGTCTTGAGTAGAATTGGATGATAAAGGGCCAAGTGGTGTGTATCTTTTTCTACAGTCTTGTATTTGTATTCAGCACTTTTTGCCTACAGAAGCCACAACGTATTGCAGTATTATATTAAGCTCTTAAAACCAATGTATTCTGTAACTTCTTCTATTCAATTCAGAGCCATTGTTTTGACAGTGTGCCAGTGCAAGCATAGTACTTCAACTGGCAAAGTTTCTCCTGTAGTTTTTATTGTTTATGGCTGGCATTACCTTCCATGTAGGATTAACTTTTGTTGAGTTACATCCAAGGGTAAATACCAACAGAAACCTCTCTGTGAAGAGTATTAAAGACTGAAAATTGTTGTACTGATTTTGTGGTGAAGATAGCTTTGTTCTTTCAAATTTAAGTAGATGGCAAGGTGGAGACCATTGTAGTGATTTTTCTGGGTGTGTAAATTGATGTGGACCAAATAGCCTCCCTCACTTGTATTTATTTAGGAAACACCAGTCTCTGGTGGTGCCCTGTCTGTTGTTTCTGTAGACAGTTTACAGTCAGATAGTGGATGCGTTGGGGGTAGGGAAGGAGTGGATTTGAACATTACGACAAGAAATGACCTTGTTATCTAATCCACAGTGTTTGTTTTTCTAAGTCACTAAGACGTATGGTCACAGCAGCCATCTCACCAAACTCCGCAAAGTGTAATTAGTGCAGTTTTGTGCAGCGATTGATTTGTACTTTACATGAGGACACTGTCATTCAGGACTCCAGCTAATGAGCCAGCTCAGAACAAGGTAAACTCAGCCAGCGATTGGCCAAGTTACAGAATAAACATGCAATATGTTTACCGGAAAGCCTGGTTTCCTTCTGCTATTGGCCACGGTGTTAATCTGTTGAGTGAACAAATGTCACCACTAGAGAACAGAAAGAAGAATTTAGTATTAATGCAATGCCATTTATTGCTGCTACCTTCACAGGATAATTTCACTGCCTTTGGAATAAGAATTGTTTCCTGCTGGGTAGGTCAAATAGAAATCTGTGGTCTGCTTTCGCTCAGCTGAAACTGCATTCCGACTGCTAACTGATTCCCAACCTTTTGAAAGCGATACCATTCTTTCCCTGAGAGAGATCACTGCAATATCCAGGTAGCTGCAGAAACATAGGCCTATAAACCCTTTGTCAGTGACTGTTAAGACATAATCTGTTTGTGACCAAAGTTTAAAAATGGAAGATGGACGCCTATAATACCACAGAATGCACATTCCTGAGCCAAAAAGATGGCAATGTATCAACCAATGAAATGTTCAAGGAATTCTGCCTTGGGTAAACATCCTACTTCTATCAGCTTGGTAGCAGATTAATAATCTTTTAATACCCTGCACAGACAAGAGCCTGTATTTCAGGATAAGCCATATCTGAGCAAAAACCACAGCCAAAAACAATAAGACCAAAAGATCTGCGGTGCTTTTGATTTTTTGATGGCAGGCAACAGCTTTATATTGCCTGCAACTTTATCCTGTTGAAATATTTTATGAAAGCTCTTTTCTTAAGCTATAATTAACTATTTCTTTCCCACCCCCTGAAGTTTGTTAGTCTTCCTTAGTGCAACTACTTTGTGGTATTTTTCTGCAATTTAGGCCTATTTCCTAGGGACATTGCTCCCTTTTTATGTAAAGAATCTGAACCTGGAAAATAGATGGAAGTGGACTGGTTGAATTCCATGCTGGGTTACTGAAGTACTGCACCATGCAGTGTTGAGATACAAATCTTAAACAATCAATCAAGTATTAGGAAAGCTGATACGCCTCCTGCCTTCAAGCGAGGAAATAGACAGATGACAAATGTATATTTTTATTCAGTGAGAAGCCAAGATGAAATTTTCGAGGCAAAGATATTGCCAAGCTAGTAATATAATCAATGCTAACATAAGTCTAACAGTAGGGTTCAGTGACTGTCAGGTTTGGGTTTTAAGGAGCTCGAGGAAGGGATGATTGTGAGATGTGTAAGGTTCCCCGGTTTTGAGTAGGAGATTATGGAATCGACCCCAATTTCAGTACAGTTAGGATGTGGATCCTGTAGCTTAGAGGGACATAAGAGGGACAATCAGAGGAGTGTTGAGTGTAGTTGTGGAGCTGTGGCACAGTTGGTCTCACAGTAAGCCCTTAGTCAGAAAGTTGAGAGTTCAAGTCCCATTCCAGGACTTCAGCACAAAAATCAAGGTGCAGTAAAGTACGGTGTGTTGAAGGTGCCATCTTTTGGCTCCCTCTGTCCTCTTGAGTGAATGTAAAAGGTCCCTTTGTCACCATTTTGAAGAAGAGAAAGGTGTTTCAGGTGACCTGACCAATATTGATCCCTGGAGCTAGTTGCCTTAATTGGCTAAGAGCAGGCAGCACTGGTTCAATTTCTCTGGTGACTTGGAGTTTATCTCACCTTGCCGCATGGCGATGTCATGGTACAAGGCACAATTAGCAACACTAAGTGGACTGTGGTAAAGGGCAAAAGCAATGAAACAGCCAGTCCTGGGTGTCTGCTGCAGGTGTCCAGCTACCCAGACATCTTGGCTCATCCTTGCCTCTGGGATCATGTGTAAACAATCAAGGAAATGGAGGCAGCAACACAAACCTTTCCTCCAGATAATCAAATTCCTTTAGCTGCAAAAGGTGTATGCTGTGAAATCACTCACTGCTGGAGCATGGAGCCTACCACTATTTATTTCTCAATCATCAGAAAAGCAGAATATCTGGTCCTTGCTATTTGAGGGAGCATGTGGTTGTACTTGCTGCATTTAAAACAGAGAACAGACTTCAAAAGCGTTCATTTTGCCTTCTGGCTGTGAAAGGTGTGATATAAATGTACTGACAACAGGCTGTTCTTATCTCCAGACCATAAATAAATACATATGGTCATTCCTTTGGGAGGGGTGGGGGTGGGGGGGAGGAGAGAGTGGGGAGGGGAGGGGGAGTGTTTAAAAAGAGACCAAAATGGATTCGATAAATCACCATAATGGACAGGCGTGCAGAATTAAATTGAAACAATAACCAGGAGAAATCTTAAAAAAAAATACAAGAGCACCTTTCACCATTTTTTGCTGCAAAGATGTGGCATTACATTTTCAAACAGGTGATATTCCTTTAGTTTCAAGCAGCGTCTGTTCCTCGAGTATTTCCCACCCCAGCCACTTCCAATTTCCCAGCACGCTGACCCAGGGACTGCAACATGGAAGTTGCCCTTGGTCAGTCATTGCCAGCAAAATAATCCAGTGGGTGAGTTTTGAGAAGGTTTGTAGCTCAGGTTGAGTTCCTGGATGTAGGTTTGCTCGCTGAGCTGGAAGGTTCATTTTCAGACGTTTCATCACCATATTAGGTAACATCTTCAGTGAGCCTCCGGACAAAGCACTGCTGATGATTCCTGCTTTCTATTTATATGTTTGGGTTACTTTGGATACGTGATGTCATTTCCTGTGGTGATGTCAATTCCTGTTCTTTTTCTCAGGGGTTGGGAAATAGGGGCCAAGTCAATGCGTTTATTAATAGAGTTCGGGTTGGAATGCCGTGCTTCTAGGAAGTCTCTTGCATGTCTTTGTTTCGCTTGTCTTAGGATGGATGTGTTGTTCAGTGGGTCATGACAGCTGGGTCACACCAAATTGGCCATGTTGCCAGAGTTGGAGGATCTGAGCTACAGGGAGAGACTGAACAGGCTGGGGCTGTTTTCCCTGGAGTGTCGGAGGCTGAGGGGTGACCTTATAGAAGTTTATAAAATTATAAGGGGCATGGATAAGGTAAATAGGCAAAGTCTTTTCCCTGGGGTCGGGGAGCCCAGAACTAGAGGGCATATGTTTAGGGTGAGAGGGGAAAGATATAAAAGAGACCTACAGGGCAACGTTTTCACATAGAGGGTGGAACTTGTATGGAATGAGCTGCCAGAGGAAGTGGTGGAGGCTGGTACAATTGCAACATTTAAGAGGAATTTGGATGGGTATATGAATAGGAAGGGTTTGGAGGGATATGGGCCGGGTGCTGGCAGGTGGGACTAGATTGGGTTGGGATATCTAGTCGGCATGGATGGGGTGGACTGAAGGGTCTGTTTCCATGCTGTACATCTCTATAGCTCTATGAATGCCCAGTGTCAGGATGAAAATTGTCAGTTTAAGCCATTTGAAGACTGCTTGCATGTTGTGAATTGAAAGAAAGACTTGCATTTAGGTAGCATCCTTCACAAATACACCGTCCCAAAGTATTTTTTGAAGTATCCTCACTATTCCAGGACTGGATTTGCAGCAGGCAGTTTGTGCAAAACAAGCTCCCTCAAACAGCTCTGTGATAATGACTAGACAATTTACTTTGTTGATTGAGGGATAAATACTGGCCACGGCTTTAGGGATAGCCACTACTCTTTGAAAATCGTGCTGAAGATCTTTTACCCGATTTTGGGGGGTTTGGGACGAGACATGATATGGCCTCCGTTAACCCTCTCATTCAAAACAGTGGATGTCTAATGTGCAGCACTGTCAGTGTATGAAAGTGTCAGCCTTAATTTTTGTGTTCAAGCAGTAATATTGAATCTGTACCCACAACCCTCCTCAGTTAGAAGTGAGAGTCCTGTCATTAGTGATGTGGTTTGAATCCTGGATGGGTGTGTGTACCTGTTTGCAAGGTGAAGAAAGAGACCACATTCTGCAAAAAGGTATCTGTGTCTTGCTTGAGCTTATCTTAAACATCAAAATTATCAGATTAACTGCTTGTTAACAGCAAGATGAGCATTTTGCATGCATTTAGGTTGACTGTACATTGCAAATTGGTAAAACCTGGGTTAATGAAAACATTTTAAAAAGTTAGCTTATCTAATTTTTATAGACACAAAAACTGCAGATGCTGGAATCCAAAGTAGACAGGCTGGAAGAACACAGCAAGCCAGGCAGCATCTGGAGGTGGCGAAGTCGACGTTTCGGGTTATGAAGAGGGGTTGACTTCTCCACCTCCTGATGCTGCCAGGCCTGCTGTGTTCTTCCAGCCTCCTGCCTGTCTACTGTCTAATTTTTTCCAGCATTGTACTAATCTCGATTTAGATGTAGAATTTAACAGTTAATCAAGCTGTTCTTGATTAAAACGAAGGTTTCCACTTTCACCTGTCACATGATGTGATGGTCTGCATTCGCTCAGCTTGCATTGTTGACCATCCACTTATCAGGGCCAAGTTGGCCCAGGAACCAAGGGAACTTGAGATCAGTGAGTCAGATTTGAAATTTGTCCCATCACCAAAAGTGCATTGTCCAGTTACCTGTCACTGCCAGTAACCTTTAGCATATCTACACTTCTGGGAAGCTTCTGTGTTCTAGGAACATAAGAACAGGAGTAGGCCATTGAGCCTGCCCTGCTGTTCATAGCTCAAGGAATGCCTCAATGCCTTTATGCAGCCCATTCCAATAACTGTATGGACCACTGGCAGTGAAGTCATGGGTTCTAAACTGGATTTGAAGATTTAAGGATGGACACTGTGTTTTCCCCATTAGAAAGGAAATGGATTATCAGTTGCTAATGGAGTAGGGAATTGCCTTTTTTGACCGGGCATGCATTAGCAAATGCCTTGATTTCTTCAATAAAACATGTATAGAATTATCTATCATTACACTACACTAATCTTGGAGAAATTTTTAAAATTCCTCTAGCGGCTGTCAAGCAATTCCAAAGGACGTAATCAGTCTATAATCAAATCAAAAATAACTATCTTTTCCCCTATTTTGATGTTTCCATGAAAATGTCTTGTTTCTTAAATTTTGCCCCAAGTATTTTAGAACGTACATCTTGTGTTTATGCGGCCTTCAGCTGTATAGTTCTCATCATTGGCCAGAAAATAGTCAAAGTTTTTGAAGTTCTCCTCCACTCATTGTGCATGGGTAGATTTGTCAGTGTGAGAGAAAGGGAAGAGAACATATGTGAAAAAGCAAACATTTACAAAAGTCTTTTGTTTCACAATAGTTAGTTGGTAAGTCAAGCAAAGCAGAATATTGCACAACAGTTTAAGGCATTTCTACAAAACAACACCAATAAGCTAAATAAAATCAGTTCCAAATAATAATTCCTGAAAAATGGAACACACCACTTGTTTGTACAAATACTGATGGATGATTCAGACTCTGTCTTTCAGGAGGTACTATTTTGCCTTCAGTTATTTTAATCAAAATTTTGGATCAGTGATGGAGGGGAACTAGCAAAATCATGGTCTTAAAGAGTATATTTAACCGTTCTCCTGTTTAATAGTTCACATCAAATTGCTTCTGTACTCTGCCCCTAATGGAAATTAACTTTTCAATTTTTGATTAAAGTCATCTTCTCCGCTCCAGTAATCACGAGGTAGCTGCAGAATGTTTGTTTGTGGTGACATATCTCTCTCAAATGGAAGAGTTAGCTTAATGGGGAGTGTAAGGTGTGACAATTTTTCCACATCAACATTTTAAAATGCAGGGTGTGGCTTGTTTTCCATTGATGAAGTAAAGTATACCTTTGTCACTGTTCTGTGAGCTAAAACATCTAAGCCTGGCATTTACTGTTGATGATACTAACTGCGTAGTATGTTGGCAGAACGTTGCATCCAGTCAAGAGAATCTGAAGAAAAACTAGCTCCTATGCTAAGCTTACTAACATACTTTAAGGTTGAAAGTAGTTTGACAAGTGATAAACATTCGGTACTTATTAAGTTGCCATCAAAGCATTTCAATATCTGTGCTGTACATCAGGAATTTTGAATCCCTTTATGGGGGGGGCAGGAAAACAGTTATGAATAACATCCTTCAGCATTAGATTTTGCTTTGTTCATTTAATAAGCTTGATGTTAATGATTACTTTACCTTACCCCATTTACAGTGCTGCAGGTGGAGAAATCTTTAACCAGTGTGTTGCTGATAAAGATGAGGCTTTCAAAGAGAAAGATGTCATCCGTCTTGTGCGTCAAATCCTAGATGGAGTCTCCTATTTGCATGGGAATAATATAGTGCATCTAGACCTAAAGGTAAGGCTATTCCTCAGCATATTAAACTTGGAATAATTTGATGTCTAGAGTTCATTGCTGCCAATTCTGAACAACCAGAAAGCACAGGTTCTGTGGTTTGAGTAAAATTGTCACCTTTGCACCATATGTTGCAATTATGCAATGGTTGATGTGTTTTTGCACGATTCTTGCTTGGGCTGTACCAATAAAGACAGGAACCCATTCCAATAATTTAAAAGCTGCTGAGATTGAGGAAATCTCTTGGTTTACATCTGAGAATTATCTACATTGGCCACGTATTGCTTTCCAGATTTTGTGGTGATTACCAATGAATGAATGAATGGAATGATAAGGCCATTTGCTCTCATTCAGTTGGTCAGAAGTTTAAAGCACTGGCCTCAGTGCTGCCACTGTTTCATTTGACAAATCAAAATGTGCCAGCAGAAGCTTTCTTTCCACAGACAAGGAGCAGCGGGATCAATAAACATCATGACATTTTATTTTGTACGTATGAAACCTTTCCCTAATTTTCTTAAGTATGTTCCACTAAAGGTGCTTTATGCTCAAATACTAACCTACATGATGTTGACTAAGTTTTCGTAACATGGACGTCAACCCACAACACCACATTGAGATTATAGATGCGTCTCAATCAAGGCTTGATAGTGTGCCTGCTTGTACATGTTACTTAATTGATGGATTTAATGACCTAGTGGTACATTATGACACATTTGTACAACAAGACTCTCTCTGACTTTTTACAAGATTGCTGCCTACTCATTTCATTTCATCTGTGGCTAAGTGGATTTTACCTGAGGTTCCACGGGATACTTGCCAGGTTGTAATTAGCTGCTGATTCCTTGTTTTTTTTTATTTGGCAACTGTTCAGCAACTACAGACACAAGTGCAGGTCTTGACTGGTAAACAGTATGGATGCAGTTCATAGGAGTTAACAGTAGACCATTTGCCTTATGTTTTCCTATCTTGGCTCGTTACATGTTAGCTTAATGCTGCAATTAAGAATGACCTTTTATTCATGTTAGTTTAAAATTTACAATATACCTGGAATTGAATCTAAATTAGAAATTTAACTCTATTGTGACTCTTTTTACTTTACATGACTGTCATCTGTTGAAGAAAATTCCCCTTAAGAACAAGCGGCATAGGGTTAGAATGAGTGAAACACTGACTCTGTATGCACCTGAACTTCAGATGTTTCAAATGCTTTCAATACATTTATCAACTGAGAGTCCATTTTGAAGCTGGAAAATTGCAAATGAAACCTGAGAGAGTCGGGTGGTAATGAGCTGGGACGTGGAGGGATGACCAAATGCTTAACCTACAGACAGCATTTCAAATCAAAAATCACTAGCTTTGTGAGCAGGAATCCAACCTCAAAGATTTATCTGTTGTCCAGTGCCCATGATTCTTCAAAGAAAAAAAAAATCAGGATTTAAATGGACCTCTCAGCTGTTGATGCTCGGTCAGAGGTCACAGCAGCTATGGCTGCCTTACAAGTCTCAACCCCAGAATGTCACTTCAAAACCCCAGTGAGTGTCGCGACCTGTAATCTGGGATGCCCTGAACTAATGGGTCAGATTCAGGTCTGTGTTTGTGTAAAGTGGAACTGTGTTATGGTGTAACCAATGTATGCAGCACCATCATGTGCAAAATGGGAATCCACAAAACATCGCCAGTGGCTGTGGGGAACTAATCTTTCAACGTGCATGTGCTTCCCTATTTTGTTAACATACTGCCTTCTGAGGAAATTTAATTTCGCAGCAGTCCATTCTATTAATTGAGTATTAATTCTTCCAAAATATAAAATATCATAATTCCAAGAGGCAGAGATCCAGAAGGAATGTTGATCATTTTGATTGTGATTACTTGAGTCATTAATAGCACAATCTTTTGTTACCAATTAAGCTTGCAACGTCACATTGAGATGGTAAACAACAAAAGAATTTCCAAACATTTTGTTCATGAAGAATGTGCTTCCTTAAACATAAATAATTGTCAATACACATCAAGTTTGTAGTTGACAAAGCAATTTGCCATCATTGCTCTCGTACGATCCAGTTCAATCAGTGTCTAGCACACTTTACCCATTCTTTCACTGCCCTGTTTGTAATTATAAATCCACTTTGAACTGAAGCTCTTTTGTTAAGATGCCCTTGATGCTCTATGGGTTACAAGACTGGACCAGCAACACAGATCTCACAAGGGCAAGTTGTGAAATTAAGTCAGTAATTCTGATAACCAGCAAAAGAAGCAGAGGAGAAATGCCTTTTTATTATACATAAGTTATAGTGATCTGCAATCTACTGCCTGAAAGAATGAAGACAGCAGTTCAGAAATAATTTCCAAAAATAAAATGGATAAAAAGATTAGATGCAAAAAGATCAGGGGTGTGGAAAGATTCAAAGTGAGTGCCTTAGGCAGAATGGCTTCCTCCTGTATTGTGTAATTCTTTGATTCTGTGCAGCAGAAGGGCTATGATGATATAAAGTTGCTGATCATTAATGTTCCATTGGGAAGGGAACAGGTAACTCTTGCCCCTATAGACTGACAAGCAATTCTAGCCTGTGCCTTTTGATTGAAATTATTTGGCAAGGTGTGTAGTTGTTTTTAAAAGTCCAGAGTGACTCAGGATGGGCGAGAAGTGTGGCTTTTAATGTTACCTCCATTCCAAGAGCAAATAGGTTTCTCTTGAATATGTTTTGCTAATTAAAGTTGCTAAGTCTGGTGTTATGTGACCTTTTTATTACTTGCAAGCAATCTTTACAAACTCAGAAACTGTAAATTTTTGACTATACTGTTCCTATCAGTGTGCTAACTATATAATAGCTTGGCAGAGCAGTCGTACATTTAAGAACCTATGTCCTATGTTCTTGACCGTATTTGTGCTCTGAACCTGAAAATCAGTGAACAGTGTACTAGAAACTTTATTTCTGTTCTGCTCCCCCTTTCAGCCTCAAAACATCTTGCTGACCAGCTGCAATCCATTGGGCAACATCCGGATCGTTGACTTTGGGCTATCCAGGAGAGTGGATAATGTTGAAGAGATTAGGGAAATTATGGGCACTCCAGAGTATGTAGGTAAGTGCCAACTGACAACACATGTCTTAACAAAACTGTTAGCAGTCTGCTAAGAATTGAGAATTAATATTAAAATGTACGTTTGCCTAAAATTCAGGTAGCATAATATGCTACATTTACAGTAGCTAATATGTTTAGAAATAATTGAATTCTTGTATTTTAATTGAATCACATTGTGCAGGGAGTGAAACCACTAAAAAGTGTTGTCAAATGGTTAGTCAACTGTGCATAGACAACAGATCCTCAACTTCCAAGGTATCTAATTGTGTTTTCAATTCCATTAGCTCCTGAAATATTAAATTATGAGGCAATCACAACAGCGACAGATATGTGGTAAGTGCTTTTTTTTTTGCTGTATTGGTAGGTGTGGATTTTAGTGGTATTTTCTGACCAATATGCAAATTGAAAATCATTGACATGTGTACCTAGTCACTGATATATAATACCTATGGGCTTGGGTAGTTGCCAAAAATGTAAGGTCAATATTTTATTTTTAAGTCATTCTCTGGATGTGAACATCACGTTATTGCCCACCTCTAATTTTTTCTCAAAGGTTGTGGTGCACTGTAGCCTTGAATACAACTGAGTGGCTTGCTGGGCTGTTAAGGATCGACCATATTATTATGTCACACTGTAGATTAGACTGGGTGAGGATGGCGGATTTCTATCTGTAAAGGACAGTTGTGGCCCAAAATGGGTTTTTACGCCAATCCAATAGTTGACCACCATAATCTGCTAATGATGGGATTTTAATTGCTAACTACATAACATTAATCCAAGCCTCAGGGCCAGTATTCCACTAGGCTGTCATGTCCCAATTATATATTTAACCTGGGTAGATGTGAATTATGAAATAAAACAGCAAAGCCATTCAGTTAACAAATGCTTTTGTACAAACTAACATCAAAGCACTTGATGGAAAATTCAAAACTTGAATATCCTTGCTGCCTGACTAGCGTTCTCTGCAAGTGCAACACTTTATGCTAAACAGTCAGTTAAAGAAGTGGCATCATTAAAAAGATTCTAATATAGGCTTGCCTGAACGTTCCATACCATTCGTCCAAGTTTCTGCTATAGCCTTGGCAGAAGATGGGTGCATCACTCAAGTCTCATGTCTCTCCTGACATTGCAGTATAGATTTCACATTTACAGCCAAGTGAAAATAGCTCTACCAAAGTTGTTGTGTCAACAGTAATGTTGAATTGTTTGATTCCTTCGTTACCTTGATTTGGAAACAGGAGTGTTATTGTGGTTCATGCATTGTCATCAAGGATTGGTTTATCTTCAAATGAAGAATAAGAGCTCCATTATGCTTTTTGTTTGCTGTTTTTCAGGAGTATTGGGGTGTTGGTCTACGTCATGTTGACAGGCATTTCACCTTTTCTTGGAGATGACAAGCAATCCACGTATCTCAATATTTCCAAAGTGGACATTGATTACTCAGAAGACATCTTTGAAGGCATCTCCAATTTGGCTTTAGACTTCATTCAGAGCCTTCTTATTAAGGACCCCAGGTATGAGATTAATATGCCTTTGAATACCTGTCTTTGGTGTTAGCTGGTCATGACAATAATACGGAGTTAAAAAGAGACAGAAAATCAAAACTTGTTAATCAGCAAAGTATCAGATTCTTGGAGTACTTGGGATTCTGCATAAATCACACTCTCTGGTAAAAATAGGTTGGAACTGTAATGAAATTACAAGAAAACAAACTCTCCCCCTTTCCCCATCTGTCAATGGGAATTTGCTGTCAGTGGATCTCATGTCAAAAGAGAAACTTTACATCACTCCAATTGGAAACAACTACGTAAAGCTTCTTTAGCAGTACCTTCCAAACTCCTGAGTTCCACTGTCAAAGGCAACAGATATCTCCGAACACCACCATCCACAAACCTCCTGTCTAAAACATGCACCATTCTTACTTAGAAATGCATTGCTGTGCCTTCATTTTTTTGCAAAGTCAAAGCCATGGAACTTTCTCCCCGGCAACACTGTGACAGTTCTTTTTATTTCATGGGATAACAGCATTTAACACCCAGAGGATAGTTAAGAGTCACCCACTTTGCTGTGGGTCTGAGGTCATATGTAGCCAGACCTGGTAAGGATGGCAGATTTCATTCCCTAAAGGGCATTAGTAAATCAGATGAGTTTTTACAAGTTTAGATAGTAATTACCTGTTTAGCGCTTCATTCCAGATTCTCAGAGGCGGTTAAAGATGGACAACAAAACTACACATTCTCTGTGCATAACTATAAAATATAACATTATGTTTCTCAACCAAATTGTCAGAATTTAGGTTGTCAACCATATGCCAGATGGACCTACACAGAAGCAGAAATTAGACTGTGCAGTCCTATGGTCTTCTCCCAAAATGTAATACAGTAGATACGCTCCATTGGAATTGGAGCTTATTTTTACTTTGACCTCCATTTTGAGGTTCAATGATTGATAGATGAGTAATGGAAAATATTTTCTAAAGTCCCCTCAGGCCCAATTACTCATTGCTATAAGTGAAATTTAAGGACCTTTTGGAAACATTAGTTCATTTGGAACCTGCTCTGGTACCTTGCTCAATTTCTAGATGTGTCTCACTATTTTCATGTTGTAGAGGATCAGTAAGGCAGAGAGATCTAAAATCAATAAGTTTCTATGCAATAGAAAGCTATATTTGATCAATTTTGTGTTGCTATGTGGCGTATTGAGCATAATATCTTTTGCCTGAAACAGTCTGACTGGATAACTGGTCACTGATAAAGTTGCAATTGAATTCTGGCTTGCCAATTTAAAAAAATATCTTGTAAGGTTGCTGGCTAGGAAATATGTCATTTCTCGCGCGCGTACTGTCCAAGTGGACATTTGACTGCACATCACAAGGTCCCTGGTTCAAATTCATCCAGCTATTTTGTCCATCATTTATTTCACCCCTGTCATTCTACTGAGTAGTCAGGCCCCTATCTCACCGATCTGAGCAGTGCAGGGTGCCTCCTATGGAAGTCCAGCTCTTGTATTCATACGTCATTTTTCCAAGTTAAGGTAATCTTTTAATAACTTTACAAGTAGGCCCATGTAGAATTATTTGAACGGTTCAGGTGGAGAAATGAATCACCCCTGAATTGGTTGAGCCAAATGACATTGGCACAATATATTTCTGTGTTGTGATCAAACTAAATTGATGAGTAGTTCTTAGAAAAGCAGTTGGTGGTCTTATTTTTATCTTTGACATCTCATAGAAATTTTTTGCATTGTTATTTCTCCAAGCAAAGTTCAAAACAACACAGTAAACATCCACAACATATTTTAATGGGAGTCTATTTAGCATCAATCAAAAAGAAAATATTCTCTGAAACAAAGATTAGCCATGAAATTGTGCCTTCAGTGTTGAATACTTTTCCCCCCTGTATTTCTTTCACTCATTGCTTATTTGGAGTAACACCTCCATTAAAATAGCAAACAAAGGAATGTCATACGGACACTTGTAGTATTAATACCGTAATTTTCATTCAGCAAAGTCTAAGCCCTTGCATCAATTGTTTGGGATTTACCTTTGCAATGGAATGCATTAAAATTAATTTTGCCAACTACAGTAATTTTTTTTCTCTCTGGTAAACTTAAATCTGCATACAGATTAAAGAACACAAAATTGTGAGTAATTAGATAAAGGTTTGGAACACAACAGTATCTGTATTAATTTTCTGCTTTGTCATTAAAGGAAACGAGCAAAAGCAGAACAATGTTTAAACCACCCGTGGCTTTCATCCAAACTAGAGGTGCCAAAATCCATAACCGAGTCGGAGGAGGAACAGTCTGAGTCTGAACAGAACAGCCCGGATTCCGAGGAACTAGTGCTCATGGCCTCCTACACCCTGTGTAGGCAGTTGGACAAGGACATTGAGATCGAGCGAACAGCAGTGCGCAAACAGTTCAAATTTGAGGAGTCTTTCACGACATTGCGAGATTTTCTGAGTGCTTAATGTAAACTGGACTTGAGAGTACACCGGCTTCAACTAGCTACACCGAGCACTGCATTTGTTCGCTGCTCAGAGTGCCACATGGCTGAATGCTCTGCAGGCTTTCATTACTTAGGGCAATTAATTTTTTATTGGGCATAAGCCTGGTGTAATATAGAGCGGATGGCCTGAATTGAGCACCTGGTTTAAGAAGAAAAGTGCAGTTTTTCTGGAGAAATAGTGCCCTCTGAGGTTTGCTGATTGAGTTAAGAGATGTGGTTAAAACCTTTGCTAATTAAATCTGTGACTTCTGCATCTCATTATTTATCCAATGAAAGGTAAATTTTGCGATGGTTAGAATGGGCAACATGGAAATAATTGTAACAGAGAGCACCCTGTAGACTGCTTGTGGAAGTTACAATCTTGCATTCATCCAGTGCTGTTGGGTTTTCTCTGGCAACTCTGTATTGTCACTCTGTGGTTCGAGAAACCTTTCTTTGGTACTGCTCCTTTAGGCTTTTAAGAAAAAGCTTGCTTTATTTGAGTTTAACTCACCTATTTTGTGAGAGGCATCTCTCTTCACAGTGTAGCTGCAGAAAGCTTCTTGTTCGGATATACTGATGAGAACATCCCCGACTATTCCACATCCACTTTACCCCCTTCATGAGAGCGTTTCATACTTGCCTTGATTCTAGTTGGAAATGAAAAATGAGAAATTCCGCAAAATAAAATTGATCTTCTAAAGTTGTCGAGAAAATGCCGAAATTGATAATAAGTATGATTTTTCATTTGCTTTGAATGCATGCAATGGTAACTTTGCATGTTTTGTATAGTAAATAATTCCACGTTGGTTCTCATTTCAATTCCATTACAATGTCTGACTTTTCACCCTGCAATTATACAATATCGAGCTTTTAATTCTTTATTGAATTGAAGGAGAATCCTAAGATTTGGGTTGGGGGGGGTGGGCGGGGAATCAGTGGAATCTAAAATTCAAATCATGAAGTTAACTAATAATTAGAGTTCTGTGGGCTGCAAGATATCTTAAGAAAAATTCCTTGCAATACTATACATTGGAATGTGTCAGGCTGCAATGAATTAATGGCACATAGAGCATTAGTGCACATTTTTTTTGTCTGTCTTGGGTTTAGGGACTAAGTGTATTTTTTTTCCTTATTTATTATATCATGATTATCAAAAGAATTTTGTCAGGGGTTAGAATGTAGTCATTTTCTAAAGAACATTCCAGGAACATATCAGAACAATTATTGAAGCATTTTTGACATTCATGTTGCTTATTCACTCGTGCGTCCCTTCCTTTAGTTGTGCATGCAAGCACATGTTGTAAAGTTCTCGTGACTGAGAGACATACAAATATAGATATATCGTTTAAAAGATTTACAGTGCCTTGATACTTGGTTAAATATTGAGACCACGCGTATTCAGATATTTTGAAATTTGACGTGAATTTTTGAGTATCATTGAGTATCGCTAGACACAAGAAACATAGGAAAACCCTTCAGGGTGGGAAGATGAGACAGTGACAGTGGGTGGTTGAGAGCAGTGAGCAACTTTTCTGGCACATGTAGCAGACACACAAACCGTCACTTTATTTTTCTATTGATATAATATAAGGAAATTCAAATGTAGGCTATTGGAGTAATCTAGTCTGTGCAGTAAACTGTGTGAATGCTCTTTCCAACAATTGAATGATCAGAAATGTAACATTTTGCTAGTAATGTGCTGTGTTTTACTTTTGGTTTCTGATGTACAAAGTCTTATTAACAAAGGGCTACTGCCTGTGCTTCCTGACAGTGGTCTAATTCTGACATTCATGTTTGCACATTTGACATAGACATAGTCAGAGGAGGGAGGGTGGATAGAGGCACATAATATTGTCTTTCTGCAATGGAACAAATCATTTACTTTCCATTACACCAGCTCATGTTGTCTGCATAAGAATACACAGCTCCTTCCCTTGGTTCATTTTGTTTTGAATCCTGACTAATTTAGATCACAATAACATGCTGCACTGCAAGAAGTGTTAAGGCATTTACAGCAAAACTGAGTCAAGCACACAGCAGTGTGACCTTCAGAAGTCAATTGCCCAACACAAGTGAAAAACTGTTTCACACAGTATTCCTGTCGTACATTGGAGTTCAAAGACTTTTGAGATAAGGAGTATTGTATTCTCAACAATTGAGTGGAGTTATGAAATAATTATTCAGATGTGTTCTTCAGATGGAGACTGTTGGCCAAGTGTAAAGACTGTGCTGAACTGATAAGGTGTAATTTTGATTTAAGTTTCTTTGGGCAGCTCCTGTTTTAAAGTGACATTGGGGTTATTCAATGTAAAGAAACTGGCAGCCAGTGCTATTATTACTTATTTTCTCTTGGATCACTCCTGTTCAGTAAGGAACAGCATTTCCCAGGACCATATCAGCATTCTAACATTCTATAGAGGTGCTCAAATGTATCTGTTTGGCACTGTGGGAAGAACTAAGTTCATGTGATGGAACATTACTGCCACATTTCAATGCCAGATCACTGCAGAGAGCATTATGGGCAGAATTACTCAATCATATTGGTCTTGTGAAAATGAGATTTATTAGGAAATCTTTTGAAGTCTACCTGGAAGTCTGCCATGTTTTCAGAAGTTTTTGACAGGACAATTGGAGGGATAGGTCAATGTTGTTTAATTGTGTAAAAAAGGTTAGATAAGGTAAAGCATCATTTTCCAAGTGATGCCACTTGTTTTGTGAATGTTGGCGCATTCGATCTACTGTTCTAATGGTCATTAATCCAGTTAAAATAAACAGGTTAATGATGTAATAGTATGATGTAATAATATGATGTAATAGCAGCCAGATGTGGGCTGACTGTTAAAGAGACGTCTGTTCCCGTCTCCATCTCTGTCCAGGTTGCAGAGTGAATTCTGCTCTAATATGGACTCTTAGCACAGACATGGACATTATTAACCCATCTAGGTATTTGTGCATCTTTAAACTCTGAGGAACAAAGAATACCCAAATTTCAATGCTTAAATGGACATAATCTGAAGATAGGAGAATAGAGAGAGGGAGGGAGAGCATAATGTTGAAGGAAAAGTGTGGAGCCTAAGGAGTGATTTTGGGATTGAATGAATGGAACATGTGGAGAATAACTTTGCATTTTTGACCCTTTGCTTGAGTGGTTTAGAGTTAGCAGAAAACATTCCTTACCTTCACATTGCTATTATAAAACACATTTGTTTTGTATGATAAGTGTCACATTTTGGTGCACAAAGCAACAGCATGGACACGGGCTTTATAAAGAGCATAACCATTATATTAAATAATCGGGTGAATAAATATTCAAACTTCATAATAACTACTGTAATTTCACTGGATGACTGTGTAGTTGATAATTCCTTGAAGTGGGACGTTACTTGGACTAGACTTTTGAAATGTAATCATCATAACTATTTGTCTTCTGAAATGCTGCCAACTTTATCAGCACCTCCCCAAACAAGAATATAATGTACAGTTTCTTTACTGCGATAGTTTTGACAGCCAAACTGATGACAAAGGTACTGTTTGACATTGTCCACATAATGTGCTTTTTTTTTTACAACAATAAAACATTATTATTTAAGTTCAACAGCTGCCTTTCATTTATTGAAAACCAATTATCATTAAACAATTAGAAATGATACTGGGGACTAAAAGAGTGATTTTTGTGAACTGGGTAGTCAGTGTCATACACGAAAACAGTCCATGGTTACCATCGTCTCAGACGACCTGGCTCATATCCCTCCAACATTTCCTATTCTTGAACTTATCCAAATATCTTTTAAATGTTGTACCCACATCCATCACTTCCTCTGAAAGTTCATTCTGCGCATCAACCACTCGATGTAAAAAGGATTGCCCCTCGTGTCTGTCTTAAAATCTTCTCTCACTTTAAAAATATGCCCCTTAGTTTTGAAATCCCCCACCCTAGGGAAAAGACACCTGCCATTCACCTTGCCTATATCCCTCATGATTTTGTGAACCACCTCGGCTCCAGTGGAAAAAGTCCCAGCTGCTCCTGATAACTCAAACCCTCCATTACCAGCAACCTCCTGGTAAATCTCCTGGAATCCTTTCCAGCTTAATGTCCTTCCTAGAACAGGACGACTGAAACTGAACGCTGTACTCAAGAAGAGGCATCACCAACATTGTATACAACCTTGACATGATATCCCAACTCCTATCCTCAAAAGATCTGAGCAATGACAGGAATCGTACTAAACACCTTAACCACCTTATCTACCTGTGACGCAAATTTCAAAGAATTATGCATCTGAATCCCTAGGTCTCTCTGTTCTACAACACTACCCAAAGCCCTACTTTCAATTGCATAAATCCTGCCCTTGTTTGCTTTACCAAAAGGCAAACTTTGTATTAATCTAAATTAACTCCAGCTTCCACACTTGAGCCATTAATCCAAATGATCAAGATCTCTTTGTAATCTTAGATAACATTCACTTATCTACTTTGCAGATGACACCATAATAGTTGGCATAATTATTAACCATGTCTGTATATTCACATCTGTAATCCACTGAAGCTGGAAGATTAAGAGATGAATGATTATGAAATGCTTAAAGCATTTAATGGATTGGATGGAGCCAAACTCTTTCCTTTCGTTAGGTGAAATCCAAAAAAGAAGCGCAATGCTAAAATTAGAGCCAGATCATTTAGGCTGATGTTGGAAAGTATATGTTACCAACAGGTGTATGTACAGTGATAAAAGTATGACGTCCTTGGAATTGTGATCATCCCAGATATTGGGTTTTCCTGGATTTTGGACATTAAAACGGGCGTGTTCGAGTAACCCATCTTGTTGCCACGGAATGGATTCAGTCAGAGTTCAATAGATTCTGTTTGCATTCAGTTCACATGCAATATCAATTTTTAGTTAGTTCGATAACTTACTGTATTTTTTAACTTTGTTTCTGATTGGCAATGCACTATCACAAATAAAGGGTATAAGCAATGATTATCTCCTAGCACTGGTAATCTAGAGTTAATTCTGTGTGAGATTCGAGCTGTGGTGCCTGACTAGTGAGTGAATTCAAAACTATCTACTTACTGAACATCCTTTACTCAAATTGATTTATTGTTCTCTTTGTGGGTACTCGTGACTGAGGAAACACCATCACCTTCTCTTCCACCATCCACCCATGCACACACAAAGACACCTGATATTGGTGCACATGTCAATTACTAGCCTTTCAGCATACTTGTTCCTGTTTAATTCCAAGAAAGCATTTTCAATCGAAGAATGTTGTGCAATACCTCAAACAGTAAAGTTCTCTATTACAAAAATGTCCAATTATTGCACAGCTGGATTTTTGAGTATGATATCTGTAGCTGAAGTCGGGAACACTTTCCTCCAAACCCCTGCTGAAGCTACAGTTACCTGAACATTTCCAAAACATAATTGACAGTCATGGAGTCACACAGCAGAGAAACAGACCCTTCGGTCCAATTTGTCCATGCCAACCGCCTTTCCCAAACTAAACTAGTCCCATTTGCCTACATTTAGCCCATATACCTCCAAACCTTTCCTATTCATGTACCTGTCCAAATGTCTTTTAAACATTGTAACTGTAACTGCATCTACCACTTTCTCTGGCAGTTCATTGCACATACGAACCATCCTCTGTTTGAGAAAGCTGCCCTGATGGCCCATTTTAAATCTTTCTCCTTTCACCTTAAAAATATGTCCCTGGTTTTGAACTCACCTCAGCAGGACTGGAATCAGTCCTGGTTAAGGCCTAAGTGTTCAGCGATATTTCTTCTTTTGGTCTGAAAACTAATAATTGTTTGGAGATTCAAGAGTGGAAAAGGCTGCAGATTAAAAGCAAAATGGAATTCTAACATTTGATTATTAAAAGCAAGAAAATGCCATTGATTTAGCACAAGATATCAGTTAAGCCATACTTGGAATATTATATGCAGTGTCAAAAGGCCCTTCAGAGGAAATATCTAAGTCAATGAAATGAAGGCAGCGAAGAATCATTTAGAATTTATTATTTAGCATGTTCCAAAATCTCTGTGCATTCAGTTATTTTAGAATATTATCATCAGATGCATAATATTTTCATCAGATACGAGGTGCTTGGAAGACTGGAGGTTGGCAAATGTGGTGCCACTGTTTAAGAAGGGTGGTAAGGACAAGTCAGGGAACTATAGACCAGTGAGCCTGACGTCGGTGGTGGGCAAGTTGTTGGAGAAAATCCTGAGGACCAGGATGTACATGTATTTGGAAAGGCAAGGACTGATTTGGGATAGTCAACATGACTTTGTGCGTGGGAAATCATGTCTCACAAACTTGATTGAGGTTTTTTGAAGAAGTAACGAAGAGGATTGATGAGGGCAGAGCGGTAGATGTGATCTATATGGACTTCAGTAAGGTGTTCGACAAGGGTCCCTGTGGGGGACTGATTAGCAAGGTTAGATCTCATGGAATACAGGGAGAACTAGCCATTTGGATAGGGAACTGGCTCAAAGGTAGAAGACAGAGGGTGATGGTGGAGGGTCGTTTTTCACACTGGAGGCCTGTGACCAGTGGAGTGCCACAAGGATTGGTGCTGGGTCTCTACTTTTTGTCATTTACATAAATGATTTGGTTGCGAGCATAAGAGGTACAGTTAGTAAGTTTGCAGATGACACCAAAATTGGAGGTGTCGTGGACAGCGAAGGGGGTTACTCCAGATGACAACAGGATCTGGACCAGATGGGCCAATGGGCTGAGAAGTGGCAAATGGAGTTTAACTCAGATAAATGTGAGGTGTTGCATTTTGGAAAAGCAAATCTTAGCAGGACTTATACACTTAATGGTAAGGTCCTAGGGAGTGTTGCTGAACAAAGTTGACCTTGGAGTGCAGGTTCATAGCACCTTGAAAGTGGAGTCGCAGATAGATAGGATATTGAAGAAGGCATTTGGTATGCTTTCCTTTATTGGTTAGAGTATTGAGTGAAGGAGTTGGGAGGTCATGTTGCAGTTGTACAGGACATGGGTTAGGCCACTGTTGGAATATTGCATGCAATTCTGGTCTCCTTCCTATTGGAAAGATGTTATGAAACTTGAAAGGGTTCAGAGAAGATTTACAAGGATGTTGCTAGGGTTGGAGGATTTGAGCTATAGTAGAGTCTGAACAGGCTGGGGCTGTTTTCCCTGGAGCGTCAGAGGCTGAGGGGTGACCTTATAGAGGTTTACAAAATTATGAGGGGCATGGATAGGGTAAATAGGCAAGGTCTTTTCCCTGCGGTTGGGGAGTCCAGAACTAGAGGGCATAGGTTTAGGGTGAGAGGGGAAAGATATAAAAGAGACCTAAAGGGCAACTTTTTCACGCAGAGGGTAGTACGTGTATGCAATGAGCTGCTAGAGGATATGGTGGAGGCTGGTACAATTGCAACATTTAAGAGGCATTTGGATGGATATATGAATAGGAAGGGTTTGGAGGGATATGGGCCGGGTGCTGGCAGGTGGGAGTAGATTGGGTTAGGATATCTGGCCGGCATGGACGGGTTGGACCGAAGGGTCTGTTTCCATGCTTGTACATCTCTATGACTCTATGACTCTTTGACACATCACTGGATATGATTTCAGGATGTGGGACATAGATTGTATTTATTTACAAGAAAAGATTTACAAGGATGTTGCCAGGGTTGGAGGATTTGAGCTATAGGGAGACGTTGAATAGCTGGGGCTGTTTTCCCTGGACTGTCGGAAGCTGAGAGGTGACCTTGTAGAGGTTTATAAAATCATGAGGGACATGGATAGGATAAATAGGCAAAGTCTCTTCCCTAGGGTGGGGGAGTCAAGAACTAGAGGGCGTAGGTTTAGGGTGAGAGGGGAAAGATATAAAAAAGTCCTAAGAGGCAATGTCTTCATGCAGAGGGTGGTATGTCTATGGAATGAGCTGCCAGAGGAAGTGGTGAAAGCTAGTACAATTGCAACATTTAAAAGGCATCTGGATGGGGATATGAATAAGAAGGGTTTAACGGGATATGGGCCGGGTGCTTGTAGGTGGGACTAGATTGGGTTGAGATGTCTGGTTGGCATGGACAAGTTGGACCGAAGGGTCTGTTTCCGTGCTGTACATCTCTATGACTCTATGATATGTTTCATTATCACCTCAAAATTGTCAGGAAAGATTTGAGGCACAATCTCTCTACTTCAAAGGCTTTTGAGAAAAGCCCAACTCTGGTGAATCCTGATTGGCTGGTTGTAAAATCAGATGTGATATGATTACCTATAGGAAGAGTAGCTTTCAGCTAGCCCACAGGATCGAGGGCAAATTGGATCTACAATTTGCTTATAGTGGCAGGAGGCATGGTCAAATATTGGTTTTGTGATGAGAAGCCTATACCTCGTAGCATACCGAAAGGTTTGGTGCTGGGTCCTTTGCTGCTTGTAATGTACACTGATGATCCAGACTTGAATGTAGGAGGTTTAATCAATATGCTTGCAGGTGACATGAAAATTGATGGTGTGATAACTTGTGAGGAGGCAAACCAAAGATTATGGGAAGATATAGATTGACTGGTCAGATGGACAGGACAGCAGCAAATGGAACTTAATTCTGAAAAGTGAGGGTGGATGAACTTTGGGAGGACTAATAATGAATGGCAGAACACTAGGAAATACAGAGGATCAGAGTGACCATGGTGTAAAGTGGCCAAAGATCATTTAAAAAGACAGAGGAGGTAGATAAGATGGTTAAGAAGGCAAATGGGATATTTGTTTTTATTAATCAAGGCATTTAATACAAGAGCAAGGAAGTTAAGGTGGAGCTGTATAGTTAGGCCGCATCTAAAGTACTGTGCGCAGTTCTGATCACCACACTATAGGAAGAATATGGTGCTCTGGAGATGACACAGAAGAGATTCTTTGAGATGTTGCTTTGGCTGGAGCAATTTAGCAATAAAAAGGAATTAGATAGTCTGGAGTTGTCTTCCTTACCTGATTTGAAGTCTGCAGAGTTATGAGGGACATTGATAGGAAGAAACATTTTCCCTTGGTGGAAGGATCAATCAGCAGGAAACATAGATTTAAAATAAGGGGCAGGAAGTTTAGAGGGGGTTTAAGGAAGATTCTTTTCTACCCAGAAGTTGGTGGGTATCTGGACCTTACTGTCTGAAAGGTTGGGAAAGGTAGGAACCATTGCAATATTTAAGAACGGTTTAGATTAACAATTTAAACTCCATTGTATGCAAGGCTGTAAACTGAGAATAGAGTCAATTGGTGTCTGATGACTGGTGCAGATATAATGAGCTGAAGAGCCTCTCTGTGTACTTCAAAACTTTGGAATGATGTGTATGTAGTCATGGAATCAATATGTTGACAAGAAGCCAAAGGAATTAGGAGAAGTTGACATAAATTGGCCAAGGGAAGGTGTGCTCTTGGTGGAGACAGAAATGAATGCCAAAATGTTGAAAAATTGGTGTTTATTTTTGCCAGGCAATAAAGATTGTGAAAAGTCTGAGTGGTTTAAGATGTTAATGGTAATCAATTTCTGCTGTTTAGCAGGTTGATGATAGTGGGGCACAGATTGAGGATTATTACAGGAAGAACAAAAAGGAAAACACAAAACAATTCTTTCTTCATGGATTATTGAAATCAGAGATGATAATATTTTAAAGGGATTTAAGCAACTACTTGGAAAAGAAAACTATAAAAGTCACAATGAGATGGAAATAGGAGGAGATAGCTCCAATCTAAGCTCCAGTGCTGGTATGGTCTAGATTACAATAGTGTTTATAAGCCAATTACTCTGACACAAACCTTTGAAAGAAATAATTTTGAACACCACCACTTTCCACAATATCAGGCAGTGCCAAAGCATTTTGCAAACACTTAGTTATATTTGAGGAGGTGTTGTTGTAAGGTTGAAAATTGTAACAGTTGTGTATGGTATAGTCTCAAAGAGCAAAGAGATAAATGACCCATTGCTTAGCCAGGATACTGGGTTGATATCTCTGCTCCTCTTCAATTATGGGAGGTTTTGTATCCATGTTAGAGGATAGGTGGAATCTCGATTTAGCATCTCACCTGAAATACAACATGACCAACAATGCTTTCTGATGTTATCACCTGAGGTAATGTGTTCAAATCTCGAGTAAATCACTTCCATTTGGGGACCAGATTAAGGTTTTGTGCAAGAGCTACAGGGCTGATGTGAGAAAGAACTTTTTAAAATTTTTAATGCAGCGACTGGTATTTACTGGAACTCACAGTCTTTAAGTTGGGGGGGTGTGAAAACAGAAATTATCAATAATTTGAAAAGGAATTATGGTGGACTCTCGAAGGAAATGTGCATGCAAGGCTCTGGGGTCAGGATAGGAGAATGGGACTGACTAGTTTGCTCTACAGAGGCATGATGGGCTGAATGGCCTCCTCCTTTTGTGTCATTTCACTCAAAGGTATGTGCAATCATTGACCCAATGCTGCTCTTTAATTTCTCTTTGGATTTTTTCTTCATTTATGAGCAACAGTTACATTTCTCCAGAAGTCATTAAATTATGGTTTGTGGAATTGTCTACCAAATGAGTTTGCTATAAATTTAAAACACAGATTCACAGTATTATTTGTTAAAGCAGCCAGTCAGTGAACATAAATCAACAAAAAGTAAGCTATTTATAACAATACATAGAAACTGGTGGGAGCAGCTGAACCATCCATGATTCATTGGACTCTCTAACATTTAGTTTCTGTTAAGGTTAATTTGATAAATAGATGATAAAATATAAAAATAATACATTCTATATTTAATAATGAGAGATATTTTGCACTCTGCAATGCAGCAACAGCATTCGTCACTGATATTGAAGAACGTTAAAAATCACACAACACCAGGTTACAGTCGAACAGGTTTATTCGGAAGCACTAGCTTTCGGAGCGCTGATGAAGGAGCAGCGCTCCAAAAGCTAGTGCTTCCAAATAAACCTGTTGGACTATAACCTGGTGTTGTGTGATTTTCAACTTTGTCCACCCCAGTCCAACACCGGCTCCTCCAGATGTTGAAGAAAACTGCCTACAAAAATCTTAATTGCTTATATGTTCTCTTTCCTGACAACAGTTTACATACCGGCAATAAATCCAGATATACGGCAACAGTGATGTCAACAAACAGAGTGAGCAGCTGATCATACTGAAGTATGCTCATAGACAGCAAACCAGAAAATTAAAAGCACTGAAACACTCTAACTTTTAACTTAAATTTTCAGGTAGTGGAACGATTATTTAAGATTGGACTGATAGAAGTCAAAACAAAGGAAAACAAACTACTTTAAAACATTTTAAACTTTAGAATTACTTTTATTATAATAGAATTAATATTTTACAAATACACAGTTAGCCTTTCAGTGTGTGTCATGTTGTTTAGCAGTAATTACAATGCTTGGACACAGTTAAAAAATCCAGTTGCAACTCACTCAACACCATACTGCATTTTACAGCAAGCCTAATAATGTTAATGTAAATATTTTTGTCAATATTATGATTACTTGGGGATTGCAATCTTGGGGAAAATTGCACAGAAGATGTCAACAATGGATAGAATTACTGAAAGGAATTCCAGATTCTGAATTAATGTGCACACATGTAGGCTCCAAAGTTACTGTCAATTTCAATAGAGCAATGATGGTAAATGTTAGCAATTTTATTGTTATTGCCACCACAAATTCCAAGCAGTTTAAGTTTTATGTTTTATACCATTTTGGCCAATGACGCCAGAATTAGGATGGAGTATCAGCTGCTGCTGAATTTGATCGTAAACATCTGTGAGTTAAAGTGTTCCTTTTAAGTTTAGAAAATCATCTAATTTTTGAAAAGTTCAGCAAAAGGCTCATACAGGAAAAAACAAAAGTGAAGCCAATATAAACGTAACAAATTACAAGCAAGACTGTAACCAAACAATGACTTAACAGTCCCAGGAGAATGCTGTACTTAACTGTACCACAGTTTACTAAAGTATATCTGTAGGGCCAGAGAAGTAACACAAATACAAAGGTAAAAAGTGAGCTTGAAGATACCTCTCCATCATCTGAAAATGGGGATTAAAAACTGAAAAAACCGCAGATGCTGCAAATCAGAAACAAAAACAGAAATTGCTGGAAAAGCTCAACATCTGTGGAGAGAAATCAGAGTTAACATTGTGGGTTGAGTGACCCTTCCTCAGAACAGGTTTCTCTCCAGAGATGCTGCCAGACTTGCTGAGCTTTACCAGAAATTTCTATTTTCGAATCTGAAATTGGGGATCAGAAAGAAATTTAAGAATTTTACCTCACCAGCGGTGTATCAGGAAGGAACACAAAGTTCCTTATTTTTGTCACTCTCGATTCAAGTTTGCAAATAAGCAAGTTTCAGGATCTGCCCATCTGAAAAAGGTGATGGACTCACAGCAAACAAACCTATTACAGGTGGAGTCTCTTCATATCTCACCTGTTTGCTGGTGACTAAAGAGGTAGGCTCTCCCATTTGTGCCACACCTGAAGGTACCAGGGTTGCTGTTTTTGGTGGTGGTCTCTGTTGTTTAGTCACTGATGATCACAGTTCACCAAGAGTGTTGCCAATTTCCTCTGTCATTGGCTAGTGACTCCCAGGTGCAAAAATGAATATCTTGGGCTTTCAAACCACCCTTGCAAGCATCTTCAATGTGGAACATTGCATGGGTGGCCTACAGTCCATCTGACTCTGGCTTTCTCACCACAAATAAGATACATTGCATCCTGCTTCAAGGCTCCTCTCTGCTGACAATGCTGGGCTAGTCACTCACATGGAAAATCAACCAGAAAGAAAGGGACTCTTCTGAGGAGGTGTCACCAGACACGAAACGTTAAACTCTAATGTTAGTTTTTCTTCACAGATGGTGCCAGACCTGCTGAGCTTTTCCAGCAAATTCTGTTTCTGTTTCTGATTTACAGCATCCGCAGTTCTTTCATTTTTGTTTTAGGAAAGATACAGTGTCTATCACATGCCTGTACCTGTTCTCTTTGACTACAAATGTCAAGAAACCTGAGGTAACAGGGTAACATATACTTCTAGGAGAAAGGGAGGACTGCAGATGCTGGAGATCAGAATTGAAAAGTGTGGTGCTGGAAAAGCACAGCAGGTCAGGCAACATCCTGAAGGGCTTATGCCCGAAACGTCAATTTGCCTGCTCCTTGGATATTGCCTAACCTGCTGTGCTTTTCCAATGTGATACATTTCCTACTCACATTAAATAAGAGCCCCCTGGAAACGGTGCTACCATTTGAGGTCCATTGTAACAGGCAATCTGCCCCTTGATGCAGAATGTGATATTCGCAAAAGGAAAGCAGCTAACATCATTGGCCAACTCACTGGACACTGCCTGCAATAATATTCACCTGACCCACAGGGCCAAACTGAAGGTTGATAAGGAACCTCATAAAGTTCTGAATGTCTTGCTGTAAGACTGGGGGACTTACATCAATTAAGCAAAGAGCAAGTCATTACCACCAGAAAACATACAGCACAAGTCATGCTACAGTGGTCATCCAGGTATGGCACACCTGGCTACAGAGTGAATCTCACACAGACTGATGCTGTCAGACTGTTCCTTCAGCAATCTACTGAGAGAATAAATCAATAGAAAGTGAAAGTCTCAGAAATAAAACTGTTCAGAATTTATGGCAAATAAACTAGATATAGCTGGATTGTCATAGACGTGCAATTAGACAACAGCTCCTCTGTGCTGGGATTGTTGCCAGTTTGAAGGTATGTGTTCTATACACAAATATAGCCTGACAAGTTGTGCAAATAGCTGGAAAATTGGCAGACGAAGACTGCGCATATATGCACTGAAAGACGCACACACAGATATTAAAACTGCAAAAGCATGATATTGCAGATACAGGAAATCCTGCCCCTTTCCACTAGCTTCAAAACGCTTACATTTCTTTTTCCCTTTCGTTTTAATCTTGCAAGTCTTGTTTATACATTAATTCCTATTTTTGTGCAATAACAAGTTAGTATCAGTGATGGTGGCCACAAAACTGTCAGATTGTTAATAAAAACATTGAGTTTACTAATGCCCTTATGGTAGGGAAATCTACCATCCTTACCCAGTGTGGGCTTATGTGTAATTCAGACTCACAATAATGTGGTTAGCACAGCATGAGCCAACAGGCGCCAGATTTGGACATGATAAAGGTTCACCTAGGCCAGTGAGCTGGGAGGTAAAATTGTTGTCAGCCATTGTTATCACAGTCATTCTCACTGAACCATGTGCTTCAGTCAATACAATTCTCCAACAGCATCTCTCGTTATGTCCTTTTCCATCAATATGGGCCCATTAGAGATGGGGGCACGGTGGTATACATCAAAAGACAACAGCTCTGGGAATCATTAACATTGACTCCAAAACCCATTAAATCATGTGGCATCAGGTTAAAAAAAATGTGCAAAGGTGCTGTTTGCCAAATATGATCCTTCCTCACAGGAATGCAGCCTTTTCTTCTATGTTGAACACCACTTGGAAAACACAATGAATGTAGCCAAGGCAAGTGTGGAGCACTTCAGTCTTCAATGTCCATTGCCAAGAATGCCTTGATAGTCCCTCTAATGACAAAACTGCCTGAGCCCTAAAGAACATATCCCTGGGGAAAATGGTGAGAAAATCAACACAAGGCAAAATCTACTTGAGCCCATTCTCACCAAGCTAACTGCTGCAGATACATGTCCAAGAATGCTGTCAATTGGACTGACTATTGCACAGACCTTGTTGATATAATGGCCTGTCCTCATACTAAGGACACTCACTCATCATGGCGTGTGGTACTACTACCATGTTAAATAGAATAGATTTGTAATAGATTTAGTAATTCAAACACGAACATTCATAAGAAACTCTGAGTCATCAGCAGCAGAATTATATTCCAATACAACCTGTAACAAGCCCAGCATAATCCCTATTCTACCATTACCACCAAGCCTGGTTCATTAAACAGAGGAAAGAATTTACAGGAACAGCATCAGGTATTGTTTAAAAGTGAGGTTTCAACCTGATAAAGCTACAACATATATTGCATGCTAAACAGCATTCTCTAGACAGAACTAAATGATCCCTTAGCCAATGAATCAGATTAAAGCTCTGCAGTCCTGTCAGGAATAGTAGTGGACAAGGAAATAATATCCCAACCCTCAGTGATGGTGGAGTCGAGTAAGTGAATGCAAAAGACAAAGTTGAAACCTTTGTAACAGAATTGTCAAGTGAACAAACCAACATTGCATATTTCCCACTATCACAAAAAGCAAGTCTTCCACCAATTCAATTGACTCCAAGAGGCATCTGATCAAAGGCTATGAGCCCCAATAATATCCGAGCTGTAATATTGAAGACTTATGCACCCTAACTAGCCATGCCTCTATCCAAACTGTTGCAGTACAATACTGACATTTACCTGACTTAACAAAAAAAAATGTCCAGGTGTTCCCTGTCCACAAAAAGCAGGATAAATCCAATTCTTCTATCTTTCATTCCAGAAATCCTTGTAATTTGCTCCTTTATTCTGACCAACATTATGTTTTAATTGCAGGGTGACAGTGGGTTGCTAAAATTAAATAAGACCGTTAATTAACTTGATTTCAAAATTCTTTGCAACCATGTTCTAAAATAGCTGAATTCTAGAAGTGCAATAGGAATAAGACCATAAAAACTTGAGATATGGGAGTAAAATTAGACCATTCAGCTCATCACTTGTGCTCTGCCATTCAATTATGGCTCTTTTGTCTCGCAACCCCATTTTCCTGCCTTCTCCCTGTAACCTTTGATCCCCTCACTCATCAAGAACCTATCTATCTCAATGACTTGTTCCCGACAGCCCCCTGCGACAATTAGTTCCACAGGTTCACCATCCTCTGGTTGAAGAAATTTCTCTTAATCTCAATTCTAAAGGATAATAACTTCACTCTCAGGCTGTACCTTCAGGTCCGAGACTATCCTACCAGTGGAAACATCTTTCATATGTTCTATCTATCAGGCCTCTCAGTATTCTGCAAGTTTCAATGAAATTCCCCTCATCTTTCGAAACTCCATTGAGTGGAGATCCAAAGTTCTCAACCATTCTTTATATGGCAGTGTGACTATCTATGACATCAGAGTAGAATTTGATCATCAAGAATGCCTTCTTAAATTGAACTGAATAAGAATGTGTGCAACCTCTCCCTTGTTTAGAGTTAAACCTAGCTCAGTGGTAAAATAATTGTGGTGTTGGAGGTCAATAACCTCAACTGCAGACTGTGCCACATAAAATCCCAAGACAGTACATTATGTTCAACCATGCTTCGTCCATGGCTCATCTGTCATCATAAGGTCAGAAGTGTAGATATTTGTGTACAGTCCCATTCATAACCCCTCAGACAATGTGCCACTGAATGCTCATATGCAATAAAACCTGGATAATTACCCAGACTTCGGTCAATAAATGCCAAACAAAATTCACAGCACAGGTAGTGAATTACACCAACAAGCGCAATTCTAAACATCTCCTCGTTAACATTCAATGGCATTTCCAATTCCAAAATCTTAACCATGACTATGACCAGACCAGCCACCTGAATACTTTGTCTTCAAGAACAGGTCATTGGCAAAACATTTTTTGGTAAATGACTCACCTCCAGTTTTTGCAATACCAAATCCACTACTTGAAAGGGATAAGTCAAGAATATCCACAAATGGCACATCTCTTCAGTGAATAACCAAGTCTGAAAATGTTGTCTTGTTGGACTTGTACTTTCTTCAAAAGCATTACAATTGAGTTTTAGATGGCTTGTCTAAAATTGAAATTGTCTGGTGAGTTACTAATGTTCAAGGATTTTTTTTTTGGCTTGAAAGATATTTATCAAAACTAACATAGTTGTGGCCAGCATAATCATTAAATCTTAGCAGACTGTGTTATGAAGGTGGTTCTGGCACCATTACCATAACAGAAGCAAGAGGACATGTTGGTCTTGTTTTGAGGGCCCAGGCTGCTGATGAGTTCATAAGGTCACTCAGAAGAACATTAAAGACTAAGCTGTGCTTTCTGTTCAATTCCTGTGACATTTCAACCCTCATCACCGATTCATCAAGCAGAAATGCTAAAGGGAAACAACGCAAGGTAAAATAATTTGAGTAGCTTGTGATATTTTGCTGTTCCACTTCTAATTGAGGGAGTAGTTAATTCCTACAATGTAGTTTGCATTTATAACAAACCAAAATATCCAACATCAAATGGCTATGTTCAATGTTAAAGCTCAGACATAAATGACATTTGGAAAAGGTAGCAGAACAAGTAGCATTGTGGAAACAAACCCCAATGTAAATTTGTAATTCCCATTTAGTGAATAGAGACCAGTGGTTATCAATCCTCTTTATTGGTTAAGGAATCCTACAAACATACTGTGAAATTCTGAGGTACACCAGCCCTCCCTATCTTTTCCCCTCTGATTGTGGGTGTGCTGTATCATAAAACAAAAATGAAAACAAATTAAAACACTACTGAATACTTTTTAAAAAAAAATGTACTCCTGGAATGTGGATGTCATTGGTTAGGCCAGTATTTATTGTCCATCCCTAGTTACCCTGAGGGCAGTTAAGAGTCCACCATATTGCTGTGGGTCTGGACAGACCAGGATAGCAGATTATTTCCCTGAAGGACATTAATGAACCTGGTGTGTTTTTCCAATAATCATCAACAGCTTCATGGTCCTCATTAGACTTCTAATTCCATATTTTTAAATGGAATTCAAATTCTACCATTGGAAAGAATAACAGGAAAGCAGAGTACTAGGTCAATGGAAATATTCTTGTAGTGTGGACGTGCAGAGGAATCTTGGAGTCCATGGACATAGATCCCTGAAAGTTGCCAGCAGGTTGATAGTGCTGTTAAGAAGGCATACGGTATGTTAGGTTTCATTGGTAGAGGGATTGAGATCTGGAGCCGCAATATCATGCTGCAACAGTACAAAACGCTAGTGCGGCCACACTTGGAATATTGTGTACATTCTGGTCGCCCTATTTCGGGAAGGATATGGAAGCATTGGAAAAGGTGCAGAAGAGATTTACCAGGATGTTGCCTGGTCTGGCGGGAAGGTCTTATGAGGAAAGGCTGAGAGACTTGGGTCTGTTCTTATTGGAAAGAAGAAGGCTAAGAGGGGATTTGATAGAGACATACAAGATGATCAGAGGATTGGATAGGGTAGACAGTGAAAGTCTTTTTCCTAGGATGATGGCGTCAGCTTGTACAAGGGGGAATAACTACAAATTGAGGGGTGATAGATTTAAGACAGATGTCAGAGGCAGTTCTTTACTCAGATGAAATGCCCTACCTGCCAATGTAGTTAACTCAGACACATTAGGGAGATTTAAACAATCCTTGGATAAGGACATGGATGATGATGGGACAGTGTAGGGGGAATCGAGCTGAGAATAGTTCACAGGTTGGCGCAATATCAAGGGCCGAAGGGCCTGTTCTGTGCTGTATTGTTCTATGTTCTATGTTCTATCTGCTATGATGGATTCAAACCTGGGCCCTAGAACATTACTTTGGGTTGAGGATTAACAGTCTAGCAATAATACCACAAGACCAATCACTTCTTTTGTTATTTTCCACTAAATTTAAAAATTATCTTGAAAAGTTGAAATATATGTACGTTATTAAGGAACATTTATCATACTCTGTGCAATTTAGCAGGAAGGGCCAGCAGTAGTCAAAAGCAATGCTGAGTATTAGAAACATTGTCAGGTGTCTCATTCTATAGACACCACCCTGAGCATTCCTTCCCTGTCACCCCTTGGGAAGCTTGGTACTAATATGTACATAGATAAAGTGAACATTATCTAAAAATAAGGTCCATTGTGATGTGGGGGAGCTGGATTAATTAAAGTGTTCAGTGACTGTGTTGTACTTTGAACAGGTTTCCCTGCATATTTAAGCAGAGTCTGTACGTTAATATCAGAACCACATTTATAAAGTGTAGAAATCATTTTTTAAACACACAAAGTATTGTACACTCACTTACTAATTATGTTCAAAAGCTGAAAAGTATTTTTGTATCTATGTGCCCATTACAGTATTTTGAAACAAATTTAATTTTGTTGCATAACTGAAGCTTAATGAATATTTTGGATATTGCCCTGTTAACCTTCCTGTTTTCTGACTGACTCTAATTGAACTTCCTGAAAATTGCTCATGTTTAAATTGGAAAAATGAGTACATGTAATTAAGTCACAAGAGTATCTCACAATGTTTTATTTCACACTAGTACATGGCAGAATTGACCTTCAGCGGTGTTTTCAACTTTTCATAATTGAGATTGATGAGGAACAGTGTGGCAGAGCTGGATATGCAGAAGAATACACTATGTGGGGAAAATGGAGCAGGAGCAGACTCAGAGTCTCTCTGTTAACCGACAAACAGCTCACCAAATGGGTAGAACAGTCTGCAGTAATGAGGAGATCAGTTTGGTGCAAACATTTGTCTGATGGCACCTCAAGTTTATTGTCCACAACAGTGAGCACTTGCACACTTTAGTGTTTAAGGAAATGAAGATTTGATAAGGGATGAAAAGCACTATTCCTCAGATTATCTGAGACATTGTGTTGTCAGGATGTGACAAATCTATAGCGGAAATTCTCTGACTCATGCTCAATCTCTGAATTCACCCTTAATCTTCCAGTGGAGTCAATTCAAACCCTCAGGTCATGTAACGGGAGACATCTCTTCTTTCATCTTCTGGCTGTGTTTCAAAATACAATTCCATAACCCTCAGGAGCATGATAAAAAATACAGAATCTCTGCATTTTAATATTCATTTCATCGATGGTGGGTTCTAATGTTACACCTGCCTGAGGCGCTACATTGGAAAATGAGCTCATAAATTTTGTTCCAGTGCAAAGCGAAACTGGCTAACACTTGATTTGTTTTGACTGCCAGATCCCAACCCCCTACAAAGCACCCGACAACAGCATACCATGCTGAAAAGTGCAAAGGAAATGAAATACTTGGAGCTCCTAAAAGACAAAAAAAAGATTGGAGTTATCCAATTTACTTTAAGAGCCTGTCTGTCTTGTATTATTATCTGGGCAAGTGCCAGCATCAACTTTCAGAACCTCTCTATTATAGACAATATGATCAGGCCAGGAACTCGAAAATGTTAGTCCCAAGATAAATCCCTTGATAAATAGCTCCAGCAAAAAAAATGAGGAAATCTCAAGGTCGACAATAAACAAAAATTCCTAACCTAAAGAGAGAAAATGCTGGAAAATCTCAGCAGGTCTGGCAGCATCTGTAAGGAGAGAAAAGAGCTGACGTTTCGAGTGTAACTGACCCTTTCTCAAAGTTTTGACAAAGGGTCAGTTAGACTTAAAAGGTCTAACTGCCAGACCTGCTGAGATTTTCCAGCATTTTCTCTCTTTGGTTTCAGATTCCAGCATCCGCAGTAATTTGCTTTTAACAAAAATTCTTAAATAGGTCAGACAAATTGCTCAGCGATATCAAACCGAGAGTATCTAGTATATGGTGTTATCAGCTGGTATACATTGCTGAATGATCTTATGTCTGGAGACAACTTTTATTGGTAAGTATAACCAATGTACCATACTAGGCAAAAGTAAGTACTGCAGATGCTGGAGATTACAGTCAAGAGTGTGGTGCTGGAAAAGCACAGCAAGTCAGGCAGCATCCAAGAAGCAGGAAAATTGATGTTTCAGGCAAAAACCTTCATCAAGGCATCAGGGCTTCATCATTTCTGATGATGGGCTTTTGCCCGAAACGTCGATTTTCCTGCTTCTCAGATTTTGCCTGACCTGCTATGCTCTTCCAGCACCATACTCTCCAATGTACCATACTGTCACGTGCAGCTCAGCAGATGTCTCAATTATTTCAAAGCTGTATAGATGACTTGGTGAGATCACACCTCTGTAGTATGTCAGTGATATTGTTCTTATAGTAACTTCACTCAGTCAATTCATATCCAAATGCAACACTTATTACATCATGGCTACAACTTTCACGTGGTAATACTGCACCAATGTACTTCAGATGCAATATAACTCTCAAGTACATAACCTGGTAATGTATCCATGGATGGCACCAGACAATACCAAAGATGTATATGTCACCCAGGGACACTCTTTGGTACAAAATTGGGTGTAGAATGATTATGCTGCATTTCCACTTTGGAGAGAAATCTCTGTCTTGTGTCGGGAGTGGGTGATATTTGTATCTAATCCCTTCCAACCTGATATGATATAAGAAATAAGGTGCCAATGTTGGCTGATATCAGGTACCAGAATTCACAATATTCCTGGCTCCTGGTTTCAAACATATTGGATACCAAGAAGATAGTGACCTTTATTGGGTTCGACAGAAGTGTTGCAGACTGGGAGCACTGCAAGAAATTCCAGCAAATTAATTTGAGATTAGTGTTTACATAAAGGAAATCAGCAACAACTTGTTCTCTTTAGCACGACCATGCCTAACACCTTTACCCTGCACACAGCAGGCATCCAAGGTGAACCAGTTTTGACTCAGATGTCCACCTAATAACATGCAAATGACAGATCACCAACATGGCACAGAGTCTGTTCTGTTGTATGGTAACAGAGCTGAAGTGAATGTTTAAGCACAGCTTATCTGGAATCTAAGAAGCTACTGTCCTAACATTAATAATACAGTTTACATTTGGAAAAAACATATATATTTCAGCTGACCATTGATAAAAATGAACATGGCATTTTCTTATAACCTGAGCGCGATGCTTTCGTTTTCAAACAGATTAGTACCATTTTAAAATCTTATTGGATGTATACTAGTTTACTAAGAACAAAAAAATATTTTTATGTGAGCACATCAGGCTTATCATTCATTGGTGATGCTGTGCACATATTTTTAGTTGATTCATGCAAAGTGGGCATCACTGGCTAGGCCAACAGTTATTGCCTTGGGAAGGTAATGGTGAACTGACTTCTTGAGATGCTACAGTCCACATGCTGCAGGTAGACCCACAGTATCATCAGAGTGAGGATCCCAGCATTTTGCCCCAGTGACACTGAAGCAATAGCAATACCTTTTAGGATGGTCAAGATGGTGAATACCTTGGAGGGGAACTTACAGTTAGTGGTATTCCTCTGTGTGAGCTGTCCTTGTCCTTCTAGGTAGTAGTAGTGGTTATGAGTTTGGAAGGAGCTGTCTCAGGAGGCTTGGCGAATTTCTGCAAGACATCTTGTACATAATACACACTGTTGAGCATTGGTGGTGTAGGGAGTAAATGTTTGCAGATGAGGAGCTTATCAAGCAGGCTTGTTTTTCACTGATGATGTCAAGCTTCTTGAGTGTTGTTGGAACTGCACCCATCCAGGCAAGCAGGGAGCATTCCAGCACACTCCTGACTTGTGCCTTGTTGATGGTAGATAAGCTTTGGGTGTCAGGAGGTGAGTTACTCACTGCAGGATTCCTAGTCTCTGATCTATTCTTGTAGCTGAATTACTTATGTGGCTATGTAAGTTTAGTCTCTGGTCAATAGTAACCCCCAGAATATTGATAATGGAGGATTCAGTGATGGTAATGCCATGGAATGTCAAGATACAGAGATTAATTTCACTCTTGCTGGAGATGATCATTCCCTGGCACTTGTGCAGTGTAAAAGTCAAAATTGGAGACAGGAATGTTTTGATCTTTGATTGCAGCACTGAAAGGCTGGATATAATATCTAGCCTTGGATCAATAGGACTTTTAATTTTGAGTTAGAAGATTATAGTTTAAGCTCTTCTCTAGGGATTTGAACACGGGAAGCTAGAATAATGGCTCAGCATAACAGAAGGTATGCTGCAATCCTAAATGCACTATTGTTCAGATGAAGTGTTGAAGTTCTGTCAGCCTCTCACATAGATATTAAAAAAAATACACTATGTTGAATGGAGCAGGAGGTTTCCTCCAATATTCTGGCAAATATGTATACCTCAACCGACGTGACTACACCATAGTTTCTGATTACTCATGTCATTGCTGTTTGTGGGATCTTGCCATGCACAAAGTGAGTGCTATACATCCTTCTGTTACGGGAATCACATTTTGAAAGTACTGCAATTGGCTGTGAAACACATTTGAATAACTGGGCTCATGAACATTGCTCAAGATTGTAACTAAGAATATCGCTAATTTGAAATAACAGTGAACAATCCAGACACATAGATTTTATTTAGCTAAGTATGACAAATTGGTACATCTGATCATTATTCTGACTTTACAGTCAAACCCAGTCCAACCACTTTCACGTATCCCAGTCCAAGGATTTCACACTGCCTCTCCATGTCAGACATTCAGCTGATACAGCTGCTAGCATTTCTTGAATTAGTCCTTTAATAGTTACGATTACAGCAACAACCCCATCATTAAAACTGAGAAAATTATACAAGAATACTGATTCAATGCAACCTTATTATTAGCCACACTTAAGCTTACTGCACAAGGCAGCTGCTTGTGCTTTTTTAAACTGAGTTGCCACAATCGTCACCATGGCAGCCAATTACATGTGAAGATAAACCAGATAGGTACTGTTCCACTCTATAAGCTGGTTGCTCTCCTTCTATTTTCACCTATTTCTTTTGCAATTTTCTTCTTCTTTCTCCACTTTGTTCTTTCCATGCAGCAGCAGAACTTGCTTGCTTTCCACTAATGTTTTGGACTCCCCTATTGAGGTGACTTTGTTGAACACATGAGAACTGAGGTGTCTTGCCAGGGTAGGTGCTGAAAGGGTGTTTTCAAAAGCCAGAACTAGGGGTTGTTGTTTAAAGATGAATGTCTCCTGTGGAAGGTGGAAATGATTGAGGATTTCTCACCATTTGGAAAATCATCGTTGAAATTCGCTTCCACAGATGATGTTATAATGGTGCGGCTAAACTGAATCTTTCAGACAACCACTGCTGGCACCATTTTGTGTGAGAAAGCTGGAGTCTTGGCAACCTTAAGGTGGATTTGCTTCCACCATCATCTCTTCAAGTTGGTACCTACAGAACCTGCTTTGCCTAGTGTAGTAGATGAAAACCACCAGGTGATCCTGATGAGATGAAATTACTATATTGTCAGGTAAATCAAGTAAATGTTACATTGGTGTAATATACATTATTATTAAGATTGTGAGGAGACCTAAAATTGAGGTCAGTTAACTTACTGTTTCTGTTTTGTACTTAACTTCAAACAGACACTTTGGCTACCATGTTAAGTTGATTCTTGCAATGGAGTCACTTGCATAAGATAGACCCTATGTAGTGACAAAATGATCATGGAGTCATAGAGATGGTCGAGCACGGAAACAGACCCTTCGGTTTCTTCAAAACCCAAAGTTGTTCCAGAGTTGTTTCCCCTATCTCCATCCAATTTGTGATGACTCCATTGGGTGGATCCTAATACAGTCTTTAGGGTTAACTCTTTCAAAACCATTACCTTCAACAACAGATAACAGTGAACACTGAATATGTTAACGAGGTGTTACACAGACCATTGAATATATTAAGGTAGAGTTACAAAGATCTTTGATTGACAGGGTAATCAATAGTAATGGGGAACAGGCAAGAGAGTGACATAAAGGCCACAGTCAGCTGTGATGTTATTGAATGACAGGACAGACTCCATAAGTTTATTCTCCCTTCTATTTCTTATGAGCTTATGTGCGCTGTCCCAGCTTTGAGAACTGAGCCTAAGCTGTCATCATCGAAGCAAGATGGCCCTGGATATGGTTGACTTCTTGCAAGCTCCTGTGTGTGGGTCTAAGTTTCCTATTTCCTACAATTGTCCTACACTGTTTAAACTTAATTGACCTGTGTTTTTGTTTTTGCTGCTGTTACCTATTATTTACTTAGCTACGTGATCTGCCTGTATTGCTCACAAGGCAAAGCTTTTCACTGTGCCTCGATACGCGAGACAATAAATTCAATTCAATTCATGTTTTTGATCAGACTCATGAATTGGAGCCAGAGCAGGATCTCTGTCTAATCTATCTCCCTGGTCTATTACTGTAAACCAGTTGTTGTTATCGGAAGCATCGGATATCTCAGCCAAAGCAGAGAGTTGGAATATTCCCACCATTTGTTCTACAATCTGTGAGCATTTTTAAATATATATTTTTACTTCTGGAATTCTGGTCTCCCTGCTATAGAACAAATGTTGTGAAACTTGAGAGGGTTCAGAAAAGATTTGCAAGCATGTTGCCAGGGTTGGAAGGTTTGAGTTATAGGAAGAGGCTGAATAGGCTGGGGCTATTTTCCTGGAGTGTCGGAGGCTGAGGGATGTCCTTATAGAGATTTATAAAATCATGAGGAGCACAGATAGGGTAAATAGTCAAGGTCTTGTCCCCAGAGTAGGGGAGTCCAAAACTAGAGGGCCATCGGTTTAAGGTGGGAGGGGAAAGATTTAAAAAGGACCTAAAGGGCAACTTTTCCATGCAGAGGATGTTGTGTGTATGGAACGAACTGCCAGAGGAAGTGGTGGAGGCCGGTATAATTACAACATTTAAAAGGCATTTGGATGGGTAAGGAATAGGAAGGGTTTAGAGGGATATGGGCCAAATGCTGGCAAATGGGACTGGATTAATTTAGGCTACCTGGCTGGCATGGATGAGTTGGATGGAAGGGTCTACATCTGTGCTCTATCATCTCTATGACTCTATGATCATTTTGTCACTACATGGGTCTCTCTTAAGTAAGGTTGTATGAGATTGGCTCAGTGTCTCCAATCCAAGAATCTACTTATTTTCAGACAGATACTGTGGAGAAAGTAATTCCCTTCGTCCACCATGTTAAGTACAAAAACAGAAGCAGTAAGTTAACTGACCTGCAACATTCTTTTTTCAGCTCTCTTGGTTTTCTGACATGTCACACGCTCCCAGGATGCCCAACAGCAACTTTGCCCTATCCTAACCCTTGTCCCCTGAACTTTGCACTCTGCCTTTCCTTGCCATTAAGGGTGTGCCCTCCCACTTGCCCCACAGCTGGTGATGAAGGAACACGGGTGAATACAATTAAAATCTTGAGAACAAACACATTCCACCCACTTCTGCGAAAGAGGTTGCACAGCGGTAAACAACTTGAGAGGGATACACAAAGGAAAATAAGCAAGGATGGGAAATGTAAATTACACACGCTTAGAAAGAAATTGTTAGCTTATTAATTAATCCTATTTCCTGTCCCATGACTTTGTATTGTACTGTATTGGATTCCTATCTGCATTGGAAGATTATTTTTCAGAAAGTCAAGCCATTTTGTAATTATTGTTAATTTTCTACAGTTCACCAGTTCAATGAGGTTACATTCCAGACAGTGTGCAGAACCTGACACTACAATTTTAAACCTCATTTTGTGAAATTCTAGCTATTTCCTGGTGTGCTTATTTTATAAGGGTTAGTGAAGATAGCCAAATACAGTGCACATAGTTGGAAAATGGGGTTGGATAACATTAATTCTGTAAATCAGTGACCATAATATGTTTCAAGAATTTTTTTGATTAGATTCCCTACAGAGTGGAAACAGGCCCTTCGGCCCAACTAATGCACCTAACACTGTGGGCAACTTAACATGGCCAATTCACCTGACCTGCACATCTTTGGACTGTAGGAGGAAACCAGAACACCTAGAGAAATCCCATGCAGACACAGGGAACATGTGCAAACTCCACACAGACAGTCACCCAAGGCTGGAATTGAACCTAGGACCCTGGTGCTATGAGGCAGCAGTGCTAACCACTGAACCACCATGCCACCCAAAGAAGAAAGCATTTTTTTGTTCAAAATATTCCCCTAATGTTACTATGAGAAAAACTCCGTCATTCAATTTGCTTGCTCATTTCAAAGGCCCTTTATATACTAATTTCTTGATCTTTTTGTTGGTGATGGATTGCCATTGCCTTCTTCTACGAGACAAGGCATACTTCTGCAAAGAGATGTAATACACTCACTGCACATTTGGCCCATTGTACACGTTCTGCTTTTTTGCAAAAACTATACAGTTAGCCCCAATTACTTACAAAACTACAACACATTCCCTTTAGAAGGTTAGTATTGAGTCTTCTTCCTTTAAGTCTTCAAACATAATGGAATCTTGTCTTTTGCTTCTTTGATTCTCCTATGATGAGGAGATCTGCAAAGAATGAATTGCTTGTACCCCAGATGTTTCTGTCCATATTCACTTTATGAGGTATCTTTGGATTTTCTGAGGGACCAATCCTGGAAAGCATCTTGGAAAACGCACTATTATCTGTGTGCCTTGCTTATGTGATTGGATTCTGAAAATAACATTCCAAGATTAGATTGAACAGCAGCATAGCCAGTATCCAAGAATAAAATAAAAACAAAAGACATGAAAATCTGAAATCAAAACAGAAAATGCTGGAGAACTCAGCAGTTTGGCGGCATCTGTGCACAGAGAAGCAGAGTTAACGTTCCGATATGTTCTTCTTCAGAACAGTTCCAAAGACAAGTCAGACAGTACCATATTTGAAATGTTAACTTTGTTTCTCTCTCTACAAATGCTGCCAGATCTGCTATGTTTCTCCTGTTTTCATTTCTTACCTGTGCCATGCCGGCAGACCAGAAAATGTACAAAAATGTTATTCCTGCCACATTGGGCAAAGATAGTTTGGCCTGCACACGATCAGCTGCACTTTTCATTGAGTACAGACAATAGAGTCTCTTTCATTCAAGTAACTAGTTGGGTGGTACGCTTACAAAACCTAAATCATAACCAATTAGATTATTTTAACTACATCCACGGATGTCGGACAGTATTCTGGCATACTTGACCCAGATCAAAATTTGTTTCCTTTTCATTCCTCAGTTCAGTTGCCCTTATTAATACATAAATCGGAGGAGGAACAAGACTTTTGCAGATGTATTTAGTGCCTTGTCAACTCACTCAGAGAAATCTCTACAATGCATACCTCATAAAGTGAATAACTCTGTTGTTCAGCGATTGCTGTTGTCCATTATTAACCAGACTTAATTGGCGGATTAATATGGACCACTGAGAACCTATTGGTGGTATCTAACATTGTAAAATGATTGAATTATCACTGAGAACTATTGAGATATAATTGAGTGGAATGCCAGCTTGTCTTTTAATAGACTACAGAACATCCTGTTTTTTCAGCTTATTATGAGACACTGCATATTTGAAATTTTAGCTTCTAATTATCACCTTCACAAAATACCAATAACAGGTGAGAGAATTGTGATACTTAATTAACTGAACCCTTGGTTTTAAAGTTTGCAAGTATCACACCTTCCTGTTTCCTGCTCATTAATATGATTTCAGGGTACTAACTGCGTTTTTCACATTCCTAATGGGTCTGAAATCATATCCCGCTAGCTCTTCTGAACTAAATATGCCTTTCACTCTGTAAGCTGGAGCAGCAGGTGCTGAGAGTTGGACAGGAAGTAAATCTGACTGGGAAAATAATGAGGAATGGCATAAAACAGAAGATTTTGAGCTCCAAGATGTCCTGATGCTGCACCGGAAGTCTTGGTGGAAGATGAATGAGGTCCAGTGCCCCCAGTAGACCAGAACCCCATCCAAACAGATAGCTGTGGGGATCAATTCTAATAGTGCAGCCACAAAGACTAAGAGGAAGTGGCAGTAGATGTTCAACAACACACTTGAGAGTTATAGTCAGTGAACACATCTTTAAATGCCATATCTTAAACATCTCAATGAGTAAGGACTCAGGCCTGACATTTATATAGTTCACACCTTTAACATGACTGTAAGCCTCACACTCACATCTCACTGCTTGTACACACTACCAGGTATTTAACCATAAAAGCTGTATTCCCTGAAATTAACCAAGGGTCACGGATATACTGGTGCTGTCTTGCAGGACAGGGTAGCTCACAACTGAAAGTAACAGGAAGCAACTGGAGAAGGGCAGAAGGTGCATGTCTGAGCTCCCATTGAGAACATGATGTTGTTACAATGGCTCCTGTTAAAGATTTGTTTAGCAATGCCTAATCCTCTTCTAACGTTCCCCTAAGTCTCTTCTGAATGACAACCTAGAGGTGATTTCCACATGGACCTCTTACTTTCTCTCTCACTTCATCATAACTTTACTCTTACATCTTTTACCTTTCAGTTACCCATGAATGTTAAACTGACTAGTACCAGGAAGATAGTGGTGAAGACACGCCATCATTTGATTTCACACTCACTGCCATCTGTTCTCATACTGGCATTGCATGAATCTCAGAGGATACAGTTTCAGTACATATTGAACCATCAGTTACAAGTGTGCTGCAGGCAGTATAGGAGGCAAGAATGGTGGGGAGAGATCAGCTCACCAGAGGACAAGTTGCCACACAAGTTCTGCTGCAGAGGTCTCCCTGGACAACACAGCCTTCCTTCCATCTGTTCCCAAAAGAGTTGCTTTTTGAAGGTCCTCTCCAGATTAGGCCCCCCTGCTACATGTGGTGGTACCATATTGGTCCCTGAACATCACCCTTATCACACAAACAGTGGTCACTATCATATTCCATTATTTGCACAATATTTGAGAATTTAGTTAATTCATCCTGACAATCTATGATCAATGGACTCCAACACAAAACAATGTGGATGATGATTCATTTATATTCTGTAAATTAAGGAGAACTGCAAATTGCAACAGATTGTGCTCATTTGCATGTTGAAATGATTATAGTTATCCAATCCGTTTATAATATTGCAAATTATTTTTATTTTTATTGGTTATCAATATTCTTTTAGTTATAACTATTTGTTTCATTAGTATTGCCATTACAATTTGATACCTACCTCAATGATGAATTTTCGATAAGTTGATTATCTACCTATTTCATAAATTGTTTAAGGCCAACAACCCTCCTGAATGTCTAGAGATTGTGGCAGTTATCTAACATACAAGAAAATGTGCTGTGTGCTAGAACAGCAGCAATGGGCTGGACTGTGCAGAATTTTAAACAAAAACTTGCTACTTTAACTATCAGTGTGAGAGCCACACAAGACCACCTGTCTCTTATTTAGGTCAAGCAAAATAATCCATCATACAATCCCCAAATGTGGCTGCAGACAGCTACTGGTGGTCTCATTGTTTCTTCTACAATCCATGCCAGTCATCCTGTTAATGGGATTGTTCATTTCAATGGAAATGTTAGCTGAGGGATCAATCTATTTCACCAAAGGAAAAAAATTGCAAATTTACAGGAGCAATTCAGATTTCATAGAAAGCATTTCTAATTGTTGCTGCAATTAGTCTTCTGTTACTCTGTGCTACGAAATACTACACAGTCCCAGGCATTCAAAAATGAGGGGAAATGCATATATTCTTTTCTGTTTTCCAGGAAGGGACACAAAACATCCCACCAAACAAAGCCTCTTTTGTTAGACGAGTAAAAGATGACTTACTGCGGTATAACATGAGGCATACAGAGGTGCCTTGAGCTGATAGCTCTGTTTTTGCTGGTCATTTCCCATAGCACTGACCTGCTGCTCAGTATGACCAGACAGCCTTACTCAATAGCCAAGCTAAAAAAGCATTTCATGGATGTGTGTAAGAGCGATGAGTTGCTGAATGATATTTGTGTTCTCATCTCTCGATGCACTGGCACACATACATGTCCTAACATTTTTATGACCAACTGTGCTTTGACCAAATAGCTGGGTGAACTGCTACAACTAGTTTAGAGCAAGTTGTCCATTTACAAGGAGAAGACCTTACATGAGTTGTGTATCAGTCGCAATACAGTGTCCAACATGTTTGTTTGACATGGCTAGTGTGTCAGCAATATACGTTAATAGATGTCATAGATATCTGCACTAATTCATGGCTATCTAAACCCACCATGAATGTCTGAACCAGTACTAGTTCAAACTCAGCCCTGTTCGGTTTCAATGATACCATATATGTCCAAAGAGATGGTGTTGCTATGTGATTCCCACTAGGCCACTGCTCATTAATTTCTCTGTTGGGTTCCATGAGAAACATGTATTTGATGGAATGACAACTTACCTTGTATACTTTGCATATTTCCAATATATTGATGATATGTTTGATACACTGAACCTGTAGCTGAATTTAAAAATCCTAATGTCTTAGTGGAAAAGAAGCAGTCAAATGAGCTCCCTTTTTCTGATGTCTTATTTAAGGGCAGTCATTCTCTACTGCCATCCACCCTGAGTCTACCTTCAGTGTTCAGTTTTCATGTGGGAATTCTTACAGTTCCATACATTATGAGACTGACCTTATCAAAACCTTGTCAACAGGGCCCGAGTCTGTTGTTCATTGTGCAAACTTGATGTTGAAATGGGGCCATCAAAGTTACCCTATAGGTTAACAACTCTCCTAATCAGATCATTTCTCTAAATATTGGGCAAACTCACAGAAGTGGTGACCACTCTTGATCCTGAAAAGTGCTGAGTCTATATCAGATTACCCTGGAAGGGGAAAGTTTCAAAATGTTTGAGCAACGTGTGAAACTAGCTGTTTCATGTTGCTAGCATGTTCACTATTAACAAGATGCTGCCATCAAGACAAAAAGGAATTCTCACATGAATGAATAATGTGGCATAAGGGTTTCAATGCCAGTGTGATGCCAGATAGGTAGGCCATACATCCCCAAGATTTACAGATCATACCAAACAACGTGTCATTTTGGCTATTCACAGGAAGCATGGTACTGACTGTACCCAAACAGCCCACACTTGCAAAACTCACAATACAACGTCAACATTCAATGTGATTCTGCAGCAGGATAATATTTGTTGGATCATCCTGAATGTAACATGAATTATGCTGACAACTGATTTAGGATTGTCAGTTAGGCCCACAATGTGGTGCGCTTTGTCTACTGGAAGCTACTTACATTAGTACACAAGGTCTTGTTCTTTGCAGACAGAAAGAACATGTAAATACACTGTGCTTGTTTCAGATTAACAAAATAGGTGACAGCCATTCCCTGCACAGTAAGAGTCAACCTGCCAGCTCTAAAATTTAACAAGGATGGGCTGTTAACTTTCAATCAACATTAATAGGTGCGTTAAACATGGCAAGATCTCTACCAATCAGATTTCACTTTCCAATCAATTCAAGTTCTGTAACAAAGGCACTGCTTGTCACTGCACTTGGGTGTTTCCTTTCTTCCTGGTAGTGGAATATAAATAAAGATTTACACATTTGTTGTTCTTCACTATGTCCTACACACATGACATGAGTGCTGGGGAAAAATAATCACTCCCGCTATTAGTGTTGGGGAAAAAAGAAAAAAAAATTAAAAATTAAAAAAACAGGAGTGTCAGATGTTCTGTTTGCTTTGAAAAAAAAATCAAGTTCTGTAGTGCCAAATAACTAATTTCCTACCTTTGATTTGGACAGGTCATTGGATTCACAAATTTCTTCCAAGCCCTAATATTTTTCAAACTCATCATTATTTTTTAAAGTTGACACTTTATAGAATTGCAACACTGTGCCCTGAAAATGAAACGTTCTTGCTCTGAAATTATCAATTTTAATTTCCTTTGTAAGTGCTGAAAGATGGATTAGCATAGAGGTCAACTATTCATTCGTGTGTATTTAAGAGGAACAAAATTAATATTTTGCCTATTCTGGTTCATTGATGCAGTTAGCCAAACTAATCTGTGATCCTGCCGGATGAGTACTTCTGTTGATTGTTATCTTCGTAAGTAAAACAAATTTAACTACAAGGATATAATTGTTCAAGTTGCTCTGTTTTAATCTGGTATTATTCCAAAGCAACAACCAACTCTGGCACATATATGCCTGACTGGTTTGATTGTGATGTTGGACTAAGTGTATTTAACAAGGTATCTTTAATGATGCTGGTCAACAACAGCAAGTTTAATAAAAGGAGTAGTGTTGATCACCAGCACAAACAAATGAATGAGGATCAGGCCCTTCCCGATAGAGAGCAAGTCCATCAGACATAATGAATGCTGCCACTTTTGAGGAAGATCTAGAAGCCAAGATCACTTTTTCAATCTTCCCATTCAGTTTCAGAAAACAGCATAGCCTAATGTAGAGGAAAAGAGTGAACAATGTCCAAGATGTTGAAATAGTCCCAGAGATTCCTCCTCTGACTGGGTGTCTCTCCTGGCATTGCCCTGTCTCCTTGTGAGGAAGGAGTGTGAACCAGGTTCCCTGTGCCATAGGAGAAAGTGAGGACTGCAGATACTAGAGATCAGAGCTGAAACTGTGTTGCTGGAAAAGCGCAGCAGGTCAGGCAGCATCCAAGGAGCAGGAGAATCGACGTTTTGGGCATGACCCCTTCTTCAGGAACCTTCTTCAGGCTCATGCCCGAAACGTCGGTTCTCCTACTCCTTGGATGCTGCCTGACCTGCTGCGCTTTTCCAGCAACTCATTTTCACATCCGTGTGCCACACCAAAACTGTACCTTTGAACCCAAGGCCCAGCAGCTGGGATGGTGGATGGAAGGTGACTGTCCCGTTCCAGCAGACCTGAGGATGCTCGATCTAGTTCTCCATGGCAACTACCAACTTGTCCATGGAGGCAGCCAGTCAGTCACAAGACCTGCCTCACTTGCAGTTTGTAGGCAAAGATGGCCATTCTGTCCCACATACATACCTGCTCCACCTGTTCCTCCCTGTGCAAGTGGGTGAAATCCCTGATTGCTGACACCACAAGGTTGTCTCCTGCCTTGGGCTGAGCAGGAGCCTGGACTCCGGCACCCTCCGAGTGCCAGCGGACTGGGGCATTTCTTCCTCAGCCAGCTGCAGAGCTATCACAGTGTGGTGCTCGCCAGCTTACACTTCTAGGTTGAACGTTCCCACTCAGGAGTCAGTATCTGGGCCAGTGGGAGCCAGTCATGTCGATGCTTTCTTTGAGGCCTTGATTTTCTCATCCTCAGAGATCTAGAAGAAGGATGCTGGGGGAGCCAGGCATTTCTGCGGGGAGGCATCAAATATCCCAGTAGGGCCTGCAAGACAAAAGAGAGAGAGAAGGCACCATTGTGAGTGGTTAGAAATGAATGGTGCAATGAATGAGATTGACAGCTAGAGTTGCAGTGGAGTGAAGGATGGTACTTACTTGGTTGTTGGGACATGGCTATCTTGGCATTGCCACAGGTCTCCTCCTGTGAGGCCCTGGGTTCTGTATTCACAGGGGATGAGGGTGGCACCACTCCATCCCTAAGGCTTCAATCTGCCCTGTTATGGGCTGTCTTCTCCTGTAAAGAGACAAGGATTGGAATTGAGGGAAGTGATAGCTGGTGGCACACTGATGCTGGTGCAAGTAGACAAAAGGTAGTGATGTATTCTGATGGAGCGTCTAGGCAGCACTGAGGCCATGCAGGATTAGTGTGTAGAAGGTTGGGAAAGGGTAATGAGATTGAATGAGGAAAGATGGGTGGCACAGTGGCTCAGTGGTTAGCACTGCTGCCCTCGCAGCGCCAGGGACCCAGGTTCGATTCCAGCCTCAGGCTGTGTGGAGTTTGCGCATGATCCCCTTGTCTGCGTGGGTTTCCTCCAGACACTCTAGTTTCCTCCAACAATCCAAAGATGTGCAGGCTAGGTAAATTGGCCATGCTAAATTGCCCATAGTGTTCAGGGATGTGTAGATTAGGTGTATTATTCAGGGTAAAATGTAGAGTAATAGGGTTGGGGAATGGGTTACTCTTTGGAGGGTCAGTGTGGACTTGTTGGGCCAAATGGCCTGTTTCCACACTGTAGGGTTTCTATGATAATGTTGTCAGCAATAGGGAGAGTGACAGAGTATGAGCCTTGTAGAGAGGTAAGTGTAGTAGCCGGTGTGAGGTCACAAGAGTAGAGTTTAGCACATACCCTCACAGAGCGGAGAATCTTGCTGACATTCTCATAGCTCTATCGGTCAATCCTTTGGACCATTGAGATGGCATTGACCCATGTATCAACCTTGAGCCAGGCTGGCAGGCTCTGGTGGCATGGTCTCCTCTGCATGCTCTCTGGGAAAAGGATGGCCCTCGTTTGTGCTGTCTCCTCAATCAGAACCTCCTGGTCGCTGTCAGAGAATCATTCCCAGTTCCAACAATTTCCAGAAATGTCTGTCAGTGGGTAAGGCAGCTTTGGAATGCTAGTGCTTATTCAGATGCACAACAGCCTTTCAAGATGACCCAACAGCACAGGGTGCCAAACTCTTGGCAGATATCTGTTGAGTGTCGGCTTGCTGCAGTAAGGTGGGGCTGGAATCAGACAAAAGGTACATCTAGTAAAGCTACGGTAAGAGAAATGGCCAGAACATGTAGCAAAAATCCTCCAACCAACTTGACAAAACTGTCTGACCAAGTGGACCAGGCAGGTAGTAAATACTTGACAGTATTCTTTCAAAAGAACATCAGGGAATAATTGAATTTACAACATTCTTAAAAATATGGACAAAAGGTTCCAAAGAAAGGGGAGTGGAATATATTGTCAACTTTACCAAGAGCCATAATGTGGAAGAAGTGATCATCAGCACTTGGAGAACTTGCTCCATTTTCGTTGAACCCATTGGGTGTGACCATCATGCATTTTTTAGAGATACATGTATACCATTAATGCACACAAAAAGAGCAAAGTTGAAAGTTAGATCCACTATCTCCACTGAATTATAAGAGAGTCTTCCAATCATTGAAGTTAATAACAGCAAAGTTATGGCACACGTCAATAGAGAGTAACTTTGCATTGCCAGTTTTGGCTCCTCCTGTGGTTTCCTGCTTTGCAGGCTCAGCTTAAAGTCTAAACACACAGCCAATAGAAGAACTCATTGAAGACATCTTTGTTAATTGTATCTTCGGGCAAAATGGGAAGGTATCTCTTATTCTAGATTAAAATTGAAATGTTGCTTTGTTTGTCCGTCTTTGGGGAGTCTGATCAGCAGAAACCCATCACTCTGCTTGCAAGTCTCCAAACCAGGTTCGCTTTTAATGGAAATAGAGTACAAACATTCTCTGTGCTTTTCTAAATGTCAAGTCACATTGATCTAGACTAACTCAAGCTAAGCAATTCCAAGCAGTTCTTCTCTGTATCTTACAGCACAAATCTCATGGAGCTTTTAAAAATTATCTGCTACTGTATTTTTCCATTTTTATAAATGTGTATATAAAACCTACAATTTGTTAAATTGATTTCCAAAACATGACTTGTTTTTAATAAAATGACTGTATTGGAATAAGGTATTTTGATCATGTTCCAACAAAGTATCAGATTCTTGATACTGGACATGATTTAGTTTCTTCACCAACCACTCCCCCTCCCCACCCCCATACTCCCTTTCTGACATGATTAGCAAGAAGAGAGTACTTCACAGTTCTTTGCCTGAGGGCTTTCACTGACAAGTTAACATTGAGTTATCTACTATTTGAAAGACTGTTTTCCTAACACATCACTTACCATTATAAATCTCATTCATGCGTTGCCTCTTCATGCAATAGCTCTGAATGCAACACTACAAAAAGTGATGAAAATCGATATTATTTTTGAACATTATTATAATACTGTCACTGCAGTACCTTAAAGGTAAACACTCCTAATTGCCCGTTACGTTGTTGAATAGGTTATTATCCAGTTTCTAAATACTCTGAGTAAGCTTGCTTTCAATTTTGTATTTGCTATATACTGAATTAACTTTATCCTCTCCCTGAAAGACACAATCAACACATTATCAAATGTTCTCCAGAAAAAAAAGTTTAAATGACTTCACGACTGAGACTAAAACTCAGGGACACACAATCCAAAGCTTTAAAACACCAGAAGACATGGATAATGTAGATTAGCTTCAACAGGAGCTTCCTGCCGAGTGTATACCAGTGTGCTGCTCCTCCTGTCCCAATGGTGGGACAGGTGATGGTGCTGTTGAGGATATTGTGTGTAAGGTACAATTCCATGAGTCTGAGGGCATCTGCTTGTTTCTTGATTAGTCTGTGAGACAGCTCTCTCCAACCCTGCAAATGCTGTTAAGGAGGACTTTACAGAGTCAACGGGATTAAGCTTGTCGCTGGTGCTAGGTGGTCCATTCAGTTTCATTCATTCTTCTAGTGGATACAGCTTGGAACAGCTTGGCCATTTCAGATGGCAGTCAGAGTCAGCCACATCGCTGTGGGTCTGGAATCACATGTAGATAGACTGGGTAGGGGACAGCAGTTTTCCACTAAACCACAGTAGCGAATCTAGTGGTGCTTTTACAACAAAGATTCATGATCATCATTAAACTCAAAGTTCCAGTTTTTTATTTAATTCCGATTTCACCATCTGCCATGGTGGGATTTTAAACCATATTCCCCCAGAACATTACCTGGATTTCTGGATTATTAATCCAACAACATTACAACTCATTACCATGACCATCATCACCTCCTCTCTTCATCAATTTGCCTACTTATTGCTTACAATTCTTTGAGCTCCCTCAGGCATTTAGCTCATTTGGGTGAAATGCCTGGATCATGCAGGTAGGGCGCAGTGAGGTTGATTTTTAACTTGCCGCTGTCTCTGGTAAACCTCAAAGCAACCATTTGGATTGGACTCCACAGAATCTCAGAGCCACTCTCTGTATCTGAAAGATAACTTATCTGCTCGGTTTTCCTGGTCTCGTTTTTCTTTTCAGTACTTCCTCTCTCTTTCTCTTTATGATTCTTCTCTTTGTTGCTTTTAAAGTTAATCTAATTAACCTAAATTTGACAATGTGGACTGGCTGCATTCATTCCATAAAGTTGTATAAGGTGCCCCAAAGTACTCACAGCGTGTTTCACCATCAAGTGCGTCATAATCCAATACATGCTTTCAATGTTCGTGAGCTGTACATCGTTCAAAGTTATAAAAGTCCTGCCAAAACTTACTATCAGCACAATAAATGCTCTATATTCTGTCTAAAATGCATCGAATTACTTCTCAATGAATCCCTCAACAGGCATAAGATTTCTTGAACTATTCATGGTTTTACTACTCAGAGCTCACATTAAAATCTGAGCTTGTGTAAGAGGCTCCACACAGACTGTGTTGAGACCTGAGCAGGAGAATCAAGTTATAAAACTCAAATTATGCAGTTTTCCAGAATTAAGTGGGTACCGGGAGACGGGACAAGAGCACATTAGAAAGACCAAGTCCAGAAGTAACAAAAGTTTGTTTGAGGGAATGTGCAATTTTATAATGAAAATGTAGAAACATAAGAATTAGAAGCATGAGTAAGCCATTTGGCCTATCGAACCCTTTTCATCCTTCATGGTGGATCATCTATCTCAATGCCATACTCACGCTCTTTCCTAATACCCCTTGACACTATTAAACTCCGAAACCCTGATGACACCAATATTTGCGGGTGCAAGTTAGTACTGTTTCTTTTCTCAGATCACGGAGGGCTAGTGGAAGGGAAAGAGGTAGTGCCCCTTATTTATTGTGCGCACTTTTAAATTCCAGACAAAATCACAGTCTGAGGAGGGAAATAAAAATATATTTTGGATTGTTGTCTAAAATGTTGCAATAATGGAGTTCTCCATCTTTTCTCCCAGTTGCAGGAAATAATTCGAGAGGAGGAAGAAGGAACCAAGTAAGATGTTAAAAGAAATGAAAGCTTTAAACTTTTGTTGAAATAACATTGGGGAGCAAATAGCAAAGGCCATTCTAATCTATCACTCAGATAGTGAGGACTAATTTTCACACACTCAAGTGTGTTGGAGAATGGAGTGTTTTGCCACAAAGAATAGTCGAGACAGAAATTATGATATATTTTAAGGGATAATTGTACAACAAATATTTGAAGAATCTTAGTCAACTGTGGGCAGTGAGATTGGCCTGACACTGACTTTGTGAAAAGCTGACATAGACACCAGTCCTTCTTGAACTGTTAATCACTAAAACAGGCTGCCTTTAATGAAATAAAATATCCCCAGGTGCCTTACAGCTAAAGTTTGGCTACGATACCAAAAGCTTGGCCAGGGTTCGATTTTACGGAGCATCATAATGGAGGGAGAAAAAGGCAAAGAGATAGAAATAAGGCACTGCAGAGTTTAGGGCCGAGGCAGCTGAAGGCACAGACCCCTCAGGTGAAATGGTGACACTTGGGTAATGAGAATGGTCAAGAGGCCAGAATAATGGCAGCACAGATCTAGATGGGCTCACAGAGCCAAGGAGGAAAAAGGCCATTGAGAAATTCAAAAATTAAGATCAGAATTTTAAAATTGAAAGATGGTTTAACTAAGAGTCAATGTAGATCAGTGAGCACAGGGGAGACAGGAGAACTGGACTTGATGTAAGTTAGGCCATGAGCAGCAAAAAATTTGGATGGTCTCCAACTTATGAAGGTGAGAGCCTGCTCAGGTGTGGATTGGAATAGAGTGTGGTGCTGGAAAAGCACAGCAGGTCAGGCAGCATCTGAGGAGCAGGAAAAGTGGTGTTTTCGGGCAAAAGCCCTTCATCAAGAAGGGTTTCTGATGAAGGGTTTTTGCCTGAAATATCAATTTTCCTGCTTCTCGGATGCTGCCTGACCTGCTGTGCTTTTCCAGCACCACACTCTTGATTCTAATCTCCAGCATCTGCAGTGCTCACTTTCGTCTGTGCGTTGGAATAGTTAGGTGCAGAGGTAACAAGAGCAACAGATGAACCAAAGCTAGGTCAATATTTGGTGGAAACACAAGTAATAAATAATTCCTGGTTAAAGGATAGCCTAGTAGTATTGTTGCTCGACAAATAATCCTGTCTTGAATCCCACCACAGCAAATGCTGGAATGAATTCAAAAGAAAATAAAAGTCATTAATGATCTTAAAAACTGATCTGGTTCACTAATGTCTTTTAGAGGACAAAATCTGCTGTCCTTACTTGGTCTGGCCTAATTGTGATTCCAGACTCACAGCAATGTGGTTGACTCTTAATTGCCCTTGGAAATGGCTAGGCAAGGTGTTTAGTTGTATCAGCCATTAAAAGTTTTTTAAAAAAGGTTTCTCTGCACCTTCTCTGTAGTTGTAACACTGTATTCTGCATTCTGTTCTATTACCCTGACGTACTTATGTAAGGTATGATTTGTCTGGATAGCACGCAAAACAATACTTTTCACTGTTGCTCGGTACATGTGACAATAATAAATCAAATCAAATCGAAAGGAATGAAATGAGGAAGACCACCTGGCATCGACCCACTCAGCCCCTGACCTCATTACAGCCTTGGTTCAAACATGGACAAAAGAACTGAGGTGAGATGAAACTGACTGCACTTGACTTCAAAACCACATTTGACTGAGTTTGACATCAAGCAGCCTTTGCAAACTGGAGTCAATGGAAATTGGGGGGAAATTCTCCACTGGGGGAGTTACACTTCGCACAAAGGAAGATGGTTGCAGATCTTGGAAGTCAGTCTCCTAAGGATATAGTCCTCGGGACAATCATCCTCAGTTGCTTCATCAATGACCTTCCCTTATCATAAAATCAGAAGTGGTGATCTTCACTGATGATTGTACAATATAATGAAGTCATAGAGTCATACAGATGTACAGCATGGAAACAGACCCTTCGGTCCACCCCATCCATGCCGACCAGATATCCCAACCCAATCTAGTTCCACCTGCCAGCACCCGTCCCATATCCCTCTAAACCCTTGCTATTCACATACCCATTCAGATGCCTTTTAAATGTTGCAATTGTATAGCCTCCACCACTTAACAGACCATTTGGTCCTCTGAAGAGTAACCCACCCAGACCCATTTCCCTCTGACTAATGCATCTAACACTATTGGCATCTTAGAATGGCCAATTCACCTAACATGCATATCTTTGGACTGTGGGAGGAAACTGGAGCACCCAAAGGAAACCCACACAGACACAGGGAGAATGTGCAAACTCCACTCAGACAGTCGCCTGGGGCTGGAATCGAACCTGGGTCCCTGGCACTATGAGGCAGCAGTGCTAACCACTGAGCCACCGTACCGCCCCTTGGCAAGTGCACATAGACAAGAACAGAAAGCTACAGGGAAATGAGGTGGCCGGGGAGAACAGAATACACTGGCCACCACTCATTTTCTTACATTTTGACCATTGACCATGATGCCCTGAATGACCATCCACAGGACCCACCTAGACTTCTTGAATGTCTGAGAACACACAGAAGTTGGCAGATTCCACTTTTCAAACCATTGGAATAACTGACAGGGAATGAAGTGAATTTTTACAGTAATGTGCAAATGCAGCAAGGGTGAGGTGAGAAAAAATCCTTTTCCCATTGCGAGTAGTTAAGAGTGTACTACCTGGAAATGTGGAGGAGGTGGGGTAAATTCAGGCATTCAAGAGAACATTGGATTATTTTTGAATGATAGTGATATGCAGGGATATGGGGAAAAAGACAAAAGATTCTAGTTGAAATAATAGAGCCAGACTAGATAATAACATTTATGCGGCAAATGTCACCATAAAGGAAAATCAAAATAACCTTGAGTATAGGCTAAAATTCATCCCACCACTACTTACAAAAACCTACCAATATGCAATATTGACTGAGAATGTGGTTGTTCAGAACAAACAGAGGCCTTTTCTAGGTTATTTGTACATGGGCATCACTGGCTAGGTCACCATTTGTTAACCATCCCAAAAGGTTAGTGCTGGTTATCTTCTTGAAGCATTGCACTGTAGCAACACCCTCAGCATCATTCGTTACTCTTCAGACACTGAAGCAGAAAATGCCCAAATTAGCAAGATTGGAACAACATCCAGGATGGGATTGACAAGTGGAATATAACATGCATATCACTCAACTGACAGGCGATGACTATTTTTAAGGAGGAGAAAGTGAGGACTGCAGATGCTGGAGATCAGAGCTGAAAGATGTGTTTCGGGCATAAGCTTTTCAGGAATGAAGAAGGGCTGATGCCCGAAACGTCGATTCTCCTGCTCCTTGGATGCTGCCTGACCTGCTGCACTTTTCCAGCAACACACTTTTCAGCGATGACTACTTTTAACAAGAGTGAATCAAACCATTTCACCCTGATATTCTATTGCACTACTATCACTGAATCCACCATTTTTAGTATCCTGGGGATAACCATTGACCAGAAACTGAACTGGATTTGCCATATAAATAGAAAATAAGTCTAAGGTTATGAATCCTGCAGTAAGCAACTCATCATTTGACTCTCCAAAACCTGTTTACTATCTGCAAGGCACAAGTGAGGAGTGTGATGGAATACTCTTCACTTGCCTGAATGGGTGCAGCTCCAAAAATGCTCAAAAAGCTTACATTGGAACATAGGGAGTAGACAATTCAGGCCTTGAGCCCAGTCTGTCATTTGACAATGATCATTACTAATCTTATCCTGGTCTCAACTCCACTTTGCTGCCAGCTCCCTCCCGCTCTTTATCCTGCTTTCCATCAGAAACATATCAATTTTTTCTTGACTCTGTTGATTGATTCTCCACCACTGCACTCTGCCAGGGAGTTCTGCAGATTCGTAACCCTCCGAGACCTTCTCCTCATCTCAGTTTTGAGTCTAACTCCTCTCACTTTATATCTATGATCTCCTATCTAAGACAATCCCACAAGGGGAAGATCTATTCAATGTCCACATCATCAATCCTCTTTAACATTCTATGTTCCTCAATCCCCCCTCATTCTTCTAAAATCCATCAATCCCAAGCTATTTAACTGCTCCTCTTACACCTGCCCTTTCGTCAATCCAGTGAACTTCCTCTGAACTGCCTCCAATGCCACTACACCCTTCCTCAAGTAAGGAGACCAAAAATGAACACAATATCCCAGGTGTGGTTTCAGCAATGCCTTATCTAATTGTAACAACAGTTCTCTATGTTTATAGTGCAGCCATTTTGCAATAAATGCCAGGATTCCATTTGCCTTTCCTGTAATGCATTGCATTGCAACTGCAAACACACTTTCTGAAATTCATGCACAAAGACACCCAGATCCCTCTGCACTGACACACTTTGGATCTGCTTCCTGTTTAAATCATTTTTAGTTTTCCAGCCTAACTGGACAACTTTCCTTTCCTAGTTCATCTTTGTTCTTTCAATTTTATTTTTAGTAACCTTTTGATGATGTATAAACTTCTCCCAGCCCTCCAGAGTGCAACTAAAGTTTGCAGTATGATATGCTCTAGTTTTTGCCTTGATGTTATCCTTGTCTTCCATTCCTCTTTGAAATAAATCCGCAGAGGCCAGTATCCCATCCCCAAGTCACCTCTTACTTATGAGTAGAAAGTGCTCCAAGGGTGTGTGCTCCTGTTTTTTATGTCAGCCAGGGCTCCCTGATTGGCTCAGGTTAACAGCCACAATCAGGGAACTCATATTCTATGCGGCCCAGCTGGCTGACCTTGTTACAATCACTACATCTTCCTCTGAAGAATATGCTTTATTTGAGAGCTATTTAAGATCTCCCTAAACTTAATGCTATCCAGGACAAAGCAGACCACTTGATTGCCATCACACCCACAAACTATTCCCTCCCTGTACCACTGACACTTAGCAGTAACAGTGTGTACTATCTGCAAAAGGCACTGCAGACATTTACAAAGACACCATATAAAGTACCTTCAAACCCATGATCCTACCATCTAGAAGGAGAGGGCAGCATATATGTGAGAACACCACCATCTGCAAGTTCCCCACCAAGGTACCCACCATCCTAACTTGGAAATGTATTGCCGTTCCTTCACTGATGCTGGGTCAAAATCCTGGAATTCCCTCCCAAAGGGTCACCATGTGGACTGCAGCAGTTCAAGAAGGCAGTACACCACCACCTTCTCAAGGGGAACTCAGGACAGGCAATAACTGTTGGCCCAGCTAGCAACGCCTGTGTCCCCTGAATGAATATAAAATAGAAATCAGCTGGAAAATTAGCTGGTTGAAGAGACTAGGATTCAAATTGATCTTTTTCATCTAGATAATTTTGGACAAATGCAATCCACACATTTTATGAGGCAAATTGGACATTTACTTCATGATTTTGAGATGAGCATTAAATTAATTTAAGGACTTTTATATTTTTCTACAATTTGAGTGACACGACCTGACATCATTGACTGTTTGGCCTCTTTTACATTTAATCTTGACTTCAGAAAGGAAGAGAAAGTGGTCTTGGTTGCATTGGTATAGGTAGATGTCAGGAACAAGTATTGCTACCTGATGGTCTCTGGATTTAATTTGCTTGAGACTTTGCCCTGGAGGATACAATCACACCTGCAGCTCTGGGGTGATATACAGAGTTATACATTTCATAACCACTGAATAACAAACTATGGGCCAAGAGTAACTCTCCTTAGAAACCTTTCAGCATAAATTGTGCCACGTTCCTGTATCCAGAAAACCCCAGTGGGCCTGGAAGCCATGAACGTGCTCAGGTTGAAAGAGGTTAAGAATTCTTTCACATTTAATCCCACTTTGTCAGATCACTTCTAATCTATCATAGCCCACTGAGAGGGAATTGTGGAATTTTAAGAGCCTGACAGGATAATCTGTTCAAGATGCTTTAGCTTCCTCAAGTCAGGATTGCGTTGTCATGGTGAAACATGAGACATGTGTAATCCTCATACATCTGTAATCTTTAGACTGCCACTGAGATTTCCATTCACAGGTTTCATTCTGTTCAATGAAGTATTAGTAGCTACAAACTGACGGGAATCTTTTATTTTCACTGTTTATAACAGACTATGTGGCCATTAGTTAAGCAAAATAGCATAATGCAGCATGAGTTGAGTCAATGCTAGGACACTTACTTCACACACATTTCACTTCAGTTCACACCACATGGGAAATTGTAACAGACACCATCTTTACTGAAGTCTGTCTCCATAGCACAATGCTGAAAAATGTGTTGCTGGAAAAGTGCAGCAGGTCAGGCAGCATCCAAGGAGCAGGAGAATCGACGTTTTGGGCATAAGCCCTTCTTCAGGAAGGCTTATGCCCAAAATGTCGATTCTCCTGCTCCTTGGATGCTGCCTGACCTGCTGCGCTTTTCCAACAACACATTTTTCAGCTCTGAAATCCAGCATCTGCAGTCCTCACTTCCTCCATAGCACAATCTCAGATTCAGGACATATTCAGTGAGGTTCTTACTGTTCCATATCATGAAGCTGCCAAATCACACAACTTAAAACATTAATCATGAGGTGTTTTATGGCACAGCGGTAGTATCCCTACTTTTAGATTAAAAGGCCCTGGTTTCAAGTCCCACCTGCTTCAAAAGTTTGACATAACCTATCTGAATGGGCTGTTTAAAAATATCTAAGAAATTAATTATGGAGCTTACTACTTCTAACTGATTGTACATGCCAATCTATTCAACAAACAGAGTCCCAGATCTTTGGTTGATTCATTGAAATTTATATTATTATAATTACATTGTCATTAAGAATTTTTTTTTTCAGTATTGGATATTAGCTAATGGTCCATCTAGAAGCTAACACACACCAAACAGTTATTATCAAATCCTAAACTATAAACCTAACTTCTTGGTTAATATGTTCTTTTGAAATTCCTTCTTTGACTTCCAAAAGCACTGATTTATCCTAAAATAGAATGGAATTAGCCTTTATTGTCACATATACTCAATGGATATAGTGAAAAGTTTATACAGTGTCCCTTACAGTGACTTATATTATCCTTGACTGTCAGCAGACCTTCACTGTACCTTACACCATGATGGTAACAGACACAGCAATAACTGAAACAAACACAGAGAATGCAGAAGAAACTCAACAGGTGTGGCGGAGTCAGTAGAGAGAGAAACAGAGTTAATGTTCTCAGTCTGAAGAATGGCTCAGGCTAGTTCTCATCTGATAACCCACAAACATGTGTCATCCATTGATTAGATTAGATTAGATTCCCTTCAGTGTGGAAACAGGCCCTTCGGCCCAACAAATCTACATCAACCCTCTGAAGAGCAACCCACCCAGACCCATTCCCCTACACCGAACACTGTGGACAATTTAGCATGGCCTATTCACCTAACCTGCACATATTTGGTCACAGGATGGCATAAAACCAATTTTTAAAAAGGGTTACCTGAGGTGGCAGAAGGAGTGCTATAATTGAGTTGAATTTCTCCAGAGCAAGGATACCTGTTTTCGATCAGCACTCTTGAAAATGCATTAAGTTAGGCCTGGGAAAGGGAATTAAGTGAATGAGTTTTCAATGTAACACAAGAACAATGGGTCAATTAGTCTCCTGTGCTATAAGATTCTTGTTATGGTCTTGGGAGATTGAATTGAGTTGAACTGTGATTCTGCTAAAGGGTTAAAACATTCTGTTTCCACCTATTTCTGGATTAGTGGTGCTGAAAAAGCACAGCAGTTCAGGCAACATCCGAGGAGCAGTAAAATCGACGTCTCGGGCAAAAGCTCTTCATCAGGAATATAGATGAAGGGCTTTTGCCAGAAACATCGATTTTAGTGCTCCTCGGATGCTGCCTAAACTGCTGTGCTTTTCCAGCACCACTAATCCAGAATCTGGTTTCCAGCATCTGCAGTCATTATTTTTACCTGTTTCCACCTTATTGTCAAGGCATGTACATGAATGATAAACATAACTGGTAATTGTTTAGGCCAAATGAATAACTTGAACAGTGATAGCTGCTGAACCAATCTGCTTTACAATTTAAACGCAATTTTGAGGATTGTTTAAACAAGGCAACAGCACTGTCAAATAAAAAATGGACAAATTCCTGACTCACACAATGGTCATGATTTTGTATGTGGGGGATTCTTGCAAAATAGTGACCCATGTCAGGGGATAGTTACCCACACCCAGAACTCACCTGCAAATTATGACATATTACCAGGGCCCAGTTATTACTGTGAAACATGCATGATTTTTGATCTTTTACTGGAGTTACTTGATGTTAGTTCTAAAAAGGCAAAATCAGCTGTTCAGGCATAAACCGTGTTACCGTTGCTGAAAAAAACATGTTGTCAAAGCCTTTTATCTTGCACTCATCAGGACCATTTGCAAGAATACCAATGTATATATAAGATTAAATGTATCCTTTCCTCAGAAATGTTCAAGATCTGTACTACCAAATATTTATTGTGTTCACACCATAAAGGACATTCCTTTAAATGCAAAAGTACAAAAAAAGTGCACTTACATATATCAGCCAACAGAGAAACATACAGAAATCAGAAGACAGATGACCCAAATCTTGATGTCTCAAAGAGCCTGTGGAATTGTATTGTGGATTCTCTAATGCTCCTGGAAGCTACTTTCAAAATCCAGGAGTGAGACGTGAGCATTGTCAAGGCAGAATGCTTGGCATGGGTACTGGATGCCATGACGTAGAGGTGCCAGTGTTGGACTGGGATGGACAAAGTCAGAAGTCACACAAGACTGGGTTATAGTCCAATAGGTTTATTTAAAGTCTTGAGCTTTCAGAGTGCTGCTCCTTCTTCAGGCAAAATCACTTCATCTGACAAAAGATCAGTTCTCCAAAAGCTTGTGATTTTAAATAAACCTGTTGGACTATAACCTGGTGTTGTGTGACTTTTGAATGAGTACTGGACTAAGAGCTACATGACCAGGCTATCTGATTGGACTAACCACAAATTTCTGCTTCCTACATTATGATGTTATTGTCTGACAGCAGTATAGTGTGAGATTACTGTGAGTAGCTGTTAGCCTAACCAATACCATATTATTATGAAAGATCAGGAATTGAAAAGCACCACAACTCTTGACAAGCACAAACTATAATTTGACAATACATCAGCTCTGACAATACATCAGTAAATTCCAATACTACTAGTTTAATTAAAAAGAAGGTTGTCAATATTAATGAGAAGAGCCCAGAAAGATGAATTCTGATTGAGTTTGCTCTGTCCCATTTCTGGGAAGTGGGAACAATTGCTGTTTCTTCTCAAGGAGCCATTGCAGAGAGAGTTCAGAGCAGGCCTTAGCCAGTCTATGTTATTAAGCATCACACCAGACACTGCAATGAGCATTAAAGAATCTTTGGATCAACAGACTACAATCTTCCACACCCGGTGGCCTGCAAACTGGCCAGATCAATTTCCCAGCCTTGTACTCAGGGTTTTTTTCAGATTGCACACTCCCCATATTTATTTGTTGTAGGCTGTATGTATCTTATTCAAGCATCAAAAATGGGGAGTGTCCATAGCAGACTATTGTTTTGTTTTTATCTGGGAGTGATCTCCACAGCCACAGAATCCAGCTCACATGGGATCATGTAAGTTGTAGACCCATAAATTGATATTTATTTCAAAGCCATATAACTGCACGGCATATATCAGATAGATGATTGTTGAGTAGGGAGGAATAAATCCATTGTAAGGCGTCTGGAGTTTACAAGCCCTTGCTTTTTAAAAGCTTGAAGTTTATATAGGTTCAATTCAGCAAGAGGGTTATACCTTGATAAATCCCTGCGGAATGACATTTCTTTTCCATGTACTTTAGTAGTCTTCATGAATGATATACATTCTGTATGCACTGGAAACCAAATTGTTTGAACCAGAAACAATTTGCCTAGAACTGTAAGCCTCATTTTGCTTTCATTTGGCATAATTATAGGTCTGTTTCTATTGGCTTTGCCTTGTGTCTTTGTGAAACTTAAAGAAGTCTCAATATTTTAAGAAAGCTTTGAATTTAATTGCATCTGATCCAGGTAAGCTTAGACTGGAGACATTACAGTATAAATAAATGATTGTACTTTGCTTAGCTAAGCCTACATTCAAACAGTAGGCAATTAACATAAAATGAAGCATTTTATTATGTCCCATTACAATTTTCTATGATGGGCATAGTACTTTAAAACACTAACCCTTTATCACTTGGTTTAAAGTAAATACAGCACAGACTGGGTAACCAGGGGTTTTTTTTGTTGTATTGTGTAAATATAAGAAGTGGCATGGATTTCCCAATTGTTACTTGCAGGTATGTTTACGCACCCACATTAGAACTCACCAATGATAACTGGGATCATTAGCTACTGTTACAGCAGTAATACCAATTTCTGTACCAGCTGATGGAGCCAGGAAGGCTCTGCCTTCTCAATCTCATTCCTCACCTGAGGAATGGTGACTCTCAGGTTAATCTCACCATCTGTTGTCATGTTCTAATGAGAGAGAAGCCTGTGGTCCATTGGGACAATGGCGACTTTCATTGCAAACTGGTACCCATTTGATGACTTTTCTCAGAGAGTGCAAAGGTATGCAAGAATGGAAAATGGCTATGATCCCTATATTAAATTCCCTTTTTATGGTTCCTCAGAGATTATTGAATCTATGTTCAACCTACACTTACAGAGCCCAGTGCACTGGATCAACTTTGTCCATTAGTAACAACTTCTAAGACCTCTTCGATTTCACACTTTTCACAGATCGATTGCTTAAAGGCACATTTGGTATAAACTTTATAGACCAGTCCTTTGGTTTTTTTGCCAATTGAAAAGCTCCTGATTTTGTTTTACCCAGCAATAGCTATGATGGGTATTTACCATGTGGGGATCTGCAAATATGGATGTGGTCATCTCGGAATACAGAAGGTCCAATGCATCATCACAGTTTACTGTCAAAGAGTGTGGCGCTGGAAAAGCACAGCCAGTCAGGCAGCATCCGAGGAACAGGAGGGTGAATATTTCGCGCATCAGCTCTTCATCAGGAATGTTGGGGGGTGGTGGGAGGGAGGGAGCGGGGAGCACGGAGGCTGAGCAATAAATGGGGAGGGGGGTGGGGCTGTGTGGGGAAGGTAGTTAGCAATGTGATAGGTGGATGAAGGTGTGGGTGATGGTGATATGTCGGAATGGAGGGTGGAGCAGATAGGTTGGAAGGAAGATGGACAGATAGGACAGTTCAAGAGGGCTGTGCCAAGTTGAAGGGTTGGCACTGATGAGGAAACTGGTAAAATCAACATTGATTCTGTGTGGTTGGAGGGTCCATCCTCACTTGACAGTTTGCTGTCAAGTTCAAGGCAAGTTTTTGTAATTATATATAATTTAACCATGCTTATGAAAAAGAACACACTGCATCCCCTTGTTTTAACCTTGCAGTACATTTTAGTATTTTGGGATTTCCACCTGCTTCTGTTACCTATTCAATGGCATTTCAATCCATGAAAATCTATCATTTTCTGCATGCTCCCTGTTATTTCAACTTGCACTGCGTGATGTAAGTAACAAATGTGCTCATGCGATAGTAAGTAATTCTCTGCCATTTTACCAAAGGCATTAATAGTTTAATAGGAGAACAGAAGAACATTATACAAATTGATTCTTTGTTGATATTGCAGTGTAGATCTGGTTTAGTCTGCTCTCTGTTTTCTTTATTAAGGATATGATTCTTGGTTGTGAAGTGATCAGATTAATGCCACTTACAAGTTCACTGATGACACCACCATAGTCGGTCGAATCTCAGATGGCGACGAAACAAGACTACAGATGGGAGGTGGAAGACCTGGAAAAATGGTACACTGAGAACAACCGAGCTCTCAATGCCAGCAAAACCAAGGAACTCATTGTTCACTTTTGGCGGGATGTTACTCATGTCCCCCCTACACATTAACAGAACAAAGGTGGAACGAGTGGAGAATGTCAAGCTCCTGGGAGTGGTCATCCACAAGCTTTTTTGGATTGTTCATGTGGACGCACTGGTTACAAAGGCCCAACAATGTCTCTTCTTCCTCAGGCAGCTGAGGAAATTTGGCATGACGGCGAATACCCCTGCCAATTTTTATAGGTGCGCCATCGAGAGGATTCTGTCTGGATGTATCACTACTTGGTATGGCAACTGTACCATTCAGGATCGGAGACGGTTACAGAGAGTGGTGAACTCAGCCCGGACAGCCACAAAGACCAACCTCCCATCTATAGAATCCATCTACCAGGCCCACTGTTAAGGAAAGGCCGCCAGCATTCTCAAAGATCCATCTCATCCTGGAAATGTTTTTCTACAATCTCTACCATCAGGGAGAAGGTAGAGAGGCCTGAACACACGTACCAGCCGGTTTCGAAACAGTTTCTACTCTACTGTTGTTAGAACACTGAATGGACTCACAAACTCTTAACATTCACCTGTACCTGTGTTTTTGTTTTTGCTGCTGTTTCCCTATTATTTACTATCTATGCTACTTAACTCTGTGATCTGCCTGTATTGTTCGCAAGACAAAGCTTTCCACTGTGCCTTGGTACACGTGACAATAAATTCAATTCAATTCAATTTAATCCATGACTATACCAGATTCTGAAGAGTTTAAATTGTGTTTAGCAAATCCACAGTATAGCACAAATTAGAGAACGCTGATGTTGAAGGGAATGCAAGTGCCCACATTACTTCAGCACAGCCTGATTACTGGAGCAGAATGGAGAGAATGTAATTCTATATCCAACCTACTCTATGGATCAACTGAAGAGCTGTGGGAAAATCATGCCTTAGAATCACACTTTGTAAAGTAATTAAAGAGTCAGACTCTTTAACACGTCTGTAAAGGTTTAAATATTGTCATATAGAACCAAAATAAATCTCTGTACCTTGGCTTGCATACATACCCCTAACTCATGAAGCCATGTAGTTTGGTTAGAACTAGTTCAAATAGATAAAGTGCTTGGATGCATGAGAACCTTAATTTGGACAGGAACACAGACCTTCTGACTCAGAGGTATGGAGACTAAAAATGCACCACAATAACTTGGAACAGATTAGGAGCTAACATCAGTTGCTTAAGGCTGATTAAAAGTTAATTGCCGGCCCTGGTAACTGATCAATTAGCTTAAATGAATTGTAAAGGGGAGGACTAATTATGTGTCTAGTGTATTGAAAAGAAGGGGACTGCTTGTTACCAGTTCACTGGCCACATGGGTGTTTTCCTGGTGATGGAAATATTGAATAAAGTTTTTGCACTTGGCGTCTTTACTAAGTCACTGCACACATACACGGACAACATGAGTGCTATGGGGGGAGAATAAGAACTGCTGCTGTGGAGTGTATGGAAAAGGGAAAAAAAAGAGGGGATCACTCTTATCAGGTTTTGCTTGTTAATGCTTCACTAGCCATGTGGAAAATATAGAATAAAGTTTTAGCACAATGGCATCTTTTTACTGTGTCGCTCCACATTCACACATGGCTATGGCTGATTTGGGGAAAACGTAAGCACTTCCTGCTGGAACCCCTCTGGGTGCTAAAGAAAAAAAAGAAAAATTAAAAAAGAAGGGGAGCTCTCTGTCACCTCTGGTGGTCTGCATTACCCTTCACAGGCTTTGCATGTAACTGGATTAATTGGAGAACACAGTGATTTACTGGTGAGGGTTAATAAATGAAAACATTCCATGGGTGATATAATGTTAGAAAAAAAAAGCTGTTCATCTGTATTTAAGAGTTGTGTATGAATAAAACAGAAAGAAAAGGAGAAGCTGTTGTGGTGCATTTGTAATGTCCCTACCTTGCAGCTAGGAGGTTTGAGTTCAAGTCCACTTGCTCCAGAGTTGTGCAATTACACCTCTGAACAAGTTGTTTAGAAAAATATCAGTTAAGAGGGAGGGCTCAGTTCAGTAGTAATGTCCCTGCCTCTGGACTGGAAGGCTTTGGTTCTAGACCCACTTGCTCCAAAGATATGCAAAAGCATCTCTGAACAGGTTACTATCAAAAGGAGGTTGAAACCATGGTCTTTGCAGGAAAAAGAAACCACATCCAACAGAGGGATTACTTCTACTCAGAGTCTGAGAACTTTAAGAAGGTCAATAGTTCAAAGCATTAGAATTTGAGAAGTTTACAAGAGAGACCCAGTTTGGGCATTTGTCCTGGTCTGAAACAGGAAAGGTTAAGCTGTGTTAATTACTATATCATTTACAAAGTTATATTTTAGTCATAAAGTGTAGTGCTGGAAAAACACAGCCAGTCAGGCAGCATTCAAGGAGACTCAATGTTTTGTGCATAAGATCTTCATCGGGTATTCTGAAGAATTCTGATGAAGAGCTTATGCTCGAAACAGAAATTTTCCTGCTCCTCGGATGCTGGCTGACCTGCTGTGCTTTTCCAGCAACACACTTTTTGGCTCTGATCTCCATCATCTGCAGTCTGCACTTTCTCCAAAGTTATATTTTATTCTTAGCAAATCTTTTCAACTTGCTCCAATTTGATGGTGTTGCTGTTGGCTTCTTTATCACACTCAAATTAGTTATAGTGTTTGAAGACAATACCGACATCAAAAGGTAAAACTGAGGCCCATTTCCCTACACTGACATCCCTCATGCTGTCAATGGGAAGAGCTTTCATCCAAAATGAAAAGCTTATATATCCCATGTTCAGTGGGCACTGATGGGAGACAGAGAACCATTCAGCAAGTTTACTAGGACAGTTCAGAAAGACTTGGTATACCACAAGTTTCCAACACACATGACAAAGCATTACTTCTGATTGAAGAGCAAGGACTTGTAAGAGCAGTAAACAAGCGATTGACAGCGTCTGAGCTGCATGGCACTGCAGAAGGCGGTACAGAGAAGAAGGTTGTGGCTGAAGGGCATAAAACTCAAGGTGCGTCCTCCCAGCATGCTACATGGAAGCACTGTATCTGTGAAGGGTTAGAACATTGGCAGATAAGGGAAGTGAGCCTTTCTGTGAACACGGAATTGCTGAGGTTGGCAGCCCTATGTGACAATTAAGTTCTCTCCCTTCAGCCAGTGACAGTTTCTAATGTCAGGATTTTTTTTAATATTGCATACCTTTATGGCAGTGTAACATCTTGTGATAAACAGCGCTGGAGTAAGGTAAATTCAGCCAAGTGAACATTAGCAGGCTTTACTCAACATAATTATATGTGAGAGATGGTAAGAGGATAATTCTGGAAATCAACAGACAGAGGCTTACATGTGATGAGACTTTACTCTGACATAGCTTTGTATGTACATGCTCAGAGGAAATGAATTGTATGAGCTCCATTATCTCACATGAATGCAATGAAAAGTTTGCAAGTCGCCACTTATGGTGCCATCTTAGTTACAAAGGTAACGAAGTACAGATTCTTGAGTACTAACACTTAGGTAAAAAATAGAAAAATAAAGACATAAAAAGTCGAGCAATACAGACTTTCAAAAGTACAAGATCATAGCCATACATGAGAAAAATAAAGAAATAGAAAGATCAGAAATAACAGCCCTTCCACGATAGTATAATTAAAAAAAGAAAGAAATTTAAATAAAAAAGAAATTAGCCCATTTCACAGCTCTGGGTTCAAGGGCCCAAACCCCTCATTGGAATACTGGGCCGGACCCCCCCATGATGCTGAAGAAAAGACATATGGAGTCACAGACCGACCCCAAAGAAAGCTGTCCCCAAAGTCCCTGAAAGCCATCTCAGGCTATCGTTGAAAGAAGTCCCACACCAGACATTGGAATCCTGGGTATGGACCCAGCTCAGCTTCAAAGCCACTGTCAAAGCAGACTGTAAAAGGACCCACCAGGAGAGAGCCACCAGGGTCTGGACCCACATCGCTGCAACAGCCTCTCAGAGCCTGTCTTTTCTCAAAGCCTCCTAAAGAAGTTAAGATGAACTTGATGTTAAAGCAAGTATCACAGTTATTGGCATAGCAGAGCAGGGGAAGGAGGGTCCCATCAAACATGGGTTTGCTACTCACTAAGGAGAAGGAAACTCAATCCAAACCAACAGCTTGTAAACCCTGATGCCACTCTCTGAGTTTACTGGGTATTGATGGACGAGCACCAGGCTCAAAAGAGGGGGTCAGTCAGTGCCAATGGTACCTTATCTTAAAGATCTACTAAAAAAAAGTGCAACATAACTGAAACTCAACACATACAGGCCCCATAGCATTGGAAAAGAGATACAAGGTCAGCTATAAAAGCTAGCCACTGTTCCAATCCAATATTCAGGTTCCTCAGGGCATCATCCAGAAATGGTCTGAGCAGCCAAGGATAACATTTTTTGCTCTCAACTTGGTGAGGGGTCTCAAAAAGGTAGCCTGAACAAATATGACCATCTCCCCACCACTTGGAGAAATGCTGCAGTCAAAGGGCATCTCTTCATGTGACACAATGGCAGAAATGCAAATGCCACTAAAAGAAGTTAAGATGAACTTGAACTTAAAGGAAGTTATTGGCTTTAAAGAGAGGGAAAAGAAGAAAACTTCTGAAACTCACCCACTGGAAGGTGAGAACAATGATGGAACCTGGTGCCAACAGTTGCCCATAATGACACTTGGTTCTGGCAGTCACTGAGTTCGCGAGACGGGACATCAATATGGCAGCCCTGAATGAGTCCGCTCCTCGAGTGAAGCAGCCTGATGGAACACAATCCTGGCTACACCTTCTATTGACCAGGTGGACCGCCAGGTGAACAATGTCTCCTCGGTGACAGCTTTGTTATGAAGAAGACTATCCCCACTAAGTGTTCAAATCTGCCAATTGGCCATCCCAAGTACATTATGCCCCTGTGCTTCTCCTTCAAGACCATCAGCATCCAGCTCTCACCAGAGCTTATGTGCCAACCCTGAAGGCTAACCCAGCTGACAAGGATGGGTCCTGTACAGATCTCTGGGAACCCATCCAGAATGGCCCATGCAAGGTCATAATTGTTATGCTTGGCAATGACAAAACCAGACTTGCCTGCGACAGCCTAGCGTGGAAGGGAGTATTTGGAAACCGTGGAGCTGGAAATTCAACTGAAAACAGATGTCTACTCTTAAAACTCTGTGCAGAAAACCAGCTGTCCGTAAGCAACACTTTTTTTCAAGAAAAGAAATCATTTCATGACAACATGGATGTTGCACCATTGTAAACACTGACACCTGATAGATTACATCTTGGTGGATGCACATGAGCTAAGGGATATCCTGCAAACTAGGGTCATGTCCAAGTGCTGACTGTCACACAAACAATTACTTTGTTCACTCAAAGTTGAACTTCCATTTCACATCTCAGCCCAACAGACGTGAAGACGAAGGAACTTTGAGTCAGCTAGCAGCAAATCTTATCTCGCAGAGAGAGGTGTCAAGCAATCTTACAGACCAGATCGGAACATCCCAATCTCACTGCTGATTCCACTCAGGAAGAATACTGGGAACACATCAATTCTGCAATGTTGGATACTTCCAATGAGTGCAACACAGCAGCAAAAACAACAGAGACTGGTTCAATAAAAATGGCAAGGAACTCATAGATTTGCTAAGATCCAATAAAAAGGTCGGACCATCAGGGTCTCCTTATCCGAGGAAGGCTATGGAGGGAGTGTAAGAAAGGTTTACCAGACTGATTCCTAGGATGGCAGGATGGACATATTGGTTAAGACTATAATCACTGGAGTTTTGAAGACTATAATCACTGGAGTTTTGAAGGATGAGATAAGATTGCTATAAAATTCAAACAAGATTAGACATTGTAAACACAAGAAGGATGTTCCTGATGACTGGGGAGGTCAGAACCACGATCCTTAACCTGAGATTAAGGATACTTAAGTGGACCACTTACATAGGAACATGGAAACATAGGAAAAGTAGTCCATTCAGCCCCTCGAGCCTGTTCCACTATTCAAGGAGACCTTGGGTGGTCTGCAACCTAAATTCATATGCCTGCCTTTGGCCCATTTAATAAGGATTGATTAAAAATAATTTAAGATTGGGGCATGAAGAACGTTCTTCACATGGTGAGTGGTGAGTCTGTGGAATTCTCTACCACAGAAAGTTTCAAAGTGTTAAATATAGTTCTTAGGGCTAAAGACATCAAAGGGTATAGGGAGTGATGATACAGGGATCAGTGATGGTTGCATTGAAAGGCAGAACAGGCTCAAAGGGCCAAATGGCCTAATGCTGCTCCCATTTTCTGTGTTCTTGTGCACAATTGGCATGCTGTGCACAATTACTTATCATGTTTGTGTATTTTACATATTGTTGATTCTGATATAATGCAATAGTTCCATACTCGAGCGATCTCTCGTCATCAGAAAATCGTGCAATAACCATGACATTTAAACTAATGGGGCCGGAATTGCGTTTTAACTATTACAGATAAGGAAAGTTCGCTTTCTATAAATGATGGTCTGAAATCTTCAATCGTATTAAAGCCAATTCGCCTTGAAGAATCATGGGTTATGGTAGAACTGACTGAAAAGGTATTTTTTAGAAGAAACCAAAACATTTTTATAAATAGATTGTGATTTCTTTTTTAAACTCGAACTTGCAAACAGATTAAAATTTCCCAGTATCCTAGTTGGCCTTCCCTATTTTTCCAGGGAGTGCTATGTTGTATCCCAGACACTGTGTTCATTAATTCAGGCCTGTTTAGTCACCATCCCTGACTTTCATTGCTCCATCAATGCTGGTCATGTCACCAGTTCCAAGTCCTAAACTCGAGACTTCCCTCCCTACCTCTCTCAAGCTCACCTCCCTCCTTTAAGACTCTCCTTAAACGATCCATTTCACAAAGCTTTTGGTCACCTGATCTGATTTCTTAACTTTTTTTTTGCTTTATCATACTCCTGTGAAGCCCACTGGAAATTGTTCTTACTTTAAAAACACTTTACAAATATATGTTGTTGTTATTAATTATTAAGTAGCCTTCTTAATATGTAATGGAATTCTGCTTCAACTCAATTCCATAATCTTATTGGATGACAGCTTTGGTGACTTTGGTTTCTTTGAATGGTTTCCAGCAGTTGTATATAAAATTTTCTGTGCTTTGCGAGGTGTGTGTCCGAAAGTGTGAACCTTAAAATAAATGACAAAGATATTTATGGTGCCACTTGATGCAAGAGAATTTATCTATTAAACAGATAGTCTCCAGTTTTATATTTTGCATTAAAAACATTAACTGAACTTATGACACTTTACAATTTCTCAAGCCTGTCCCTATTGTCAGTTATACTTTTGCTAAATCAACCTGTCTTTTTCATTTCGGTTGTACAGGTAGTCCCCGGGTTGGTGAATGGGTTGCATTCTGCAGTCCGCTCACAATTTGATTTATATGCAAGTCGCAGCACAATGCAGGATGATCTAAACAGTCATTCCTAAGTACAGGAAATGTTCACATGTCAGACCTTTAAAATAATACCCCTGTACAGGATGGTGCCAAATGTACAAGTATTGGTAACTCAGATGTTTGTAAATTTGGGACCCCTGTATTTGCTCTGTATGGGGATGTTGGTTAGCGCAGTTGGCTGGACAGCTGTCTTTGTTTGCAGAATAACACCAACAGTGTCGGCTCAGTTCCAGCACTGGCTGAGGCTAACATGAAGGACTGACTCTCCTTCTCAATTTCTCCTCTCACATGGGGTGTGGTAACCCTTAGGTTAAACTTCCTTTTCTGACAAAAGGCTCAGACTATGGTGACTTTATCTTCTTAACTGTTCTATATAACAAAAAAATAAGTTTTTTCTCAGTTCAAAAAACATTTGGCTGACCTTTTTGGATAAACTTGCTTATTGTGAAAAATAAAATGTTAGAGTACATAGCAGTGGTATTTTTAATTTAATCCAGGTTTACTGATATTTCTTCAATTCCTGTAAACACCACACACATTATTGGTTGTAAATGTATATTCCGAGAAGGAACCAGATAGCTCAACATAGAGTCAAGCCAGTTGGCAGAGATGAGATGAAAATAAGAGCTGCTGAAACTGATACCATGCCACACCCTTAGAAGAGGCAAATTAATGTTTAGAATGAAGATTGCTAAGAAAGGGTTCAAATATCCAATTAATAGGTAAGGTTCTGTGAAAGTTGCAGCTTTGTGGAGAACCTGTTTCCAAAAATGTGCATTACTAATTGATTTGGTTTTCCTTATTTAAAAAAAAGAATGATGGTTCAAATCTTATCTAAACAGTACGGGTTCAGTCATTGAATGCCTCCGAAAGGTAACCTGTGTTAGTTCAAGACACATAGCAAACTTCTAATCTTGTCCAGCTGTCAGGAGGGAGGGCAGAATGAAAGGCCAGACCAGTGAATTATTTTTCAAGGAGAAAATCAAAAGATGAAACCACCTTGAACCATCGACCATCCAACCCAGAAATACAAAAACAGAGATCAATCAGAGAAGGGTGTCTGCATATGTTATTTGTCTCTGAGAAGATTTACAAGGATGTTGCCAAGGTTGGCGGGCTTGAGCTACAGGGAGAGGCTGAAAGGGTTGGGGCTATTCTCCTGGAGTGCCAGTAGCTGAGGGGTGACCTTATAAATTTATAAAATGAGGGGCATGAATAGCCAAGGTCTTTTTTTCTAGGGTGGTGGAGTCCAAAACTAGAGGGCATAGGTTTCAGGTGAGAGGGTGAGATTTAAAAGGGACCTAAGGGGCAACTTTTTCATGCAGAGTGTATGAATGTGTATGGAATTAACTGCCAGAGGAGGTGTTGGGGATTGGTAGAATTACAATATTCAAAAGGCATCTGGACAGGAATATGAATAGGAAGGGTTACAGGGATATGGTCAAATGCTGGAAAATGGGACCAGGTCAGACTGGGATGGCTGGTCAACACAGATGAGTTGGACCGAAGGGTCTGTTTCTATGTTGTATAACTCCATGACTCTATGACTCTAAGAGCATAGATTACTGAAATACTGAAAGAGGAAGAAATAAATCTAAATTAAGTAAGATAGTAGGGAAAAAGGTTTAAAAAGAAAAGCCACCTTCCAACAGTGGAACAGGAAAACCTTCAATAAAACACAAAAAGGCACGAACTATAGTCAGTTTTGGCTATGCAAATCATAGCATTGAATGGTCATTTATACAGTATACATGAGATGGGCTTCTTGCCCATAAAATGTTTGTGCAAAAGCCAAGTATAATTTGAGTATTTAAAACTCAACAGCTACTATTTTTATTTCATGGCAAATGTAATTGCTTCAGTGATTTGAAATCACTGGAAGCTTTTGTTACATTCTATCACAATTTCTGATTAAAGACATATTTTTCTTGGTTAATCTTCAGCTGCAATTTTACAGTGGCAGAAAAGTTTTGTGGAAGAAAGCTGTGTTTGTGTTTCATAAAACTTGATACTTCACAGTTTCATTTTCAAATTATCAATGGAAAAAATTAAATTGTAAGACCATTTTAAAGTTGATTTTTTCAAATGTCTGAATTTCGTTTTCTCATCAAACCATATGATGTCAGTAGTTGTCCAAACCATTTTATATTAATTCCTGCTGATTATTATCATCTACATAAATCAATGTTGGTATACCTACCCCAAATGGACAGCTGCATAAGGTACCCAACACTACCTTCTCAAGAGCAATTCAGAATTGGTAACAAATGCTGGCCGAGCCAGTGATGCTCAGACCTTGTAAAGGAATATGTCTTTTTAAAATGTTTCAATTTGGGATGACTGGATTTATAACATTTCTGAACAGGTCACAGCGTCGGAATTTGCCCAGTTCCAGATCATGTTATAAACCTCTAAATGATGTATTAACTTCATGCCTTGGGAGATTAAAAATGCACAGTTTTTAGTCATTCCATAGTGGATAGCTTGGAATGTAGAGTCCAAGCTACGTCCTTTGAACCCACTCAGGTTGTCGATCTGCCCCCATCCCCAGATGATTTGTTTTGGGAGCTCCTGAAACACGGATACTTATGACTGACTTACGCATATTTCCTCGCGAGAGTTGGATAACACAAAACCACACAGTTATTGGACTATCAAGTTTCCCAATTTCACAAACTGCTACTTAGAAATTTATTCTGATTGATAGGTTAAACTTATTTTTTACTTTGCTTTTTATACGATTCAGAAAAGATTGACATGACATCAGATGGTATTCTATTAATAAAAACAGAAAGTGCTGAAGAAACTCTGCAGGTCTGCCAGTATCTATGGAGACATGTACGGTTAACATTTCAAGTCCAATATGACTCTTCTTGTACTCTGTTGGCGAGTTTGCACTTCCACTCTCTTGCAATACAAGTTAGAAGAATGAAGAGTTCTCCAAAGTTCATGTCCTATGCAAAGTTTCATATCAAGGAATGACACTCAAATATTAACTAAACAACTCCAATCTTTGTGTCTTTTATTATTTTGAAACAGGTAATGTAATTTTAATTATTTGCAATGCTTATTTGCTAAGTCACCCTCACTTCTGAATAATTTCCTGTTCAAATAAAAGTGGGTTAGTAGCTTGTTGCCTGAGTTACATGGTCAGAACGATGCTTTCCAATGGTTTCGAAATATCTGAAACACACTTTGATCGGTACACACCTATGTAAGCAGAAGTGTTAATTGATCATCTTAGATTATGGTTGTTATCAAGTCTGTAAGATCAACATTCTGATTGGAAGCATGGAAAGTAACAAATGATCAGATAAAAAAAGGAGAACAAAAAGCAACCCAAATTATGATATCTGAACTATTAGGAATCTGAATTGTAATTGTGTCTACTTGTTTTGCCAACATCTCAGTACTGAGATTACACTTGTTTAAATTGTAGGGTAAATTATTTACGTAGAATCTTCATTCCCCCACCAGTGACACCTTTTGCTATCCATCTCCACATCAAAACTAAATTGTGAATAGACTGGAACTCATCAGATCCAGATGAGAAGACATTTTGATGCACCTTGCAATTTAATCTCTGTGTAGGAAAGGAGATAATTTTCTTCTACAGCTAATACACCCCATGCCCAAAGTGAATAAATACTGTTGTCACACACCAACTTAGGCTTTCCTCAGACTGTAAACCACAATGGTGATGCTTTGGATGAACTGATGGAAGTTTTGGGAATTTGCTTAAAACTACATGATCACAAAACCACCATCCTAAGCCCATCATAAATGATCAACATTCAAATGGTGAAACTAGAGATATTGGCCTGGATATTAACAGAGTGAGTTACAAGTGTGGAACAGTGAATTCTCGAATGGAAAAACTAACAGTCTGTGTTTCACTGCATGTTTTAGAGTTTCTGTCTTTTCTCTATGACAGACTACCGACCTCGCAGTCCCCCTGATTGACAGGCTTGGTGTCTTATAAAGCAGTGTGGACTTCAGTGTGAGTCACAGGGAAGTAACCCTGGGGGTGGAGTGGTCCAATCACTGACATGGATTGGGAGGTGGATATGAGGGGAACATGGGTACTGATCCTGACCTCAGCTGTCCTTGTACACTGAGGGTGATGGGGTCCAATGAGACCTGTGGAATTGTGGCTAAGGGAAGTACTCCTGTTCTGCCTAGTCCAAAAACAGTGTTGTAATGACAAATACCTTCTCAACAGAATTGTCTCCACTGCCCTTTAGCCACTCGTTTCTGAAGGCCTGGAGAATTCATGTGCTAAACCTACTGAGCAGTTTAAATCCTAGCCTGTCAACACTAATAAAATATCTAAATTGTGAATCCAGCTCCTGGGAATGAGTCCACTTCACACACTTATTCTGAATCCCCTGATCTCAGAAGTGCACAGGTTAGGAGTCAAATTTCAGCTTCTGAAAACTTTAACATCTTACTTAACCACAACCCATCTGTTTAATACCCCATTGCTACATAGTTAGGCGAGATATTAATTTACAGATGAAATTGTTCAAAGCATATATTTCCTCCTGTGTCTATAGTAAATTAATTTGATTAATCCAATTGATTTAATTAATTAAACCAATAAAATTTAAGCTAAACATTTTTTTCTTTACCAAGTGACAATATCAATGTCATTTCCATATCCAAACATGACCTTCCCAGTCAGTCCTGGCATTTGTGTCCAAATCCTATCCTAGCTTTGGAACTGGAACTTAATATCTAGCTTAAGAAATGGGAATGAATCTTATTAGCTGGACAAAGGTACATTCTCAGCATAGTTCGGCTGTTGCAAGGGCACATTTGACAGAATGATCTGCACACTACATAAATCATTATCAGCTCATCTTATTGTGTATTGTACAAACACCATAGCTGACAATCATGTGCATTTTGACAAGGAAATGAGATTTCATGGTAAATGCAAGAATCACTTGCTCCTGACCTCAAAAAAAACTGTACACAAAAATCTAGAGACCTCTGTGTCTTAGGTGTCCCCTTTCTTGATGTAAGTTTGAAATTGTTGGCAAACCAAGGGCATCCAATAAATGTGATGTCATGGTAAACATTGAAGCATTCTCACAAATAGGAAACTGGGAAGTAAATTCCACTGAGTCTCCTTCATATTTAATTAAAATGGTAAAAGAACAACATAAATGATTGGAATATATACATGGAATTAAGATGGAATTAAGATAGAATTTGAAATATCAATAATATGTTTAAAAAGCTGTTTAAAATATGTAGAATCTATAATCATTGTTGTGGTTCTGTTCGCTGAGCTGGGAATTTGTGTTGCAGACGTTTTGTCCCCAGTCTAGGTGACATCCTCAGTGCTTGAGAGCCTCCTGTGAAGCGCTTCTGTGATCTTTCCTCCGGCATTTATAGTGGTTTGAATCTGTCGCTTCCGGTTGTCAGTTCCAGCTGTCCGCTGCAGTGGTTGGTATATTGGGTCCAGGTCGATATGCTTATTGATTGAATCAGTGGATCAGTGCCATGCCTCTAGAAATTCCCTAGGGAACTGACAACCGGAAGTGACAGATTCAAACACTATAAATGCCACAGGAAAGATCACAGAAGCGCTTCACAGGAGGTTCCCAAGCCCTGAGGATGTCACCTAAACAGGGGACAAAACGTCTGCAACACAAATTCCCAGCTCGGCGAACAGAACCACAACAACGAGCACCCGAGCTACAAATCTTCTCACAGACTTTGAATCTATAATCATAATGGATACATTTGATGTTGCACAAATATGAAATGTGTTTTCAAAGCCAGTGAGGCTGTACATAAGTAATTTTCAACTTAATACAGGGTGTATATTAATTACTTCTAATAACCTAAGATAGTGCCATAAGTAGTGACTTGTAAATGTTTCCCTGTACTCATGTGAGTTCATGTGTCAATAAACCTAATTCAATTAATACCTCATTCACCAAAGTGCTATTTTTTCAAGAGTTCTTATGGTGAGCTGAATCATGTAAGAGGACTAATTCACATCAATTCAATGATGTCTAGTTGTTTGCACCCTGTGCCGATTTAGACATTGCACACACAATGGCAAAGTGTAGAATTACTAATAGCAGCCTCTAGATAGCCATGTTTAACTGTGCATACAGTAAATGACCCCAGTTGTTGCTGTCAGTTCCAGAACAGTAATGGCAGTGAACATTGACAGTTTCATCATCATGGCTAGTGACAATATAATCATTTCTTATACCTCAGTGTGTAACCATTGTCCATTCCTACAATTCTGGTGATCCTATCACACGACGATAATCTGAAGTGCGCTAACCTATTTTATGTGTCACATCTGAGTGCTTGGATAGGTTTGGAAAGCCTGAACTATGAAGAGTTCTCATTTGTGAACTAAGCATCACAAGTAATTGCTTCACACATCAGAGTTATTAACTCAGCTCTCCAGCACTGGAGATGCAAAGGGAAGATAAAAGGGTTGAAGGGATGTGCAAACAGAGTGGGTAAATGTGATTATAAGTACTTCATGAAAGAAGAGCAAATGCCAATAGAAACCTGCTGAGCTGAATTGACTTTTCCTGTGTTGAGTGCATTGTGCTCAGCTACAGCATAGATATAGTTTGGCTGTGTCAAAATCAGGATGTTCATCAAACAACCACTTGGAATGCCCAAGCATTGATGCTGCGTGTGTACTTGTAGATTGGTCTTTGCTATATTTCTCTTGAACCCAAGAAAATTGCTCAAAATAAAAGGATTGAAGCAAAGGTCTTAGAAAAACACAGTTGATACAACACAAAAAAGGTATCCACTGACAGAAGAAAGAGAAAGACTTACATTTATATAGCAATTTTCATGACCAGAGTTCTCAAAGTGTTGACAGGTAATTAAACATATTTGAAATGTTGTTGTAGTAACATAGGAAATAAGTGAACCGGAGTCTCTTATCTTTAAAGAAAAAGAAATGCTGTCTTCTTACATCATCATGTCTTTGAGGAACACATCAAAGTTCTTTGCATATCATAAATTACTTTGAATTTTGGTAATATTTATGATTCCTTTACATTAAAAGCAATCCAGTTTAACTTAATTATTAAAAGTGATCTCATTGTACTTAATTCATTCCATTGTTAGCAGCAGGTTTGGCCCCAGCACAGCAGAACTGTATTGTCTACAAGACATATTTATTTAAATGAACATGTACACAGTTCAAACATTGAAAATGTTAGAGTCTCCTAAAACATAGACTGTTATTATAAATTGTACTGGGTAGGCACTGCAGCCTCCTGTCTTGGATATACTATGTAACAGTCTGGGTGTTAACTATTGCTATGTTCCTGGCCATGCTGGAGATTCAAATTTTTTATGTTCTGACCTCTTCCTGGATCACTTGGCATCTGTTAAACAAACAAGCAAAGGCTAAACTTTGATGCAATTCCAGTTCTTGGCAAATATAACATTTTAGGGAATATGTGTTCTTACATACTTCTGCTGTTAGATTTGCTAGAGGACTTAACAAAACTGAGTGTGAGCAGAGGCAGTCCCAAGTCTTACTGTATTACCCTGAAATTGCATCAGGATCAAGTTCTGACTGACATTTAGATTCACTTCATTTGAAAGACGTGCCAATCCAAATTTAATCTTAAGTTATATTCCAGGACGGAGTTCCCATTCACTCCATTGAAAAGAAATCTCAACTGGTGCAAATGGGCACTATAACTGAATCATTTTTAAAGAATCATTTAACGGGCACTCAGTCTCATATTTACACACTCACAATCCCAACACCTGGTTTAGATTCGCTCCAAAATACCTAAAAGAGGGTACTTAGCATGTAGCAGTTGGATTTGGCTTGTGCTAGATTCGCAAGACTTGTATTAAAAAAAATGGTCACAACATGATTGTGTATTTGTCGATTTGTTGGATATTTTATATATGTCAGAACAATGCCAAGATGATGCTAGATTTTAAGCGTGAACAAATTTCATTGACATTGCTTTCAAAATATCTCCTCAATCACAAAGTCTTTGCACCTTTGCTGACAGCATCTAGCTCTTTCTGTTTACTTTAGAATTGAGTCCACGCCAAGGTTCAACCAGTCAGGCAGAGTGAGCATGGATCAGTTACCAAACTTGCATAATTGACTAGGGAACAATGCGAACAGGGGAATAATCCCTGGTACCCTGGTAAAATATATCCCTTGATCACACACAAAAAAAGACAGATTGCCTGATCATTATTGCTATTTTAGGAAGTTTGCTGTATGCTGCAGTGTTCAATTGTTCTTTGTTTTGTTCACTTGGTTCTCTGATTATGTGAGTCTGTTTATTATTGCTGCCCACTATGTTTGATTAGTTGAGGCTAGATAGGGACTCAGGGAAGACTGAGCAAATGGTAAATGTTGCTAAAAGCAAAGAGCTTTAAGCATGGATCATTCATTTTAAAGCACTATGAATGAAACCTGTTACACCTGGTGCGCCAAAACACAAATAAGCTACTGTGTTTCCCACATGCACATCGTAATTACACTTCAAAAGGAATTCACCAGCTGTAAAGTAGTTTGAGATATCAAGTGATATCAAGTCCTTTGGGAGCAATTTTCCCAGCTGCTGAATGATATATGCCATGGTCGTGAAATTGTTGACCCCAGAAAACATTGAGGAGCTCAAAAGGGATTTATGCAGCTTGAGAACTGTGAAGCCCCTCTTTGAGTCTCTAGTGGACTGGTGGAAAATGGTCAAAGGGAACATCAAGAGGTTCTTTATCCTCAAAAGTGTGCAGAAGGTGAGAGAGAGGAGAGAGAGAATCCAAACTCCAGAAAAATGTGCAGAACCCACTCCTGCTGCAGGCAATGAGGGTTGATATAACGGAGGACCTCCAGGAGATGAAGGGCCAGCAAGCCTTGTTGTTTGCCTCAGAGGCCTCCAAGGTAATCTTCTGGTCCAGGGTCCACTCCATGGAGCAGGATGAGACGCACTCACATTTCCTTTTCTAAAAAATGCACAAGAAGAACTCCATGCTCAGTAGCCTGAAGGAAGATGGTTCGATAACGTCATCTCAGTCTGACGTCCTGAGGACCAATAAATTCTTCTTTTTTTAATGTATATGTTTCACTCTTTCACATAAAAACCAAAAATGTTATTAAAGTACAAAAGTATAGGAAAGTAGAAATAATATCGTGGTATTATATTACAGTAACATTGACAATAAACTTCCTAGTATTCTTCAAGATACAGTCATCTCATATTTACTTAACTTAAACCAAATTAGCATAAACTCAAATTAAATAAAGATAGATTAGAAGATCAGAATTCCTATTGTATGGAAACAGGCCATTCGGCCCAACAAGTCCACACCGACCCTCCGAAGAGTAACCTATCCAGACCCATTTCCCTCTGACTAATGCACCTAACACTATGGGCAGTTTAGCATGGCCAATTCACCTGACCTGCACATCTTTGTACTGTGGAAGAAAACCAGAGCACCTGGAGGAAAGCCACACAGACATGGGGAGAATGTGCAAACTCCATACAGACAGTTGTTGTGAGGCAGCAGTGCTAACCACTGAGCCACCGTGCCACCCCAAAAGGATAAAATAACATTAAATTAAATTACAATCCACTAAAATTAAATTACACTACATTGCAGTATATTACATTATAACACTCACTGCACCTCCATCAAGGCTCCCGTCCATGGGAGCAACACTTATTATACCCATATTTACTAGGCCTGCCCACACTGGGGTCTCCGGACCACCATATATGGCCCTCGTGGCTATATAAAGGCCCTAATCAGTACTGCCGACAGATCCATATCTATATAATTTAGAAAGGGTCGCCAAGTCTTATAAAATTGCTCCATTTGGTGGCACACCATACTTGTCAGGTAATCTTGATGGATGTGCTCCATCACAAGTCTGTGCCACCCTGTAAGACCTGAATGCTTTTCTGATATCCAATTCATTAGGATGTTCTTCCTTGCACAGTGTGTAAGAATATTGAATAATTTCTTCCCATGCTCACCCAAACAGGGAAGATTCAGTAGTCCCAAAAGGAGGGACACCGGATCCTCCCTAACTTCCATTCCCAGGATCCTCTCCAGCTCATTCACTATGTCCCCCTACCCCCAATATCCGGGGATCTTGTAACAGGACCAAAAACAATGTGTAAGGGCTGCAATACTGTTTTTACTTTTGGGACATTTCGGGGAAGATCCTTTCTTAAACTTTGCTAACCTCTTTGGCGCCTGTGAAGGATCTTCAATTGCATCGCTTGAGCCTTATTGCATTTTGAAATTTTCTTCACATTCCCCCATATATCCTCCAGGAGATTTATTCCTTTAACTCCTGATTCCAAATCTCATGGAGTCTCTCCATATCCCCCAAGGCATTCCCTCTCTGCAGATGGTATACGGTACTAACTGAGAGAGCGCTCCCACATCAGAGCACTATGTGTTCTATATCCAATTGTAGGGCTGGGTCAAGCATGTGATCTTCTTCTGGATGTCATCCCTAACCTGGAAATATTAGAGAAGGTCCCTATTAGGGATTCTGTATTTCTGACCTAACTGGCTGAAAGACATCAAGACGTCTCCCTTGAATAACTCTCCCAGACTGGAGATTCCCTTACCCTCCCATGCTCTGAAGCCGGAGTCCATTGATCCCGGTCTAAAACCTGGGGCTTCCACTAATGGGGTGAACCGTGAAGTCTTAAGCAATTTGCCCTCATCCTGCCACATTATCCTCAATGCTTTTACCGTATTTATCATAATCAGACTCTAACAGTGCTCAACTACAGATCTCATCTTATCCATGGACAGTAAGTTTGTGAAGGGACATCTCGCCTGCGAGACCTCTACATCAAGCCATATTGACTTCGAATCATTGCGCACCCATTCCCTACATATGACAACAGGACGTCTATTTGGTATCTCTTCAGATCTGGGAGGTTCATTCCCTCCATACCCTGCGGAAGTTGCAAATTGGTAAATTTAATTAGGAGGTGCCTATGGCACCAAATAAATGATCCAAGCCACCCAGCAAACCTCCGCAGCACCTGTTGGGGTAATAACAATAGGAGCATCCTCATCAGATATAACAACTGAGGAAGAACATTCATTTTATTCAAGGCTATATGGCCTAGCCATGACATGGGTAGTCCCTCCCATCGCTGCAAGCCCTGCTTTATTCTCTCAAACAGCTGCACAAAGTTAGCTCCATACAGCTGCTGGAAGTAAGTGGTTACAAAAATTCCCAGACAGAGAAAACCTTTCTGTGACCATCTAAGAGAAAACTCCATTCCATCCTCCAACTTCGGTACTTCCACCAACTCCCACATGGACATGACTTTGGATTTTGTGAAATTTATCCTGTATCCTGAAAAGCTGCCGGATAATTTAATTTTTTGTACTAGCCAGGGTATGGACTTTTCGGGGTTAGCTAAAAACAGAAGGACATCATCTGCATAGAGAGTGATTTGGTGTTCCCCAACTCCCACCTTTGGTGCCATTATTCATGGTCCTCTCGATAGCCTCCGCCAACGGTTCAAGTAACAGGGTTAACAGCAGCGGTGATAGGGAACATCCCTGTCGGCTGCCACTCCCCAAACTAAAACTGCTCAATTTAATCATATTCGTGATAACCGCTGCCTTGGGGTCGTCATATAACACCCCCACCCACCTGGCGAAGGCCCCTCCCAGACCAAAAAGATCTAGAACAGCAAAGAGATACAACCATTCCACCCCACCAAAAGCCTTTCTTGCATCAAGGCAGACCAACAAACGCGGAATCAGTCTCTGCTGACATACTTGCACTATAATCAACACCTGCCTGATATTGTTGGCGGAGCTGCGACCCTTGATAAAACCTGTCTGGTCCTCTTTTGTAGTAATAGGCAGCACCTTCTCCAGTCTCAGAGCCAGCACCTTTGATAGAATTTTAAAATCCACATTCAACAACGAGATGGATCTATACAATGCGCAATCCTTGGGGTCCAATACAGCAGATTGTTCCAACTGCTGCCATCTTGAATCTCCCAGCAAATCCTTCTATTCCAGTCTGTATGACATGAAGCAGACTGACTGCGCGGCCTCCCGGTCTTTCCTGTCCTCTATCATGGAGGTTTTAAATGACAGCATGTGGGAGAGGCTGGATCAGCCGCTATCTCTGGATGAGCTGACCAAGGCCCTCGAGTCCTTTGAAAAGAATAAACCTCCAGGAAGTGACAGCTTATCGGTCAAGTTCTATTCTACTCTATGGTACTTGATTGGCCAGGACCTGCTGGAGGTGTGTGACAGTATGCTTCTAGCAGATACCATGTGCAAACCCATGAGGAAAGGTGCCATCACCCTCATCTACAAGCAGAAGGGGGAGAGGGAGACCATCAGAAACTGGTGACCAATCTCACTGTTAAATGTGGACTACAAAATCTTGTCAAAGGTCACTGCCAATCGAGACAGGCCTGCTCTGGGATCAGTGATTCACCCCGACTAAACCTGTGCTGTACCGGGCAGGAAGATCACTGAGAGTCTTGTGCTCTTCAGGGATAGGATCTCCTATGTACGGGACAGAGGGGTGGACACCTGTCTCATCAACCTGGACCAGGAGAAAGCCTTTGACAGGATAACGCACATGTACGTGAGTGAGGTTCTTTCTAAAATGGGCTTCGAGGAGAGAATCTGCAATTGGATTCGTCTGCTCTATATCAACATGGTCAGTGCAGTTTTAATCAATGGGTGGAAAGCTTTCCAATCAGATCTGGAGTCAGGCAGGGTTGCCCACTCTCTCCTGCCTTGTTTGTGTGCTGTACAGAGCCTGAGGCCCTTTGGGAAGAGGAGGGTGGATCCTGCTGAGCAGTTCCCTGGGCAGACAGTCAAAGCCTTTTAGCAGAATGCCTCATTGCTAGAACTTTCAAACAAGCACCAAAACATGGCTTGGCTGGTGGTGAGAAAGGCTCTGCCTGGGAGACCCTTTATGCATGCCTTGCACCCTCTGCACCAATGCTACTGCCCTCGAAGCGGCTGTGGATGGGATGAAACTGTCACATACCTCCTACTGGAATGTGTCTATCCAAAGGAAGTCTGGAGAGGTTTTTGTCGAGGTTCGTCCCAAGCAGCTCCGTGACAAGGGAAACCGTGCTCTACGGCCTGTTCCCCAGGACACACTGAGACGAACATCAACTGTGCCTGGAGGACCATCAATGCAGTGAAAGATGCTCTTTGGTCTGCCTGAAACCTGTTGGTCTTCCAGTTGAAGGAGCTGACCTCGACTGAGTGTTGCAGACTGGCACATTCTAAGGCCCAGGACTCCGTGCTGAGGGATGCACTGAAGCTTGGGGCAGCTTTGCCAAGTCGCAGTGGGGAAAGACCACCATATGAGGTCCTTCTGTGGAAGAATAACCGGGGTCCAATCAATAACTGGGCCACGCTGACGGCTCAGCTAAATGCCAAGAGGTTGACTGTAAATATAGAGAATGGTGAACATCAAAGACTTAATTTGTTCTCGTAAGTTAAGAGACTATCGATATGAACAACTCCATTAACTGGATAGGTACCAAAGATTTATTTCTATGAATATAGTATATTTTTCCAATAAAACAAAATATGGGCCATGGTGAGAAAGTTGGGGAGAACAGGGGAGCTGTCCAATGAGGACCTTCTCAATACAGAGACCAAAAGGCCCCATTTTCCAACCAAATGTTGGATGGCGAGATGAGATCACTCATCTATTTACTCATTATCATCCTCATCACGACCCAATCTCACTTCATTAGTGGACTGTAATGTTGAACACTTTTGCTTTATTTTTCTGCCTTTAGATTCTATACTTTGGTTTATTTTTCTGTGTTTTAAGATGGCGCTGGATAGTGGTAATACTACACAATACTTTCCAATACATTTGTATCAAAATACACCTGATAATAAATAAATCAAATGAAAAAAAACTCATTCTCCTACCCACAGGATCAAAATCGAAAGCTGATAATTCCCAACATGAAAGTCAGAACAGGGAACTGGCAACTCCAGCTCACCGCTTGCTTTTTTGGACTTCAATCTTGAACACCAGGCACTCAAATCTCCAGGCACATTCTAAGGGCAGTGACCTCACAGACCCTGCATCCATAGACATGTACAGCCTCAGGGAACATCCATTTACAACAGGGTTTGACATGGACAATATTGCACTTTGGAGAGCACCAGCACCTCTCAGTGGACTATGGCTGTAAGGACACTTTACACAGGGATAGGAGTGTGATGGAATATTCCCCACTTAGCTGGATGGGTGCAACTCCAACAACACTCAAGAAGCTTGACACCATCCAGGCCAAAACAACCTGCTTAATTGATCCATAAGTATCTGCTCCTCCACCATTGACACTCAGTAGCAGCAGTGTGTATTATCTACAAGATGCACTGCAGAAATTTACCAAAGTTCCTCAGACAGCACCTTCCAAACCCACGACCACTTCCATCCAGAAGGAAAAGGGCAGCAGATATATGGGAGCACCACCAACTTCAAGTTCCCTTCCAGGCCACTCACCATCCTGACTCAGAAATATATCATCATTCATACACTATCACTGGGTCAAAATCCTGCGCTTCCCTCCTGAAGGTGATCTATCTACAGCATGTGGACTGCAGTGGGTCAAAAAGGCACCTCACCACCACTTTCTCAAGGGCAACTAGGGACAGGCAATAAATGCTGGTCCTGCCAGTGATGCCCACGTCCCATGAATGGATGATAAAAAAAAGACGTTCAGCTCCTGACTGCAGCTCAGGGCTCTTTGCTTGCTCCCTCAATGCTCACTTGCTCTATGCTGACTTTGATGTTCGCAGAATCCCTACCTTATTTATTGTGCTTTGCAATCTCAGCCAGAGTGAACAGGTTCACGTCCTTCTCTCTTGCCTTTTGGTGTAGACACAAAGCCGTGCAGCTTGTCAAGCTGTCAGCACCAGCTAACCCTCTAATGTTCTTCCCAGCTGCACAGCTCCCACTGGTCAGCAGTCATGTTGCTGTATGGCACCGTGCTACATTAATCTCACATTTATAGCAAGTGCTAGTTATATCCAGAATGTGCTACTACTGAATGACCATGTCTCAAAGTTTAAGGGGAGTAGACCCCAGTATGCACAGGACATTGGTTAGGACACTTTTGGAATACTGCTTTCAATTCTGGTCTCCCTGCAATAGGAAAGGCGTTAAACTTGAAAGGAAAAGATTTACAAGGATGTTGGCAGGGTTGGAGGGTTTAAGCAATGGGGAGAGGCTGAACAGGCCGGGGCTATTTTCCTGGAGTGTTGTAGGCTGAAGGGTGACCTTATAAATCATGAGGGTCATGGATAGGGTGAATAGCTAAGGTATTTTTTTTCCCAGGGTAAGTGAGTCCAACACTAGAGGGCATAGGTTTAAGGTGAGAGGGGAAAGATATAAAAGGGACCTAAGAGACAACTTTTTCACACAGAAAGTGGTGCGCGTATGGAATGAGCTGCCAGAGGAAGTGGGAAGGCTGATGCAGCTAGAACATTTAAAAGGCATCTGGATATGAACAGGAATAGGATGGGTCTAGAGAGATATGGGCCAAATGCTGGCAAAAGTGACTGGATTAATTTAGGACACCTGGTCGGATTGGACAAGTAGGATTGAAGGGTCTGTTTCTGTGCTAGAGAACTCTATGAGTCTAAGACATTGAAGCCACCCTTCACGGAGGGGGTGCTGGTACAGCAAGTCAATGGGTTAGTCAGTCAGTCATCTGGGACAGTCACAGTCACCTCATACACGGCCAGGAGCTGAAAGTCAGGCACCCCATCTTCCTGTGTGTCTTTCTGCACTTCCGAAGGCTGTTTTCTCCTGAAATGAGACAAAGGGAATAATTGAGTAGGATGTATAGCCATTAATGCTGGTTCAAGGGGAGCAAAGCTGGTGAGGTGGCCCATATGAGGAGGAGACACAGAAGCCATGCAGGAGTCGGGATCGACTGCATGAGAGCAAATGAGGGATGACGCTACAGACAACAGTATTGGTGTTGGTACATCAGTGTTGTTGGGGAGGTGGGTGCAGTGGAAGAGATAGAATGAATGTGAGGTAGCAGATAGAGGACAGCTGACCCTTCCCTGGCACAGCGGAGGTGGTCATTGACCTTCTTGCAGCGCTGCTGGCTGTGGGTGTTTGTCCAAGTAGTTGAGACCACACTGGCAACTTCAGACCTGGCTGACAAGATGTGGCTTTGTGGCCTCCTCTTTCCATCCTGGAGAAAGAGGAATTGCCCTACCTGTACCACTTCACCTACCAGGACCTCAAGATCCCCATCCACAAAGCAGGTGAAAATCACTTTTATCTACCATGCCTAGGGCATATAGCACGAACCTTGCAGGGCTGTTGCAGACTGCTAGTCTTGACCAGGCACACAAAGGCCTTTTAAAGATGGCAGACATTCCTGGATTTCCTTGTAGTGGTGAATATGCCTGCCTACAGTGAGTGGCAGAATTGGGTTAGTATCAGATAAGCCTAGGTGTATGGTACCTCATTAATGTTGGCGCCAACGGCATTAGAAATCCCATTAGGCCTTGCAGAGAGAAATCCTCTCGTGACACCTAATAGGTGACTGGGAAGATATAGCCCAACGAAAATACAAATCTTTCCTTCTTCCACACAGAGGTCCAAGACAGTCTGCCTAAGCGCTAATGAACAAGGAGGCTACACATTTCCAAGAAAATGGTGTCATCAGCTGCAGTCAAGTACCCCAGCCGCACAGATCCATTTCAAGAAAGATTCACATGTGATAATACAAGCAGAAAAGTTTCACACACAGTAATACAGGCAGATCAGTGGCTGTACAATTAATTACCAACCTCACTTGCTGCATCCTTGTGTCATTGCATGAAGACGAAGCAAAGTAGAAAGTAAAAAACAAGAGATACTCAAACATCTTGCTGTTGGTGGCCTACAGACTCCCCATCATCAACACTGCCACTTGGGCTGATGACTACATCGCCATGGGTGTCAAAGGTGGCTCAGTGGTTAGCACTACTGCCTCACAGTGCCAGGGATTGGGTCAACTTCCAGCCTTGGGTGACTGACTGTGTGGCGTCTGCACATACTCCCCACATCTGCATGGGTTTCCGCTGGGTGACAGGAGGATCGAAGATGTTGAGGCCAAAGCTGGCTGGTGTGGGGAGAGTGAGAGAAATATGAAGTGTGCAATTCCTCGCTAGTTTTGGAAAGGACGTGAAATTTCTTTCAACGCTGCAGTCAAGTCCTTGGGAAAGTGCTGCTGAAATTGACCTACTTGGTTATTGGTTACTTCATGAGGACACCTGCCACCTGTCAGAGAGAAATTAGACCTCCTTCAAACAACTCCGTCAATGTATCAGAGATTTGTGCAGAGGAAAGGATTAGTACAACATTGTATTACCATGTGTTCTGCTGTTATGCTTTCCAGTGCCTGCCTTAGATGGCCACACTCTCTGTTAAGTGATCGCTGGATTTTCCATCATCTAAATTGCTGAGTTGCCTGCCAAGAATCTGGCAGCTAGCCTGTGGCAGTCAGAAGTGGACCAACCACAAAATGGTAGTACGGTGGCTCAGTGGTTAGCACTGCAGCCTCACAGAGCCAGGGACCTGGGTTCGATTCCCGCCTCAGGTGACTATTTGTGTGGAGTTTGCACATTCTTCCCATGTCTGTGTGTGTTGCCTCTGGGTGCTCTGGTTTCCTTCCACAATCCAAAGATATACAGGTCGGGTGAATTGGCCAGGCTCAATGGGCCATCATGTTAGGTACCTTAGTCAGGGGTAAATATAGGGTAGGGAAATGGGTCTGGGTGAGTTACATTCTGGAGGGCTGATGTGGACTTGTTAGGCTGAAGGGCCTGTTTCTATTTGGTAGGGAATCTAATCTAAAAAAAACCTGACACTTGAACAAGACATCCAACCTGACCAGAGCAGCCTCAAAGGGCTGAATGGCCTACTCCTGTTACTATAATAGAATATATGTCCAAGATATGCAAATCATTCCCTGCTTTTCCTTTCCCAACCAATATGGAGACAATGAACACAGGGAATTCCAATTCTCAATAAGACTTGTGCCAACAATCAAAACAAATTCTTCAGCACTTGGCTGAGGGAATGCCAAACTGTCAAAAGTGTTGTCTTTAAATAAGGTTGGAAACCGAGACTGAGTCTGCTATTGGGTGGATGGAAATGATCCTACTTTGAAGAGCAGGTGAGTTTCCTTGAATCACGGCCAATAGTTATCTCTTGCTATCACAAATGAACAGGGTGGCACAGTGGTTAGCACTGCTGCCTCACAGCGCCAGAGACCCAGGTTCAATTCCCACCTCGGAAAACTGTCTGTGTGGCATTTGCACATTGCCCCTGTGTCTGCGTGGGTTTCCTCCAGGTGTTCCAGTTTATTCCCACAGTCCAAAGATGCGCAGGTTAGGTGAATTGGCTATGCTAACTTGCACGTAGTGTTAAGTGTAGGGGAATGGGTCTGGGTGGGTTGCTCTTCGAAGGGTCAGCGTGCTTATTGGGCCAAAGGGTCTGTTACCACATTCTAAGTAATCTAATTGTTGTCACACTTCTACATGTGGACTTGCAGTCTAAAGAAAACTGACTGCTGCGTTTCTTACTTTACAATAGCTACACTTCACAAATATGTCATCTGTTGCAAAGAACATTAATTGAAATGTGCTGTGTTTGCGAAAGATACCATCAATGAATCACAGAATTGTTGGCCCATCATGTCTGCAATAGCTCTCTGAATGTGCAATTTGCTTTGTGCCATTTTCCTGCTTTCTTCCTGTAATCTTGCATATCATTCTGTTTCCCCCTTTCAAAACAAAAGAAGCTGAGATTTGGGCATAGGAGAGGTGTGGGAGAAACCATGGATATCTTTATAAAGAGCTGAAAAGCTCCCTTCCAACTGTAGTTAATATTAGTTTATTTGCAAAATTATCCACCTCAACAGCTCCCCATCTATTGTCCATTTACATCCTGTTATTGAAGGAACCTATTTGGCAATTGGATCTTAATAAAATAAATAACCATAAATTACTTTGTTTCATTCAAATAGTAAAAGTTTCAATGTTTATAATACATCAAATATCAGACAAATAGATATTACATGAATACAGACACTACTGCCACCAGATGCTCACCATGTGCATTGCACGATTAGGAATAAAATCTATTTTTGAATGTATTTTGGTCAACATTGTTCTTTTTAAATTAATGTAACTTTAATTTGAATGGTATCTAAAGGCAATATAGTTTCAAGCTCAAACTTTAAGAGGATCAATACTTCAGGATAGTGTCCACCTCTCATCAAACTCAACTTAATAATGAAAACAATAATGTTCCAGGATACAAATACTACAGGAAGGACAGAAAGGGAGGCAAGAGAGGAGGGGGAGTGGTGTTTTTGATATGGGATAGCATTACAGTTGTACTGAGGGAGGATATTCTCAGAAATACATCCAGGGAAGTTATTTGGGTTGAACTGAGAAATAAGAAAGGGACGATCACTTTATTGGAATTATATTATAGATCCCCTAATAGTCAGTGGGAAATCGAGAAACAAATTTGTAAGGAAATCTCAGTTATCTGTAAAAATAATAGGATGGTTATGGTAGGGGATTTTAACTTTCCAAACATAGATTGGGACTGCCATAGTATTAAGGGTTTAGATGGAAAGGAATTTGTTAAGCATGTAAAAGAAAATTTTCTGATTTAGTATGTGGGTGTACCTATTAGAGAAGATGCAAAGCTTGACCTACTCTTGGGAAATAAGGCAGGGCAGGTGACTGAGGTAGCAGTGGGGGAGCACTTTAGGGCCAGCGACCATAATTCTATTAGCTTTAAAATAGTGATGGAAAAGGATAGACCAGATCTAAAAGTTCTGGATTAGTGGTGCTGGAAAAGCACAGCAGTTCAGGCAGCATCCGAGGAGTCTGGTTTCCAGCATCTGCAATCATTGTTTTTACCGAGCAGATCTAAAAGTTGAAGTTCTAAATTGAAGGAACACCAATTTTGACGGTATTAGGCAAAAACTTTTAAAAGGCAGATGCCCGCAGGTTAAGGGACTGTTGGAAAATGGGAAGCCTTCATAAATGAAATAATGATAGCCCAGAGACAGTACATTCCTGGCTGCAGGTTTGCTCACTGAGCTGGAAGGTTCGTTTTCAGACATTTCCATCACCCTACTAGGTAACATCATCAGCGAATCTCCGGATGAAGCACTAGCTTCCTGGCTCACTTTTTATTTATGTGTGTGTTTAGGTTTCCTTGGGTTGGTGAAGTCATTTCCTGTCCTTTTTCTCAGGGGGGGGTAAATGGTATCCAAGACAATGTGTTTGTTGATAAAGTTTGGGTTAGAATGCTATGCTTCTAGGAATTCTTGTGCAAGTCTTTGTTTGTTTTGTCCTAGGATGGATGTGTTGTCCCATTCGAAGTGGTGTCCTTCCTCATCTATATGTAAGGACACCAGTGAGAGTGAATCATGGTTTTTTTGTGGTTAGTTGATGTTCATGTATCATGGTGGCTAGTTTTCTGCCTGTTTGTCCAATGTAGTGCTTGTTACAGTTCTTGCAAAGTATATTCCTGTTAGGGTGAAAGGAAAGGCTGGTAGGTATAGGGAATGCTGGATGACTTAAGAAATTGAGGATTTGGTTAAGAAAAAGAAAGGAAGTATGTGTCATGTATAGACAGCTGAGATCGAATGAATCGTTAGAAGAATATAAAGGCAGTAGGAGTATACGTTAGAGGGAAATCAGGAGGGCAAAAAGGGGACATGAGATAGTTTTGGCAAATAGATTTAAGGAGAATCCAAAGGGGTTTTATAAATACATTAAGGACAAAAGGGTAACTAGGGAGAGAATAGGGAGCCACAGGAGATGGGGGAAATACTAAACGAGTATTTTGCATTGGTGTTTAATGTAGAAAAGGGCATGGAAGACATAAAATGTAGGGAAATAGATGGTAACATCTTGAAAAATATCCATAATACAGAGGAGGAAGTCTGGATTTCTTGAAACGCACAAGAGTGAATAAATCCCCAGGACCTGATCAGGTGTACCCTAGAACTCTGGAAAGTAATTGCTGGGCCTCTTGCTGAGATATTTGTATCATCGATAGTCACAGGTGAGGTGCCAGATGACTGGAGGTTGGCTAACATGGTGCCACTGTTTAAGAAAGGTGGTAAGGACAAGCCAAGGAACTATAGGCTGGTGAGCCTGACGTCGGTGGTGGGAGAGTTGTTGGAAGGAAGCCTGAGGGACAGGATGTACATGTATTTGGAAAGGCAAGAACTGATCAGGGAAACTCAACATGACTTTGTGCATGGGCAATCATATTTCTCAAACTTGGAGTTTTTTTGAAGAAGTAACAAAGAGGATTGATGAGGCCAGAGCGGTAGACGTGATCTACGTGGACTTCAGTAAGCATTCGACAAGGTTCTCCCATGGGAGACTGGTTAACAAGGTTAGATCTCATGGAATACAGGGAGAACGAGCCAACTGGCTCAAAAGGAGAAGACAGAGGGTGGTAGTGGAGGGTTGTTTTTCAGATTGGAGGCCTCTTGACCAGTGGAGTGCCACAAGGCTCGGTGCTGGGTCCACTGCTTTTCATCGTTTATATAAATAATTTGGATGTTAACATAAGGGGCACAGTTAGTAAGTTTGCAGATGCCAGTGAAGGAAGTTACCTCAGATTACAACGGGATCTTGATCAGATGGGCCAATGGGCCGATGAGTGGAAGGTGGAGTTTAATTCAGATAAATTTGAGGTGCTGCATTTTGAGAAAGCAAGTCTTAGCAGGACTTATACACTTTATGGTAAGGTCCTCGGGAGTGTTCCTGAACAAAGAGACCTTGGAATGCAGGTTCATAACTCCTTGAAAGTTAATGTCTTCCTGTAAGAAGTTGCTGTGTGCAAAATGACCCATACTGCAACCAGCACATTCCAAAACAATTCATTCTAATATGCTTTATTCCAGAGAATATTTTGAAGGATTTCCATTAAATGATGTGCTTATTGCAAGTTAAGCTGTACATCTCTATGACTCTACGTAGGAAAACTTATTCAAAATCATTTTATTGTTGAGTTTTCCTCAATTAGAAGACAAGTAAGCAGAAAGTCAGCATGCAGTACAACAGGTGAAGGTAACGAATGGCCTTTGGGAAGAGGGTGAAGGCAACAATAACGGGACAGCCTCGTGAACTGCTGCAATCCATCTGGTGTAGGTAACATATATTGCTGCTGGAAAGGGATTTACAGGATTTTGACCAGAGACAGTGAAGTGACAGCAATATATTCAAGTCAAGATTGTGTGTTTGAAGGGAAACTTGCAGGATGTTCCCATATTCTGCTGCCTTTGGGTTGCTAGGTGGCAGAGGATGCAGGTTGAGATGATGGCTATGGTGCATCTTGTATACAGTATGTTGCTCCTTCTGTGCGCCACCAATATAGGGACTAAAAATGAAAGGTAGCGAATGGGGTGAAGAGCAAATGGGTTGCTTTGGTCCTAAATGCTATTAAGATTTTAGAGTGTTGTTAGAGCTGCACTTATCCAGGAAAGTGGAGATTATCCCATACCAACCCTGCCTTGTCAGGCTTTGAGGAAACAGGAGGAGTTACTCAGTCTCTGACATGCTCTTGTAGTCACAGTCCTGCATCCCAATGTGAAGTTGCCACCACCTTACCAGACCGTGGGGCTGCTCTCTCATTAGAGGGAGGGGACTGGTGCTGTTTTGAACTGAGGATCAGCACATCTCAGACAAGTGGAGAGACTGAGGAGATTTCTTCATGGTATTCTCATCCTAATATGCTGATAATGGACATTACTTAAAAACTAAATACTTTAGCAGATAATTAGTTCACTTCTGCAACTACATAACTTAAGTGCATCAAACACAAACCTGTAAATGAAAGTCCTATATCCCAATGCCAGAGATGAAACAGGGTCTTAAAATCAACACTGGTTTCTTCAAGTTGATTGGGCTCATTTCCCACCTTCAGAATTCACTAGGTGTAGAACATCTCTTAGGAATCCTAAGAGAAATGCTGATATTCATGTGGAATCATTCTGATTGAAATACATGACTTTTTTCGTCATATTAAAACAGACAGCAATGGAAAATAGAATGTGTTATTGGCCTTTGTATATTTAATATTGCTTCTCAATTCCTGGAGCGCGCACACTTTTTCTTCAAGACACTCTCCATTCAAAACCAGAGCAAATAACAGATTGTGGTATTTGATTTTTTTTTGGCTTATGATTTAAATCTACAATGTTCCATATATTTGCATATTTACATTCAATTCACCTTTTTTTCTCTCCCCACTTTTCTCAACATTTTTACAGAAAGAAATCTCAACTGCTGGGATATTTTTCTTAACCTTATTGTGGCATTTTTTTACAGGAGTATTGGGAGAAAGCCTAGGGAGTGGAGTTAGGTACACTGCTCCACTGGTGAGTCAGCACAGAGTAAGGGGCCAAATGGCCCCCTGCTCTGTGAGGAGTCTTTCTGCTTAATGGCATTCTTTGTTTAAAATACCTCTGAAATACAAGATAACATGTTTTAAAAGTTCAAAACGTTTATATATGTATAACAGAATGCAAAATAAAAATGATTTCATGACATGGTTGCTTTCACTTCTGCTATATATTTTTAGAAGCGCATTATAATTGGGGAGATAGAAAAGGAAGAACGCACTCCAATTTCAAAAGCAATAGATAGGTTTTGAATTACGTATAAAATGGCCATACATCAGGTGAAGCTCATATCAGTAAAGTGGACAAAAAGAGCTAATGGGTGACTTCTTTTAAACTCAAAAAGGGTAGATCTCTTACAATGCGAAATTGATGATTATTTTGCTGTATTTGTATATTCTTGTCACTTGAGACAATAACACCCACATTCCATGAATTTTAGATTTGTGGTATTGCTGCACTCAATACTGTGCTCGTTTAGCTTTTTTTATATTTACCCTATTTGCTCCATCTAGTGGGAATTCTAGATAATACAAGAGACCCTGTCATTTCACTCATCCATCACAATTTGCATGTTTTAATTTTATTTGCCTTCCTTGCATTTCAGTGCTAAATACAATGTTTATTTTACCATTCTATATCATTTCAGTGCTCTTGGTATCTCTCGTACAATTAAAGTTGTTGGTATTCACAATTATTTTGTTCAATTGGGATGCAAAGTGTCATAACTTTCTAGTGAATGGTAGTGTTTTGGTAGCTCCAGCACACATTGGTACACATCCCAAGCTACACTTTGGACACAGGGCATCTCAAATATAAACAACAGGCCAATGGTAACAGCAAGTTAATGAGACTGCAGGATGCCTTCATCTCCTGATGTAAAATACTGCTATATTTTCATTTTGTTACATTGGAAGGGGCAGGGCAATACTTTCGGCAAAACTATGGATGGACTCCATTTCATAGGGCTTGTATTCAAATCCTAGAATCAGCTATTGCCTAATTATCATAAACTAGGTTTTCCAGTTATTTTGAATGGTGAATTTTAGTAAAGTTGCTTTCCATTGCAAAGGGCAGGACAATATGACACACCTTCCCTAAAAAGAAACACTCCCGGTTGGTTAGTCCTGAATGCGGAATGTATTGAAACATAAATCAATTTGATTTCCAGGTAGAGTTACCCATAATATCCATTTTCAGAAAGACTTGAGGTTATTTTACAGTGACAAGTGATGATTTCACTGCGGGGTTTAGCTGGGTCTCTAAAACCTGCCCACCATCTACAGTGTAAACGTAAGTAGTGAGATAGAATACTCCGCACTTGCCTGGATGAGTGCAGCTTCAATCACACTTGAGAAGCTCGACACGATCTAGGACAAAACAGCCCAATTAATTGTCACCCCAACTACCACCTTTAACACAACAGCATCAAAAGTTATATTGCAGTAACCCACCATAGTTCCTTTGACAACATCTTTCAAACGCATGGCCTCTCCCATCTGGAAGGACAAGGGCAGCAAGTGTATATGGTGGTGGTGTTCTCATGCAAGTTCACCGTCAAGTTTTACACCACCCAAACGTTTAAAAAAAAGTCATTCACAGGAGGAGGGCATTGCTGGCTAGGCAGCATTTATTGCCCAAGGACAGTTAAGCGTTAACCACATTGCTGTGGGTCTGGAGTCACATGTAGGCCAGACCAGATAAGGATGGAAGCTTCCTTCCCTCAAAAGGGCATTAGTGAACTAAATAGTTTTTTTCAAACAATTGGCAATGGATTCATGGTCATCATTAGACTCTAAATTCTAGAATATTTATAGAATTCAAATTCCACCTTCTATTGTGGCAAAATTTGAACCCAGGTCCCCAGAACATTATTTGGATCTCTGTGTTAACAGTCCAGCAATAATACTGCTAGGCCATTGCTTCCCTACAGTGCCATTCCTTCACTGTCACGGAGTCAAAAACCTGAATCGTGCACCATAACAGCATTATGAACCTACCTACACCGAATGGACCGCAGTGGTTCAAGAAAGCACTTCACCAACTTCTTTACATGAACAGTATGGATAGACAATGAATTCTGGCCAGCTTGCAAAGCCCCCATTCCCTGAATGAATTTGAATAAGTACTTAGGTAAATGTAGGTTGCTAAATTCATGTTTACTTCATGTAATCTCAATCAAATTGGAACTTTTCAGCTTAGAAACAGAAGTTTATTTGTATTCTGGGAGTTAACATTCTTTAGGCACCAAAGAATTATGGTGTAGTGGGAATATGATCGTACTAACAATTGAAAACCCAGGCTAGTGCTCTGGAAACGTGACTTCAAATCCCAGAGGTGAAAATTGAATTCAATTAAAAATACTGGCATAAAAGTGACCATGTAACATTTGATTATCATTAAAACCTATCGGATTCAAATGTTCTTCACAGAATGAAAACTGCTGTCCTAATCTGGTCAAGCCTATTTGTGACTCCAGATCCATAACAATATGGGTGGCTCTAACTTCCCTCTGAGCAATAAGTGTTTGCCTAACCAGAGATGCTTTAAAGGACACTGCAGCAATTTTTGAGGCATCACTAAAACCTATGAACACCAGTAAATTTATATAGTGCCTTTAACTTGGGAAAAATGCCCCATGGTGTTTCATATGAATGTGAAGCAAAATTTGGAGGAAGCCAATGTTTAATTCCTTTCAGCCACACTGCACAGAGGATCTGGAAACTCCTGGAACCCCTTAGGCTGATATGGAATGCACATTATTCAATTTCAGTATTCTAGAGACTGATGTGAGTTACCTCAGAGTGGAACATGCTGTAAGGGAAAAATAAGTTCAACACAGTGTAATTTTCAGTGAAAATATGTTTTGTATGTAACATTTACAAATTTTATGGAGTACATTTCTGAATGCAAAAGGTAGCAAAAATTCAAGACCGAGGCACGCAAGGAGGTATTAGGACAGATGACTAAATACCTGGTCTTTTGCACATGCCACTTTACCACTGAAAGTGTTAGTCACCCCCTTGCTTCCATTTCACCTGTCTGCAGCAAGGCTTTTAGAAGGAGACTCAACAACATTCAAGCTCAAACACTGATCATCACGGAATTCTCTAGTTTGATATCTTAGGAAAAGGAAGGGTACCGATTTTTAAAATCTCTTTCCAATCTGAAGTAACTCTGCAAAACAAAAAGGCCAAGTCTTATAAATAAAACAAATTGCTACAGTAGAGGAAAACAACTAGATTCTAACTAAACTGCTGTAAAAATTACATGGTGAAACTAGTGGAAATCCTGAGTCAAGATGGATTCAGTTAAAGAACATTGTTACGTCCCTAATAAGAGAATAATTGATCAAATCTGGTTTTGTTCTTCTAATACATTTTGATTTAACACTGCATGTTTGATTTAACAAACATTCATATTACAAAATATATAAAGGCTACCTTTAACACAGTCTTCACAAATTTGTACGACATACTGCATGTAGCAATGTTGAACTTGGTGTGCTCTAATAAACAATTTACAAAAGGGACCTGTCATTCAGCACTTCCAGATCTGATTGTTTTAATATCATTTATAGCCACATGTCTATTTCTTTCCCCCAACATCAGTTTAATTTTTAACAAGTTATATTTGCATAGTTTGATTTTTTTTAAAAATGCTAGATATATATGATGATTCTGAAATAGGACAACTGAATAAAGGAAAAACATCTGTTTCTATGGATTCTAGTCAATTATTAAATTCTCTACAACTTTTTACTTCCTGACTGTTCTCTTTTAAGGTGGCCCTAATACAATTAGCTAAAAGATGATAGCTAAAAGATTACAAAGAACAATGAACATCTTTACTTGCCTCATCTATAATTGAATGTCTTACATTTATCACCAAGAGTCATCTATTTAGTTATTACGTTGCCATCAAGCAAGTTCATATACTATTGACATAAAAACAAAATCACTTGTTCAACAATGGAATAGCAGAAAGTCAGGCAACCAAAAAGGACAAGTTGCAAGTAAATACTAAACGACTAAAAAAAAAGTCAGAAATTAATTCAATGGCCATGAGCATTTTTACATTCCACTATGTTTTTATTCTATGTTCAAATATACATTGACTTTATGCACAAGTTTCAATAGATCAGAATAATTCCTAAATAATCACAATATGGTGACTAAAGAACTTTCAGCTTCAGTTGGGCACACATTCACTAACTGTAAACAGTCAAAACATGTAAACAAGAAATCACAACAGCAAACAAATATCAACAGACCTGGAGGATTCATTAGTTGTGGCTCAGCCACTATGAAAGTACATACACAAAATTAACGTAACATTTTAAAGTTGGAATTTAATGCTTGCACGATGTTTGACACATTGATAGTTTGGTGTCAGGGGTCCAGGTTGGTTGGTTGGTTGAAGGACAGGGTAATCAACAAGATAGTCATTCCTTTTCACCCAGAACAGAATACATTGAAAAGTACAACGGCTGACTTCTCCTGACAAAAAGCACTATATACACAAGCATAACTATAATATTATTTAATGCTGTTTCTATCCCTTCCTCCACACCATAATGACATGGAACATGATCATTGTGCAACAGGTCAAAGTAGTCCCATAAGCATATACTACTAGTTTTAAATCAATGGGCTTCTTGATCCATTGTATGAAGGAGTATATCAGAAACTAGAGTAGCATCTAATTTTAAAAGCAAGTTTTGCAGCAGAGCAAGAAAGTGAAAGAGATTATAATCGTCTAATGTTTCAAGATATGCAAATATTCTGAGTGCAAATCATTTGATTAAAACAATGGAGGACACATAGCTTTAATTTGGCCATGGAATTTTGTACACAACATAAAGAGAAATACCATGCAAGTTACAATGGTAATACAATTATTGGAAGAGAATTTCCAATATTCAACAACTATACCATCCCAATACCAATTTCATTACATAAAGTAATTGCCAAAGACAAAGGTACAGGGAGAAACTTGTATTAATATTCAGTTAAATAACAGTCACGACAACAATGCAAATTATGATCCAAACAGAAAGACAAATCTGGATTCACTGACCATTAAGGTTTAAGGAGGGTTATTTCATTTACAAAATCTTGAAATAAATAATTAATTCAATTAAAATTAAGAAGATTGATCATCAACAATGCAGAATTCAAACCAAAATGGTGTTGAGACACCTGTAAGAGGAACTGGCAGGGAAATAATGTTATTTTAATCTGCTAAATATAACATTCAAATATAAATTATAAACAGCTGCTGTATTGGACATGTCAGATTTATATCTGAAGAGTCTTAAACCTGTATGACTCTTAACCAAAGTAGTCCATTAATTTGGTCATTCCAAAAATATGAAACTTAACACAGGGTGCTACAATTTCACAAAAATAACCCAAGGACCAACGAAAGCCAATAATCATGAGAGATCTATTCAATTGATGCATAAAACTGCTCCATTTTATTTTGTAGATGCAGCCGAGTTAATCATTTTAGAAATCAAAGGCATACCATTTACGGAACCTTGAATTGGATATGCTATGTTCAACATGTTCAAGAGTCCAATGCGTACAATAATAAAAATAAAATCAGTATGAAGATTTCAACTTGATATTTTCTTGGAAATCTGGAGATACAAAGGCAGCTTTGGGCTAACACCAACACCAAGAGGAATAGCTTTTCATTGATGGTATTCAGCTCACCTGCACAATGTAAGGGGGCGGGGTAACTAGTTTGCTGCAAATGGTATGATTGTCTTGTAAAATTCCATAACTGAACCAGATAACAGTTAATTTTTATATTTTTAGGCATCCAAGAATTATCAGAATCTCTGAATCAGCCATCACAATTGGATTAAAACTTTATCCAAACCAACAGAATGTGCCACTTTCTCCCCTCTGTACTCCAAATGCTCCCTCTAAACCGAGGTGATATGAAGTTGAAACCTTAATGACAGGACAAAAGTGGTTGTGGCCAGAATTAAATATCTGTCACTTGGGTTGTGGGGAAGATATGGGAAGTTTGTTCAGTCAAGTAACTGAGATACTGATCTAAAGTGTACAGTTCAAATTGATTAATATTTCCAACTGAACCAAAGGGGAGGAAAAAAAAACAAATAAGTGAAACTGCACAGCAACCAGAACAATTCTCCTCCTGATACCATGTTGCTGAAGAAGTGTTTTAGGAGTCATTTTAGAATTTCTTTACATTGCAAGATGATTAACTCTGGTTGCTAAAGGTGGGCATCATGAGCATAGTTCCAGAAAAGCCTTCCTCTGAAGTTTAGCAACAAGTGAAGTCACTTTGTCATCAAATTAATACATTTCCATACATTGTTGTGCTTTACGCACCGAACCTTCACCCAGATAGTGGCCACAGATGGTCATACCTCCTACAATGAATCATAAGTTACACATCATAGTGTTTTTAATATTTGGTGGCCAAGAATACATTCCAAATGCTGTATTCTAATGCCCACCTATCTTTTCCCTGAAGTACATCTTGCCCTTCACTTCCCACAAAGTTAAATAAATAAATCTGTAGCTAGTTACAAGTCTTATCCCACATTGTATAGAATTACTAGGAGGTATAATACTGCAATACTGTCAGATTAGTCCCAGCCTTTCCAAGACACAAAAAGTGAACAGCTTATCTATATGAATGTGTATACCAAAGTACAATTACACAGCAAGAAATCATTAAGTGAACATTGAGTGGGACAAATTCAGTTCAATGCAATAGTCACACTTCATAACTGCATTGATTCACACAAGGAAAACATTTGGTTTCAGTGCATGCAGAAAAGTAACAACAACATCAGCTACAACATTGCATCAAGATACAAAGGGCATAAATTACATGATCTAAATGCACATCACAAACCATACATTTACAAACCACAAGCAGACAGATCTTGAAATGTAATACAACTTCGGTTCTACTCTTCAAACTTTCCTTCAAGTATGCTTTCAAAGGAGAAGGGAACAAATTTGTAACCAGAACCAGAGTAGAATTTAGTTTGGAACTCAACCCTGTGAAATCAAAAACATATTGGTTAATTATCTATAGATGGTAGTATTATGGCTGAAAATAAAATCAATTTATAATCACAATTAGCCACACAGCACTGCTATACTGTGCTGGGTTAGAGTGGTGTTGGAAAAGCACAGCAGGTCAGGCAGCATCAGAGAAGCAGGAAAATCATCCATTTTCTTGCTCCTCTAATGCTGCCTGACCTGCTGTGCTTTTCCAGCACTACTCTAACCTAGACTCTGGTTCCAGCATCTGCAGTCCTCACTTTTGCCCAATATGCTGTGCTGTCCATGTAGTACAACATAGACCATGAGTTCAAATACAACAGTGACTATAGTTGTTCTGTGGGAGATCCAATATGCAAATTTAAAGGACAATCTCAAATTCCAGCTGATGCCTCAGTTGAAACAGCAGTAGAGTATCAGGTGAGTAAGGTAAACTATTAGACACAATGTAATTTACAGGTAACGGAACAGCAGAGCTGTTGTACAATTACCCAGCAAAGTGATCTCACATACTACCCTTAATTAACAGGTGGCCAAGGACAAACCAGGGATTTATGTCCAATTTCTCCAACTATGAATGGTTTGCTTTAGATTTGGGGGCCTGAACTGATTTCAATAACCAGTTTAGAGACCAGCTGGTGAAAAACAGGTTTTATTTTTGTTGATATTTCAATTACTGCATAAAAATGAAAACTATATATTTTCTGGAAAATTGACTGTCCAAATGCACACTACAATGGACACAAAGGCTATTGTGGGGGAATATTTGGCATATCCAGAACTTTCAGTTTTTCTATATCCTTTTGTAAATGTTTATCTAAAATAGAACATTAGTGAAAAACTGAGAATTGAACCTGACCTACAGGCCGAAGTGCTAACAAACAACATTGCTGGCTTGTGGTAGGTTCAGTTGTGTTTTTGGAGTTCTACCACTTCTCAAACACCTTCTCTAGAGAACTCTAAAATATATTTGATCTCAAAAGTATGGTCTCATACACCATTGTTGAAAGAACATTGATATCACATTTCCAGGACATTTAAAAATGTTAATTTTTTAACGTTAATTAAAGTTCAATCTGTTCCACAAAACAATTTTACTGATGAATCAGCAGGGATGCAAATCCTGTAAATATTCTTCCAATGAAAGATGATCCTCAGCAAAATGAATGAAAATTACAATACAGCAGTTTTCCTTCAAAAACAAATCTTTTGCAAGTATCAAGGCACAAAGTAAATTAACCTAGGTCACACTCCCTTACCATGTAATTCAGATTATTTTTATCTAAATTAATTTCTACATAGATCACATTCTCTCATCCTCCCAGACACAAACACAGCAAGAATGAGTATCACTTTAATTACGTCACCACAAGACAAAGATCATCCCATAGACCTTTCCTGGACTCTATCTGGATAAGACATGGCTGCACTAAGATATGCTTTGGGTCCATTTGATTCAAGCATTTTTCCAATATCCAGTCACTGTAATTTCTACAAAATTCCTGCAATTATGCAATAAAATCAAACCAGATTTTAGGAAAAGGTTTGATCTCAAATAGTTTGTTTACATTTTTTAAACAGTTATTCCAAAAAGGAACCGACAGCACTGTTTTGAAGTATCAAACAGAAGACGCACTTTAGGCTTCACAGTAACTAAACTTTCAGAAGGGCAGGTAAAATAATGCTTCTTTGAGATTGCCAATTCTGAATACACAGATACTTTACAATGGAGCAGATAAACACCAAAATTAAAAATAAATCCCAATTACTGTAAAAATATCAACATGATTAAAATTTAAAAATATTTTGGACAGTTCCTACTAATAATGCTTTATCATTCATTACAAAGAACTTTTCCAATATGCACAAATGCACACGATTTGCAAATTGACTGATAGTATTACAGGAAAAAAAAATCAAGAAACATGGTGGCACATTAGGACAGCAAGATGTTTTTTCACTTTTGTGTTAGTTTACGGCAATGACTGATAGATTAAAAACTTTCTGACAACTGAAAGGATTCAGCAAAATAGATTTAAAACTCCAAGATCAGTTCCCAGTTGACTGCATACACAGTGAGAAGTTTTCTTCAAGGTAAAGTACAATTTGGCAGAGAAGAAAAAGCCTAAATACGCTTGCAAATACACTATAGTATCCTAAATTGAAACTTCTACTCATTAGGATTTTCAAAAATAGAAACTTCCCTTTCACAAGGATTCTTAAATTGCTCAGCATTAAGAGTTCATAAAAGTGAGTTTATAAATTTAGAGCAATATCTTTTGAATTACGTTTCCGCACGAATATTTAAAAAATAAACTCAACCTTATCCTTAAGACAAGAGGGGAAGTAATCAACACAAACATATGTTGGTAACTTCAGTGGAGAGCAAATATGTAACCACTGAGAAACAGGAACAAAATATCATAATGGACTACTATTGTACACAAAAGTACACCAACCACTTGCCAAGAGAAGAGTGTCGGTGAATGCATGTATTTTAATCTCAGGGATGAGATCAACTTGGGGAACATTTGAATAATTACTGCATCTCAGTCCTACGAATTAGTTTGCCAAACAATTTTGTTTACAAGAAAATTGCCTTAATCACATGGGAAAGGCTACATAGTGTTGATTTAATACACAAGCCAATTTGCTATCATCTAGTTTTCAACTTCAACAGTTTGGATTGACGTCAAATGGCTTCAGGAATTTCACGCTTATACTTATTCAAAAAGTATGATACAATATTGTACACAAGGAAGAGAAAATCTCATACATATTGGGGGGTTTTGCGTTACTTTAGCAAAAAACGAATCTGTTTACAGGCATCAAATTTATTCTTTTATAGATGTTGCATTTCTCTGGAAAGACATGAAGCATTCCAACACACTCTGGATTATTGGAAGCTTTATGGATATCCAGTTGGTCCAATAACACACCCATCTTTTGTAAAAGCTACATATGATGAAATCTGTTCACCAGCCAAAACATGTGTATGAATGCACAGCACTGTACAGGCCATGAATCAAGTGTGCTGCCAAGATAGGTCAATTCCTTCTAACGGTCCGCAATGTTCAATCATACTTTTCTCAAAAGGATAGTTTTGATGCAAAACACGTTTAGTACTTTAACTAGTACACTTAGCTCTAGAATGTTTGCTCTCACTTGAAAGTAAGTGTACATTAAAATTATTCTGAAATGCTACCTACTCAAAAAGTGAATTTATAAAGCATCTTAGTACATCCAATGAATTAATGTTTTTTTCTAAAATAGGGCAAATAGTAAGTAGACAAAAATAATAGTTAGCGAGTTTTGAGAAGATTTGCAGCTCAGGTTGAGGCTCTGGATGTAGGTTTGCTCATTGGAGGTAGAAGCTTCATTTTTAGATGTTTTGTCACCATACTAGGTAACATCAGTGAGCTTCCGACTTCATCCTGAGGCTCACTGATGTTAACTAGTATGGGGTTGAAACATCTGAAAATGAACTTTCCAGCTCAGCCAGCACACCTACATCCAAAAATAATCAATTTGCATATAGCCCGTCAGCTTAAAACGTGAGACATTCTATTACATTTAACAATTCAGCACACTGGTACTGAAGATTTTGTCAAGATTTTGTACTTAAGTCCTGAGTTTTCCAGTTAACACTGACCCAATATATCCCCTACATATTGTAGGTATGTAAGCCTATTAAAAAAGGAAGCAAGATCATAACAGAAAAGGAATTGATAGCCTTGCTAAATGAATACCCTCAGTTATTAAGAATGAAGCATGAAAACAAAATCAGTGGTAGAACAGGAGCTAGGTCAAAGGGAGAAACTTATATTAAGTCTTCTAGGAGAGAAAATAAATGGTCTCAGAAAATAGTGCTACTGGAGATAGACAAATCTCCAGGATATAATGGTTTCTATCCACCTGACTGAAATAAACAGGAGAGAATATACTTTAGATGGATCATGGCTATTCCAACCACCAAAATGCAAGGGTGCAGCAAAATTAAATCATTTTGAAATGTTTACTGAAATTTTATGAACAAGTAAAACTCTATCAATGTATCTTATGACTGCTCAGCATTGTTCAGTGCAAAAGGTCACCAGTTAAAAGCTCACTGTAATAAGGCAAAAAATTAACAGAAAATGAACATTTAAGTTAAGTTACTGCATAACTTCTATAGTTAACTATAGAAATCACAGTGTAGAAAATAAACAAATTAATCTGGAGTCTTCTATTTCACTTATGAAAAATGCAAATGGTCAACTGATGTGGCCTCAGTTGTATCATTAATCCACAAGGTTAGTGTTCAATTTGGAAGCCAGGGAATTGGGAGTATAGTCTGTTCCAAAATGCTGAAGCAAATAGGGGGCAATAGTAAAATAGCCCAGAAGACAGAACTGAGAAAATTAATGAAACAATCAGACTAAAATAAGTTAAAATTTAAATGCAATGGGAACACTACAATTGTATCTGACATTTCAGCTTTTTAAAAAAATTTAGTCAGCGAATGTTTCTTTGACCATGAGGACAGGCATAATTCAAATGGTCAGCACAGTGGCTCAGCGGTTAATTCTGCTGCCTCACAACGTCAGGGGACCTGGGTTCAATTTTACCGTTGGGCAACTGTCTGTGTGGAGTTTGCACGTTCTCCCTGTGTCTGTTTGAGTTTCCGCTGGGTGTGCCAGTTTCCTCCCACAGTCCAAAGATGTGCAGGTGGATTAGCCATGCTGAATTGCCCCATAGTGTTCAAGGATATGTAGGATAGGTGCCTTGGCCGTTGCTGTCGCGCGGGGGTGGTGAATGGGTTTGGGTGGGATGTTCTTCGGAGAGTCAGTGTGGACTTGTTGGAGCAAATGGCCTGTTTCCATACTGTAGGGATTCTAATTCTAATGTAGATCAGGCCACAGATCAGTTTAAAAGGGCAATTCTCTATCATTCTTAACGTTCTTGTAGCATTTTTGTTGCTTGCTACCAATGGATACGGTCAATCATTAGTTTCAGAGAGAATTAGCACAGATTGTAACTGCTTCAACTAGATTGAACGAAGGCATTGAAGCAGCAAACAAAACGTATGAGAACAGCTAAACACACTTCACGGAATGAGTTACCTGAATAATCACCAGTGACAAAGACAATTACTATAATTACAGAATACTTCCAAAAATAATATTGCAACTAAAATGCTCTATCCACAAGACTATCTAGGCTTTGAAAGTGTGCCCTAGGATATACTCGACTCAGGTTATAGTCTAAAATAACTGAGCTCAACCATCGCTTCCAACATTACATTTGTTGTTGAGAGGTTTAAAATACAAACACTATTTTAAAGCTTGGCAAATCATACTGGAAGTCTAGTCTCTATTTTGTAACCTTCGTCTTGCAATTAGATACTGATAAAGGAATACATTTTTGCCATGCTCGGTGGCACTACTGGGATTTAAGTGCTTCTTACCAAGACTATGACATCATATTACACTAATTAAATCTAATTATCCAGCTTCGTTTACATTGCTCCCATTTCAAACTAGTTTAGTTACTGCTTTAAAATGCATTGGCACTGCTTATTTTAAGTATCTAACTGTCAACACTTTCTGCAGCATGCAACTCCAGAGAGGGTAACAAAATATTTTGTTCCAGTTAAGTTAGGAAAGCATTCAGAATGGTCTGGTGTTTGCAGTAGCAATGATGATCAACAGTCCATATAGAGAGGGAACTTGAGGAAAACCGTTTTCACTCAGAGGGTGTTAAGATTCTGGAATATACTGCTTGAGGGGGTAGTTGAGGCTGGTAAGCTCACAACCTTTCAAAAAGATACTAGGATGAGCATTTGAAGTGTCATGATATTCAAAGCTATGGACCTAGTGCTGGGAGGTGGGACTAGTGTAGATTTAGTTTATTTTTGGCAGTGCAGACATGGACTGAAACGCCTCTTCTGTACTGTATAATTTTATGAGAAGGTGTAGCCAATTTCAGGAGTCCAAGCATCGGCAGTTCAAGAGATCCAGAAGTTGCTGGATGAGAGAGCGATTTCTCACTTCCCCCGGGATGCATTGTCAAGTTTCCCCAAATCCGCGAACAAACAGAAAGCACTGAACTAACTGAAATTATATGTGGATAGCTTTGCTCAGAAAACTGTTGAAATAACCGTACTGTTTGACCTGGTTTTGACTGGATTAACACACAAGTTCCTCAGAAAGAACAGCCTCATTGGCTTTGTAAAATAGGTTTTCTAATGGAGAAATTTAAAATTCTGCACTTTGAAAAACATTCAGTCCAAAATAATAAGTATTGTTTTACAAAACTTCAGACTCATCTTCACTTGTAATTTAGAATTACAGCTCTGAAATTTCATTAAGCAAAAAATTCAGTTCATTTTGCATCATGGCTTTCCATCAGAGAGAATATTTCAATGTGATTGGCTATTTAACTTGCCTGAATACAAGATTGCTGCTGGTTGGGTGTGGGTACCTCAGACTGGCACCAGATTAAGTGTACATCAAAACCTCTATGTCTCACAATCATTAGAACATAGAACATTACAGTGCAGTATAGGCCCTTCAAGCCCTTGATGTTGCGCCGACCTGTGAAAATCATCTGATGCCCATCTAACCTACACCATTCCATTATTATCCATATGTATGTCCAATACCCATTAAATGCCCTTAATGTCAGCAAATCTAAAACTGTTGCAGGCAGGCCGTTCCACACCCCTACTGCTGAGTGAAGAAACTACCCCTAATCAATCCTAAATCTATCACCCCTGAATTTAAAGCTATGTCCCCTCACGTTTGCCTTCACCAGCTGAGGAAAAAGCCTTTCACTATCCACTCTATCTAATCCTCTGATTACCTTAAACATCTCAATTAAGTCATCTCACAACCTTCTTCTCTCCAATGAAAACGATTCCCTCCGCCTTTCCTCATAAGACCTTCCTTTCATGCCAGGCAACATCCTAGTATATCTCCTCTGGACCCTTTCCAAAGCTTTCACATCCTTCCTATAATGCGGTCACCAGAACTGTGCGCAATACTCCAAGTGCAGTCGCACCAGAGTTTTGTACAGCGGCCACATGACCTCATGACTCCGAAATTCAATCCCTCTACTAATAAAAGCTAACACACCTTATGCCTTCTTAACAACCCTATCAAGCTGGGTGCCGACTTTCAGGGATTTCTACACCAGGACATCAACGTCTCTCTGTTCATCTACTGCCAAGAATTTTACTGCATTCTGTTACTTCTTCCGAAGTGAAATACCTCACGTTTCCCATTAAACTCAATGTGCCACTTCTCAGCCCAGCTCTACATCTTACCTCTGTAACCCACAACATCCTTCGGCACTATCTACAACTCTGCCTACCTTAGCGTCATCCGCAAACTTACTAACGCATCCTTCTACGCCCGCATCCAGATCATTCATAAAAATGACAAAAAGCAGTGGCCCCAAAACAGATCCTTGCGGCACACAACTGGTAACTGAGCTCCAGGATGAACATTTCCCATCAGCCACAACCCTCTGTCTTCTTTCAGCTAGTCAAATTCTAATCCAAACCGTTAAATCACCTTCAATCCTGAATCTCCGTATTCTATGCAATAGCCTACACCATGCGTGGAACCTTATCAAACGGCTTACTGATTCTTAGAACAGCTGATGCTGCAACCTACCAGGGAGAAGGCAATTCTGGATCTGGTATTGTGCAATGAACCAGAATTGATCAGGGACCTCAAAGTGAAGGAGCTATTGGGGAAGTAGTGACAATAATACAATAAGCTTCAAACTGCAATTTGAGAGGGAACAATCGGAAGTGACAATATTTCAGTTGAATAATGGGAACTATGGAGCTATGAGGGAGGAGCTGGCCAAACTTCAATGGTGCAATACCTTAGCAGGGATGACTGTGGAGGAACAATAGCAGATATTTCTGTGTATAATGCAGAAGATGCAGGATCAGTTCATTCCAAAAAGGAAGAAAGATCCTAGGAGGAGGCATGGGTGGCCGTGGCTGACGAGGGAAGTTAAGAAACAAAGTTAAAAGAGAAAAAGTATAACATAGCAAAGATAAGTGGGAAAACGGAGGACTGGGAAACTTTTAAAGAACAACAGAGGATTACTAAGAAGGAAATATGCAGAGGAAAAATGAGGTGCAAAGGTAAACTGGCCAAAAATATAAAGGAGGATAGTAAACTTTTTTTTAGGTATGTGAAAGGCAAAAAAATGGTTAAGACTAAAATTAGGCCCTTGAAGACAGAAACAGGGGAATATATTACAGGGAACAAAGAAATGGCAAAAGAATTAAATTGGTACTTCAGGTCTGTGTTCACTGGGGAAGACACAAGCAATCTCCCTGAGGTAACAGTGGGCTGAAGGACCTGAACTGAAGGGAATTTATATTTGCCAGGAATTGGTGTTGGAGAGACTGTTAGGTCTGAAGGTTGATAAGTCCCCGGGGCCTGATGGTCTACATCCCAGGGTACTGAAGGAGGTGGCTCTAGAAATCGTGGATGCGTTGGTGACTATTTTCCAGAGTTTGATAGATTCGGGATCAGTTCCTGCGGATGGGAGGGTGGCTAATGTTGTACTACTTTCTAAGAAAGGTAGGAGAGAGAAAACAGGAAATTATAGACCAGTTAGTCTGACCGCAGTGGTGGGAATGATGCTGGAGTCTATTATAAAGGATGAAATTACGACACATCTGGATTGTAGTAACAGGATAGGTCAGAGTCAGCATGGATTTATGAAGGGGAAATCATGCTTGACTAATCTTCTGGAATTTTTTTGAGGATGTAACTCTGAAGATGGACAAGGGAGATCCAGTAGATGTAGTGTACCTGGACTTTCAGACAGCTTTTGATACAGTCCCACATAGGAGGTTAGTGAGCAAAATTAGGGCGCATGGTATTGGGGGCAAAGTACTAACTTGGATTGAAAGTTGGTTGGCTGACAGGAAACAGAGTAGTGTTAAACGGCTCCATTTCGGAATGGCAGGCAGTGACCAGTGGGGTACCACAGGGATCAGTGCTGGGACCGCAGCTTTTTACAACATATATTAATGCTATAGACAATGGTATTAGTAATAACATTAACAAATTTGATGATACTAAGCTGGGTCGCAGGGTGAAATGTGAGGAGATTACAGGGTGACCTGGACAGGTTAGGTGAGTGGTCAGATGCATGGCAGATGCAGTTTAATGTGGATAAATGTATGGTTATCCACTTTGATGGCAAGAACAGGAAGGCAGATTACTACCTGAATTGATTCCATTGAGGTAAAGGGGCAGTACAAAGAGATCTGGGTGTTCCTGTACACCAGTCAATGAAGGTATGCATGCAGGTACAGCAGGTAGTCTAGAAGGCTAATAGCATGCTGGCCTTCATAAAAAGAGGGATTGAGTATAGAAGCAAAAAAGGTTCTTCTGCAGCTGTACAGGGCCCTGGTGAGACCACACCTGGTGTATTGTGTGCAGTTCTGGACTCCAAATTTGAGGAAAGACATTCTGGCTATTGAGGGAGTGCAGCGTAGGTTCATGAGGTCAATTCCTGGAATGGTGGGACTACCTTACGCTGAAAGACTGGAGCGACTGGGCTTGTATACCCTGGAGTTTAGAAGACAGAGGGGATCTGATTGAGACATAAGATTATTAAAGGTTTGGACACTCTGGAGGCAGGAAACATGTTTCCGCTGATGGGAGGGTGCCAAACCAGAGGACACAGCTTAGAAATACGGGGTAGACCATTTAGGACAGAGATGAGGAGAAACTTCTTCACCCAGAGAGTGGTGGCTGTGTGGAATGCTCTGCCCCAGAGAGCAACGGAGGCCCAGTCTCTGGATTCATTTAAGAAAGAGTTGGATAGAGCTCTCAAGGATAGTGGAATCAAGGATTATGGAGACAAGGCAGGAACAGGATACTGATTAAGGATGATCAGCCATGATCATATTGAATGGTGGTGCAGGCTCGAAGGGCAGAATGGTCTATTCCTGCACCGATTGTCTACTGAAGTCCATATACACCACATCAACCTTCATCCACCTGTTTGGTCACCTTCTCAAAGAACTCAATAAGATTAGTGAGTTACCCTTCACAAAACCATGTTGACTATCCCTAATCAAATTATTCCTTTCCAGATGACTATAAATCCTCTCTCTTATAACCTTTTCCAGCACCTTACCCACAACTGAAGTAAGGCTCACTGGCCTATTAATTACCAGGATTGTCCCAACTCCCCTTCTTAAACAAGGGAAGAACATTTGCTATCCACCAGTCCTCTGGCACAATTTCTGTCAACAATGATGACAAAGATCTAAGCTAAACGCTTTGACAAAGGGTCATTCAGACTCAAAACGTCAGGTCTTTTCTCTCCTTACAGATGCTGCCAGACCTGCTGAGATCTTCCAGCATTTTCTCTTTTGGTTTCAGATTCCAGCATCCACAGTAATTTGCTTTTATGGTCAGAAATCTCCTCCCTGGCTTCCCAGAGAATCAGAGGATGAATCCCATGCTGCTCTGGGGTCATTTCTATTTTCAGTTCTTCCAAATTTGCTAAAACCTCCTTGTCAACCTCAATCCCAGCTAATTTTGTCACCTGTATCTCTGTATTCTCACTAACATTGCCCTTTTCCAAAGTGAAAACTGTCAAAAATTATTCATTAAGCGCTTCACTTATGTCCTCAGATTCCACACACAACTTTCCGCTACTATCTTGGATTGGCCCTAATCTTATTTTAGTCATTCTTTTATTCCTGATATACCTCTAGAAGGCCTTAAGGGTTTCCTTGATCTTATCTGCTAACAGCTTCTCATGTCCCCTCCTGGCTCTTATTAGCCCTCTTTAGATCTTTTCTGGCTAACTTATAACTCTTAAGAGCCCTAGCTGAGCTTTCACACCTCATCCTCACATAAGCCCCCTTCTTCCTTTTGACAAGAGCTTCAACTTCTTTAGTAAAGCATGGCTCCCTCTCTCGGCAACTACCTCCCTGTCTGATAGGTATATACTTATCAAGAACGCGCAGTAGTGTTCCTTGAATGAGATCCAAATTTCAAGTGTATCCACTTCCTGCAGTTTCCTTCCCCATCTTAAATCTTGCCTAATTGCATCACAATTGCTTTACCCCCAGTTATACCTCTTTCCCTGCAGTATAACCTATCCCTGCCCATTGCTATTGCAAACTTAACCAAATTATGGTCACTATCGCGAAAGTGCTCACTTACCTCCAAATCTAACACTTGGCTGGGTTCATTCCCCAGTACCAAATCCGATATGGCATTGCCCCTTGTTGGCCTGTCTACATACTGTAGAAAGCCCTCCTGCAAACTCAGAAAACCCTCCTGCACACATTGAAAAAAAAAGATTCATCTAAATTACTTGAACTATAGTATTCCCAGTCAATATTGGAGAAGTTAAAGACCCCCACAACAACTATCCTGATACGCTTGCTCCTATCTTTGCTATCCTTTCTGCTACATCCCTGGAACAAATTGGAGGGAGGCCGATACAAGACTCTCAACAGGGAGACCTCTCCTTTCCTGTTTCTAACCTCAGCCCAAACTACCTCAGTGGGTGAGTCCTCAAACGTTCTCTCAGCTGCGGTCATACTACCCTCGATTCGCAATGCCACCCCCCACCCCCCCGGCCCTCTTTTCAACCATCATATCTGTTCTTTCTGAAATATCTAAATCCCGGAAACTGCAACAACCAGTCCCGTCCCTTCTCTGAAATGGCCACAACACTGAATTCCTAAGTATCAACCCATGCTGCAAGTTCACTCACCTTATTCCGCACAATCCTGGCATTGAAGTACATGCGTTTCAAACCAATATCCTGGTTGCTCGTGCCCACTCGTGACTTTGTAAACCTATCCATGACCTCACTACCCTTAATCTCCTGTACACTGGAACTACAATTTAGGTTCCCATGCCCTTGCTACATTAGTTTAAACATTAGATCTTTGAGGACAACTTTCTCAGAGCTCAGCAACAACATATGCTGTTGTTTCATTGCTGAATAATATCTGGGTCACTATTCCAAGATAAAACATTGGAACTTCAAAAGTTTCAAGGTCATCTAAAAGATCTCTTTCCACTATTGGTGTTCCTGTTTAGACAATTCACAAAAGCTTCTTTATACTGGATTACCACCACTGTACACATAGTATATCTCAGTATTCACACTTCAATCTGTCAGTTAAAAACAGGATATCACAAGAATGAAAAATATCTTGAAACAGCACTCAACTTGCCAGGTTTAGCTTTGTCTGAGAAAGTAAAGGCATAGTTGGAAACTATTAACAGTTATTAATCTAAAATCACCTTTGCTTCATTATGGAAGGAAGAATGGAGAACACTCCCAATGGCTTTTGTTGGTGATGGGGGAATAGCTTAGGGGTAAAGGCCTGGTAATGTTCTCTTCCGAGGTTTGAACCCTGCCATGGCAGATGGCGAATACGAATTCAATTAATATTTGGAATTAAGAGTTCAATGGTGACCATGAAACCATTATCAGTAAAACCTCATGCTGTTCATTGATGCTCTTTTGGGAAGCAAATTGCTATCCTTAGCTGGTCTGGCCTACATGAGACTCCAGACCCACAACAACGTGGCTGACTCTTAACTGTCTTCTGGGCAATTAAGGGTGGTCAATAAATGCTGCCCAGAACAACGATGCCCACATGCCATGAATAAATAAAAGAAAACTAAACACAAATTTGGATTACATTAATCTATGTTTTCAAAGCTAGACCAATTTGTCATATTGCCAGCAGTATGTTACAGGAAAGATCCGCTAAATAAAATTACAAATGGTAGCATTCCTGCCTGATCACATCTATTTCATATTTCAGGACTTCAGCACAAAAATAAAGGGACACCTCAGTGTAGTACTTCTGTCAGAGGAGCTTCTTTCAGATGCAACGTTAACCAGGAACCCTGTCTACCCTTCCACATGAATATAAAGGACCTGACACTATTTTGAAGAGGAGAAAGGGCAGTAAACCTGGGCTAGTAATTATCCTTAAATCCACAATCAAACTAGTCCATACTTCCTCTAATGCATTCAATCCACCCCCAATCCTTCCTTATCTACTAATTATCAGCATAATCCTCCCATTTCCTCCTCTTTTCTGATCTGCTTACCCAACTTCCCTCAAATGTATCTGGACTATTCCTTATGATAGAGAATTCAATGTTCTCACCGGTTAAAGAAGTTTCCTTTGAATTTTCTATTTGACTTCCTAGTAACTAACTTATTTCAGTCCTCTTAAGCTCTGCTCTTCTCCACAAGAAATCTTTTTCTAGTGGGTCACTCCTCAGTTGCCTTTTTGCAGGGGAAAAAAGCCTCCAGTCTTTACAACCTTGCCTAATAGGTATAACATTTAATTCAATGTTTTAATAGTCTGCCATTTATATTTCATGTGAAATTTAACACCTCAAATTAAACCGAATAGCCACACCCTAAAGGTTTGAAGCACAAAATGACAGAAGTTTGGGAAAGGAAAAAAATCTGCAAACACTGCAAGATTCTTTTCCCCACCACATATCAAGTAGGTACTTGCAGAACTGAATTTTAAAAAGTGCTAGGAAGTTCCAAGTTGCAGTTCAGTTACCTGGAAGAACTGGAGCAATTTTTAAATTATATTTCTTAAAATAATAATTTTTAAATCTTGGAAAAATAATCCAAAAGTATTAATTTTACCATCCATTTCTTGTAAGGGAAGCTAGTCAGTAAGCAGCTTCAGCAAATAGCACTATTTGTTTGTGAAAGTTTCTGCCATGGTAATTCTATCGTTGCAGTATATAATTAAAACTGTAAAGTGAAAGGCTGCTTTAAATTTTCCCCAGCTGGCTGTAATAGTGAAGTTGGGAACGGTGGAACAAGGCAGGCTGGCCTGACAGAGCTCATTATCAGCTGCAGGCTGCATGTGAAGAAAGCAGTTTAATTGACTTTATTTTGTAGGTCCCTAAATTCTGAAAAATTTGTTTGCCTCAGACCCAAGTATAAGGACAATCAAGGCCTTAAGTGCAAAATTGTAAGAAATACAAAACCAGAAGAAATCTCCATGTTCAAATTCTGTTCTGTACTAAGCCATCCTATCTGTGTAACAGGTCAGCTGGATCTGGCTACAATATAACCAAGCAGAGGAAGAAGAAAATGGTCAGAGCTTCCACTTGTTCTAACAGCCAATAGTTTTCCTGCTGGAGATGTTCAGAATTTTATGGCACATAGGTAATAAGTTGAGTCTTTGCATTTGCTTTACAAGAGCTCACAACTTAATCCAATAACTGATTTAAAAGTTACTTATTCAAAGATATGCTAAGTTTATATTTTAAAAATAATTATGTACTCTGTATTCATCATTATAAAAATGACTGATTCGTACAACATAGTCGCCTCCTCTTATGCCTGATCTGTGGACATCTAGTGGTATAAGGCTCAACCCTGACAGTCCCATGGATCAATCCTTCAGCTGATACTAAGATCCCACTGAAAAGAGTCACATACATGATGTATCCTGACAGGGGCAGTTCCACAGATCTGAACGTCATCATGATTCATAGGAGAAGAAACCGAGGAGGTTGGGAGCAAAAATAAGATAAAATTATCAATGGTAAAAGGAGGCCGTTCGACTCAAAAGCCTGCTCCACCATTCAACATGACCATTTTAATGCCTAGCGCTATAATTAGAAGGTTAGACCAAGGACAGCCAATGGGTGTTAATTATCTGGATTTCCAAAAGGTTTTTTAATAAGGTGCCGCACAGGAGGCTACTGAGTAAGACAAGGCCCCATGGTGTTAGAGGCAAGGTACGAGCATGGATAGAAGATTGGCTGTCTGGTAGAAGGCAAAGAGTGGGGATAAAAGGGTCCCGCTGGAAGCCAGTGACTAGTGGTGTTCTGCAAAGCTCAGTGTTAGCACCACAACTTTTCACTTTATAGATCAATGATCTGGATGAAGGAACTGAGGTCATTCTGGCTAAGTTTGCAGATGATACAAAAATAGGTGGAGGGGCAGGTAGTACTGAGGAGGCAGGGAGGCTGCAGAAAGATTTAGACAGGTTAGGAGAATGGGCTAAGAAGTGATAGATGAAACAACATTGGAAAGTGTCAGGTAGAAAGAATAGAGGCATGAACTATTTTCTAAATGGGGAGAAAATTCAGAAATCTGGAGCAAAAAACAACTTGGGACTCCTAGTCCAGGATTGTTAACTGAAGGTTGAGTCAGTAATTAGGAAAGCAAATACAATGCTGTCATTCATTGCAAAAAGGACTAGGATATAAAAGCAGGGAGGTACTTCTGAGGCTCAACAAGGCTCTGGATAGACCACATTTAGAGCACTGTGAGCAATTTAGGCCCCACACTTCAGGAAGGATGCATTGGTCCTGGAGCAGGTCCAGAGGAGGTTCACAAGAATGATCCCAGGAATGAAAGCCTCAACATATGAGGAACATTTGAGAACTCGGGGACTATACTCAATAGAATTTAGAAGAATGAAGGAGGGGATCTGATTGAAACTTATAGAATACTGAATGGCCTGGACAGAGTGGACATTGGAAAGATGTTTCCATTGGCAGGACAGATAAGGACCCAAGGGCATAGCCTTAGAGTAAAGGAAAGACCCTTTAGAACAGAGATTAGGAGAAACATCTTTACCCAGAGAGAGTGGCGAATCTGTGGAGTTCATTGCCACAAAAGGGCTGTGGAGGCCAGGCCATGAGTATATTTAAGACAGTGATAAGTAGGTTATTGATTGCCAAGAGGATCAAAGGTTACAGGAAGAAAGGTTTTTCAGCCCCATTTTCATACTATCAGTCATGATTGAATGGCAGAGCAGACTCAATGGGCTGAATGGTCTAATTTCCACTCCTTTGGTCTTATAATTCTCAACTCACTTGTCAATAGAATTGAAAATTCATTTAACTCAGCCCCGAATATACTTGATGACCAAGTGTCCATGGCTCTCTGAAAATGAATTCCAGGGAGTAAACAATTCAGAAGAAATTCCTTCTCATCGTCATCATAAATGGGAGACTTTGCCCCATTGTTCTAGATTTCCCCAGAGGGGGAAACATACTCTCAGCATCTATCCTGTCAATCTACAGAATTCTGCACTTTTCTATAAGATCACTTAGCATTTTATGAACTATACTGCGTATAGACCCATTTGATGAGTCTATCCTCATAAGAGGGTCCTTTCATCCTTTGAATCAGCCGAGTCTCAAAATTTATACGTCTTCCTTAAGGAGTCTAAACAGTCTACACAGTACTCCAGATGCAATCTCAGTAAGGGCCTGTAAAGTCATAGCAATTCATGCCTGTTTTTAAACTCCATTCCCCTTACAATAAAGGCCAAAGGCTAACATTTTATTTGCCTTCCATTCAGGTACTGTACCCTGCATGATTTCCCTTTTGTAATTTATACACTAGGACATCTCTAATCCCTTTGTAACAACGCTGATTGAGGGTTGAGAAGGGTTTAACCTATAATATTTAAAAACATGGATTTTCTATGCCTTCTAGAAATCTGTAGCATGCTAGGGTTGAACAACATTTAGCATGTTACCTTCGTATAAGTACAGCATTCCTATCAACTGTTTAGAGATCACAATGATGAATTGAAAATCTAAGTGATTACAGCAGATGCACTTAAAGGAAAACACACAACTAGGATGTGCAAGACAAGAGAAAATATGAAAATATTGTTGAATGAGAGAAGTTGTGAAGAAGCCCAAGTGCAGTATTGTACACTGGTATTGGCAGGTTTGGCCAAGCAGCCTGACTTCATGTGCTATATTTAACCTCAAAAATCAAATGGAAAAAATGATGCAATTTGTTCATCCAATACAGCAATTTAGTACACCTATAATCATTCTTTATACAAAGGGATCTAATACATTGCCCAGTTTTATTTGTACCTAAAATGAGTGCATTGGCTTAGGTTGTTATTAATTTCTACTTTTTGATAAGTATTCAGTTTCCTTAGCAGCCAACCACAGAACCTCCTATTTAGACTAGCGAAAAGGGTTAATGTGCGTACCATCTACGTGCCAGATTGTAACTGTTTCCAACTTGAAAAGGCATCCCTTTGGTCTTTGGTAATACTATCAACAGAGCTCCATCACCATTGACTGGCTTAGCCATCTTAACAAATGTAAATCCTTCAGAGGAAAATCTCTCTCTTAATGTCCCCTGGCCTCCATATGATGATGCTTCTTGTCATTAGTGCTCACTGCCTTGCACCTGCGTATTGATGTATGATAATTGTGGGAGTCCCTCTCTCAAAATTTATCTCCACTCAAAAAGAGAAATTATAGGGTTTGTATATGTGGTATGAGATTTTCTTTTTAGATAAAACTTGATTAAATTTTCCATACAAGAAGAAACATTCTCTTTTCATTTATTCTACCAAAATCTTTTGTAATTTTGAAGACTTCTGTTAAGTCATCTCCCTGCTTTTTCTGCTAAAATCTTTTCTGCAAAGTTTTTAAAAGAATCAAATATGTTATAAAAACAAATCAAAATCTCTGACCAGTCCTGGATTTGGTACTTCAACTGTAAGTAAGGTTCTAATGGGTTTTCAGAAGATTTGTAGCTTAGATGGTGGTTCTGGGTGTAGGTTTGCTCACTGAGCTGGAAGCTTCATTTTGAGATATTTCGTCACCATACTCTAACATCATCAGTGAGCCTCCGGATGAAGCACTAGTGGTATGGCCCTCTTTCTATTTGTGTGTTTAAGTTTCCTTGGCTGGGTGACGGTATTTCCAGTGGTGACATCATTTCTGGTTGTTTTTCTCAGGGGTGGTAAATGGGATGTGTTTGTTGATGGAGTGTCGTTTGGAATGCCATGCTTCTAGGAATTCTCGTGCATGTCTGTTTGGTTTGTCCTAGAATGAATGTATTATCCCAGTCAAAGTGGTGTCCTTCCTCATCTGTATGTAAGGAAAGTAGTGACAGTGGGTCATGTGTTTTTGTGGCTAGTTGATGTTCATGTATCCTGGTGGCTAGATTTCTGCTCATTTGTCTAATGTAATGTTTGGACACTGACATTGACTCAGATTCCAATTACCACCCCTTGAGAAAAAGAACAGGAAATAACATCAACACAGCAAATGTCGCCAACCCAAGGAAACCTAAACACAAATAGAAAACGGGCCATACTACCAGTGCTTCATCTGGGGGCTCACTGATGTTACCTAGTATGATGACAAAATGTCTGAAAACGAACCTTCCAGCTCAGTGAGCAAACCTACATCCACAATCTTCTAATGTTAGCCTGTATTTGAAACTTGCCATTTATATATGTCTCCACTTATTTTTAGATTTATCTTTTGATAATAGGATAACAAATACCAGCAACTTGCCAGTACATTTAGCTGTGATCCCAGAATAACAGCAGAAATCTGGCTATTTACATTTGGGGGGGGGCAACAAAACCAAGCAGGATTCAGTCTTCAACATATGTATACAAACTTCCCACATAGAATAATTCTAATATTGTCCATTTGGATTAATTACATTTCCACAAACAGCCTTTCGCTTTAAAATAAAGTGCACTATATGAATAAAAGCTGCTGTTGTTTAATGCAATGTAATTCCCAGTTATTCTTTTTTCCTTCTCTAGTCGATGAATGGAAACCAAATGTAATGACTGCTGTCCTGCCCAACTTCTATTAATTCTGCAAAAAAAAGGGGATGAACCAACAAGTTGTCCATACTATGAGATCGCACCGTGCATTACATTTTGTCAATTGTGCTCACAGGTGAAAAACATTTTTTTTGTTTTTATAAAAAACTTTACTGAATATGACAACTTCCATCAGATGCAGCAAACATTGGGAAGTAGGTTCTTACCAGTGCAAACGAAGAGCATGCAGAAATGCAGAAAGACCCTCCATGATGAGAAGAATTGCCACTGTCAGCACAGCAAAAGCAGCAAATATGAAGAAGAGGAGAAAAGATCCACCAAAGTTGTTTATTGACAGTCCAATGTGCATAACCATCGTCCACAACACTTCAGAGAGCTCTAAAACAGGGAACAAAGTTTAAAATTCATCAATTTAGCAGATTTGCCTTCAGTGACATTCATTAGGCTTGCTACAGACAATAGCTACAAAAGTATTTGTTTTTAAAAACGATGTAAACAAAAAAAAAACTATCTTGTCATTTTTCTCTGTTTCTACTTAAAATCTCCAATTTGAATTTAAAATGCAATACCAGACATGAAGAAAAGTTCCACTTCACCAGTTAAAACAGAATATTTAGTGGGAGTGATTATTCTTTGTTTTTCTAAAGCTAAGAAGTCAGCCCATTTACTTTTGCACAGTCATGGATCTCTCTCTATATATTTGCCTTTCACACCTAAAACAGATAACATACACTCCCTATCTATGGATTCAGCTCATGACAATATTTATACTTGCTTTGCATGAACTGCCATCGGATTAAAATTATGGCTGACTTCCATCCCCTTTAATCTATTCATTGGCACTAATATTCAGGCAGAACAAAATGCTTTCTGCAGAAAATTGTGAAGCCAAACATTATCCCCACTGGGTTCTAACAGATGTCACATTGTCCACTGTGTGTTTTGCAGTTATCCCTTCCTTGGAAAAATACCTCAATTTGAACAGGCAACTGAGTTACAACAAAACTCAATTCTGTCAACATTTCACATTAGCAACAATGCAGAGGGTGATGATACCACTGCTAAGAACTGCTCTGCAAATGGAAATTTCTTTTCTGTTGAAGCCAACTATTGACCACCTTTTAAACCGATTATCTGCCAATTCATCCTCTTTAAAAATAAATAAAAAGGGTCTTAAATACAACTTCGTGATCATTAGCTATTTTCATTAACAAAATTCAGTAACAGCAATATCAATATTTAATCACAACCATGTGTAAACAGCTCAGCTTTTTCATCATTTCCTTCCTACAAAGCTAAAACCAAATTCACTGGGTTCACATTGCAACTGCGCATTTTTTCCTCAACAGCCCTCTTTGGACCAGCTGTATTGAAATGACAATTTATGCAGGATTTTGCACCTTGGACCCATGCACATTTGATAATATACTGAGACAGCCCAAACTTAACTTCCATCAAGATTATACCAACAGAAAATTTAGGTTGTAGGCTCAACTTCAGAATTTCCTTGACTGACATTCAAATATGTCATTAAATTTCAAAGTATTTTGTACAATTAATACACTTCATACATTTGATCTTCAAAGTTACTTAATTTTGAGGTAAAAGATCTTTAGCTGTTTCTTAAAATGTCAGCCTTGATACCATAATTAACACTTTCACTTCAGTTAGAATGTTGTGGTCTCAAGGCCATTCCTGGACTAGACTGCAGATAAATTAAATATTCCAGTGCAGTAGGAAAGAGTTCTGTCTTGTCAGGTATGCCACAAGAGGCAAATAACTGGTTGAACCATTTGTTAAAAACTTGGAAAAAAATCAGCCACCACACTCAGATAAACTTGGAATTAACATAATTATGTTTCATACCTGAGGGTGGGGCAATGCATCAGAAAACTGTAATATATAAACATCACTCGCTCAGAAATCTATCCTGTTTACTTGGAGCACAAATGGTTCTCACATCTGAATGTGCACCTATGTTGTACTTACGTGCATGAGCCAGACTCAGTGCCCACAACCGCAAGTAGGAGGCAGTGTTAGAAACACATCCCAAGCAGTACTCAATGGTATGGATCGCCTGGTGTACGGCAACGTCACCAAAGTTAAACTACAAGCAACAGATTAAAAGATAAGTGTCAGTATGGAATAGTAATATATTCTATTATTATGTATAAAACAAGTATTAGTTCTGATTTTCCAAAATATAACAAAATTGTAGCATTGAATGTTTCAAATATCCAAAATCTTATATCTACAACATAACCTTGCTTTTTTTTTTAAAAAATGGTACTGAACTTATGCATGTTGTTAAGTGTTGGAAACAGTGATGAAATTATAGATTTTTTTGATAATTTGCATTGAGGTCACAGAAATTACTTATGAAACTTCCAATGTGCTTCAATCCAACCTCAGAAAAACATTGCAACTGCGCATTTTTTCCTCAACAGCACTCTTTGTACCAGCTGTATTGAAATGACAATTTATGCAGGATTTTGCGCCTTGGACCCATGCACATTTGATAATGTACTGAGACGGCCCAAACTTAACTTCCATCAAGATTATACCAACAGGAAATTTAGGTTGTAGGGTCATAAAGATACACAGCACAGAAACAGACATTTCGGTCCAACTCGTCCATGCTGACCAAAAATCCTAAATAAATGTGGTCCTGTTTGCCAACATTTGGGTTCAAACATGATCCTGCAGTGCACAAAAACACAATGACCAACTTCACACAGCAGCCATGCAGCCTTGTGTTAGGGAAAATAAAAGCATAAACATGACAAAGCCCAGAGAGCTGTGACATTCCTAAAGTGACATGGAAGGGGGGAGGGGGGGGGGGGGGGAAATGGGGAGAGGGAGGAAGAGGGGGGTGGAGAGAAGGGGAATGAAAACTGACAACCTTAGCTCACCTTGCATCTAATAAGGAGCAATGTTGAGAGTGAAATGCATAAATCACTTTACAGCATAAAACTTCATTGCTCAACTTCAGAATTTCCTTGACTGACATTCAAATATGTCATTAAATTTCAAAGTATTTTGTACAATTAAAAATTTACTGAGCTATGTTAATAATGGACAATGAAGTCAGTCTAGATAAATACTCAAAGCAGGTATCAAGTGCAGCCTTACCAATTCTTCCACAGTGGGCTTGCAAAAAAATTACATGTTTAGTGCAGTTAAATGCAATGAGAACATGAACATATAATTAATAGTTAATACAATTCATGCATAATACAAGTAAAAGGCACATCATTTTTATTGAAAATAACCAAAATGGAATTGTTCAAACATCATCCAGTGATTAAAAGACAATTTGTGCAATTTCTGTAACATTAGGGTCAAAGGTTCTTGGGTTTTGTTTTAAACCAAAAGGTTGAAGCAGAAATTAAAAGGAGTTTTATTCACTCGAATTAAAATAAAGATTTCACAAAATTTACAGATCCACTAAACCTTAAACCTTCAACAGAAGCAGAATAAAAAAACCCAAAATTAATCATCAGCATTCCACGTGGGTTATAAAGCCTAAAGGAAGGCTTTACAGCATTCAGTGCAATTGCAAATCTCAATTTGAATCGAAGTATTTAAACAAACAAAATAATAAAACAAAACTGCACTGAATTATAAATACACAGGTTCCATATAAATAAACATTGTTATTAAAGAATCATGATGCTCACAACATATTTTAGCAAGTTAAATAATCTGGATCTAAATTTAAAGTTGTTAGGATTCAAAAATATTCTGTAAACAGGTGCAATATCATATTAATGTCAGACAACGATGCTCAGATTTATGAAGCTTATCCAAGCTTTTTGGAGGAAAAAACATTTGGCACAGTAAGATGATTAAGGACTGACATTACTTGCCCCACAAAAATGTCCATGAAACCAAAAAAACGAATTCATCAGGCAAAAGAGAGAACAGATTTCTTTTTAAAAATCACCTCACAAAAATTTTTTACAAGTCACAAACAAACTATATATAAAAATACATGTCTTCACATGCCTGCTATTCATCAATTTGTGTTGACAATTCACAATTAATGCCTTTTAAATTTTATTTAAACAAATTACAAGCTACAGCAATAACACAAGGCGAAAGATCAACTCCTTCAAGGGGAAACCCAAATCTACAAACAAACAAGCGCTAGTTAGTGCATCATGTCATACTTACTTCCTCCCCATCTTCTGAATGGGTATCAAGCTGATCATGTTGGATTATCTCAGCATCCTCCTCAGTTGGTCCATTCCCAACTCTTATTCCTCCAAAGTTGTGTGTCCCCTATGAAACAGGAAACACAAATTTTGAGAGATGTGGCAAAAGACCACAATAAAATTTCTAATCATCAACTAACCTTTCTACAATGCACTAAACTGCAGACTGACATAATTTTTTTTTGCTTTGTTTGATATAGCCAATTCTTATAACTACTTTGCTTTGCTATCTTTACCTATCACTTCTTTAAACTTCGTTTTCCTGCTCTGCTTGCTATAGAAGCATAATCTTGATCTGGAGGAAGTGTATGGTGCAACCTGAATAATTTTCTCCAGCACACAACTCAAATTTCATGCTAGCCTGATAACTTTTCAAACTTCTTATTTTTATGAACCTACATCTACACTCTGGACTGTGCGAAGACATCTTGCAACAGTGAGCATTCTTTATCTCATCATGCATCTGTTTCAAAGCATCTAAAATTATTTTCAGTTGTGTCATGAAAATAAACAACTCCCAGACACCACCAACATGGGGAGATCATGGTGTAGAATTAACATCACATACTAGTAATATATGGCCCATCTCCAACAATAAAGAATCCAAGCATTGTGCTTTGAGAATCAATTACATTAAAATTGCTGAATTCTTATCTACACTGAGGGTTACAATTTATCACAAATTGAACTGGACCAGCTACAAAAATATTATGGCTACAAAAGCAGATCAGAGACTGCAGTTCTGCAATGAATAACTCACCTCCTGACTCTTTGAAGTCCATCATTCACAAAGCACAAGTCAGAAGTATGATGGAACACTCTCTACTTGCTTAAGTACAGCTCCGACACCAATTAAGAAGGTCGACATCACCCAGGCCAAAACAGCCCACTTGACTGGCAGCATGTTAACAAATTCTCTCACTCCAGTACTCATGCACAGTGGCAGCAACATGCATTATCTATACTTTATTTTGTTTTCTCTTTCCCTATCAAATCAAATCACTTCATACTGCTGTGTTGAACTCCATCTGCCATTTGTCTACACAATCCACCAACTACCTGCGTCTTTTTGAAGTTTTGCACTACCCTCCTCACAATTCATAATACATCCAAGGTTCATATCACCTGTACGTTTTGAATTGTGCCCTATAAAGCAAGGTCTAGTATAGGAAATGCAAGGATGCTCACTCCAATCCCCAGCAAACTCCATTACAAACTCAGCCAACTTCATATCAATGTTATCATAAAATCCCTACAGTATGGAAGCAGGCCATTTGGCCCATTGAGTCCACACTGATCCTTGGATTCCACTCAGACCCACCATCCTACCCTATAACTCTGCACTTCCCATGGCTAATCTACCTAGCCTGCACATCCTTGGTCACAATGGGCAATCTAGCATTGCAAATCCACCTAATCTGCAGATTTTTGGACTGTGAGAGGAAACCCACATAGATACAAGGAGAATGTGCAAATTAGGTTGGAATCAAACCCAGGTCCTTGGCACTGTGAGGCAGCAGTGCTAACCATTGTGCCACCAGACCACTCTTTGCTCCTTCTACACCATGACCTAATCCTGCTCAAACTTGTTGCATATAACATGACCAAATGCTTTCTGGAAGTCCACTTAAACCACATCAACAGCATTTTCTTCAACTCCAGCAATTCAGTTAAATGCAATTCGTAGTTTTGTATTTCACTGAATCATGCAGTTTTTGCCCTCCACCGTAGTGGAAGATAAATATAGAAATATACATCTGAATTCCAAAACATATTAAATACCTTACCAAATGTTTTCTCCTCAAATGTTGATGGCGCAGTATGAGTGGTTTCACCACAAGCATGCATGGAACACACAGCAGAGCTACAACCACCAAGAAGGACTGGAGACCTCGCTGTTAAAACAGAAGACCTGATGTATTACGACACTTTGGTGAAAAGCTAGTAGTTGCTGCTAGCATATATTTTATAAAGATAAGAAGAGATTTTGTTACAATGATTCAGGACAACTTATCAATCTACTGTTGTACACAACAAAAGACAAGCCCCAGGCTGCTTTAAAGTCTCATATACCGATTTTTTGAAATGAGTTTTAAATTAATAGCAGGGAGCAGCCAAGTAACTAAACTCATTTAGAACACATTCTTAAACCTTGTCTATAATCTAAATCTCCAAGGTAGTTACGTACCTGTCCTTTATACAGATACTTCATGGTTTTATCATTGTAACTGAATAGGAACATATTGATGAAGTGGATGAGAAGACTGGGAGCATCTTTTGAAGTGCTAGCATCATAAGCAGTCCACTTGTAGAAGATGAGGATGACAAGGTAGCCAAACAAACACAACATAAAAATTATTTCGGGGATAAAGCTAAAATAGATGTTCAGCGGCTTTTTAAAATATCTACAAATAAAAAAGGAGAGAAAAAAAACTAATGTCAGAATCTGAACTTAACAATTTAGCAGTACATTAATTTCAAATGCAAGAATACACAAGTACCCCATAAACTGTTTGTCTCATCCAATGTGCCCAAAAATTAATTCAGTTAATAGCCCTAGCAAGTTAATAGATTATGGTGGTCTAGGAGATAGTAACTTATAAGACCATAAAATACAGGAGCAGAAACCTATCAAGTCCGCTTTGCCACTTTCTTGCCTTTTCCCTACAAGTGTCGATTTGCTTATTGATTAAAATCTATCCATCTCAGCCTTTAATATACTTAGTATATATGTGACAAGAGAAAGCACCTATGGTACTACAATAATAATACCAGGTCATAGCCTTGGTTAGTCAAATCTGAATTTGAACTTCACAAAATTAGCTTTTGTTTCTGATCTAAGATACTTTTAGCATACACATTACAGCACAAGCGAAAATTGTTTCAAACACTTGCGCTTTTTTTAAAAACCCTAACTGATACTTTTGTGAAAAGCCCCCAACCGTCAAAATCTTCTCCACAAGCATAAACATTGTAACTACTGAAAAAACTGTCAGTAACAGCTTACAACAGCTCACTGGCCCATGGTTTCCTGTAACCTTTAGACTGCATATGCTGCAGTTTACACAGAGACCAGGTTTCAGATCCAAGAAATGTACCTCAAAGAAGGTCAACATTCATGTAGCAACAGACAACAGTTACTTTTCCATACTTTTAAAAACTCAAACTTGGCTTAAAATGTACTCACATGTGATTCAGGAGGCTGAGAGAAACGCCAAAGACCATATGGACAACACCCAATATCACAGACATCTTCATTTTAAACGAGTTAAGAAACGTTAGTTTATTTGTAGCAATATTCCATATCTGAGGGAAAAGAGATAATTTTGATTGAGATCATAACATACAGGAATATTAACAGAAATAATTAGCAAGTAGGTTTCTCAACTCATCCCTTAAAATATCACTTCTCAATCAAACCATTCAATAACTTCTGAAAATTGTAGGTTTAAAGTTTGGAAGTAAACATCAGGAAGTAATGTTTTAGCTTTAAAAAAAAAGGCATGGTTTACTGGGATATTTCAGGATCTTCAGGCAATAAACAGTGATGTGCACAAATTGAATTCTGTAACAAGCCAATACCTCCATTTAAGCACAAAGGATGATTAGTTCATTTTGACTCAATGGGATTATAATCCATTTTCTATCTGTCCACAATCAAAATATACATTCGAAGTCAAAGATAATATCACAAAAACAATTAAAGACTAATTCAATCAGACGCCTAACTTGGCATTTTATGCATTCTAGCCCTATGTTTCTATATGTTAAAAATAAAGGCAGGATAATTTTTGTGTATTTTTTGTTTTTTTAAAATGAAAAGTGACAATTCAAAAGCAAACACAGAATTAACTTACAGGATCTATTCCAAATGGATATGGCCCATTAAAGACATTAGGCTGAGCAGGGTCCAGCTGAAGATGTTGATTACCTTGAAGGGTTTTCTCCCTGTGAAGCGATCATGAGAATATTATTAAAACTAAACCAGCATTAATGAAAATTCTGAAGCCAGAGAGATAGAAACTCCCAAAATGGGCAAATGCAATAACAAAAAAAGAGAACTGAGGATACTGGAAATCTGAAACAAAAACAGAAATTGGAGAAACTCAGTATGTCTGGCAGCATTTGTAGAGAGGAAGTAGAGTTAACATTTCAGATCCAGTGACCCTTCTTCAGGACAACTCTACCTTGAATATACTCAATCACTGCACTTCCACAGTTATCTATGGTAGAGCATTCCAAAAAGTGACTCCTCCCCATCTAACTTCTAAGTGGCTTGCCCCTTATTGAAACTCTCTGCTGGTTCTACATCAGTAACTATCTTATTTTGTATCTATCCTGTATAATTTTACACTTATTCACATTATATTCTATGTGCCACATTCATGCCAATTCACTGTGCCTGTCCAAATCACCTTGAACACTCTTTCCATCCTCCTCATAATACAAAACCCCCACCTAAGTTAGTATTTTCTTTAAGTTTGGATATATTGCATCTGAAACCCATAGCCTCACTCGATTTTGGCACCAGACTTTAGAAATGTATTGTTATTTTTCCTAGCATAAACATGCTTCACAAAAAATTCATATTAAAATAATTTAAAAATCAACACAGCAAGGTTATCTTGGTTCTACAAAACTTACGTCCAGTTTCCTGTTGGCTGAAACATCGGTCTAACACTCCAAGATGATCCAAACATGTTGAGAGTCTTTGCGAAGCAGTCATTGTATATTAGGCCAGTATACACAGAGAAAATCCCCATGAGTAAAATAATGTAGCGTCCACTGAAGACAGTGCTGAAAATCTATCAGAACAAAGTTTAATTTTTTAAAATTCTCAAAGCTTCTACATTGTTGCAACAATACAAGGCAGTAAATTACTTTAACTTATTAGCAATTGTGCTCAGTAGATTAAACAAAGCTATTTCAAGACTGAAGATGCTAAAACTAAAAACTTACCCATTCATTTCATAATTGGGGTTTTCCTGGCTCCCCAGGTAGCTCAACATACCTCCAAGTACTCACCAAGATTAGAAATCTACATTCCTTTCTAAGTCTAATCCAGACTCAGGCTTTCCTCTTATCATTGATATCACAGGTATGGATTACTGTCACTTTTGCTCACTTCATTCCTGCAGTATTATGACCTTTAAGTGGCAAATTTTAACACTAAAACTGAGACACTTATTAGGCCCCAGCTGGAGTATTGTGTACAGTTCTGAGCACTACATTATAGAAGGGGTGTGAACGCAAAGAGAGAGTGTGCAAGAGTGGTCAACAGGAATGGTTCTCGGAATAAGCAGCTTTGGTTACAAGGATAGATCAAAGAATCTGAGATTGCTGTCCTTGGAAAGAAAATAGACAGGCAGGAGGCTGGAAGAACACAGCAAGCCAGGCAGCATCAGGAGGTGGAGAAGTCGATATTTCAGGTGTAACCCTTATTCAGGGCTGGGAGTGGGTTATACCTGAAATCTATTTTGAATTCCAGCATTTGCAGGTTTTTTTTGTCTCCTTGGAAAGAAGGCAGCAATGAGGAAATCTGATTGAGGTTTTTAAAAATCAAAAGTGGACTGGAAAGGGTAGTTAAGGAGAAACTGTTCGCACTCATAAAAGGAGCAAGAACAACAGGACATGCGTTTCAAATGATCTGCAAAAAGAAGAAAAGGTGATGAGGAAATACCAGTTACATTCAACAAATGGTTAGGGTGTGGAACATACTGCCTAGAAGTCAGGTGGAGGCAGATTCAACTGAGTCATTTAAGAGGGCTCTTGATTAGAACTTGGATTGAAATAATATGTAAGGATATGGGGAAAAAGGAAATTGGCACTGGTAATGATGCACATTCAATGAGTCAATAGACCAAATGGCTTTCTTCTGCACCATAACGCTCCTGTGGTTCTGTGAAATTAAATCCAGAGAAATTATAAGTCTCTGTTGTTAATTTAGAAATCACAGAAGGTCCAAAAAGATTACGTACGAAGCAACATGAAAGCAATACAAGGTATGAGGATTGAAGATAGCAGGCAGAATCCCCATTTAAAGAATCAAAGCAGTATTATAGCATAGCAACTTCTATTTATATAGTGTCTATTGTGTATTCAATATCCCAAGATGGTTCACAGGAACATTATCCCAAAAAGAGGACACTGATTAATACAAGTAAATATTAGAATAAGTGAGCAGTTTGTCAAAGGAGTTGGGTGTTAAAGGCATATATTATATAAAGCAAAAAGTTAAGAGGAAGAATTTCAGAACTGAGATATGGATCGCGAATATAATGAAACGCACTTCCCTGCATTACTGCAATAAATTTATTTCTACATGAACAATGGTTCATACAGCTGCCTGTCAAGTATGATGTAAAACAAAAGCACATTTTGAAAAAAATTGAGTTGCTTGTTTTTGAGCAATTCCAACTTCTCAATGCCTTTTTAAAAAAGGATGCAAAAAAAAATGCTAGTAATTATTCAGCTGCTATAAGACATGAATGCTTAAAAGTTTCTGTTTATTGTCTAGGCCAATAGTTGAAACGTAGGTCAGGGTACTCGGCGGGGGTAACATCTAACATGAGAAATTGTTATCATGTTTTAATCCACAAAAATCACCAAGCAAATTGTGCACTATTTAAAAAATACCTCATTTTCACTTTTCTGAGACAATATGCGGCTCTCTCTTAACACCATCCACATGGCGAAAGCAGTCATTAAGACGCCATGGCCAAAATCCCCAAACATAACGGCGAAGAGAAAAGGGAAGGTAATAATTGTATATGGAGCTGTAGAAAACAAAAACACAATTAGAACATTAACCGATCTAGCCTTAAAATAATCAGAAAGTCAAGTTTACAGAAAAACAGGTGATTTGATATGCAACGTTATGTATGTACAATGTGACTTCTTACCAGGATTAATTTCCCTGTAGGTACCAATTCCATATGCATCCACAATGTTTTGAAAGCCATAAGTAAATTTATTGGTCTTGTTATAAGTTGGAGGAGTCTGGCTGGTTTGCATCCTGTTCAAGATGGATGGAACTGTTGATCCACTGCGTTCCTAAAAATAGAAACTTCTTCAGTATAGATCATTTTGAAGAGACTGTCTAAATACATTTACACTAAATGAAGCGAAATGTGAGGAGAAAAGTTAGGGGAGCTCTCCAAGTGTCTCAAATAACTACAATGTTTAAGTATTGAAATGTAAAGATCTAACTCTACATTTTTACAATAGAAAACCTAAAGTTTCCTACCATTTTCAGGATAGGAAATGGGCCTTTCCTGTTTATCAAGTTCCATGAATGAAAATGTAACACCAAACAGATTCAAGCTTGTGAATAAAATCAGGGTTTAAAAACACCTGATGTTCCTTCGTCTTCTCATTCCTTTTAGAATCTGAGATTTTTCATGGAACTTACATCACTTGGATTTGTCACTTACTTGGAGTGCTGCCTGAGGTTCATGAGTCAAGGAAATGCAAACTAAACATGGATCATCAACTGCACGTTGTCCTTCACATATCATCTTAATTTAGAACTATAACCACTGTTCCTTTACTGCCACTAGGTCAAAATCCTGGAACTCTGTCCCTAGGGGCACTGTTTGTGTACCTACATCACATGGATGGTAGTGATTCAAGGAGGTAGCTTACCATCACATTCTCAAGAGCAATTAGGTATAGATATAAAATGCTGTCCTAGCCAGCAACTACTACATCCTGTGAAAGGAAAAAAAATTGCTGAAATTCTGAGTTCACTTACCGTACCCCTGCGGAGGGCAAACTGAATTGAATCCAAGTCAGTAACTGGACACCAGACTTCCGCAATTAGACATTTTTGAGTTACATCAATATTACAGAGGTTAAGGGTATGATAGATGGCCTTCATTTTTCGTACTTTAATAAACCATACACGAATAGTCTTTGCAGCTGCCTGCAGAACCCTCTGACGATGATCCTCAGTCTGATTTAAGACCTGGAGAGGACAAGTAAGTTTATGGAAAATATTATCATCTACTGGATTTCTGCATTACACCTCAATAATGGACATGAGTTTGCTCCAATATGTTGCAGAGCTCAGCCCAAATCAGTAGCACACAGGAAGAGGGTAAACGAGCAAAGAAACCAAAAGTATTGGAAGAGGGAAAAAAAAAATTGAACAAAACTGAGCATTTCTATTTCACACATCTCCAACAATCCAGTCTAAGGTGACTTTTGAAAACAGCAAAGGGTATTAACTTGGCAAACTTTCTCCTTGATAAAACAAAAGCACCTTTATACATACTGGCCATAACCTGAGATAAAAGCAAAATTCCACAGATGCAGGAGATTGTTAAAAAAAAAAACAACAGGAAGTCCTGGAGAAACTCAGCAAGTGTGGCAGAACCATGGGGAGACAAACACTTAACATTTCAAGTCCAATGAGTCTTTTTCAGTTCCAAAGAAATGTCTTGGTATTTGGAATGTTAACTCAGTTTCTCTCTCCAGGGACACTGCTACATCTGCTGAGTTTCTACAGCATTTCCTGTTTTATTTCTGCTCATAAACTAACATATTTTATACTCCAAAGTCACAGAAATCGTCTTGATGTTCTCAAAGCTCTTCTAATATGATTAAAAGATTGACACTGCTCCGCCCGATAGAATAAAAGGTATTGTTAACTTGCATAACTGATGACAGGAACCTTAGATGTTACACTTACATTTAATGTTTGAATGACTTAGTTCTAAGGTAGCATGCTGATGATGATGTGCGCAGATATGCAGCTATTGTACCCAAACAAACTTTCAATGGGCAAACAGCCCAGTGTCTATTAAATTTGGGAGCTGAATGCAATCTGTGAAATATATTGGCTGAAAATTCTCATACATATAATTGGTGAGTGAATTCGAGGAGTGACTATTAAAGCACACAAATGTCTCACTAATGGACTGAATTGGAGTGGCATAAAGAGTTAGATTTTAATGTCAGCACTGCACCTTCTTCAAATATTCCAAGTGTATAATAACAAAAATGTAAGACACTATAACAGTAAAATAATGCTAATATTTAAATTAGAACAGTTTGTAACCAGGTTATATTAGAAGAAACAGGATTACAACTTAAAGGGAAATCCATTAATATCCAACCCATGTTGGACCGATTGAAAATAAGTACAATACAATTAATAACATTGTTGCTGAGACCACATCTCAAATACGGAGTGCAATTTTGGTCTCTTTACTTCAAAAGGAGGTTGTAAGTGCATTGGAGGCAGTCCAGAGAAGGTTTACAAGATTGACATAGAAAATTGTTTCATAAGGAATCAGTTAGACAGGCTGCATTTGCTTCAAATGGAGTTTAGTGAGGGCTAACGACTAAATGTCTAAAGTCCTGAACAAGGTGAACGTGAAAAGATTGTTTCCACTTGACAACCAGTCAAGAACTTGGAGGCACAGCTTTAAAATTATGGGTCACCTTCTCAAGCAGAAACTTCTCTCAGAGGGCTGAGCAATTTTGCAACTCTCTTCCTCAGAAGGCTGTGGAAGCAGGGTCATTAAATACTTTAAAGACAGAAGTGGATAGACTCACAATAGGCAAGAGAATTAAAAATTATTAGGAGGTAGATGGGAATGTCAAACTCAAAAAAAACAAAAGATCAGACACATTCTTATAGAACGACGGAGTAGGTTTGAGGGACTGAATGATTTACTTCTGTTTCTATTTCATAAAAATAATTAACCTTAAAAGGGATAGACAAATACTGTTTGCGTTAATATCTTTAAAAATGTGTCTCTAAACTTTACAGAAAAATCGCAAGGCGATTATGAAGTACAAAAATACTGATGAATACCATACCATTTGAAGATCATCGATTCGTGTGTTGACACCAGCTAACATTTCCTTTCTTTCATTAGGAGTTTCTGGGCAGGGATAGAGGGAGGCTCGGAACCTGTAAGAAGGCAGTTCTCAGTAAATTGTTATTGTCAGTGTTCTGAAGTAAATGTTTTTACTTACTGCACACTAGTAGTGCTATCAGATTACCAGTAAACACTAGATCATCTTTGAACTGCAATCCCATGTTATTTTTAGTTTGAAAGCTAGCTGAAGTAAAGAAGAAAAAAAAAAATTCACAAATAATCAAATTCATCAAGTAAAATGATCAGTTCTCCCTAGAGGCGATAGCAGAGTGGTAAGGTCACGGGACTAATAATCTAGTAGCTCATCTAATACTCTGATTACATGGGCATGATGGATAAAGGTTTAACTGTTCAGTTAATGGGAATTAATGCATAACCAACAAGAAAAAAAATAAGCAATCTCACCCTTCACAAATTTTCTTCACTCGATTTTTCAACTGGTCACCTTGAAAGAAAATAATGAAGACAGACTTGTCTACCTGACCTCCCTGAAAAGAAAACAAATATTAATCTGAATTCCCAGTTTTACCAGGATAGCAAAATTAAAAATTAGACCATGCTGAAATTTGCATGGAAACAAACATATTGATGCCAATGTGAAAGGACAAATAAAGGGAATAATGCCTGTTCCGCTTGATCAGAAGATAGTCACTATCTGTATCAGTAGATGGTATCTACAGATTTCTTTCCTCCCAGCCCCCACTTTACTGGTGGAGAAGACTGCTGAGGCCAAATTTGTATGCTTATCCCTGGCCGTTAAAAATTGCAATATCATTAAAACCACAAATTCCATTAGAGATAAATGGTTATTCAACTTATCCCATGCGTTGGCATCATTTTCAAGTAGCTACATTACTTTGTGTGCGCAGCCATTTAATTGCTGCCAGAAACTCTCATTTGCAGCATCCAAAACAAAAAAAAGGAAGAAATGTCACAATTAGCAATAATTTATTACTACATTGTCTATGGCTCCACCTCGACTAATTCACCTCCTAGCATTCACTTGCTTGCTTAAAAGACAAAATCAGCCAAATGTAATTTAACCAGTATCCAAATCACTGTGTGCCTTCCATACACTGGGGGCACTGAACTCAGTCTACACCTCAAAAATATTTGCATATCCACTATATAACACAGACATATGTTTAACATTCAGCATCTTAAAAATCTGTATTACTTGAAGTCAGTGGAAAAAACAAAACTACTGCATGTATTTAATAGAGGATCAGTAGATTCAACCTAAAATTCAGGCAGAACATAGAACATAGAAAAGTACAGCACAGAACAGGCCCTTTGGCCCGCGATGTTGTGCCGAGATTTAATCCTAACGTCAAATATAGTAACTTAACCCATGCACCCCTCAACTCATTGCTATCCACGTGCCTGTCCAGCAGTCACTTAAATGTCCCCAATGTCTCTGCTTCCACCACCACAGCTGGCAATGCATTCACAATTCTCTGCATAAAGAACCTACCTCTGATGTCTCCTTTATACCTTTCTCCTAATATCTTCAAACTACGACTTCTCGTAGGAGTCAATCCTGCCTTGGGGAAAAGTCTCTGGCTATTGACTCTATCTATTCCTCTCATTATTTTGTACACCTCGATCAGGTCTCCTCTCTTTCCCCTTCTCTCCAGAGAAAAGTCTGAGTTTATTCAACCTTTCTTCATAAGGGAAGACCTCCAGTCCAGGCAGCATCCTGGTAAACGTTCTTTGCACCCTGTCCAAAGTCTCTGTATCTGTCCTATAGTAAGGCGACCAGAACTGGACACAATATTCCAAAAGTGTGGTCTCACCAGGGACTTGTAGACCTGCAGCAAAATCTCGCGGCTCTTAAACTCGATCCCCCTGTTAATGAAAGCCAAACACCATATGCTTTCTTAACCACCCTATCCACTTGGGTGGCAACTTTGAGGGATCTATGTACTTGCACACCCAGATCCACACTGCCAAGAATCCTATCTTTAATCCTATATTCAGCATTCGAGTTCGACCTTCCAAAATGCATCACTTTGCATTTATCCAGGTTGAACTCCATCTGCCATTTCTCAGTCCAGCTCTACATCCTGTCTATGTCGTGCTGCAGCCTGCAGTAGCCCTCTATCAACGGCACCTCCAACCTTTGTGTCCCCTGCAAATTTACTAACCCACCCCTCAACCTCCTCATCCAAGTCATTTTGAAAACTACAAAGAGCAGAGGCCCAAAAACAGAGCCCTGCGGGACCCCACTCAACACTGACGTCCAGCCAGAATACTTCCCATCTACATCTTCTGTCAGCCAGCCAATTCTGAATCCAGATAGCCAAACCTCCAGCATCCCATACTTCCTGACTTTATGAATCAGCCTACCATGGAGAACCCTATCAAATGCCTTGCTGAAGTCCATATACACCACATCCACTGATCGACCGTTGTCGACCTGTCTTGACACCGCCTCAAAGAACTCTAAGATTTGTGAGGCATGACCTGCCCCTCTCAAAGCCACGCTGACTGCCTTTAATCACACTATGCTTTGCCAAATAGTCATAAATCCTATCCCTTAGGATTCTTTCCAAACTTTGCTGACCACAGATGGAAGACTGGCTGGTCTGTAATTGGGACTTCCCTATTACCCTTCTTGAAAAGAGGAACAACATTCGCCTCCTTCCAAACCTCCGGTATGACTCCTGTGGAGAGTGAAGAGGCAAATATCCTCGCCAGCGGCTTAGCAACCTCCTTTCTCGCTTCCCAGAGCAGCCTAGGATAAATCTGGTCTGGCCCTGGAGACTTATCAATCTTAAGGTTCTCCAAAATTTCCAGCACATCAACTTCATCAATCTTCATCTCGTCAAGACTGTATCCCAGTTCCTCTAAGTTTTCATTTACAACAAGTTCCCTTTCCTTGGTGAAAACTGAAGCAAAAACCTCATTTGGGGCTTCCTCTATCCGCGCAGACTCCACGCACAAGTTCCCTAATTAGTCCAACCTTCTCCCTGATCATTATCTTATTCCTCACGTATGAGTAAAATGCTTCTTGGCTCTCCTTAATTCTTATTGCCAAGCCTTTTTCGTACCCCCCCCCCCCCCCCCGGCTCTCCTCAGTCCAATTCTGAGCTCCTTTCTAGCTAGCCTGTAATCCTCTAAAGCTGTGCTAGATCTTGCTTCCTCCACCTTACGTAAGCTGCCTTCTTCCTTTTGACAAGAAGTTCCTCTGTTCTCGTCAAGCAAGGTTCCTTAATCTTCCCCCTTCTTACCTGTCTCAGAGGAACAAATTTGTGCATCACTCACAACAACTGCTTCTTAAATAGTCTCCACATGTCTGCTGTGCCCTTTCTATGGAATAACTGATCCCAGTCTGTACTTCCCAACTCCTGTCTGATCGTGTCATAATTTCCTTTTCCCCAATTAAATACCTTCCCTCGGTAACTGCTCCTTTCACTCTCCAAGGCTATGCTAAATGTGAGGCAGTTGTGATCACTTTCACCAAAGTGTTCTCCCACCCAGAGATCTGACACCTGTCCTGGCTTGTTGCAGAGAACCAAATCCAAAATGGCCTCTCCCCTCATTGGTCTGTCAACATACAGGTTGGAGATTCCACAATCTTGAAAGCCTGCACAAATTTGTCCTGAACTCAAAAAGGAACTGCTTTTAGCTCCTAGAAAACCTGCCTATTTTTACTCCTCAGAGTCAAAAAGTGAGTTGCTGGAAAAGCATAGCCAGTCAGGTAGCATCTGAGGAGCAAGGGAGTCGACGTTTTGAGCATAAGCTCTTCAACAGTGGTGGGGCTACAACTTCTAAAAAATGCCTGCAATACTGGTTCATTTGTGGGTGTAAAATCACTGGATTTCAAAGTTATTCTATAATCAGTGTTGCAAAAGAATTAAACCACAGCAGTAGCAGACTATTTTTTGCTGTTATGGTTTCAATCTTAATTTAACTGTATATTAAGATTTCATGCCAGGTACTTACAGCTACAGGGTCCTCCAAGGGATTTTCAATTTCAGCTTGGCGTAAAAAGACATTTCCTCTGCATACTCGCCACAACATTCGTTCAAATGTAGGAATCCTCTCTCGGTTTATCACTCCAGCTACAAAGCTGTATATAAAAGTATATGCACTGTCATAAAGCTGTATAGGCAAAATACAGAATGCATCCCAGGGTGATGCAAAGACTAAAACAGATCAAATAGACTAACATTTTTATTAAGATATACATTTGAATTTCTCTAATGCACACAATTAGCGTTGTTCACTTTGATTTTATTTTGAATGAATTCTGACAAGGTTTATGCATAAAGTACTCAGCTACCAAAAGCAAACTTGTGGATTTTATTATTTTTAAATGTACTGTTCTTATGATTTTCAGAAATGCATGCTTATTGGTCAGTTTTTCTTCTTAAAAATCACATTCTTAAAAAGTACATACTACGCATTCCCAAAATATACACATTAAACCCAATGGACAATATTATAAATAGTCTCAAAAACTGAATTATTTTAAAGCATGGAAGAACCACAGGAAAAAAAAAGTTTCATAAAGACTCAAGTCACCTAAACAGCAGGTTTCAAAATGGCACTTCATTTACATAGCTTCATCTTGCAACTTTAAAAAAATCAACTTAGAATCGGGCCTGTGTCTGGTCACAGGACAAGCGTACATGAGTGTGGATTTCTACCTTCTGATGACTCAGACAAGTAAAGACTAAGCCGTTAAACTCAGTCATTTTCAACAGCAGCCTCCAGCTGAGAGAAGGGCCACAATTATCAAATTTTAATTTCATCACTTTAAATAGTGGCCCTGGAATGCATTTATGACAACCATGCTTGGTAACTAGTTAGTTTGTGAAGGAAGTTCAGGCAACAGGAAGCTAACCACTTGTTTTTCAAGGAGTTGCTTTTAGAGGCCCAGTCAGCAACCAGAAAGCCCTTGAACGGGTAAATCGCAAGAGGAGGACTGGCAATGGCTCTCTTTCTCCATTCATTCTGCAAACCTACGTCCTGCCTGCCTCTAACCAGCCAACCACCACAGACAGCTTCCTCAATGTCTGCCAAGTAGTTGATGAATCAAAGTAATAGGCACGGATTGTTTAATCAACATTTCAAACCATCCAGAAAGATGACCAAACCCAGCCTGAAATTATCCAAGTCAATATACAAGATCCATATGTAACTAATTTTTTTTTTGAGATATACAATTTACTCTGCTCGCCATCATTGCAGTTTTAGCTATATAACTCTTTAATATGCACGAGTGAGTGTTGGAGCATTTTTAAAAAAATATATCTGGTATTAAATATATATTTTACATTCACAAGAAAACCTGTGGATTTAAAACAAGATGAACAGTCTCAGCATGCAAGACAGTTGAATACACACTGAACTGGAAAATAAATACTTCTAAAAGCACCAGTTACAGTCAGGCAGGTAAACTAAAGAATTATACTATCACTGCTCACCTGCCATAACATCAAGTAAACTATTACAGATAGTTTACTATCCACTATCATAAAAAGCAACTCTCATGATAGACGCACTCAGAAAAATTCAGGTAATTTTCCCAATTTAAAGTCTCCCAAGCCACTGAAACTTAACTTGTTGAGGAAACATAGGCAAATAGGGAGAGAAAGGAATGCAACTTCCACATCCAATCAAAGAGAATGCATTAAAAGAAAAATCATAAATACTTATTCACAAAGAAATTGTACTAAAATGTTTTATAAAGAGTCTACTTTTAAAAATCAAAGATTGTCCCCGATTTCCAAATTCACCTGAAACTCAAGCATGCAATCAGATTGTCACAAATTGAGCTATTCTGGTAAAGGAATTATATTTCTGTTTCCGCAGGAAGTAAGTTTCAGATTAAAACTAATTTAAAAATTAAGTTACCCAAGTCTCAAGGGGGCACCGCGTCCCAGCTCACTTGGATCCAGCAGGGAAGACGATTCCTCCAGTAGGTCCGGATCAGACATCTGCTGATGATGCAATTCAGCCTGAATTCACAAATCAATTAACACACTATTTAAACCAGTTAGTGGCATGCAGGGGAATCAGGAACCAGGAGAAAAGATAAAATTAAAACTGCAAAGTGGGACGACAAACCACAGTGAACATTGAAAACAATGGACTTTAAATAGAGAGATGCAAGCAAAGATGTACAGGAAAATAAATTTTAAAAGTGAATAATAGCATCATTCAAGTGGGTTCTTGGATATGTCTGAAAGACTTGAATGAGAAATAGATCAGAAAACTGATATGAAGTTTCCAAAACGTAGGTGCCATTGACATGACAATCACAGAAGTGGAAATTTGTTTTCAGGTAAATCAGTAGGATACTGACATAGTATCAACAAGTTACTAAACCAATTTCTTTGGCATTTTATGCTGAATTTTATAGAAACTATTTTGATAAATACTTTCTTCTGCAAATTGGTGTAGAAAGTGTTCTGTTAGTTGGAACCCAAGGTGACAGGGTGACAGATTTATTGCAAAAGTTGCGCCTTTTACTAGGCAATTTCCATTTACCTACAACTAGTATAGTTCAAACAGTATGTTCTACAGGCTTAATTCTCTGAAAACCTGAAGGTCAGTTACAATGCTGAAGTAATATTTGTTCACAAAAAGGGTCACCATAATAATTGTAAAAATCCAGTTGGAAGTCATTGATAAATACATGTGCATCAATAAATTTTAAAATGAGTCCCAATTCTGCACACCTTTCTCGAGAGAAAGAGAATCTACTCCACAACAGGGGATTTGTTGAAAATCAGCAGCCCTTTCTCCTGTAGTATAAATTGTGATCATTTGAAATGTTGCATTGTGTTTGCTCTGATGATTGCAAAACAAAAAGCTTGGACAACGTCTCTCTTTCCAGCAATATTCAAATTAGAAATGCATTTTGTATCATGAGTATACTGGAAGATTAATGTGTTTTACATTAATGTTTTCTAAAGAGGAATTCCAGTTCAGATCTACCGTATACAAATACAATGTAAAGTTCTCCTTACTCGGTTTAACAGCACGCTTTGATGCTCACTGGTAGATATTCTAATTTACTACATTAAAACACCTTTTTAAAAATTACCAATATACAGCTAATGTGGAATTAGCAGTTTTATACAATGAACTTGTATCTGATGTTGGGATAGTCCAAACACTGGCTATATTCAGCATATATCTTTAACCCAATTTCAACATTCTAAATACAGATGAAAGTCAAAAACAATTTATACATTAGATTTTACAGGAATTAGAGCACATTTTATTTGCTATTAAGATCAATTTCAAGATTGCTGTTGGTCAAGATCTCCCTTGGATCAGGATAATGGTCTCTGCCGAAGCACTGCTACAATTTGATGTTAGCACTATCAAAGCACTACTGAATCATTTGAAAAGCTTGTCAAATGGAAACCATAACTTACAAATCCTGAAACAGTATGAGGATTACTCAATATTTAATAACTACTTCCAAAAGATTACTGATGAATTCACATAAGATTTGAAGAATCCCAAGAGAGTGTGCATGTTTTGTTTTTGGGTGGGGAATGCAATGCACACAATTTTAATAATTATGACAATCTTTATTCTAGCCCTGAAAAATCATCCTAAAGTGTGCATCCTTAATGTAGTAGCAGTCAGTCATATTAACAAGTTATATCAAGGGTTCCCTGATGAACTAATATCAGATCTAAGGCATGAGAAGGTGCCAGAGTAGAATACTGAAAATTAAGAAACTCATTCCTAATTGGAGTTCTTTCATAAAATGTGTGCATGGAAACAGCATGAAGCTGTTAGCTTGGATTTTCTTCTTCCACCAAAATCTTCTGGTCTGAACTTGCAGACCAGTACTACACTTCTGCTTTTAGACAGGTACAATTTGTTAAAGGATTGACTAAAGTTCTTCTTTCTCTAAATTTCCACCACTGCAAAAAAAAATCACAAATGACAAAATTCACACATGGGATAAAAATTATTTTAAGAGTGCATAATTTAGAAGTTGGCTGCCATACCAAAATTTATTAAATGCACATCTTTAAAGGCTGTTGTTCTTTATCAAATATGATAATTATTACTTGCCAAATATAATTGGATTACTGTTCAAATAATTTTGCTAAAAACTTATAAGAACAAGTTGAATCAGCTAGTGTAAATGAAGAACGTCTAAGTTCAGACAAGCTATTTTCCTGGATGTTAGACAGCAAGCAAAAGAGTTCTCCCAAAGTGGTCACTCTTAACATCTGAATAAGCAGAGCATTAACACAAGAAAATGCGCTCTGCTCAGTTCTCCCAAAGGTCTACATGTGACCAAATATCCATTTCCACTTGTGGATTAAAAGAAACACACAAGCCATTCAAATTAGAGACAGTAGCTTTGCAATTTATATCTATTTTAAGTCAATTTTCATGTGAAAAACATAAATTTATGATGCATTTTCTATAATTAGTTAGCACAAACCTTCGATTTGTAATTGTTAAAAACAAAGTCATGACATTATCACTGATATTTTAGATGGAGAGGAATGAAATCCCAGCCAAGCTTTACTAACCTACGGGAATGGAACATTACTATCATATTACCGAGTTCAGAGAAGATTTGTAGCTTGGGTGGAGGTTCTAGATACAGGTTTGCTCGCTGAGCTGGAAGGTTCATTTTTAGTTGTTTTGTCACCATAATAGGTAACATCTTCAGTAGGTAACATCTTCTCGAGGCTCACTGAAGATGTTACCTATTATGGTGATGAAACGTCAGAAAATGAACCTTCCAGCTCAGCGAGCAAACCTACATCCATTACTATCATATTATAATAAAAACAAGCTCAAAATACATCCAAAAATGTGCAGGTTAGGTAGATTGGCCATGCTAAATTGCCTGTAGTGTCCAGACTGCACAGACTACATGGATTAGCTATAGGAAATTCAGGGATACAGGGATAAGGTAGGGGGATGGGTATGAGTGGGATGCTCTTCAGAGGGGATGTGAAGACTCGATGAGCTGAATTGTCTGCTTTTGCACTGTAGGGATTCTATTCTGATACAGCAACTGCCACATAATGTGTGATGAGTAAGACCCAACCATTTCAACAAAACGTCCTATCTAACCAGTAAGTAAATAACTTTTGCCTCAAACCTTTGACAGAGAGTAAGACCTATGTCATTATGTACCCTACAATGGAGCAATATGGCAATGTTTCACAGTCTGAAGGTAGTTATCGAAATTCATTGATTCATTTTGGAGGTTGATAATTTTTCCATGTTTAGATTTGACCATTTCATTGCCTGTAGCCTTCCGAAAGTATCTTTTCACATAGAATATACCTGTGTATTTCAGTTGTTCAATCAATTTAATTGGAAAAAGAATACTCTTAGATCTCACTTGATAAAATTAATATCACTTTGCATTAAAAAAAACAATGAGGGGTCTATGTTAGGAACAAAGCTTGTTAACCATTTAAACAAAATTAGCCATTTCTCTAACAAGTAGGCAATACACAAGCCAAATTTTGAACTGAGCTTGAAGTTGGGTACTAACTAGGTTCAGGGACAGAAAATAGACCACACTACCACAACAGGTTAGTGCAAAATTTTCCAGTTCTAATGTCAAGTCGCGCCTGGGACCAGAATCCTCATGGAGTCAAATCAATCATGCTTTTGTTTACGTACTTATATTGATCCTTTGCAGTTGAAGAAAGGTGACCACTTCTAGCTGGATGAAAACCCAAGTCCTTAAGCTGACAGGGTAGATTATAGTTTTTATGGAAAACTGAAATGAGGTATAAATAAAATTTAGGAAACAATGTAGTGTTAGGAATTCAATGCCTATCAATTTTGTGTACTTGCTATTCAAATAACACAGGTATGTATAAAGGTATTTAATGCCAGATGTGCCATCATATCACTGAAACATGTAACATGCTTAAAAATGAAGGCATGAAGTGCAACTTCTAAATTTACAGTTAAAAAATCTTCAAAGCAAATCTGTTGTGACCAAGAAAAGGGCTTGTCTTGCACATTGAAATCCGTTGTATTATGTTACAAAATTAAACAAAGTAAACTCTACATTAGAGCAAGCTCCTAATGAAAATATATCATTTCCATAAGTGAAGTGATCTAGATTGGAGTCTATATTAAACATCAAACCTTACCTGCATTGAATCTACACAACGTTCATAAACCTATTTATATTTATTTCATGTTTTGAAAGAGCAATACCAAATTTCAGTATTTAATCATCCAGGTTTATATGTTGGCCCACAGTAGCAGAAGCCAAGGCAGTTTTGACTATATATGCAAAATGCCAGGTCTTTGGTCTTTTCCAATGTGCCTAATGGAGGATGTAAGCAATGGATAGGATATTCTTATGAATGCATGCAACTTAAAATAAATCCAGGATGTAAAATAAGTACTGAGCTGCCCTGGTGAACCATTTGCTTTTGTGGTACAAGCATGCATGCACAGCACTTCCACATCTACTCAATAAATAGCACCTACTTACCAAAAGCAATACTGCAGTGATATAAAAGGTTTTAGATTAGATTAGATTACTTACAGTGTGGAAACAGGCCCTTTGGCCCAACAAGTCCACACCGCCCTGCCGAAGCGCAACCCACCCATACCCCTACATCTACCCCTTACCTAACACTACGGGCAATTTAGCATGGCCAATTCACCTGACCTGCACATCTTTGGACTGTGGGAGGAAACCGGAGCACCCGGAGGAAACCCACACAGACACGGGGAAAACGTGCAAACTCCACACAGTCAGTCGCCTGAGGCGGGAATTGAACCCAGGTCTCTGGCGCTGTGAGGCAGCAGTGCTAACCACTGTGCCACCGTGCCGCCCTAAGGTGCTTCCATTTTGGTATAAATGTTCAGAGCTTTAACCTTTGTGCACTGGAATGGGGTTTTATGGGGGTAAAATCACTTTTAAAAAGAACTAGGTCTTTTCAAACAGTTACAAGTTTGGAATAAAGATATTTATCTGAATAAACGTCTTATAAATAGGAAAGTCAATTTTTGCTGTAGTGCTTCATAGGTGTAGATTTTGCAGTCAGCAGCAAAATAATAGTAAGTTGCCCCAACACTGAGGAAAGCTGAATTTAAAAAATATCTAGTGATAACTGGAGCACATCTCATTTTTCCCCACACCAACTAGAGAAGATCGCCAGTACCCAGAACAGTCTTGCTGTTTGAGCAGGCTAAGCAGATAAATGAAGAATTCATATACAGGACACAAGAAACAAAACACACTGGGAGTAGACTGTCAAAGTTGGGCAGTATTTGCAAATTGCACATGCAAATTTTGATTTTGCATTCAATGCATAACTTTGCAAGCACATTTGCCACACAAGTGAAGAAATCACCTATAAAATCTCTAACATGTGAAAGTGAAATGCACCTGAACATTGTGAACTTCATGAAGATTTAAACTTGAGTTTTGTTCTTTATGAGATTACCCAGGAGAATCTGGAGTCAATTGCAATGGAAAAACCAAAAATCAACAGTAGATTGAATACCCGACACTGGAACTATATAGGTAAAATACCAGAGATTGTCAGACCTGTGCAACAAGATTTTTAGCAAATTATTTTAGCCTTTTCACAAGAGTGTGTGGAAAAAGATCAGGATCCACATAACTTTAGTCAAAATAATTCCTAAGAAATTTTCCTGGGCTGGTAAAGGGCACAGCTCCTATAAACAATCAAATTAAATGACACAGTAAGTTATTCCACAAAGCGCAAGGCTAAAAAAAAAGTGCTTTGCAGAGAGTACATCACAAGCCCCATCCTGAATAAAGATTGATCTCCACTATGAAGCCACAGTCTCCAATTCCAATAGATATCAAAACAGCAAATAATTGCTTTTTTTTCCTGGAGAATTTTAGATTTAAATGGTGGAATAAAGGGAAAATTTGACTCAAATTTGCATAACAAATAAGAAATATTCAACATGTGGCTCTTTATTGGAAACCAAACCATAAAATTATACCTGAATTTTTCAAAGGTAATCCAGAAAAGAAAAATCAGATTTGCAATACTTTACTCAAAATGATAAGCAAATGAGAAAAAAAAAACATTCACAAGAAACCAGAAGAGGTGGAAGGGAGGGGATGGAGATCTGCATGCCATTAACTGTTACTTTTCCAGTCTTCGTTAGATTTCTGCACTTATGGTTGTTTACGCTGCAATATTCAAAACTTATTTCTCTTGTTATTGTTCTGCCTATGTTAAAAAAACAGAAGACTGGGAAAAGGAGAAACATGATTAACATCCTTGATCCTTCAGCTGCCAGCTAAAATGGCTTTAGTTTGCTACAATCCCATTGTTTTGCTGAAGGAAGTATTAAGATAAAAATAAATAAATACAGCTGATATAAATACATTAGACTTTCATGACCAGTGACAACATTTTTAACAGGTATTTTTCCTCATGTCTCTCTTCGGCAGCTCAAATTTACTACAAAGTTTTAAACTGATGAAGAGTACTTTACTGGACTGCCTATTTTACAAAATTAAGATTGGAAACTGAACATCAAATCATGAGGACGGGTCACTCGACCCAAAACACCAATTCTGATTTATCTCCATAGATGCTGCCTGACCTGCTGAGCTTTTCAAGCAATTTCATTTTTTGTTTCTGATTTACAGCATCTGATCTTTTGGTTTTTGTTCTGATCAAATTAAATGTAACACTAAAATACAGTGGGTCATTTCTTTCAGAATATAGAAACATTGACTGTATGCTGTGATAGATGTAAAAGTCAAAACATACAAATGAACCATAAATATTCTTAGGGAGAAATTCAATTTTGGATGTTGACAAGTTTGAGAATTGTTGGTATTTTTCATTCTTAATTCTACATTAAATGTTAAAATCACAATATTTTCAAGGCCTCACTCAGTTATTCATACAATATGAAAACAATAAAAAAAAGCACATGACACGTGGTTACTGTAGCTTAAACAACGCAAGATTATAACATATATGAGAATGGTTCCAGCCAAAAGTTAGGAGAGATGATGGCAGAGTGGCATTATTGCTAGACAGTTAATCCAGAGACCCAGGGAATGTTCTGGGAACACTGGTTGGAATCCCGCCATGGCAGAGGGTGGAATTTGAATTCTGTAAAAATCTAAAATCAATGATGACCTCAAATTGATAGCCAGAAAATCCATCTAGTTCACTAATGTCTTCTGAAAGAAGGAGACTGCCATGCTCACCTGGCTGGCCTACATGTGACTCCCAACCCACAGCAATGTTGTTACCTCTAAACTATCCTCTGTGCAATTAAGGATTGATAATAAATGCCTGCCTAGCCAGCAACACCCTCATCCTATAAATGAAGTAAAACTGTTGGAAAGGAGAAGGCAAAGAGGAGATTGGATACAAGTTTTCAAAATCAGGAAGGGTCTGGAACAGAGTGGATAGAGAGAATGATTCCCAAACAAATGGATTAAGAACAAGAGAGCACAGGTTTAAAGTATTTTGCAAAAGTAGCAAATGCGAGGCAAGAAAATTCTTTGATACACAGAGTAGTGAGGCCATCGAATGCATTGCCTGGACATGTGGGGAAGACAGGTTCAAGTGAGGCATTCAAGAGAGCACTGAATGATTTATTTAAATAGAAACAATGTGCATAGCTATGAGTAAGAGAAAGAAATTGGGACTAGAAAATGGGACTAAATTAAAATAGTCAGTGCCAGGGCAGACAATTGGTCAAAGAGCATCCTTCTGCACTATAAAAATTCTGGTTCTGTATATATCATATAGAATCATAGATCCTTCCATTCTGGCAGCAGGCCATTTGGTCCTTCGAGTCCACACCAACTCTCCAAAGAGCATCCCAACTTCTGACCCTATCCCTGTAACCCTGCATTTCCCATGGCTAACCCACCTAACCTGCACATCCCTGAACATTGGCCATGCTAAATTGCCTACAATCCACCTAACCTTTGAACTATGGGAGGAATTCCACGCAGATGGGGGCAGAATTTACAAACTCTCACAGCCACCCAAGGCTAGAATCAAACCCAGGTCCCTGGTGCTCTGAGGCAGCAGTGCTAACCATTCAGCCACTGTGCCACCCCTAATATTGTAATAAAATTAAACTCAGCGTCTAGAAACTAACAGATCTACAGCAACAAGTGCAGCTCATAAAAATGGGACCCAAAAATGGCTTGGACGTATACTAGAGTCTATTACTTTGACAGAGTAAGAGTTTGTTTATTTCCCTTCAACTTAGATAGTTGACATGAACTACTTCTAGACACAGTGCTATACAGTGTGAAATAATCAAACCTAATCAAGACTCCTATTCAACTGTCCTGACTTGTCCAATCAGTTTGGAATCAGGCACATTAAATGGAGCACTGCATAATGAAACTTAATTTCCTAGCGATAATTCTGCTCTCAGAAATAGCAAATTTAGTCAAATCCAGCAGCAGCCACAGCCAGAAATAAACACTGGGAAGCTGCAGTTCAAATGGCTGTCTGCAATGTAATAATCTCCAAAAACTGAAACCAAACTGATAACACGTGCACCAGAGGAAAAATACCTGTTTTTTTCTGGGCAATGTCTTGAAATGTTTAATCTTTTGAAATATTACTGCTTTGTAACCCAATTTTAGATGCCCGAATTAAACCATTACTGACTTAATTACAAATGTTAACCATTTTAAAGTTAGCAGCTGCAAGTTACTGTGCATATCTATGTCAGTATTTACATTAGCCTTAGAGGTAGACTCCCTTTGATAAGAGGCTAGATATTAAACTCTTCAAATGTGCATGTCAACATTCTCACAGTGATTCCATCAAATCAAATATAAACAAGAAGGACCAAACGCAATGTCCAAGATACCAAAGCTGAGTGGGAGACAAAGTGTAGATGTTCTTTTTATTTGACCCTGGACTATTTACAAATAGTATGCATCTGCTAGTTCCTTTCATACTTTATCTGAATTTCTCACATTAGCATGCTGAATCAAGCAAACCAGCTGCAAAATTATTTACTGCTTGCAATGCAGAATTTAAAATTTAATTGTGAAATACAGTTTTATATTTTTTGAACAGTCAAAGTATTGCCATTTGCACCGGGCATAATGAATCACTTGATCACAAAGAAAATCGATTGAGGATTGAGGGTTAACAAAGGAGTGTAACATTTTCCTGTCAATTAATTTTAAAAGATGCAAAATGAAAGATGTTCCATTATAGATATCTGACTTCATCCAGCTTATATTCCTGTTGAGTGGGTTGCAAGATCTACCATACCCAGACAAATTCTACCTCACATCTGCAGTCACCTTTTAAATATTGAAAACCAGTTAATGGTTACCTAATGATTTCCAATATTTACACACGCAGTATTTAGGACAGTTACTAGTTGCAGATGTTGAACATAGGGTTCAATATGGAGTACATTTACCAAATGAGCTCAAAACCAAAAACCTCTATTGCTTACTTTTCCAGACCTGCATTGCAGCATTCAAATCAGTGACTAGGAGTAACTGTGGAGAATGCTCTCTACCTCAACTGTGAAGACAGCTCACGATGATCTGGATTGGCAATCTGAGACAAGGTTAAGCAACAGGTAGAGTTATACTCAGGGAATTGGACCATACAGGTGAGATCCCAGGCAGCACCATCACCAATGGGGCAAAGATAAGAAGAAACCTCTTCACTTAGTAAATGGATCAATAACCAGGGGCCAAGTTTTAGAAGGAAAGAACAGGAGGTATAAAGGGGAATGAGGGCGGTGGGTATCTGGAACTTGCACAAAAAGGGTGTAAAAACTCTCAAAATACTTCAGCAATATTTAGATGGATTCTTATGTACCACAGTGTACAAGGGCTTGGGCCAAATCTGGATTTGAACAGATGGATGCTTGATGACCATGGTCACAATGGGCCAAAAGACTTTTCTCCCACCCCCCCCCCCATTCTGTAAAAACTCTGATTCTATGACCAGCCTCGGATATGCCCTGTCCCACTGACATTGCAGCCTTGGTACAAGCATGAGTAAAAGAGCTGAACTACAGGAGATGGGATGAGAGAAATTACTTTGAACATTAAGTTAGTATTTACCAAAGTATGGCAGAGTCCAAGTGAAACTTGAATCAATGAAAATTAGGGGAAAAGTCTCCACTGAAGTCATAGCTAGCACAAGGAAAGATGATGTCAAAACAGGCTAGGTGAGTTGCTGCAGTGCATTTTATTTAAGAAAAGGTGCTGCCACTGGTTGCTGGAGATAAATTCTCAGTAATAAAGGAATCAATGCAAGTGTTTTTCAGGATAATTGTCCTGGAACCAACTAACTTCAGCTGCTTCAATTATACCCCCTCCATCATGAAGGTCAACATGGGCATGTTCACTAATGCTTGCATATATTCACTATGACTCAGACATTGAATCAGTTTGCTACCACATACAGAAAGACTTGAACAATGTCCAGGCATGGGCTGATAAGTGGTGAGTAATGTTCATTTCACAGTGCCAAGAAATGACCATCTCCAATGAGAGAGAATCCAAAACATCATCACTTGACATTCAACTGCATTAGTATTGCTGAAACCTCCCTACCCCTCCACTATCACTCAACATTCTGGGGATTTCATTTGGCCAGAAACTAAATGGTCTAGCCACATAAACACTGTGGCTACAAGAACATATTAGATATTAGGAATTCTGTAGCAATTAACTCAAAAACTGTTCAGCATTACAAGGCAGAAGTCAAGCATGTGACAAAATACATGCAACTTCCCTGGATAAGCACAGTTCTAACAAGACAAACAGCTTGATACCATGCAGAACAAAGTAGCCTGCTTGATTAGCAGCACATTAACCACCTTGAAACAACTTCCCACCGCTGTATCCTCCTCCTTTAACATTTTAGGCTTCATCCAGAAGTTTCTCAGAGTTTGAGTTATAAGGAAAGTCTGAATAGGCTAGAACTTCTTTCACTGGAGTGTAGGAGGTTGGGGGGTGGATCTTATACAGGCTTATAAAATCATAAAGGGCATAGATAAGGTGAATAGCAAAGATCTTTTCCCTAATGTGGCGAAGCTCAAAATTAGAGGAGAAAGATTTAAAAGGGACTGGAGGGCATCTTTTTCACAGAGAGTGATTTGTATGTTGAATGAACTGCCAAAGAAAGTGGTAGGTGCAGGAACAGTTCCAGCATTTCAAATATATTTGGACAGGTACATAAATGGGAAAGGTTTAGAGGTGTATGGACCAAATGCGGGCAAATTGGACAAGTTTAGTTTGGGAAACCTGGTCAGCAAGACAGGTTGGACTGAAGTATTTATTTCCATGCTGCATGACTGTATGATTTGAAATAAATCACCATTTACAATTTGCTCCTCTAGTTAATCAACAATTTCAATTGTTGCTTAAAACCTGTTAGAATGCTTTTGGACAATATTTACATTGACCATAAAGAATAATCAGGTGAGCAGATCTAGTCCCTCGTTTTTAAGTTAATACAGAAGAACAGTACCAATTACCATCATTCAGTGCCTGTGGGGTTTCTTTTCCCCCTACATCTTAGAAGTGATTTTCTTTAAAAGTTTCTTAGAGCTACACAAGAGTATTCAGTGTAAATTTGCACCAGATTTTCTAGGAAGCCAAGAATGATACACTTGCCCATTCAGCATCAGTATAACAGTGTGGCCAAATTTAACGACATTTAACATTTGAAGAGCTTTTAAAAAGTACAGACTCTTAATTCATCTAATTTTCTAGAGACATCACACCCGATTACAAATATATAATTACAAGGCACCCCGATTATTAAGATTGAAGTAGAACAGCAAAGTAAGCAAAATTCAAAATCATGCAGTTTATCACAAGTGCAATGTAATTATCAGACATATGAGCTTTAGAAAATATTTGATGCAACTATAAAATATTACTTCTTGCAGTGTGCAATCACGAAGTAAGCTGGCATACCAGAAAGATGCGTAGAGCTGCACACATGCATGGCAAGCTTCAACTAATCCTCAATGAGACATGTTAAAATGAATTTAAAATGAGAAATTTACAATAATCCGACCTCATCAAAGAACTGCTGAGTTCTGCGTAGAATATATTTCAGTTCAGTCAGCTCTAAGAAGTTGCGTTTTAATGCCTCCTGGTTAGTATTGATTTCTTTCAGTTCATTTTCAAGTTTCTCAAAAGTTGCCTAAAACAAAAGCATTTTAGTTAAAATTCAGTGTGTAAATGGGAATTTTCACTTCCACTATTTCAATTGTAGATGGTATGTTTATACTGGATTATGATGTATGTCTTCCAAGGTACTCAAATAATCAACTGTTCAAGTCAAGCTCCATTGCTGCTGTTAATGTCACCCGAAGTATTCTTGCACTTAAACGCAAGATTAAAGAGAGTATGACTAACTGCAAAAACTGTACACAGTGATTAGATTCTTCAAAGTCGTCCATTACATCAATGTATAAAACTATGATAACATCACTGCTCCAGAATCATCAGCTGCATTAACAAGAACTTCAATTCACCAAGTTACAAGAAAGATATTAGTAAAGCAAGGATGTAAAATTTTGCCTCATGCAATTCAGAAATGAAAATTCTCTTATTGTGATCAATGAGCTAGAAATAATAATCTCAATAACTTGTCAGGTTCTGTTCTGCAAAACAGGATTCACCTGGTGAAGCATACATCTGAAGTACTGTATTCCAGAGAAAGACAAAGAAATTTGTGTCAAGGGTAATACCATTACTCAACTATATTTGTGCACAAATTAAAAAGAATTTGCTGCCAATTCACGTTAAACACAGAGGCTAATGTTCCTGTAACTCATCATTCAGTTTGTCTAACTGGACAATGGATCACACACTAGGCAGAAATGAGACTCAGTCATTGCTACTTTTCCCAAAGCCTAGCATGCAAGCATGTAACCTCCAGAAGCCCTAACCATGCTTGATTTAAGATTGGTTAACTGAGCAAAGGTCACATATCATAGAAATGAAGTTCATGCTTGTGGTACACACAGTCATAAATAAATAATCCACCACATTTACAGAATGACTGCCCTTTGGCAGAAAGTTTCAAAAGCCAAAATTTATAACTTATAATTATAATGCTTACCTCCAAGTCAATCATGTCTCGAGGAAAAGGAACTTCAGGATTTTCTCCAGTGTCTAAAATAACAAGATTTGCTTTTCGGATTTCCTTTTCAACAAATCCTGAAAACAGTCAAATGATAGTTTAAAAAAAATAAAAGATTTTAAACCATTATGAATTTAAAATAAATTTGTATTCAACTCAAAGCAGCACTATTCACCACGAAAGAAATATTATTTCTTTTAAATATATTCACTTCTGGCTGTTAAAATTTAGTTCAACAAACTTTTTCCTAACTGGCACCGATAGGTCCAGGAGTGTGCTTGGTTGATCAAATATTCCAGATAATCAAGAGGTTCGCATTATGTAAAAACACAAATGAAGAGATAGAAACATAATGCAGGGGCTATACACATCATTGTTATACTTTACTTACAGCACAAATCACAAATAATAATGCAACTTTGCCTTAAACAAAACTCACCAACAGACAGCCTTCTAACTCGACCTTCAACTGACTACTCGTACAATGCAGTAGATCATGGTACTTCAGGAAAAATTGGCTCAAAATTGAAACAACTGTTGATAGCTTGTGTGGCCTTTCAATTGAACAAGTACATTTACATCGAGGCAAATAAATTAAAAACTGCAATAACTGAACAAAATAATACATTGAACTTTACAGTATTTGAGCTGTATAATTTTTGCCAGTTTATAAGGTGACGTTTAAAACAAATTAATGTATTTGTAATCAAAGGAAATGCTGTGAATTTATTTCTCACATCCGTGCCTTTGCTTGTTTTTCCAAATATCTTGTTAGATAATATTCTTTAAATACAAGACAACTGAAACGGTATAAAGTACTCAACAGGACAGTGTTTTAATTTGTTTTGTTTTATAATTTGCAGAAGTTATCATTTCACTTAGAAGAAAAAAAAAGTGAAACTGCTTTAAAAAGAACTGCATGCAGCTTCCCTAATGTTCTGCTCGACATATCATAATTTTGTGTCAAGTACCTTACACAAATGTGGTACAGATACTCATTAGGCTTGCATGATACTTACGTAGCTTACGATCCATTTCTTCACAACGCCGAACCTCATTTACAAATTTGCGCTGAAATACATTCACATCTGGATTTAGCTAGACAAAAAAGGATGAAGTTGAGTAACTGCATAGAAAAAGAGGAATTTCTGTGATGTTTCATTAAAATATAATACTAATTGCAATAAACTGTTAGTTACAGGCCATTCTGACCAATAATGCCCAGGAGATTGAATCTTGCATTTTGAATTTCTGACATATTACAGAAATAAAATTGTTGGTGCATGTATAGTGATACAACTAGCATATCAAAATTTGGACAAAAATCAACGTATTAAAAATTCAATAAAATATTCACAAATCCCCATGGCAGCAGTACTCAATTCAGCCATTAGGCCTACACGAAGTAAAGTTCTGAACATTCTGAGGAGGAAAGTCGTGTGAAGATAAAATGACGTTAGTTATTGCAAATTTATGTTATAACACCCAGCCTAAAAGTAATAACTAGCATCCAACTAATGGATACAATAATAAACTAAGGAATTTATTATTGCTTGATCAGAGTGGACACTCAGTGAACGACTAATGATAAAATCCCTAAGGCAGTGACACATTAACAACTCCAATTTTGAATACTGCCTACGAGGTAGACAAAGATCAAGATTCCAGGAATACTTGAAGGCAAATGTCAGGAAATGTAGTATGTCAAAATAGATTGGTAGAAAACTGTTTCAGAATGAACTAACAGGGAAGCAAACTCAAGTGGTGGCATTGTTTCCTTACAACAGCAAAGAATGCAGTGAGCCAAGGATGACTGGCAAGCTGGAAAGACTGAGCAATCCTAACATCAGATAAATCATCCTCACCACACAGGACAAAGCCAAACATTGGAGAGAGCCAAGAGCGAGGGGTAACTTCTGCCAATAATGCCAAGACCTTAGCATTATATTTAGCAAGTTAACAGGTTACACTGCAACTTTAATGTGATGGCCTTCCAGTGGCAACTATAATATCCAGTTATTGAAGCAGAAGGCAAGGCAGCTAAGGATTTGGAAATGGTCACCCATTCTCTAATTTGAAACTTTAAAACTTGGCTGTTTGTGAAATCACAGCCCTGAGTGTAAATAGGACAGAATCATGAATCAGCAGTAAAGTAAAGGCAGTTCTCATGCTAATTTCACAGAACTAGGCAAGTCAGCAAAAAGCATCAACTTACATCTCGAAATTGGACCATCCCAAGCTCTCCTAGTTCACTGACACAACAGTATGCAGCTTCTGACTGCAAGAAAAGCTGTGCAAGTGTCATCTCCTCACTCCTGAATAGCTCCCCCATGATGGATCACTGCAGTGGTATAAACTGTTTTCAATAAGTAACGTTTCGTTTGATCTATAAGCAATGAAGGAAAAAAATTTACAATGTACAAAAGAAAAATTTCTGTTTCAATGTTATGAAAGGAACAGTCTACCAAAACTCAAAAGATCAAGAATGTTTAATTTCAAAATATTTGATTATGAAGGAGGGAATCATTGCACACTCAAATTTGCCAAATACTAGTTTATATAGTTATAAACAAACAGCCCCTTCTCTCAAAGTAAAAAAAACTGATACGCACTGAAGGTGGAAGTAGTTGTGGTGGAGGTTGATGGGCAGGAAAACCAATGCAAATAAGATCAACCACACAAACATCTCAGTGCTGAGAAACATGCAGGGCTATCGATGCGACATTGCACAAAAAAAGTTTTCTGAATTGCTATTTGCAAAGGGAAAGCTTGGCACTTGATGTCTATATCTATTTGCACGTTTCAATAAAGCATCAAAATTCCTAAAATAACAGATTTATTACATATAAGATACTATGCACACAAGTACACTATGCACAATTCAGTCTCTTAAAATGAAAGCTGTAGTCTTCCTGAAGTTTACAGAGACATTCCGAAGAGTTGGAAATGCAGAACTACAGTCCCAAGGATGGATGTGGCAGTCAACAGTCACCAATTGAGCAGCAGCTCAACATTCCAAAAGTTCCTGCTTGCCACCTTCTCCCTTCAGATCCTGCTCAGGATCAACAGAATTAGCCATAAAATGCAGCAGACCCATCATACTAATAACTGCAAGGAAACATCTGTCTTATTACACTCATATACCATCTTTAAGAAAGTATCTCAAGAAACTTCACAAAGTACAAGACTAAACATGACAGCCGTTTATGGAGATATTAAACCAGGTAACTGCTTGATAATGCTTTCGGTCACATTTTAAAATCTTGAAAGACGAAAGAAATAAAACAGCAGGAAGATGCAGAGGATATTCCAGAGTTTTGGGCTTTGGCAATTGAAGGTACAACTATTAAATGGGAAATTGATTAAAGTTGGGGGATGGTGCATGGCCAGAATTGAATGAGAATTATTACATCAGAGTTGTAAGGCTAGCTGAGATTACAAAAATAGGGAGGACGAAGCAAGCAGGGATTTGAAAAGAAGAATAAAAATTTTATAATCCAAGCATTATTCAATTAGTAATCAATACAAATCAGCAAACAGATGAGATATGTGAACGCAGAATGGATAGTCATTAAGGTTTGGATGATAAGATTACACAGGGTAGATTGTGGGAGATCAGCCAATAGGGTATTTAAATAGTAAAGTATGGAAGTAACAAAGGTATGAATGAGGATTGCAGCCAAAACACATTAAACAAGCAACACCTTCACATTACCAGGACAGTTAAATACAATTTACAAAAAGCGTGTTATCAGTCCAGTTAAAATGAGGTCCTTCAACCAAAACATGTTTGGGAAGGACTGCCCTAAATCATCTGACTTTTTGAAAAAATGTTTAGTAATTCAAATTCCACCACTCAGCATATTGTCAGGAAATAATCGACTATTTGTAAACAAATACAATAAATAGATCTTCACCAATTTGAGAGACTTATTTCCCCTGCTATCAGTCTTAACTGATCGGAAAGTCACTTTTTAAGATCGTTATTATGGATGCTTCTAGGTCCCCAGAAAAGAGACAGCACAGTTCTCATATGTCAATGAAAGCTGCACATACGATGCATATATAATAGAAGTTTTACTTTCAGAATCAATTACAATAACAGAAAACAATATTCATAGATTTCAAATACCACCACTGTCATGCACAATTTTCAGACTCAGTCTAATAACTAGCAAGTAACGTACACTTGTCATCTGATTCTTAGAATAAGTACATGAACAACAAATGTTTGGAAAGATATAGGCCAATTGTAGGCAAGTGGGACTAGTTTAGTTTGCAATTATGGTCAGCATGAACTGGTTGGACTGAAAGATTTGTTCCTGTGCTGTATGTTGTATGTCTGTATAAACATGAGTTAATTATGCTGTAATATTGAAAGATCCTGCATTTTTCTAGCCATGACAGTTTTGACTTTTTAATACAAATTCAATACCTTTGCTCCACATCTCAAAACATTTCTTCTCAACAATGTTTCTGGTTTATCCTGAAGTCACATACAGAAACATGTTTTAAAATGTTCCGGTGTTATTTTGCTCTAATCATGAATACTTCTTCAATTATGGAACAATCTAACAGTACTATTCTCTCAAAACAGCAGATCATCTCCAAATAACACGTTCTGGGTCACATCCAAGGGACAGTATTAATAATTTGATAATAATTTCACAAACTATAGGACCATTAATATATTTGACATTCATACTGTAGATGTGAATACAATTAGAAGGATCTGAAACTATTCAACATAAATTAAAGCATCCTCCGATTCAACATCATTCACTGCAATGGAGCAAATAACTTGTATATATCTAGAACCCTTGATATAATAAAGCAGCTCAAGGCAGTTTAAAGATGCATTTTTAAACAAGTATCAAGCCATATACGGAGATCTTGGTCAAAGGGGATGGTTTAAGGACTGTCTTGAAGGGAGAGAGAGAAGTACAATGGCAATTCCAGAGCACAGAACTGTGGGAGCTGAAAATACTACTGTCAATGGTAGTGCAATCAAAAGCAAACAGGCAGAAGGCCAGTATGACAGAATTGTACGCAATTTCAGAGTTGTAGGAAATTACAGACAAAAGGAGCAACAAGGAGAGATTGAAAGTAACAATGACTTTTTTTTGGGTCAAGGTATCACTGCAAAGGGTCAACATAAGCCCAAGAGCATAATGATGAATGAAGGGGATTTGGTGCAAGTTAGCATAGAGGCCTGAAATAGTTAAGTTGCTGAAGAATATACAATGGAATGCAAACCAAATGAATTCATTAAGCTCGGTAAGAAAAAAATACATGGACGATTTTTACAGCTGAGCTGAGATAGGAGTTAACAACATTATAATGCTGAAAGGAGACAGATTTAATGATAGAACAGATTCTGGTCTAAAAGAACAGAAGTTATAAACCAAGCTACAAATATTTTGACTTATTCTGTGAAAATGTATGTTAAAAACAATATCAAATACTATAATCTTTGGCATTGCAAGTGTATCAACTACTATTCTTCCAACCTAATAAAAACACCCATTCAATTCATTAATTTAAAAAGTTATCTACATTTGACATTTTTACAGCACATACAACAAATTAGGAGTTGGCTGTTTACAGGTTTAAATCAGCATCAAATTGGATTTCTAAATTAAAAGAACATAGCTCTGGTTTAACATTACCGTGCTGACAATACCCAGATCAATAGCGCATCTATAATTCAGGTAATGATACAGAGAGAAGGCTTTATTTTATAATTAAAATCCACCCTGCCATTTAAGCAAATTTTAAACACCTCCCTTCACGTCCATTTCACCACCTCAATTTAAAAAACATTTTGAAAACCTCCTCTATCGTCCAATAATGCAGGTGACTCGGCGCTATGGAAGCAGGAAGAACGCAGAGGCACAATACCAAGGCGGCATCAAGATGAAGCCCAGGAGGGAGACAGCGCCCAGGGAGATGCCACCCCTCACCACCCTATACAGGCCAAAGACCCTTCCCCTCCATGTCCCTGTACATCTCCCCCTCCCCGGGGATGTCAACCCATCGAAAGTATTCCACTGCGCCACAATCAGACAACCAAAGCCAGCAAAGGCTGTGGCCTCATCATCGTTCCCGGTGAATTCGAAGACGAGGGACAGCCATTTCCAACAAAGAGAGAGATCATTTACCACTGGCCTCTGTCTCCCACCGCATCAGTCGGCTCCGTGACAGCAACGCGATCACGTGACACCACTAGCCCACCTGCTCGAGGCGATTGCGCATGCGCTCGTTTAACCAGCTGGCGATGATGTGCGCGTCCGCTCCAGCCCACAACAAGGAGCGGAATGTGCGCATGCGCTTTCTGTCGGTCGGCATCTTTCACTCCAACCCACAGAGGTGAATGTGCGCATGCGCCTTCTGTCCGTCTGCGTCTTTCCCTCAAACCCGCAGAGGGGAATGTGCGCATGCGTTTTTCGTCTCCCCCGCCCACTTGCCCATTGCAGTGCGCGTGCGTGTTCCTATTTCTCTAACTGATGTTGCAGGATGTTGTGCACTAATGTTTGGGAGTTAAGATTCTCCGAAGTGCTCACTATTGATACAAAAACAGAAATTTCTGGAAAAATTCAGTAGGTCTGGCAGCACTTGTGGAGAATTAGCATTTCGAATCATGTGACCTTTCTGCAGGACTAATTGTAACTAAGTATATATTCTGAAGATGGGGTGGGGGAATGGGGAAAGAGTAAACAATAGATGGAGATGGAGCCCAGAGAGAGAAAGAAAAACAATTGGACAGAGAGGAATGAGTGAAGGTCAGCTTGGGAAAACCAATATCTGCTAATAGGGGTCATCGATGGCTGCGAGTGGGTCTGGTAGCAGGCCAAAGTGATGACAAGGCCAGTTGTGTGGTGCTCTGGGTAAGCACAAGGGCGAAGGTGCTAAGGTCCTAAAACTATTGAACTTGATATTGAAGTGTCAAGATTGCAGAGACCCCACATGGAAAATATGGTGCTGTTCTCTAGCTTACACTGTGCTTTGCTAAAGCATTGCAGCAAGCCTGAGACAGAGATGTTAGCCAGGGAACATGTTGTGTTGAACTGGTCGGAAACAAGAGACATTGGGTAATCTTTGCAGACACAATATAGATTATTTTGTAAAGTGCTTATTATTGATCTTTTCTGGTCATTCCATGAAGAACTGTAAAGTAAAACAAAGTTTAGCAAGCACACAGACTGACCAGCACAATGCTCAGTAAAGAATTGAGGGAAAAAAAACAATGAAAGCTTGCACCCTCATGGAAAAAAATCAACATGTCAAACAATGAGCAGTTGTAATACAGCCCTTAAGATAGTCAATAATCAAAGCAATAAGGCTGTTGCTCCAAGGCAAGTGAACAAGTTAAAGCTTTTACAGGATTCCAGCATTGGAACCCAGTGACTTGACATGTTACATTGCTAAGAATTAATTATAGTGCAGTGGGCATGGACCTCAGCTGTAGTTAAACCTGAGCCACCCAATAGTATGATAAGGAATAAAAAGTACAATGTTTACCACTATATATATTTTGACAGGGAAATCAGTTCTAATTGTGCAAAGCTTCCTTTCTAAAAAAGAAAGGATGCATCCCAAGGAAATTGTTGTGCTTAAAACATTTTCATGTACGTACTTGCAATATGAAATGTTGCTTAAAATAATAGAAATACCAGAAGAAATGGAAACAGGATTAGGCCATCCATTCCCTCAAGTCCACTGTGCTATTCAATTGGATCATGGCTGAACCGATGCTTCTCCTCAATTCAGTCTTAAAGTCATGTCCTTATTTCTGAGGCAATGCTCCTTGGCCCTGAACTCTCCCATGAAGGCAAACAAGTTCTCAGAATTTACCCAATCAAGTGCTTTAAGAATCCTATCTGAATGAGATCGCCTTTACTTCAGCTAAATTCCAGTGAATAGAATCCCAACCTGTTTAGCATTGTTCTTCAGGCAAGTGCTCATGAATCTTCTCAACTGAAATTTCCTTAAACAAAGGGACCAAAATTGCTCACAGTACTTCAAAGAGGGCTGCACCACCTTGTATAGTGGCAGTAAGACCTCCCTGTTCTTTAAATACCAAAACTCTTGAAAAAACTCTGGAGCTCCAGTCAATTGATGATGATGCCCTGCAGTCAAACAGGAGATTGGCTTTGGATTTCATAGGGGATATGTGTGTCATGTATGTCTCCCAATGAAGAATGATGTCTAATTACAACTTGTTAAGATTCACTAGTGGTCGTTCTTCTACCACTGTAAACTAAATTGATGCAGTTAAGGAAAGACAAACAGTAGCAGCATTCTTCTTCCCACATGTTCCACCATGAAGTGTTTCACTTCACTGCCTGTTTCTACTCTGCTGTCTCTTTGCTCTTTGTCATCCAGGTCAAAAACGCTCAAAGAAAATCTGGACTCATCCTTCTAATTTTAATTGCGCCATCATTTGTGGCTCAGATGCCAATTCCGAAATGTTATGAAATAACTCCTTTAGTCATTCAACTGTACCATTTTTTCCCCCGACCCTTCTAAAATCACACTCCTTCGAGAAAAGGTTTGGTCATCAATAACATTTTTCAATAACATTTCTCTGAATTGCATTTGGATGCCTTATTATATTAAATACTGTATAAAGGAATTCCTTGTTCCAGTTATAATTGAGATTAAGGGTTTTGAAACGGAGTTAACATTTCTTGGACTCAAAGAGTTGACTCTGATTCTCTCTCCACTTCTGTTGCCAGACCAGCATTTCTCCAGCATTTTCTGTACTTATTTCATATGTCCAGCAGCTTCAATATTTGCTTTTATAAGAATGCAACTTTCTTTCATTTGAATTTAAACTGAAGTCCCAATTCTCATCAAGTGAATATAAAAGATTGGTTGGTGTTCATACGGAAGCAGTGCTAGTCTTGGAAGCCACAATGTTATTTTGCATGTCATTGGTTGAATATCTTTCTCAAAGATTTGTCAGCTAAGAAGAAAGCTCACAGCTCTTCACTCCCAATACCACCATCAGCAATGGGCTGTAACAAGTCCTGGAACAGGATCAGTGATGGAGTCTTGGAATTCAGCACATAGAGGCAGAATTGCCAAGTCCAGTCAGACACACTCTGGCAAGAGGCAGTGATGATGAAGTTGATCAAGTGGAGGCGATCCTATTCATATGTAGACATGAGGGTCACCCATCTCCTAAGCCCTCAGTCTGGCTGGCACAGCAGACTTGGCCACCTCGCCACACTCTACTGCTGATGAAATACCAGTGACTGTGGGGAAAAAAGCCCTTAAAGAGGACATTTGTTGGATATTTAAGGGTCTGAACTGACCCCATGGCAGACAGACACCTGACATTGTCCCACGTATGGTGAGACACCATTGAAGGTGATGTCAGCTACTACGTGTCCTTTATAAGTATGTACCTGTCAGGCAGGAAGGAAGTTGGTGAGCGAGGGAGCCGTGGTTTAGTAAAGAAGTTGAAGCTCTTGTCAAGAGGAAATAAAAGGCTTATATTAGGCTGAGATGTGAAGGATCAGTAAGGGTGCTTGGGAGTTACAAGTGAGCCAGGAGAGACCTAAACAGAGAGCTAAGAAGAACCAGGAGGGGACATAATATGTCAATGGCAGATAGGATCAAAGAAAACCCTCAGGCTTTCTAGAAGTATATCAGGAATAAAGAATGACTAGAGTAAGATTAGGAGAAAGTGATGACTGCAGATGCTGGAGATCAGAGCTGAAAATGTGTTGCTGGAAAAGCGCAGCAGGTCAGGCAGCATCCAAGTAAGATTAGGGCCAATCAAGGATAGTAGTGGGAAGTTGTGCATGGAGTCAGAGGAAATAGGAGAAGTGCTAAATGAATATTTTTCATCAGTATTCACACTGGAAAAAGATGTCAAGGATACTGAGATACAGGCTACTAGAATAGATGAGATTGAGGTACATAAGGAGGAGATTTTAGCAATCCTGGAAAGTGTGAAAATAGATAAGTCCCCTGGGCTGGATGGAATTTATCCTAGGATTCTCTGGGAAGCCAGGGAGGAGGTTGCAGAGCCTTTGGCTTTGATCTTTATGTCATCATTGTCTACAGGAATGGTGCCAGAAGACTGAAGGATAGCAAATGTTGTTCCCTTGTTCAAGAATGGGAGTAGAGACTACCCTGGTAATTATAGACCCGTGTGCCTCACTTTGGTTGTGGGTAAAGTGTTGGAAAAGGTTATAAAAGATAAGATTTATAATCATCCAGAAAGGAATAAGATGATTAGGGATGGTCAACATGTTTTTGTGAAGTATAGATCATGCCTCACAAACCTTACTGAGTTCCTTGAGAAAGTGACCAAACAGGTGGATGAGGGTAAAGGCGGTTGATGTGGTACATACGGATTTCAGCAAGGCATTTGAAAAGGTTACCCATGGTAGGCTTTTGTACAGAAAATGCTGGCATGGGATTGATGGTGATTTAGCAGTTTGGATCAGAAATTGGCTAGCTGAAAGAAGACAGAAGGTGGTGGTTGATATGAAATGTTCATCCTGGAGTTCCACTCGTAGTGGTGTACTGCAAGGATCTGTTTTGGGTCGACTGCTGTTTTGTCATTTTTATAAATGACATGGATGACGGCGCAGAAACTTGGGTTAGTAAATTTATGGATGACACTAAGGTCAGCAGAGTTGTGGATAGTACCAAAGGATATTGTGAGTTACAGAGGGACTTAGATAAGCTGCAGAGCTGGGCTGTGAGGTGGCAAATAGAGTTTAATGTGAAAAAGTGTGAGGTGATTCACTTTGGAAGGAGCAACAGGAATTCAGAGTACTGGGCTAATGATAAGGTTCTTGGTAGTGTAGATGAACAGAGAGATCTCAGTGTCGGTGTACATAATCCTTGAAAGTTGACACCCAGGGTGACAGGGTTGATAAGAAGGCATACAATGTGTTACTTTTTATTAGTAGAGGGATTGAGTTTCGGAGCCATGAGGTCATGCAGCAGCTGTATAAAACTCTGGTGTAACCACACTTGGAGTAATGCGTACAGTTCAGGTGACCACATTATAGGAAGGATGTGGAAACTTCGGAAAGAGTTCAGAGGAGATATACTAGGATGTTGCCTGGTATGGAGGGAAGGTCTTGCGAGGAAAGACTGAGGGACTTGAGGCTGTTTTCGTTAGAAGAAGGTTGAGAGATGACCTAATTGAGATATAAAAGTTAATCAGAGGGTTAGATAGGGTGGACAGTGAGAGCCTTTTTCCTTGGATGGTGATAGCTAGTATGAGGGGACATAGTTTTAAACTGAAGGGTGATAGATATAGGACAGATGTCAGAAGTAGTTACTTTACTCAGAGAGTAGAAGAGGCGTTGAATGGCCTGCCTACAACAGTAGTAGACTCGCCAACTTTAAGGGTGTTTAAATGGTCATTGGATATACATATGGATGAAAATGGAGTAGTGTAGGTTAGATGGGCTTCAGATTGGTTTCACAGCTTGTTCTATGTTGTAAGGCTGTTGTAGCTTCTGGTAGTATCCCTATCTTTGAGTGCACGCCTACATTCAAGCCCCACCTGAACCAGTGATGTGCCATAACATGTCTTAACACGTTGATTCAAAATATTTAAGACCACAATGGAGGCAGGTAGGCAACGGGCACCATGACCCAATCCTAGCCATACCACCCAGCTCTACAAACTCCTCCACAATGTCTGCAAGCCTATTCCCAGGGTGGGGGGGGGGGGGGGGGGGGGTAACCTTCTGTCCCATGTCATTATTTAGAGGAAAAGGGAGAAAGACCTTCCAGAAGTCAACTCATTATTATTCCTTTGATGATGCAACAAATCATCTAAGTTTTCATTGTTTTGAAAGACGTCTGCATTTCAATATGAAATATCTTGCCATTTTTCTTTTTGGTATCTGAAAGATATGGCTTTGAGTGATCTGCATAGTGGCTTCATCACTGCTGCTTGGCTGGGATCTCTACACGTCAGAGATCCCACTAATTATAACAGTTCAGAGGTGATTCATGGGCTTTAAAACACTTTGGGATGTTTAGATTAGATAGATTATAGATTACTTACAGTGTCGAAACAGGCCCTTCGGCCCAACAAGTCCACACCGACCCTCCGAACAGCAACCCACCCTGACCCATTCCCCTACATTTACCCCTTCACCTAACACTACGGGCAATTTAGCATGGCCAATTTACCTAACCTGCACATTTTCGGATTGTGGGAGAAAATTGGAGCACCCGGAGGAAACCCACGCAGACGCGGGGAGAACGTGATACGGATGGTTTCCAGAGGTGGGAATTGAACCCGGATCTCTGGCGCTGTGAGGCAGTAGTGCTAATCACCGTGCCGCCCACATTGTGAAAGGATGAAATGTGCTTTATAAATACAGACAATGACTGGAAATGTTCTGGCTTGCATACAACAGACTGATAGGTGGGGAGTACGTATGAATGGTTAGAATGGCAGGGAAGGGAGTGGGTGGCATCTACCTCCTTAAGTTACAACTTAATCAGTAACAGAGCTTATAATGGCACTGCATACTCATCCACAGGCTGATCTGCACAACCTCTTGTTTGAGCAAGACTCAGTCCTTTCTGTGGACCATCTTCTTGTGCTCACTACACCTTTTGATGTGGATGGTCAGGTCAATGACCAGATAGCCAAGCATTCTACGAGGCCAAACCAGGCAATCCCAAAAGGGTGTGCAAGAGGACTGAGACAGAATGCTGAGAAGAAAAACACTGACCAGTCACAAGACTGACAGGCGTGAGTTTCTTCTGGGTGCTCCTGTTTCCACCCACAATCCAAAGATGTGCAGGTTAAGTGAATTGGATGAGCTTAATTGCCCATATGTTTAAAGATGTATCGGTTAGGTACATGAGTCACGGGGGAATGGGTGTGGGTGGAATACTCTTCAGAGGGTCAGTGTGAACTTGTTTGGCCAAAGGGCCTGTTTGCACACAGTAGGGATTCTAATTCTGAGTAGGGATTCTAATTCTGAGAACTGAGTTTCCAATCAGTACACATATATTCCTCCAAATTCAGATGGGGATGCTGGAATAAGATACAGAAAGTATTGGATCCTGAACCCTAGAGTCATGAAGCGGCTGGCTGGATATGTGGGTGAGTGGTGCTCAGCTCTGTTGTTAAGAAAATAACTGGGAAGTAACCTCAGAAACTGGATCACAGCAGGATATTGTGTGAAGCCAAGAGACTGGTGGGTGCTGTGGAGACATGCAGCTCTTTGAGCAGAACCTGAGGTATCAGTGCATAATGGCTTAAGTGAAATCTAGTCACAGAGTGATGCAGAATCCAGAGTCTGCATTCTGTGCAACAAGACCCACACTCTCACCCTGAAAAATGGCAAGGGGATCTGCCAGGAGGAAGAACATGAAGCAACAAGTGCCACCAATCATATTACTCCTGGAGCCCTGAGTAACTTAGACCTCAACATGAGTGTTCCTGGTTGGATCCAGAGCAAGTTATCCGTACAGATAGGAGGCTGAGAAGTTCTTGAGCAAATGCTGGATTCCACGCCAGCATCATTTGCTTGATTGGTGTTGCGAGAAGAGAAGGCTGACATTAATGTGGACTCAAATGTGGTGCAGTTGAACCAGATGATCACGCAACTGCTCAGCGCACAGTTTTTGTGTGCTAGGTGTAGTTGCTGGAATGGCACTTTTTAAGGAAGGAAGTGCTAAAAGGTGGCAATGATGATGGAAGGTACTCAGTAAAGGAACTGAGCAGCTCTCTATAGGACTTCCACTGACAAGCGGTGACTGTGAGGAAGGTCACGTAGACAGTTTGGAATGGAAAGAAAGGTGACTTTGGTGGGGAAAGGCCTGATGGAAAGGAATAGTGAGATAAAAGATTTCATCAGCACAATATATTCCACACAGTTTTTCCATGTACATTGTGTAAATAATTCCTCATTTATCCTTAATTTCATAGAACATGGAACAGTACAGCCCCTTCGGCCGACAAAGTTGTGCCGAGCATTTATCTTAATCTAAGATCAACCCTACATACACACCCCTCAATTTACTGCCGTCCATGTGCTTGTCCAGCAGTCGCTTAAAAGTCCCAAATTTGTAAAAGGTGGTGCTGCGGAATGAAGAATCCTTGCTCATGGTCCTTGGATCAACCTGTGTTTAATTTCATGTTATAAATAATTTAAAGGAATGTCATGTCAAGCATAGAGGCTTCATATAATCAATTGAGCACTGTCAATTCAGATGTAAGCCTATTGGTGAAATGCTCAAGACATCTTTTCAGTGTAAATAAAATTCATTGGCTACTCAGTCTCTCACAATTCACAATACTAGCTGTTCTCCCCTTTTTTAATGAACTTAGTCAGATATGTTACGATATACTTCTGGGATTGGTGGGATTTGAACTTGGAACTTCTTCCCTAGAGGTAGCGATATTATCATTGTCAAAAAAGCTTCTGAGCCCTTTTATATGTATTTAATCACTTAACGAATCAATTAACCCCAGTCAGCAGCTGAACCCTTGCTCTCCTGACAAGCACACACTCTCACACAAGTGAACAGAATAATGGACACAATGAGGGGTGGTGGAATTGAAAATGCATGTACAGTTCTTTGATGAAGGAACTATATATTGAACTGGAGTCATTGTATGATAGATTTCCATGTTCTTAAAAGATCTTGGGTCGTTATTAGTATGCTGTCAGGGCTGATCACTTTTTGCAGAACTGAACACCACTTTCAAAGAAAGTGTCTTTGATATTAGTGTTCCTATGTTACTTCCTGTTTCTTGATATTTGTCTTTTCTATAGCAAAAAAAAATACAGTTTATATACACTCAAAGTGATTCCAATATATGAAAACCTGGCTGTTGGCTCAGAACAGGAATAATTCATTTTCTTATAAAGAGTTTTGGTCATCCATTGTCAGAGATTACCTGTTATGTTTTGATACTGATAGATAGAGGTTTCAATCTTCCTTTTTGCAAAATGATTTTCAGTTTAAGTGTCTCTCCCTGCATTACGTGCAATCAAAAAGTCTGATCCGAGACATAAGGTTTCATTGTGAGCTGTCTATTCCAAATGATGAATTTTCATGTGCAGGTAATTATCCTGTGGGCAAGCTTTTCCCTGTGTGGTAATCAGTCCTAACCATTAGACATTCCTTAGTTTAGCTACTTTCATGTTAGATGACTTTAGTGTCCCTACCTCTGGGCTAGCAAGTTCAGGTTCAAGTCCTACCTGCTCCAGACATGCCGCATATCATGTCCTACCTCATTGATTAAAAACATCTAGGTGACTTGGGTGGTCATTTTAGAGTTTCCTCAGCTAATTCTTAACTGTTTTCTCTGAACCTCACAGTCTAAGTTTTCAGCTGATGAACATTTAACAACTAATAACCTGTATTTTATAGCATCATAATATTGGCTAAGATTCCTATCTCCTAATAAATTTTCATTTCTGTCTTTGTCCATACTATGACTAAATATGCATTCATGAAAATATTTCATCAAAAGATCCATTGCTGGATGATACAAAGGATACTTGGGCTCAAATCAGTACACTGACCAAGATTGCTTAAAAGATTAATTGTAAATAACAATACCTTGATACATTTTTGGCCTTGTAGAAACTTAATATTTAGGCTGTCCCTTTGATGTCTTAACCTACAGGGCCAGAAAAATTTTCAGTTTTGTTTCTGAGCCAGCACATTTTTTTTTGCAAGTTTCCTTCGTGGTTTGGCATGGCTTCATTGTGATGTGTCACGCTCTAAGATAACCTAATGCGTTTTGCAATTTGAAACTCCACCACTTTACCCTAAACATGTTGCATCTGAAATGTTCATTCAAAACTTGTCAATCTTGAATTGACCTTCTCTATGAAAAGTGTGGACAAAAAAAGCTCTTAAGTGATGATGGGGTGAAAATTCTGCGAGGTTGTGAAGCTCATCCTCTGAACCTTTCAACTTTACAAGACACACATGCATTAGCTGTGCAGCTTTATCTCTTTTCGCCTGCTGCTACATCCTAAGCAGTGCTTTTAAAAAACCCATCTTATCACTCAGTAACCACAGGGTGTAGTTTTTAATAAGACCATATGTACATGGTCAGATCAGGGGATATACTGCCAAAAGCACTGACACCAGGCAATTACAATTCAAGCTCCAAAAGGACAAATCACATAGATCAGCATGTTTGTTTATACTTAAATTTTGTATAGTACTGTGTGTTTGCAACCTCTACAATTGTTGTTGTGGCTCATTACTGCATTTCACAACAGAAAGAAAATAGATTTTCAAAACAATTGAAATTGTATTGAATATTATAGCAATCTGCATATTTGGGATTTATTTCAACTCTTGTGCAATCATATCAGTGGATTGATTAATTGCTCTCATAATGCATAGTCACTGTGCTGAAACTCCACACACACACACACAAACCTTCAGTAGCCTGATCCTGATCTTTCCCTGACCTCAATTAGTTGGATGACAATTGAGTGCAGCAGTCATTTCAGGTACTTATCCTGCCCAACACTTCAGGAAACTTCAAAAAAATGGTTGCCATCCGAAGCAAGGGAAAGCATTCCTACCATTAGAGAGCTCAGTCATCTGCCCAAAATGTATCCCACTGTCTTGAAGGCACAGGCTACTTTTGCAGGCTGAATTCGACTGCTATAGGGTCTATGTCCACTCCTTATGAAGTGATATGCCTTATTCTCTGGGTTTACCAGCCTCTAATGTGATTTTAGGTTGTTTATGACTACTATATGTAACAGGAACTCTCAGCCTAGGAAAGTCCCTCGCCCTTAGGCTCCACCCCTAAAAAGGCCAAGTAAAATTTTCCAAATAAGTTCAAGACCAAATTTCAAACTATTTCACCAGGTTGCAGGTCAAGTTATATCAGGAAATGGATAATTGGGTTGATCCTTAATTTTTAATATTCCACAAGCATTTGAAACACAATGGGAGCTGCAAATATTGACAGCTATGATGTGCTCTCTCACCAATGAATGTTGCAATAGTTTCTGAATATTATACTAGACCGCAGTTCAGGATGCAGCAAAACAACCTAACCCAGGGAAAGTATATTCCAGCCCAGATCCTGGTGTCCAGTTCTTTCTGGATCCAAACACTAGTCCACACTCATTCACTGCCTCAGACAATCCACTGAAACTTTAGCCTGTCCCTATCCATTGCAGGCCCACTATTTTAGCCTAACTCGCTTATCATGGAAGCAAACATGCACTTTTTTTTGACAGCACACCAGATTTAAACTAGAAATTTCAGACAACTTAATTCTAGTTTATATACACAGTAACAAGCTGAAAAGTGTCAATAATTTGACATGCCAATTGTTCATTCTAGTTTATAGAAATCATCTTCAGCCCAATCAATGTTTAAGATGGACCACAATGTTTGTTTCTTTTAAATCTTTTACAGAAGATGCAGCAATATGTTTTCCTTATTCTACAGCCAACAAATGGCAAAACTAAGTCTGAATATAAGAAACAGGCAACTCTAAAACTCAAACCAAGGAGGCAGATATTTGTATAATTTGGCTGCTGTAATTTCCAGTGTGTTTTAAAATTATTTATTTTCCAGTATGTAGGTCATCCTTTTCATTCAGGTGTGTAAGCCATTAATCCCTGAAAATCCTGTTTGTTTTTGCATATATTATTGGGAATGGAAAAATGTTTCACTCTTAGAATATCCACTGTCTTCTTGCTTGCTTTCCTTCATTCAGTGCCAACAGAACTTTTCACTGACCGAAGTTCCAATTTCTTTTCCTGTTGGCAGTGTATAAAATTACTAAACAACAAAAAATGTTTCTTCCATAACAGAGTTGTTTCTGTTGCAAAAATACTTGTGGTAAGTGTTTGTAGATTAAATGCACTGAGGTGGGTTTTGTTTCTCCAATAAAATATGTTGCTATGAACTTCCATGTAAGAAGTAAACATGATTGGAACATGGTAACACATCAAGCTCCAAAGTAATATAATTTTGCAAAGAACGCATCCAGATGCAAATCTATTCTGGAGCCCATTCAGAATATATTCATTATGTTTAATTAAGCAATTTTGTATTTCCCCATTCACATTCACTAAATGTGCACTTTGTACATCTGATGTCAGTGCCAGAGGAAAGCTTAGGCCAACTACCACTGGCAGCATTTGTCTGAGAATGGTATCAAAGGACTCTGATAAAACTGAGGTCAAAGAGAAAATTTTCTCATGGCTGCCGTTATACCTTACAAACAAAAAGATGGCCATGGTTTATCAACATCAACGATCGAAGAACTAGGACGTTACGGAAAAAAAATTCTCTGGATAGTGTTTCTAGCCAATGTCAGCCCCTCTCCAGTATCTCGGAGGCACACAATAGGATTGAGATGAACTATACACTCATTGACTATTTCCCTCCAAAGTAAGGTTACAAGTGAGAATAATCTCAATGTTTAGTACCATTTGCAAATTCTCATATACTGAAATCATTCCATGTCTGCATGCAGCAAGATCTGGACAAAATTGTAGGTTGGATTACTAACTGGGAATTAATATCAACGCCAAAAATACCAGGCCATGGTCATCTCCAAAAGGTCTCCTTTTAATATTCAACAACGTTACCATTGCTAACTCACTCACAATGAGCATCCAAGGATTTGCAATGACCAGAAATATAACTAAATGAGTTATGAAATTCTACAGCTATAAGCCCAGGTTAGAGAGTAGGAATTCTGCAGTGAGTAACTAACTTGCCAAAGCCTGTCTATATCTGCAAAGCACAAGTCAGGAATGTGGTGGAATGTTCTATACCTTGCTAATGAGGGTAGCTTCAACAACATCAAGAAACTCATCAGCATAAATGTTAGGATAAAGCAGTTGGCACAAAGCCAACACCTGAAACTTCAAATCTGCTCACAAGTGACACATAATAGTGTCAACGTGTATTACCCAAAATAATGTTTCCCAACCCTTCTTCGATCATGACTCCAAAATTGATGCAACCAGTCAGTGAGAGATAGTATAGGGAGTAGAACACCTATGAGAATTGGGTGAGAGGTAGGATGCAGAAATGTAAACATTGCTGCTGTGGAACTCATGATGCAAAATTTAATCTCATGACCCCATTTGGCACCTTTTGAACCTTGCCCTCTGTTATCTAGCAGCAGAACATGGGAATACCACTCTCTGTGAGTTTCCTTTGAAGTTACATATCACCCTGAACTGGCCATTCTGTTGCTGGATCAAAATCCTGGAATTTTCTGCCTAACACCACTGTTGGTACGCCTGCATCACAGCAGTTAAGCAGGCACACCTACCACATTTTGAAGGATATTAAAGATGGACAATAAATTTTGGCCTAACCTGCAGTGTTCACATCTATTTAAAAGAAAATCAGTATCTTGGATATACAACATTGAAGGAACTAAACGATATTATGGACAAAACAGTCTGTTTGATAGGTGCCTCTGCCACTGGAGTCAGTATCAATCCTTCAGCACTTGTATAGTGTGATTGAAATATGTATCAACTATGACATTCATTGCTGCAACTCACCATGGTTATATTAATACCACCTCTTGGCCTCACAATGCTAACTATGAATGAAGCCAAAAAAAGGGACCATTTCAGGATCACTTCCACATTCTGCTCCTAGCAATAAACTAACCTGACTTGGACATAAGTTTCTGTTGAGACTGGCTGAAGATCCTCTGCTTTATACCATTATTAGAGCATCACTAGCACAAAGTATCCAACAATTCAAGGAGGGCCATTGTTAATTCCTAATGGGAGCCAGGAAGGATATAAATACAGCTTCACTTTTGTTGTCAACAACCTGTGTGTAACTTTCTAAAAAATTAATTCTTCAATCAAAGTTCCAAACAATTCAAGTTCACTTTAAATTAATATTTTCAACAGACCAGTAAGTGAAACAGTAGCCCATGCATTTTTCTTCAAATAATGGTATATTTATTCATTATACAAATTCAGAATCCTCTGCTTGTACAAACATCACATGTGGCCAAATTGTTTTGGAAGTAAACTGATGCAAATAATTCCATGGGAGATTCCCAATCGATTCACAAGCAACAAATGATTTTTTATTAACAATAATTAAGATGAAAAACCTATAAAATCAATCCTCCCTTTAATTTTGTTGAATCTATTTTATTCAATTGATGACATTCCCCTGCCTTCTCCCTGGAACTCTGTACATTCTCTCAGTCACTTTATCATCTTGATAAGCTTCTTGACATCAAAGATCATGGATCCTGAATGCTACTCTTAAGCAATTACAAATACAATAATATGTTACAATGGTACAATACCACTGATCTAATTGTTTATAGGTATTTCCTAGCTTTTCCTACCTTTTCTTTCAAATCCAATAGATCTTTATAAGATGTGGTAGCAAAACGCAATTAATTACTATTCTCATGACTCATCACTTCGATAGCATTTAGAACATAGAACATAGATAGAACATAGAACAATACAGCACAGAACAGGCCCTTCGGCCCACGATGTTGTGCCAAACATTTGTCCTAGCTTAAGCACTCATCCATGTACCTATCCAATTGCCACTTAAAGGTCGCCAATGATTCTGACTCTGCCACTTCCACAGGCAGCGCATTCCATGCCCCCACCACTCTCTGGGTAAAGAACCTACCCCTGACATCCCCCTATACCATCCACCCTTCACCTTAAATTTATGTCCCCTTGTAACTCATTTAGTTGAAGAGATGAAAACACTGCATATTTATGGATATCTATTTGTATAACTATGCAATAATGTAAACATCACTATACATACATAATGTAATTAACCTCCTAAAATGTCCCAAAGCACCTTCACAAGAGTATTATTCACTGTCAACGGGGGTGGTACCAGGGGACTGGAGAGTGGCGAATGTTGTGCCCCTGTTCAAAAAAGGGAATAGGGATAACCCCGGGAATTACAGACCAGTTAGTCTTACTTCGGTGGTAGGCAAAGTAATAGAAAGGGTACTGAGGGATAGGATTTATGAGTATCTGGAAACACACTGCTTGATTAGGGACAGCCAGCATGGATTTGTGAGGGATAGGTCTTGCCTTACAAGTCATATTGAATTCTTTGAGGGGGTGACTAAGCACGTGGATGAGGGTAGAGCAGTGGATGTAGTGTACATGGATTTTAGTAAGGCATTTGATAAGGTTCCCCATGGTAGGCTTATGTGGAAAGTCAGGAGGCATGGGATAGTGGGAAATTTGGCCAGTTGGATAGAGAACTGGCTAACCGGTCGAAGTCAGAGAGTGGCGGTAGATGGTAAATATTCAGCCTGGAGCCCAGTTACAAGTGGGGTTCCGCAGGGATCAGTTCTGTGTCCTCTGCTGTTTGTAATGTTCATTAATGACTTGGAAGAGGGAGTCGAAGGGTGGGTCAGTAAATTTGCAGATGATACGAAGATTGGTGGAGTTGTGGATAGTGAGGAGGGCTATTGTCAGCTGCAAAGGGACTTAGATATGATGCAGAGCTGGGCTGAGGAGTGGCAGATGGAGTTCAATCCTGTCAAGTGTGAGGTTGTCCATTTTGGAAGGAGAAATAAGAATGCGGAATACAGGGTTAACGGTAGGGTTCTTAGTAAGGTGGAGGAGCAGAGGGATCTTGGGGTCTATGTTCATAGCTCTTTGAAAGTTGCCACTCAGGTGGATAGAGCTTGTAAGAAGGCCTATCGTGTATTAGCGTTCATTAGCAGAGGGATTGAATTCAAGAGTCGTGAGGTGATGTTGCAGCTGTACAGGACCTTGGTAAGGCCACAGTTGGAGTACTGTGTGCAGTTCTGGTCGCCTCATTTTAGGAAAGATGTGGAAGCTTTGGAGAGGGTGCAGAGGAGATTTACCAGGATGTTGCCTGGAATGGAGAATAGGTCATACGAGGATAGGTTGAGAGTGCTAGGCCTTTTCTCATTGGAACGGCGAAGGATGAGGGGTGACTTGATAGAGGTTTATAAGATGATCAGGGGAATAGATAGAGTAGACAGTCAGAGACGTTTTCCCCAGGTACAACAGAGTGTTACAAGGGGACATAAATTTAAGGTGAAGGGTGGAAGGTATAGGGGGATGTCAGGGGTAGGTGTTTTACCCAGAGAGTGGTGGGGGCATGGAATGCGCTGCCTGTCGAAGTGGCAGAGTCAGAATCATTGACGACCTTTAAGCGGCAATTGGATAGGTACATGGATGGGTGCTTAAGCTAGGACAAATGTTCGGCACAACATCGTGGGCCGAAGGGCCTGTTCTGTGCTGTATTGTTCTATGTTCTAAAGTACAAGTCAAATTGGCAGATCTAATACCAGATAACAAAAGGAATGTTGGAAAGGAGGAAAGGGAGGCAGAAAGATCCAGGGAGGATCGTCTGGAACTCATGGCCTAGAAAACTGAAGACACAGCCAGCAATGGAGCAGCAATTGAAATGGGGATGCATAAGAGGTCAAAATCTGATGAGCACATATCTTCTTGGATGTTTTAGGGGTTGGTGAAGATTAGGGAAATCAGGAGGGCTGAGTCCATCGAGAGAGTTGAAAATCAGGGTGAGAAATTTAAAGATCTTCCCTGACTGAGTGTCAACTTTGGTCAATGACCACAAGGGTGATAGCAGAATGGGATTTGCTGCCTGCACATAGGCAGCAGCATTTTGGATTATTTGAATTTTATGAGGGGTAGAATGTGGGAGTCCTGCTGGGAGTGCATTGGAATAATTGACCCTGAAGGCTAAAAGATAAGAATGAGGATTTGAGCAGCAGATGAGCTAGGACAGGAGTGATTTTGGGAGAATTATATATGTATATAATAACAAAAGGTTAGTTATACTGAGAACTTAATGAATTTACAATATCCGATTGCTTGAGACCAATCCACAGAAATATATGCCTATCAAAATAAATCCTTTCTTCACAGATCCATTTGGCAATTTTTCCATTTATCATTAATGTTGGGTTTGAATCATTGCAACATAAGTGTACTTTCCCTCTTTGTTCAATTGAATTCAAGAGAAGATCTATGAACTGTTACACTCGACATTCATAAAAACTCCTCAGGTATTCGGGCACATGGTGTACATTCTAAAAAAAAAACCTGATAGATAGCCCATTGTTAGGCCACAATGTCTCACGATTTGAAATCAACTCTTCATGCCTAAGACGTTCAGTGGTGCTTTGTGATTTGAAAAGCAGGGTTCACTTTAGAAAGGCCAATGAACAGAGTGTGACAATCACCCAGCAGTCAGATGAGTGAGGAGATTTGAACAAGCTGAGCTTGAATTTCACTTAAATCTCCCCAGCATGCTACACGCAGCTGTTTTGCTCCAGCTTGCTAGCACTTAAGTGTTTGGACTCTTGGAGGGTTAGAATGCAAATTCATGGGCAAGTCATAGTCATATCAATACCTGCAGCTCTTTTGTGATTCCTAAAAGATTATATCTGCCCTTCCTACCTGTCCAGGAGCATATAAAACATTATATAATGCTATTTATGATCACGTAATGTCTCAAAATGCTTTACCGCTCATGAAGTACTTTTTAATGTAGCCATTGCTGTAATGTGGCAGCCCATTAACATATAGAAACCATCATAAGCAGCATCTGATAATCACCAAATAATCTGTTTTAGTGGTGTTGACCGATGAATAAATCTTGAACAGGACACCAGAGATAACTACCTTGCATAATAGCATCACATGATCTTTTACATCCAAACAAACATGCAGCTGGTGGTGTGATTTACTACCTCATTCAAAAGATGGCATCTTTAACAGGATTGCATTCCCTCCGGATTACACTGGAGTATTAGCCATGACCTTTGGTGCTCCAGACCCTGGAGTGGGATTTGAGTCTTTTATCTTAAAGACAAGTGTACAACTGATTGAACCACAGCTGGCACAGTAAACTTACAGAGCTGGGGAAGTCACTGGACTGTTTTTGAAGTTGCCACCAGCGGTTCCTTTAAGTTCTACGGGTAAAACAGCTCAATGCCAGGACAAGTAAATGGGGCATGCATAGCAATTGTGCCCCTAAAATCTACAATCAGAATTCAAACTTTATCATACCACACCAATGTATATAATCAAAGTCCCAGCTGATTAGTGTGATCTGTGATTTACAGCAACATGATAATGGGAAGTTGAGTCTGCTGGCCATGTGGTGAGGTCACTCATGTCCCATTAATAGCAATTTTACCAGGTGGAAATGGGCTCCCTGAACCTGATCAGCTTTGCCTATAGCAGTTTAATTATTTATTTTATTTCTCTATCAACTGATTTATCCGTGGCAAATAAATTGACAATATGGTTCAAATATTTATTTATTGAGGAAATGCAAATCTCCAGAGACATGCAATCACCTCCAATTTAAGTGTCTAGTGCGTGAATATACAATGGACTCCTTGATAATATCGAACATTGTTTGTGTCTCTCCAAAGTGCCTAATGGGGTTTTACTGAGGCTGCAGTGGTGGAAATTGGCTGAATAGGAGCCCAGACTTGTCCTGATCTGTATAGCAAAGACCATTCTCACTATGGTGGTACAAAATTTGCCATTTGACCGACAGCATTTGCCACAAAGAGCTTTTTGTGATTTCAATGCTGAACATTATCGACTATTCTTTATGCATGTGTGCACACGAGGCGGAATTCTTCTGATCATTCACTGACTCTTTGGCTGAAAATCTGTGAAAACCCTGGAGAAATTGCCTGTGCCTTTTCTGACATTTCTTCAAGATTTCTACAGGCCTTCCATCAAAGTTGGTGTTAGGATTATTTGTCTTGTTTGTTTGGGTTCCCACTTGATGGTAAGGCTCCATGAGAGCTTGGCATGCTTGCTTAACAACCTGATACATGAAAATGATTTGGGATGGTAAGGTCAATGCAGTAAATGGAAAGCCAACTTCAATGCTAAACTGCCAATTAAGAGGAATATCTAAACCCAGGATTTTGTGCCTTTTAGCCACATACTGTAATCTAAATGGGAGAGCGAGACACAACAACTCCTGTTAGTATTGGCAGGGCAATTGCAGTCAGTTCTGATATAACATGATAGTTTCGTTTCCATTTCTCCTGCGTTGTAAGAAAATCACAAAATAGCAGCACCATTTAAACCAATAGGACAGAATCGTGTTTTACCAATACAGGTAAGGAAAGTTTGCGTTCTACAAATAATGGTCTAAACTTTTCAATCGTGTTATAGCCAATTCATGTTGAAGAAATGCGTGTTATAGCAGAACCGACTTTGTTGTGCAGCAGTTAATAAGGACCAGTAGGAGACAGCTGGATTATAGCTTCTGGATTTTTAATAGCTACAAACCTTTCAGATCAAACTAATAATAATTATTAAAGTTGCCTATCGTGCTGAACAGTTGTGACTTCATTACATTTGAGTGGTAACATTACTGGTGATGAGTTTGTGCATTTTGATTACATACATGAGCAATTATGATGTACATCTGCAATTGGAATTGTCTGTGCATGCACAGTTGGCATCAGTAAGCAGGTCCAGTAATAATTGTTAAAGATGCCTTCTCAAGATTTAGGGTGAGCTTGCCAATTGGATACAAAATTGACTTTACAGTATGAGTCAGTGGTTGGTGGTGGAGGGTTGTTTTTCATCCTGGAGGCCTGTGACCAGCAGTGTTCCACAGAGATCAGTACTGGTTCCACTCTTGTCATTTATATAAATGATTATTATGAGAATATAGGAGGCACGGTTAGTAATGTTTGCAGATGAAACCAAAGTTGGTTGTGTAGTGGTCATGTAGAAGATTATCTAAGATTACAAAGAGATCTTGATCAATTGGGTCAATGGGTTGGGGAGTGGCAATTGGGGTTTAATTTGGATAAATGTGAGATATTGCATTTGGGAAAACAAATGAGGGCAGGTCTTATATAATTAATGGTGGGGCCTTGCATAGTGTTATAGAACAGAGAACTAGGGGGCCAGTCCCATAATTCTTTGAAATTTGTATCACTAGGTAGACAGGCATTAAGGCATTTGGCATACTTGCCTTCATTGCTCAGACCTTTGAGTGCAGGTGTTGGGACATCATGTTGAAGCTGTTCAGGACACTGGTGAGACCTCATCTGGAGTATTGTGTGCAGTTCTTGTCATCTTGTACACAAAGGATATTATTAAGGGTGAGGGTTCAGAAAATATTTACCAGGATATTACAGGAATTGGAGGGTTTGGGTTATAAAAGTAGGCTGGGAATTTTTTCACTGAAGCATAGAGGTTGAGGGGTGACCTTATAGAGCTTTATAAAATCATGAGAGGCATAGATAAGGTGAATAGCAAAGATCTTTTCCTTAATGTGAGGGAGTTCAAAACTACAGGGCATATTTTTAAGATGAGAAGAGAAAGATATCAAAAGTACATGAGGGCCAATTTTGTTAAACACAGTATGTGGAATCAATTACTAGAGGGAGTGGTGGATGCAGGTACTGATACAACATTTAAAAGACATTTGGATGGATACGTGAATAGGAAAGGTTTGGAGGGATTTGGGCCAGGAGCAGGCAGGTGGGATAGTTTAGTTTGGGAATGTGATCAGTGTGGACTAGTTGGACCAAAGGGTTTGTTCCCATGCTGTATGACTCTATGACAGTATGATTCTACCACAGCAGAATCGGGATAACAGCAAGCCACCATTCTAATGGGAGTAGTCCTCTTTGACCAATTATTTAATGTAATCACTTGTTTTCTGAGCCCTCTTATTTCAAGAATTCTGTGATGCTATTAAGTAAACACAATTCTGCTCTAGAATTGCTTTGTCCAGTTGGAGAATAAATTCTTCAGAATTTCTGATTTTTTCTTTGGTATTTCCTATGTTTTTTAGAACATAGAACATCGAACAAAACAGTGCAGAATAGGCCTTTTGGCCCTCAATGTTGTGCCGATCTGTGAACTATTCTCAGTTCATCTCCCTAAATTACACATTATCATCCATGTGCTTATCCCTAATGTCACTGAGTTAACTGCATTGGCAGGTAGGGCATTCCACACCCTTACCACCCTTTGTCAGAAATATAGCATTTAAGCTACAACAAGTGCTAGATATCCATATAGCTCAGCATAAAACATGCAGGGTTAAAGTTGAATTCATGAACATGAAGCCAGGTATCAATGATGGTTGTAAATTATTTTCTTTGAATTAATGGCACTTCTGGCATTTTTCAGTCCGACAAAGGTTGCGCAGTTCTTGTATTCTCAAACAGAGGTCCAGTTGACCCACTGGAGTTGACCCACTGCAGTCAGTGTATTGTAAAAACTACTGAAGGTTCAGAAAAACAAAAGGCGTGATACTTAATTTATGAACAATTCAACAAAGTACAAAAGCTTTCTCAGAAAATTCAAAACATTTGAAACAATGGGCTTCTTTGATAACAAATACATTACAAAGAACAAAATGATTGCAGAACTGAGATTAGTCAGGGAGGGTTAAATATGAAAATAAAAATAAGATGACATGCTATTCAGATATTTTATGACAGTTCTCACTTCTCCAAATCATACTGTGGCCTCGGAAATCGTAAGAGGGACTAAGAGTTTTTGCTTTGGGCACAGTCAGGTACTCGAAGTGATGCCTCATCTGTAAAGTGATTCCTGTAATCCAGTCCCTACTCAAGCTCATTTCCAGATCACCAAACACAATCCGGTGTAGCTGGGTAATCATTTCAGAAATCACTTTAAAAATTATCTCAAAAATACCTGTTCACCTGTATAGGAGGAGTGACTCAGTGCAGTTTGATAAATACTGTGGTATGATGGGCACGATTACATTAATGATGATATTGTCGGCAATGATGTGACATCAGACAGATACGCTCCTGAGACAGAGATGGAGGAATGTACTTGAGAACTTGAATCAGTTTTCTGTAGTCAAATATGGAAATAATGAATTGAATGGAACTCCTCAGGGTCAGATCACAGTCAGTCTCAGTTAAGGTAAAGATAGGGAGGTAGCAGACGTGGAGTAGCATCAGCGTATAGCAGCCTCAGGCATGTAGAACAGAATCAATATGTCTACATTTAGATTTTAGATTCTATTGTCTTGTCAAGTACAGAAGTGGGTGGCACAGTGGTTAGCACTGCTGCCTCACAGCACCAGAGACCCGGGTTCAATTCCCGCCTCAGGCGACTGACTGTGTGGAGTTTGCACATTCTCCCCGTGTCTGCGTGGGTTTCCTCCCTCCGGGTGCTCCGGTTTCCTCCCACAGTCCAAAGATGTGCAGGTTAGGTGAATTGGCCATGCTAAATTTCCCGTAGTGTTAGGTAAGGGGTAAATGTAGGAGTATGGGTGGGTGCCGGGTCGGTGTGGACTTGTTGGGCCGAAGGGCCTGTTTCCACACTCTAATCTAATCTAATCTAATCTAAAGTGCAGGGCTACAGTGATAACCGTATAATGTCACCACACATGGTGCCATTTTAGGTACCTAGGTACAAAAAAAACTGAGATTCAAAGTAGCAAGAGAAACACGAGTTAAAAAGCTAATCATTCTTTCATAGAATAGTAGAAAAAAAAGATATATAGGTAGTAGTTTACATTAAAATCTTTCATAGTTTAAACTAGGAAAATAAATGAATAAGTTAAAAGTTCAACCGTCTTTGGTGATGACTGTTAGTGGCCCAACATCCACTTGTGTTCATTGTGTCAAATTTTGTTTTGTCATGCTCCTTTATAGTGGTTTTGGATGTTTCACTACATTATACATGTTATACAGTAAACTCATGAAGGAATGCTTCGGAAACACAAGGTTGAATGTTAAAGAAGGGTAAGTTTTGGGAGGCACACAAATCCACTGTTCTAAGAGTCTTGTGAAATTTGATACACCTAGAGTTTTGATACAAAATAAATAAAACTCTTGGAACCTTTCCCTGACTCGCCCTACCGCTTACACATGGTGTGCCCAGAGTTGTGCAGATCATCAAGATGCCAGTTTCAATCCCTGGCTTGTTCTCATGTAATTCATTTTAGCATTTTGCAAGGGTACAGTTATAAAACTAAATACTCTGATTCATCAAGGACAAGTTTAAAAAATACTTGCAATAAAGCTGAAGACAATTAACAATAATATTCATTCACAACAGGGATCTTCACTGACTCATCCAGTGGGAATATTATACTTTATTGTGACATCATACTCTATAATTGTACTTATAACAACCTCAGTTTATACGCTCTGGTTTGCATTTTCTTTTTGAAGACTGAGAAACCTAAATAAGATTGACCAGGACATTGACAAGGAGAGCATCAAAGTTGGAAAAAAAGTAGAAGAGTAGATATATAACATGTCAAGAACTAATGGTTAAGAAACAACATGCTTGGATTTCAGAAGCCTCTGGTCTGCAGGAAGAAGAAAGACAAAGAGAAGAAGCAATGGGTCTCAGTATAAAGAGATATGCCATTTAGGATTGGAAGAAGGAGGAATTTCTTCCCTCAGAGAGTGGTGATACTGGAATTCTCTGCCCCAGAGCTCTGTGGAATATCAGTCTTTGAGTATATTCAAGACAGAGATCAATAGATTTTTATTAATTAAATACATCAAGGGATATGGGGACCATGCAAGATAAAGACATTGAGGACAAAAATTTGCCTTGGTCTAATTTGAATGGGGTGCAGGCTCAAAGGGCTGAATGGTCTACTCCTGCTCCAATTTAGTGATTCTACAGCAACTACTCTCTCACATGTTTAAATTAGAGTGGTGCTGGAAAAGCACAGGAGGTCAGGCAGCATCCGAGGAGCAGGAATAGACCTCTATTCCTGATGAAGGGCTTTTGCCTGAAACGTCAATTTTCCTGCTCCTCAGATGCTGCCTGACCTGCTGTGCTTTTCCAGCACCACTCTAATCTAAACTCTGGTTTCTAGCACCTGCAGTCCTCAGTTTTGCCTACTCTCTGAAGTGGGGTGTGGGGTCAGGCAGCATCTGAGGAGCAGGAATAAACCTCTATTCCTGAAGAAGGGCTCATGCCCGAAACGTCGATTCTCCTGCTCCCTGGATGCTGCCTGACCTGCTGCGCTTCTCCAGCAACACATTTTCAGCTCTACTCTCTGAAGTGGCCTATCAAGCCACTCAGTTGTATCAATTGCTGCAAAGTCTCAACAAAGAAATGAAACCAGACAGACCAAATGTTATTGATCTAGGCATTTGAAAAGACAATGGCAGAAACAGCCCTGTCGAAGCAGCAAAGTCCTCCTTACTAACGTCTAGGGGTTATTGCCAAAATTGGGAGAGCTTTCTTGCAGACTAGCCAAGCAACAGCATGACATGGTCATACTCACGGAATCATACCTTACAGACAATTCCCCCATCACTGGATATGTCCTGTCCAACCACTAGGACAGACCCAGCAGAGATGGCAACAAAGGGCATCCAGTCGGGTGAGAGTTGCTTTGGGAATAAATATTGAGCCCGGATCCCATGAATTCTCATGGCTTCAGGTTAAAATTGGGCAAGAAAACCTCCTGCTGATTATCATGTACCGTCCTCCCTTGGCTGATGAGTCAGCTGAAACATAGAAATATAGAAAATATAGAGAGGTGCAGGAGAAAGCCATTCAGCCCCTTTAGCCTGCATCATCAATCAATATGATCATGGCTGATTGTGGAATTTCCGTATCCCTCTCCAGTTTTCTCTGCATACCCCTCGATCCCTTTAGCCGCAAGGGCTATGTCCAAATCCCTTTTGAATATATCTAACGAATTGACCCCAACAGCTTTCTGTAGTAGAGAATTTCACATGTTTACAACTCTCTGACTGATTAAATTCTTCCTCATCTCAGTCCTAAATGGCTTACCCCTTATTCACAACTCCAAGTGAGCAACACTTAGAGGAGGCACTGAGAGTGGAAAGGATGCAAAATGTACTCTGGCTAGGGGATTTCAGTGTCCATCATCAAGAGTGGCTCAGCAATAATGCCACCAATTGAGCTGGTCAGATTCTAAAGGATATAGCTGCTAAAGGATTCAGTCTACAGCAGGTGGTGAGGGAACCAACAAGAGAGCAGCACCATGGCTCACTGCAGCCTCACAACACCAGGAACCCGGGTTCAATTCCAGCCTTGGGTGACTCTCTGTGTAGAGTTTGCACATTCTCCCCATGTCTGCGTGGGTTTCCTCCAGGTGGTCTGGTTTCATCCCACATTCCAAAGATGTGCAGGTGGATTTGCCATGCTAAATTGGCCATAGTGTCCAGGGATGTGTAGGCTAGGTGGATTAGCCATTGGAAATGCAGGGTTACAGGGATAATGGGGTTGGTCTGGGTGAGATGCTCTTCAGAGCGTCAATGTGGACTTGATGGGCCGAATAGCCTGATTTCACACTTTGGGGATTCGATGATTCTACGAAAAACGCACTAGACCTCATCCATTCCAATCTTCTGGCTGCAGAAGCATCGGTACATGACAATGCCTGCCTTCACACTGAGAATGCACTGCATCGTGCCACTCCATTGTGTTGAGTGGCACTATCGAATGGGATAGACTTTGAACAGATCTAGCAACTCAACACTGGGTATCATTGAGCTGCTGTGAGCCATCAATCGCTGCAGAATTGTTCTCTAACACTTTATGTAACCTCATGGCCTAGCATATACCCCCTCAACCATTACCATCAAGCCAATGGATAAACTCCGGTTCAATGGAGAATGCAGGAGAGCAGCACCAGGCATACCTAAAAATGAGGTGCCCACCTTCTGAAGATATCAAGCAGGATGACTTGCATACTGAACAGCATAAGCAGCAAAGGATAGACAGAGCTAAGTGACCCCACAACCAATGGATCTGATCTAATCCCGGCAGTCTTATTACACCCAGTTGTGAATGGTGGTGAACAATTAAACAATGCACTGGAGGAGGAGGCTCCACAAATATCCTCATCTCAGTGATGGAAGCACTCAACAGACCATTGCAAAAGATAAGGTTAAAGCATTCTCGGCAACCTTCAGCCAGAAGAGCTGAGTGGATGATTCATCTCACCCTGCCCCAATAGACCCCAGCAGCACAAATATCACTCTTCAGCCAATTTGATTCACTTGTGTGATATCGAGAAATGATTGGAGTCACTGGATACTACAAGGGCTATGTATTCTGACAACATTTTGGCATTGGTACTAAAGACTTTGGTCTGGAAACTTGCCAAGCTCTTCCAGTACAACACTTTACTGATAAAGGGTTTATGCCCGAAACGTTGACTGGCCTGCTCTTCAGATGTTGTCTGACCTGCTGTGTTTTTCCAGCATCACACCTTTTGACTCTGGCATCTACCTGACAATGTGGAAAATTGCCCAAGTACCTTCTGTGTATAAAAAACAGAGAAAGTCCAACCAGGCTAATTACCACCACATCAGTCAAGTCTAGATCATCAGTAAAGTGATGGAAGCACTTGCAAAGCAATAATCTGCTCAGTGATGCCCACTTTGGGTTCTGCTCAGCTCCTAACCTTATTACATCTTGGATGAAACATGGTCAAAAGAACTGAATTTCAGAGGTGAGGTGACACTGACAGGCCTTGACATCAAGGCTGCATTCAAGCAATGGTTTGGAGATGCCTGTGTTGGACTGGGGTGCACAAAGTTAAAGATCACACAACACCAGGCTATAGTCCAACAGGTTTAATTGAAAGCACTAGCTTTCGGAGCGCCATTCCTTTATCTGGTGGTTGTGGAGGACACAATTATCAGACACAGAATTTATAGCAAAAGTTTACAGTGTGATGTAACTGAAATTATACATTGAATAATACCTTAATTATTGTTGAGGCTTTCATCTATTAGAATACTATGATAGTTTCACTTCTTTCATGTGTAAATCACAAAACCTTTTTTTTAAAAGTTGCATTCTCCGGTTAACTGTAACAATGGGTGTTAGCTGGACAATATGTTGAAGGTGTTAGCCCCCGTGTTCTCTGTCTTTGCCATAATGTTTAGACTGATTGTAAACTAAAAAACACTTCAGCGGTCTGGGACATTCGATCTCGGACCTTCAGGTGACCATCCTCCAAGGTGAACTTTGGGACAGGGAGCAGCAAGAAATGGCCGAGCAGAGGCTGATAGCTAAGTTCGGTACCCATAGGGAGGGCCTCAACCAGGACCTTGGGTTCATGTCACATTACAGGTGACCACCATTGCATTATACGCACACACAGACACTCCTATACATACACACACTCTCTCACACACACACAGGTACTCCTATACACACACATACACAGACACACATATACACAGACACCCACACAGACACTCACACACGTCCTTACAGACACACACACTCCCACACTAACACATGCATCCTCTCAGAGACTTAGACCACTCTACACTCATGCACACACATATACACTCTCTCACACAGACACTCACAACCCCCCCCACCCCAGACACACCCACACTCCTAAAGACACACACTCCCACACTCACACATGCACCCCCTCACAGACTTAAGACACTCTACACTCACATACACACATATATACACTCTCTCTCACTCTTACAACCCCCCCAACCCAGACAAACAGACACACACACACACACACACACACACACAGACACACACACACTCAAAGACCCACATGCACACATATACATATATGTTTGTAGGGTGAATTTGGACTTGCAGAGTTACATTGAACTTTGCTCAAAAAACTGCATGAATTCAGTTATCTCACTGTTATCTCACTTTTTAGTTTACAATCAGTCTAAACATTATGGCAAAGACAGAGAACACAGGGGGCTAACACCTTCAACATATTGTCCAGCTAACACCCATTGTTACAGTTAACCAGAGAATGCAACTTTTAAAAAATAGGTTTTGTGATTAACACATGAAAGAAGTGAAACTATCATAGTATTCTAACAGATGAAAGCCTCAACAAACAATTCAGGAATTATTCAATGTATAATTTCAGTTACATCACACTGTAAACTTTTGCTATAAATTCTGTGTCTGATAATTGTGCATTCCACAACCACCTGATGAAGGAGCAGCACTCCGAAAGCTAGTGCTTCCAATTAAACCTGTTGGACTATAACCTGGTGTTGTGTGATTTTTAATTTTGTGCATTCAAGCAAGTTTGGCAACAAGGAGCCCTAGCAGAAATTGGACACAATGAGCACTGGGGCAAACTCTCCGCTGGTTGGATTCATACCTGGCACTTAGGAAGATGATCCTGGTTGATGGAGGTCATTCATCTCAGTTCGAGGACATCTCTGCAGGTATTCCTTGGAGGAGTGACCTGGGCTAAACTGTCTTTAGTTGCTTCATTAATGACCTTCCCTCTATCATAAAGTCAGAAGTGGTAATGTTCACTGATGATTACACAATGTTGAGCACCAAGTGTGACTCCTCAGATACTGAAACAATCCATGCCCAAATGCAACAACATCTGGACAAAGTCCAGGCTTGAGCTGACAAGTGACAAGTAACATTCGTGCCACACAAATGCCAGGCAATGATTAGTTCCAGTAAGTGAAATTCTAACAACTGCCTTTGACATTCAATGGTATTATGATCACTGAATCCCCCATGATAAACATCTTGGGAGTTACCATTAAACAAAAATTCAACTGACCTTATTGCATAAACACAGTGAGCAGGTCAGGAGCTAGGAATACTGTGGCAAATAACTCATCTCTTTATTTCGTCAAAGCCGGTCCACCATCTCCAAGATCCAAGTCACCAGGGTGATGGAATATTCCCCACTTGCCTGGATGTATGCAGCTTCAAGAAGACTCAGGAAGTTTGATCCAGCCAGGACATAGCAACTCATTTGACCAGCACCACATCCATAAACATCCACTCCCTTCACCACCAACACTGCTACTGAATATTCCATCACCCTGGCATCTACAGGATGCACTGCAGAAATTCATCAAGCCTTCTTAGACAGCACCTTCCAAACCCGTGACCACTCGAGACTGACAAAGGCTACAGATACATGGGAATACCTCCCCAGCAATTTCCCCTCATGGCCACGCGCCACTCTAACTTGGAAATATGTCACTGTTCCTTCACTGTTGCTGGATCAAAATCCTGGAATTCACTCTCAAAAGGCATTAGGGAAGGTCAACCTACAGCAAGTAGAATACAGCTCACCACCAACTTCTCAAGATGCAGCTAGGAACAAGCAATAAATGCTGGCCAGCCAGTGACATATCACAAGCAAATTTTTTCAAATTGATAACCTTTCACACTCACCAAGTGAACCCAGCTGGACTTCCTCATGAAGGACCAAAGTTCAAAGTATATGATACATGAATATTATGTTAAAAACTGCTTTTCAATAAAATGTGGAGAAGACTGCTTTTTTTAAAACAATGGAGAAAGCTGGCTTGCAAACAGAATGTGGTCAACTCCCTTCAGAACAATGTTAAATTGCTAATAATATTACACAGACATATTAAAAAAAACCTGGTAATTCTTACTGTGACACTATCACTCAGATAAAACGCTTGCTCTGAGAAATAGAACCACTGTCAAATTAAAATAGATACTAAGCCTCAAATTTTATTATGTTACTGAACATAGTGCCTTGATGAAATAGATTGACCAACATGACTAAACCCTAATGCTAATTTGCAAGAATATTCGGAAATTCTTTGAACTTTGCATCACATATAGAAATGGTGGATAAAAAGGTGTTTGGCACGCTTGCCTTCATTGCTCAGTCCTTTGAATACAGGAGTTGGGAAGACATGTTGAGGTTGTACAGGACATTGGTGAGGCCTCTTCTGGATTACTGTGTCCACTTCTGGCCTCCCAGTTATAGGAAATATATGATCAAGCTATAGAGGGTTCAGAAGAGATTTACCAGAATGTTGCTGTGTATGGAAGGTTTGAGTTATAAAGAAAGGCTGGATAGGCTGGGACCTTTTTCACTGGAGGTTAGGAGGCGATCTGATAAAAGTTTATAAAATAATGAGAGGTATAGATAGAGTTAATGAAAGTTGTCTTTTCCCTAGGACAGGGGATTTCAAGAGTAGGGGCACATTTTTAAGGTTAGAGGAAAGAGATTTAAAAATGACATGAGGGGCAAATATTTTACACAGAGGGTGGTTCATATGTAGAATGAACCTCCAAAGAAAGTAGTGGATGTGGGCACAATTACAACATTTATAAAGACATTTGGATAAGTACATGACTAGGAAAGGTTTGGAAGGATATGGGCCAGGAGCAGGCAGGTAGGACTAGTTTGTTTGAGTTTATGGTCAGCATGGACTGGTAGGACCGAAAGGTCTGTTTCCGTGCTATAGGACTCTATGACTCTCAAAATTGAATGGGCACTTTCACTATAATAGTCTTTCCCTAATATGGGATGATGATTGGGGTGGCCTATTCATGATCAAGTGCAGTCTTTCACATCACTGCTAATTATTGATATTATAACCATATTAATAAAATTTGAATTGAAGGATTGATTAGATTTGTTTATATTTACTTAAGATTTATTCTAAACCTAATGAATCATGCACTGTCAGGAATTAAGGTAATTTTCACTTTGATAATTAATGGTCATCATTAAGAAACATCTTATAACTACAAGTTTCAACTTTCATTTCTCTTTTATAAATTAGAACCAGCTGTTTTCTTTTCAGGATTGATTTAGCTTTGTGATGTATATCCTATACATCACCAGGTTCCATGCTTTTTTATTGGAATAATAAATTGTGTATATGCTTAAAGGTTAAATGGTCTCAGCTAATCTTCTGTCTCGAAATGCAGTGAGCTTGACTGTATTTATGGAGGAGTTACACCCTAACTCTTCTACTGTCCCCAAAATGATAATCCTGCTTAATTCTAATTGAAATTTAGACTCTCAGGAATGAAGTCACACTCTTAACCAATTTTCTTTCTCTTGTAGTGACTGATATGAGGTCAGCCAGGTGGACCACTTGGAATATGAGTTCCCTGATTGGATCTGTTAATCTGGCCCAATCAGGGAGCCCTGGCTGGCAGACATAAACAGGAATGTCAGAGGCTCTGTTCACTCTGTGAGCTGGCTCTGAGGAATCCAGACCAGTGTCAAGTGCTATGCACGTGTAAATAAAGGGTGAGTTGGGATACCAACCTGTGTGGAGTCAGTTATTTTACCTTTGTGTAGTGGCCAAGATGGATTCAGCAAACCCAATTATGTGTCTGTGAGTCTAGCTCCCTCTACCTGACGTTGGGGGAATTTATTAAAGATTGTACCTGATTTCAATAATGGAGTTATAATTGTGATAACACACAGCCTCAGAGGAGCTCTGTAGTACAATGACAGTATCTCTACCTCCAAACCAGAAACCTTAGATTCAATTCCTACCTCATCGAGAGGTGCATAACAACATTTCCAAGCAAGTTCATTTGAAAATATCTACACCACAGCCTCTGGCTCAGTGAGAGTGTTCCTACACTTGGGCCAGAAGGTCTGCATTCAACATTCTCCTGGACACATATCACAGCATGTCTGAACAAGTTAATTGAATATCTGCACCACATCCTCTCCATCCAATCTTGCCACTCCCAACCAAAGGTTCTGTTCTAAGGCCTGCAATCATGGAGCTACAGTTTACTATATGACATCTTTCTTCATGAAGGACTCTTACTTCCACAGCAATGTCCACACCACAGCACAAATTTCTACATTGTCACTGGTAAGTTCCCTTTTGCTGGTAGAAACGTCACTGAAAACCCAGCATTTCTTTGTAATCAATCCTAACCCTGGAAAACAGGTCAGGGTTGGGGCATTTTTGGAGACAGTGCAGGCAAGGTACAATGCTGTGGTGATATCAGTTTTAGGGGGAATATGCTGTTAAGCAGGTAACTGGGATGTAGAGCATGTGACTAGCAGCAATTGTTAGCCTAATTTGCAGCATGTAATGTAAAGCAATGTAATTGTCTTTTCCAACAACAATAGTTGCTGAACTTCTGTAATTAAATTTTGTTTTAAGTAATCCTGCAACAGATCTTCAAGTAAACAGAAGCTATGTCTATTTACCAGTCCTGATATGAGACTATTAACTTTGTGAGTAAACACAAAACCACAATACACAGTGTCTATCTTTTCATCTCATGCAAAATACAGAGCATCTGACAGGGCAGCACTCTATTACACTGAAGTGTCAGCTCAGAATATGTATTCAATCTGTTGAGTGGAATACACAATGTTTGAACTCAGAGATGACAGTGTTACCAACTGTCCATGACTGACACTTAAAGGTTCCAGCATGCAGGAAACTAAAGCTAAGGTTTAGCAGAGTCTGGATGCCAGCATAACTTTCCTGTTCACTGTCATATAATCATCCTATTTATTCCTTTTTATAATTCCACTTATGTAGACTTTCATAAAGAGGTGAAACAACAGAAAGGAATCAGTTTTTCACATAATGACGTGAAAATTTTTCAATAACTGTGAACCCCTTTGCATTTATTTGACAGCTGTACTTGGCATGACTATCAGTGTACAGAATTTGACACTGGATCTATAATTAACTTGATACATTTAAATACAGCAACATTAATCCTAAGTCACGAAATGGGGTCATGGTGGATGTTCTTTTCCAAACACATATACAGCAATATTCATGAATTAAAGTAATACACTCTCATTTAATATATTAAGTAACAAGCCAGACGAATTTAACATACATTATTAACCATGTTGTGGCTGTACCGGACATTGCAGAAGCCAGTTTTAGAATACTGTGTTCAATTCTGGTCTCCTTGCTACAGCAAAGATGTTGTGAAACTTGAAAGCATTCAGAAAAGATTTACAAGGATGTTGCCAGGATTGGAAGGTATGAACTATAGGGAGAGGCTGAACAGGTGGGAATTTTTTCCCTGGAGTGTTGAAGGTTGAGGGGTGACATTTATAGAGGTTAATAAAATCATGAGGGGCATGGATAGGGTAAATAGCCAAGGTCTTTTTCTCAGGGTAAGGGAGTCCAAAACTAGAGGGCGTAGGTTTAAAGGGACAGGGGAAAGATTTAAAAGGGACCTAAGGGTGGTATTTATATGGATCAAGCTGCCAGAGGAAGTGATGGAGACTGGTTAAATTACAACATTTAAAAGGCATCTGGATGGGGAGGAAGGGCTTAGATGGACATGGACCAAATGCTGGCAAAAGGAGTTAGATTAATTTGGGATATTTGGTCAGCATAGAGGAGTTGAAATGAAAGATCTGTTTCCGTGCTGTAGAGCTCTTATGATTCTAAATGTTAGCAGTTGAGGCAGACATGTGTGATATCTCCCTCTTGTGGTAATGAAATAGAAATCAATAATCATAAAATCAACATCATCCTGAAGGTAGATCCAAGTCACAGCACCATGACATTCATAACAGATGGAGCAAGGTCCTGAGGCCACACTGGGGTAGTGGAGCTCTTTGCAGGAAGCATCAGTCTGGTCCACTCCAGCTACCTTACATCCCTACCTATGTAGAGTCTTGGTTGCTGTGGAAACATACATCTTTACACACATCTTGCATTATGAAGCTGTGTGGATAGTGATGGTAGAGGGTCTTGGTATGTTCCACCATACCACTGACAGGAAGCTCTTCCATTGATTTGTGTTGGAAGGATTTACAAATTGATGCTTAACATATTTAAGAGTCCACCTTCCTTGGCCATCAAGTCCTGGAGTGCACTTGAACCTGCATCTTCTGGCACACTACCTACTCTGGTGCAAGACCGCCTCCATTTCTCTTTCACATGCCTTCCAGTCCCTAGTACCTTCAGAGGGGCTCAGCAGCGTTGCAGCCCAAACCCCCACACGTTGGTGACCAAGGCGGTCCAGAAGGGAGACAGATTCTGTAAGCAGCTGCTCCTCCAATCGCAGCATGGTTCTCTCCTCCACTTGTGGACCTGTATCCGTATTGAACACGCGAGAGAACCAGCCTGCAATTGGGGGAGCATCTTGGAAGGTAAGGGGCTCCAGTAAGTGGGTCACGCGGGCTGCAGTCAGTGTGGGTTTGAATCTCGGGGATTGTCATCAGCATTGCTTCAGGCCTCAGGGGTTACTGTCAGCTGGTTATTTTGGCCTGTTACCTTCTGCAGGGGTGTGGAGGGAGAGGTGAAGGAAGGAGGACGCTGCAAGGGATCGAGAGGAGAGCAGAAGGCTGCAGTGGGTCAGGGAGGAAGATGAAAGCTGCAAAAGGGGTTGACAGTGATGGAATCTCCAAAGCAAAGGGAATAGTTCCATACCCATCAACAATGGAACATTCAACAATATTGGAACTAGGAACACTTAATCCCTAGGGCAGTGAATTGATTGAAAATGAATGTGGCATCTCTAGCTTAAAGTTGCATAAGATTGGCAGCTACTATTTGTGTAGAAATTTAATGGATGCTCAATGCTGTCAATTTTTAAATTTAAATCTGCAATTTAGGTGGAAGATGCAGTAAATAGGATAGTGACTGTCCAATTAATATGTTCCAGATTTGTGCATATGTTCCAGGAGCTCATGCGCTGTGCCCTTTCAGTTCTGTGGAAGATCTATTTCAGGTGATGCCTTTTTTGTGTGTCGTAGAGTCTGTCAGTTATTTTGAAAAAAATGCTACTAACTTATGCCTGTTGTATTGAGGCAATGTGAGTACTGTGGCATAATCTAATAATCAAAGGGTTAATGGACTGCTGGCCTTTATATCTGGAAGACTGGATTACAATGATGCAGACTTTATGCTGAAGTTAAACAAAACACTGATTAGACCCCACTTGGATATTGTGAGCAGATCCGGGCACCACACCTTAGGAAGAATATGCTGGACTTAGAGCGAGAACAACACAGGTTTACAAGAATGATAGCTGGGCTTCAAGGGACAACAGAACGAGGACATGCCACAACCCAAAGGACTAGCCACACTACCATACATCAGGAGCATTTCTGAACTGACAGCCAGACAACTGCGACCACTAGGACTCATAACAGCACACAAACCAACAGCCACGCTCAGACAACAACTCACCAGAACGAAGGACCCGATACCCAACATGAGCAAAACTAATGTAGTGTACAAAATCCCATGCAAGGACTGCACAAAACACTACATCGGACAAACAGGAAGACAGTTAACGATCCGTATACACGAACACCAACTAGCCACGAAACAACACGACCAGCTATCCTTAGTAGCCACACACACAGACGACAATCAACATGAATTCGACTGGGACAACACTACCATTATAGGGCAAGCCAAACAGAGAACAGCCAGGGAATTCCTAGAGGCATGGCACTCATCCACAGACTCTATCAACAAACACATCGACCTGGACCCAATATACCGGCCACTACAGCGGACAGCTCAAACTGACAACCGGAAGCGGCAGAGACAGGCCACTATAAATGCCGGAGGAAACAGCACAGAAGCGCTTCACAGGAGGCTCCCAAGCACTGAGGATGTCACCTAGACAGGGGACGAAACGTTTGCAAGACAAATTCCCAGCTCGGCGAACGGAACCACAACAACGAGCACCCGAGCTACAAATCTTCTCCCAAACTTTGTTCAAGGGTTAAGTTATGGGTTCAGATTGTACAAGTTAGACCTGTTTTTTTCTAGAATTTAGAGTGTTACGGGGTGATCAATGCCTTCAAAATATTAACAGGAAAATACAGGGTAGGCAATGATAAACAATTTCCACTGACTGGCGATTCTGGAAGTGTCGGGCATAGTCTGAGAATTAGGGTTAGACTGTTGAGCACTTCTACACACAAAGGGTGGGAAATGTTTGTAACTCTCTTCCACAAAGGGTAGTGGATACAGAATCAATTATTAATTTTAAAACTGTGACGGATGATATTTTTGTTAAGCATAAGATACAAAGGGATCTCAGCCAAAGGCAGGTATATGAAGTTAGGGCACAGATCGGGTACAATCTCATTAATGAACAGAACAAGCTCGAGAGCTGAATTGCCTACTCCTGTTCCTATGTCCCTAATGAATTAATTAAGTGCTTATCTTGTGTGTTGTGGCTTTAAGGTGAATGAAGGGTTGCTACTTGAGGAAGTTGATGAATTCTTCTAATTCTATTTCTGTGTGAAACCAAATATCTTATCTGTCAACTCAAATACAGAAGATGTGGTTACTACCTGACAGCAACACTGAGCAATGAGTTAGTGAGAATATCAAAAAGGAGACCCTGCAAATCAAAACAAAGCCTCTGAAAATTATGAAGTAGCCCTCAACAAAATCTTAGTGGAGCTCTTGAAAAAATAATTGTAAGTTCAAAGAAGTGAATGTATTTACATAATTAGGCTGGCATGATGGTTCAGTGATTAGTATTGCTGCCTCACAGTGCCAGGGATCTGGATTCGATTCCACCCTTGGACAACTATCTTTGTGGAGTTTGCGCATTCTCCCTGTGTCTGCATAGGTTTACTCTGGGTGCTCTGTTTTCCTCCCACAGTCCAAAGATGTGCAGGTTAGGTTGATTGGCCATGCTAAATTGATCATAGTGCCCAGGGATGTGTAGGCTTAGCCATGGGAAATGCAAGGTTACAGGGCGATGGTAAGGGGGTGGATCTGGGTGGGATACTCTTCAATGGATGGCTCTTCAGTGAACTCGATGGGCAGAATGGCCTCCATCCACACTGTAGAGATTCATGAGAATGATCGAGTTGTGTGCAGCTGTTTGACACAGGAATGGTTGCAAAGTGTTCTATATTGAAAAATAAGTTGACGAGGATTTTATAAAGAGAAGCACAGAATACAAAAGCAAAGACATTTTAGTGAAGCAATACAAAGCAAACTCCTTGTGAGTGTGGTTTCTAAATCCGGACAACAGAAGGAAGTGAAAGCTTTGTAAAAGGGTAGGGATGAAATTTACTGAAATAAGGGATTATGGAGAAGCTGTAATTGCTTCCCCTAAAAGCCAAGAAACATGAGGGAACTTATTGGGGATGTGTGCAAAATTAAAAAGGGCTCACATGTAATAATTAGAAATGATTTCCAATGGCTAAGGAGCTGTTAATTAAATGATCCAGAGTTAGCTTCATTTAAAACTGATTGGCAAGAGAACCAAGATAACATGAGGAAAATGGAGGTGTAAATGCCAAGATGGTTGACAAAAATGACACTGATAATGTCATGCCACCATGGCAACTAGCCGTTTGTTCTTCCTCTTCATACAAGATACAGTCCTGAATTGAACTATAACCTGAAGTGACTGCTCCAAACTGTTGGCAGGTTGTTCGGTGTCAGGTCTGACGTGAGCCCAACCCTGGAGCAAGTACATGGCGGAGTGGTTCCTGAGTTAGGGAACGGTTTTACTATATCAGAGTTTAATGTATACCACAAACTAATCCGCATTGTACAGAAAGAGTCCGGGGTTAGGCAGGATGCAAGGCTTAGTCTTCGTTCTTCTCCTATTTCCTCCACCCTGTATGTCAGGAGACAACAGTTCCTGGGAGCCAGAACTTTGTTTATTGTGTCACTCAAACCATTCAGGATGAGATGTAGTTTTCAAACTGCCTTTACCCAGCAGAGTCTGTCCCTTGGCAATGGAAGAGTCCAAACTCAATTCTCCCTGCCTTCCTTTACTTGTACACACTTCCACCACTCACAAATGATTTTGGCTTTCCCTTTGCGGACACATGCTCCTTGCTTCACTTAATGTTGACATTATGAGATTCACAGCCTGAAGAAAAAATGTTCACACAGTGGTTAGGATTTGGAAATGCATGTCTTCCCTAAAATTGAGGTGGATATGGATTCATATTAGTGCTTGTAATGAAATGGGTTAAGCACTGGTGAAATTAAAATTTGGGAAAGAGTAGATGGGAGAGATGTGTCAGTGTTAGGACTGACTGAATTTCTCTTTGAAAGAAGAGGCACAGACTCAGTGGGCTGAATGGCCTCCTTCTGTCCTGCACTATTCTATTGTATCCAAAATACATCATAAAGGCTCCTGACAGTATCTGTTTGGGGTTAAAAAGGGAGTGAGGTATTAGGAGAACTAACGGGCCCAGAAGCAGAAATCACACTCAGGCCCATGGTACTCCCCTTGGCCCAGCTGACCAAATAGTTCTTCATTCTCACCATTTAATGGATTTTTGCTTGGGTCTGGTGATTAGCGTGACCTTACATCTGATTACATTTCCTGCAGAAATCAAGGGCAGGAAATGCTTTTAACCCATGGTCAATTCATTAGTCGTAAAACAGGAAGTCAGGGAAATCAGTCTTTCAGTGGCTGTTGTGAGGAAAATAGAAAGGATTTCATTATCAGGACAGAATCTAAAGCTGGAAACAGATTCATGATAAATATATTAATGCTGTTACATTCTGCCTCAAAGAAACACCATTAAATATAACAACAGCATTGCCAAGCTAAAGTTCAGCAGAGGGCATGCATTCAGATGCCAGCACAGACTGACAGAGTTAAATCAGTGCATGTCTTATCATCAGAACACACTGGTAACACACTCAAGCTGACTATCCCTTTTCCAATGAATCCTACCTTCTGTTTTGCTTTTTTAAATTGGATTCACACTTTCCTTTTCTTTCACCAGTACCATTCTTAGAATAAATCTAAAGTAAAACTAAAGACCATAGCCTCCCCTTTTTAGCACATACAATATAGGAGTACAGATCAAACTTTGATTTATATACATCTTTCTTCGACTTCAGAACCTATATTCCCAAACAATAATAACCGACAATAAACCCTTCATCAGCATTAAGCAGTTGAAGGCATGGCCATTAATGATGGAACACTTAAAATGGAGAATTTCCAAAAGGCTAGAATTAGACAAATGCGAAGGTCTTAGAGAATTAAGGCGTGGCTAGTTACACTCTGCTCTGTTCTGTGCTAGCACCTCTCAATTTGGCACTCAACATACCCCTCTTTCACTCTCTCTGGCCTTGAGATTAGCAATGCCAGTTCCTATTACAAGGAAACAAGTTGTCCCGTGGCATATGGCTTATTGCCAGTGACATCCAATTGGACAGCATTATTTTCATTATCTGTCAAAACACGTGTTCCAAATAGGTAGACCCAGGCAGTAAATTGTGCTCATTGTGCTGAGTGTGGAACTGAACAGAATTTGCCTTAAGGATAAAATGCGAAATACTGCAAGTATAGAAAATCAGACAACAAATCTGCAGAGATGCAAAGATATCATAACACTTGAAGGAGTAAAATAATGTGGTGAAAGAGCTTGAAGAGTGGGAGAATGAAGGTGTTCTACAAAACAACTAGTATGACCCTGATGGGCTGAATGATCTCCTCTGTGCGTTGTTATTCTAGGAATTTCTGATTGGGTACATGACTTTGCATCAAATAAATGTTCTCTGACCTGAGGAGTGTTTCCAGCATTTTCTAGTTTTACTTCATTTTGCTTCATTTTGAATTTAAGCGCAGAATGCAATGAGGCTGCTGTTAAGTTGCACAGAGAGAGAGAGAGAGAGAGAGAGAGCTATGGGTTGATCCACGTATCTGGGTATTGTAGCAGAATCTCCTCAGTTTTATCAGTATGACAAAGCATGGAGTTGTTATACAATCGAGCCACTCAAGCTTGTGTGTATACTGTGATTTAATTTTGAGCTGGATTTAAAGATTGTTTGGACCAGGCAAGCTGTTAGTCAGGCAGGTTTACTTCACCAATGATACAATTTATTTCCAAAATTTAAAACAACATGCACAGCAATAAAGTGTGTCCATTTGAATTAGAAACAGAAGCAGAAATTGCTGGAGAAGCTCAGCAGGTCAGGCAAAATCAGTGGAGACAAAACAGAGTTAATGTTTTGAGTCCATTGATCCTTCTTCAGGAACACTCCACTTTAATTTAGGTGGAAATGAGGCACCAATATCATGTAAGTATGATGCTGCATTCCCCTGTCACCATTCCGATCTTACCCCCAACCCTCAAATAAAGGCAAAATAATGCGGATGCTGGAAATCTGAAACAAACATGGAGAATACCGGAGAAACACAGCAGATCTGGCATCATCCATGGACAAAGAAACAGTTAATATTTCAAGTCTGATATGACTCTACTTCAGAATTGTTTGTGCTCACTTCTATGGTCCAGGTACTGCTGGTACATCAAGAGCTATGGGCCAATCGTTGCCTTTGAGGGCAGTTCCTCTTTCCACTGGGGGCAGAAGTCCCCCTCTCTTCTTGTTAAAACCACCCAGAGTGGAATAACTCTGCAGGACTTCTTAGCATTTTCAACAGTGGGACAAGAAATAGTGACCTGCCTCTGCAAAATGCAATCCCTCGGATTACACATCAGCTCTTGCTTTCTTGTGGATAAAAATAGGCAGCAATTTAAGATACACTAAAGCTACATAATACATTACAGGACCACGGCTAGAGCTGTGTGTATGGAGTGAGCAGTTTGATTTGAGAGGCCATGTGACCAAACCTCCAGGAATACCAACCCAAAGTTGGCAACCATGCCCTAGGATCAGGAATGATGGTTAAAAAATAGTGAGGAGTCATATGTGCACGTTGCCATTCTCCACCAGTATTTAAATTATACCTAAATGTTACATCTCAAACTAGAATTTGTAATAAGGTAATGAGATGTAGGACAATTCCAAAGCAGGAACAAACTTAAGCTCAAAGTGGAGGCCACAAAATTTGAGTGATTTTAAAATCACGAGGGGTTATAATGATTTGGAGATGCCAATGTTGGACTGGGGTGTACAAAGTTAAAAATCACACAACACCAGGTTATAGTCCAACAGGTTTAATTGGAAGCACACTAGCTTTGGGAGTGACGCTCCTTCATCAGGTAGGACCGTCGTTCTGAAAGCTAGTGTGCTTCCAATTAAACCTGTTGGACTATAACCTGGTGTTGTGTGATTTTTAACTATGAGAGGTATAGTTAGGGTGAATAGTCAAGGCATTTTCCCGAGAGTAGGAGAGTCAAAAACTAGAGGGAATAGGTTTAAGGTGAGGGGGAATGATTTAAAAGAGACTTAAGGGCCAATGTTTTCACGCAGAGGATGGTGGGTGCATGGAATGAGCTGTCAGAAGTAGTGGTAGAGGCTGGTACAACTGCAATCTTTAAAAGGCATCTGGATGGGTATGTGAATAAGAAGGTTTTAAAGGTATATGGGCCAAATGCTAGCAATGGGAGTATAGTAATGGAGAATATCTGGTTGGCATGAACAACTTGGACCGAAGAGTCTGATTCTATGCTGTACATCTCTAAGACGTTAGGACTGTAGAGAAATTGAGATTGTTTTCCTTGATGCAAAGGAGATTGAGGGTACATTTGACAGTGGTGTACTACATTATGATGGATTCAGATGGAGAAATTTTTAAAGACCTGTTAACATTATATGGTGGAAGCCAAGGTGATCAATGATTTCAAAAAAAATTGAATAGGCACTTCAAGGAGATACAGAGCTATGGGTAAATATGGAATAGACTGTACTGCACTGTAGAAAGCTGGTAAGGACACAATGGGCTGAATGGCTTCCATTGGTTCTGTAACAACTTTATAGCCAGAGTTTTCCCATTTTTTGGACTACGTTTAGACTAAATTCCAGGCTGAAAGCCCACAGCCTGTTCACAGATTGTCTCAGAATCCGATTGCTGATTGACTGCTAGACAATGTAGGAAGTCCCAATCAGAAGTCAGCAGTTCCAAAACTCATCAGCACCTCCATGGATGCCATTCCCCCAAATTTCCAAGATGGAGGATCACTACCAGGAAAGGTGAGTGTTACTTGGGCAGGGGTTTCTGATCTCAAAGGTCACAGGAAGAGGGGTAGGGGTTGCAGTTTGAAGCAAGGGTGTGGGCAACTCTTACCAACTGCCTTCCTCGCCCTGAGACAGGTCTCTAAGTCTTGTACAAATGAGAGCAGATTGAGGATCTCCTCCTCCACTCCTTAAAAGACCAGCACAAACATGATGGGCTGAAGTGCCTTTTTTGTGCTGTAAATCTCTGTTACTTTATGACTCTAAAACCCACATCTGGTTGGTTAGGCTGACTCTTTCTAATTCCACCTGGAGCTGAACTAATGGCAGCCCAGGCAGCATGAAGACTTTTAACTTAACAGTTCGGCTCCAGCGACCCTTCCTCAGTTCTGATTTCTCCCCAGATGCCGCCAGACCTGCTGAGTTTTCCCAGCAATTGCTGTTTTTTTTTGTTTCTGATGACCGGCATCCGTAGTTATTTTGGTTTTTATGAAGACTTTAAGTGGCTGTTCATCAACCACCTCAGGGCTTTGATCTGCAGCCAGGCAGGTTGTCCAAGCTTGGGCCATTTCATCCAAGAACTTGGTTCCTGTGTGGGCTCTAAAGCATGAAGGAAGTTTCCAGATATGCTGATCAAGCTCATTATCTTCCTGTCACCCCGACCTCCCTGTCTCTGTTGGGTGTTGGGGGAGAAGATTCAACCCTAGAACTCTAAAACAGAACCGACGCTCCAACTTGAAGCTAAAGAATAGTTCTCAGTTTTGTAAGGAACCAAGTTGATGAGAGTATTCGACCCAAACACAATGAGTAGTCTTTGTGTTATGCTGCTATTGGCTGTCTCATATGAGCTGACTGCATTAATTATATTTGGCAACAACATGTTGGTGACACAACTGTGAAATATGGCTTGAAGCAACTAAAAATTGAAATTGTGGAGCAGATTGTTCATTGGCACATTCTGATAAGAATTTGGACGCCAATCTCTCTCCAACTATCACCCATAGAGGGCACTGTTGTCAGTTTCTTCCCTCACTGGGAAAATTCTTGACATGCACAATATCATAAACAGTTGTAAAATGCACCAACCTCTCATCATTTAATCTCAACAAGTCTCTGGGAAACCTACCTCACAGTGACCAAGCAACAATTATAGACCTTCAGTAAAACCTTCATATCATTCATTTCAAAGTCAAAATTCAAAATATCTAAGTTAACAAGTCTTTGATGGCTGGAGAGGTTTAATTATGAAGACAGACTTGGACAGATTAAGGATGTATTCCTAGGAGCAGATGAGACCAAGGTGGGGACATGACTGAGATGTATAAATTATGAGGAGCTTAGCTAGGATAGCCAGGAGGAAATCTTTCCCCTTGGTGCAGGGATCAATGGCCAAGGGGCATAGATTTAAGGTAAGAGGCAGGAGACCGAGAAGAATTGTGACATGTGGGAATCTGGAACTCACTTCCTGAATTAATGGTGGAGATAGAAACCCTCATAGCATTTAAAAAGTATTTAGATGGCACTTGCAATACCAAGGCATAAAAAGTTGTGGGTCAAGTGTTGGAAAATGGAACTAGAATAGTTAGGTGTTTGTTTTTGTTCAGCACAGACTTAATAGGCCAAAGTGCCTTCTTCTGAGCTGTAAACCTCTATAATTTTATGATTGTAAAGTACACACATCCTTCATCTATGTCTAATGTGCTCTTGTAATTTAATTGAAAGGATTGAGTTTACAGGTGAGAGGGAGTAGATTATTGTCCTCACAGACAGTCACTGTTGTCATAAACAAACAGAAAGCCAACAAGACTCCAGATAATGCAAGACAACAATATATATTTCAAAGTGATGAACTGGTGAACCTACATGTGATTGATTACAGTGATTAATCCTATTCTCATGTCTCCACTTTCACCAGCTGTTCACATTTCTAATTTAGCCTGACGCTTCTGGGGACAGAGTAGGACCCATTCTTGCAACTGGGGCAGTCGGAACTGAAATAACTCCACAGAAGCCAGTATCCTGTCACCAAGTCACATTTTGTTGAGATTACCTGGCATAGATTCTCAGCCTAGCCAATGTGTTATGCAAACTCAAGGATTGGAGACCGGAATGAATTTTGTTCGAGACTGGTTCTGGAATTAGTGATACAGCCATGCTGGTATCAATCTCCATTAGACTGGGTAACCATTTAACCAGATGTTTATTTTGATTTGGTTCTGATTTGGAAGTTGCTAAGCAATTGGACTATTCCAAGCCAGATTAGGTGGATGTTTCAGAGCGGGCACTCTCCTGGATACCGCCCTATGAGTTCTCTTACTCAATTCAGGCTGAGGGCACTCATTTGTTGTCTCGAGTTCACATACCAGCAGCAACTACAATGACTAGCCAGTCCAGATCCTGAAGAAAATGTTAACCATTTGGCCATGGCTTGACTTTGTTTTGGGGTTTTTCTGTGGGTTGACTAAAGAGTCTCTATGTTCAGATATGTCCTGAGTAAGGCGATGCAATTTCCTTCACTCAAGTGGTGCTCCCCCAGCTCTGTTGGCCTGGCGAGGGTGTCCACTTCAATCGGCATACCCTGTAACTCATATGCTCCATTTGCTCCATTTTCTAATGATATAGCCAGTTGCTGGGCCTGTTTGAAGTCCAGTTGGGCTTCAGCAATGGGTGCTTTTGTATGGCTACATCATTCATCCCACATACCAGCCAGTTTCTCAGCATATCATTAAGGTTTAAGTAAATCCACATGCCTCTGCCAGCCATTTTAACCTAGTTAAAAATCCTGATACAGATTCTCCTTGTTATCAAATTGCCAAATAAAACTGATAGCGCATCGGAATTAGAAGACGCTTGGGGTCATAATATTCCTTAACTAAATCTATCAACTCTTGAAAGGTTTTAGTATCTGGTGCCTCAGGAAATGTTTGGCTCCTAATAACCGAAAAAGCTGCGGGTCCACAAGCTGTCAGGAGAATTACTTGTTTCATCTGTCTCAATGTCCTTTGCCCGGAAAAAATAATGCAATCTTTCTACATACTGGGCCCAGCCTTCATTGGCAGGATTGAACGAAGCTTCCCAAATAACAGCATCTTGCCAGAAATGCTATCCCCAATTCAATGATGACTATTACAAGTGAATTTCCTTGGGAGCATTTTTTTTCTCTTGTCTGAAGTAACTCCACAGAAATCGTATCCCATCACCAAGTCACCCTTACGCGTGCATAGTACTTGACACTGGTCTGACTACCTCAGATCCAGCTTTCAAAGTCAACAGAACCTCTGTTTGCATCTGTCAGCCAGGGCTCCCTGATTGGACCATGTTAACAGTCCCAGTCAGGGAACTCATATTCTATGAGATCCACCTGGCTGACCTCATTACAATCACCACACCAACATTACTAAGTCTTGAGAAACCATATCCCCAGCTCCAAATTGCCCTCTTTTCATCTAGTTGGTGATGATATCCAACAGTCTGGTGATGGGCCTTGTGTTTTGAACTCTGTTATACCAAAGGATCTGAGTGGATAGCCAGAGGACTGAGAAATTGAGTTCTTACTATCCCATGCATTATTTGTTGGCCCGCAGGCTAAGATGGTGGCTGCTGGTCTCAGATTTTCCATTGCATTCTGCTTTGCATTCCTATCTCCCAATGGAAGAGCTGGGATCTGCTCGGGAGTGGCGGGGTTACGTTAAGGGACAGGTTCACCAAGATCAGGCCCAGGGAAGCTTTCATTGATGCAGCTCATCCTGGATGCAGTTCAACTGCTAATTAAACTGGGAACAGGAATACTGACCCCCAGAACATTGCTCATTGTTAGTCAAGAATTTAAGATCCATTTGGAATATAGATAATGGATGAAGATTTACTTTTTTTGAGGAGAAGAGGAATGGGCATGATTTTTAGGATTAAGTAGCTTAAAATATGCTTTGATATCGCTCCTAAATGGCTATTTCCCAGCAGAAGACAGAACCGTGGACCAGCGAGATTGAGTCCCTTCAGGACGAGGAAGAGAAACAGACGAAACAAAATAGGAAAAATGATTATGAGTTTACTAATTGGAAGGCACTTGGCTAGTATTTGAAAAAAATGAACCATGCCATGATCTTCATAACGAATAAATCATCACATGGAGAAAACAATCCCATGTTATTCCTTCTCCATTATTCTGCCTAAATCCTTTACTACCCAAAGAGTTCCCCTTATGAACAGACATTGGCTCATAGCCCCATTTTGTATGATTCCCCTTTCATGGGCTGATCCTTTAAAAAGACAATCTTTCAGAAAAGTGTTTACAGCTAGTTCAAGCCTATTCCATTTGTAGAATGTTACCCAGACGTGGAGTTTAACCAATCCATAGAGAAACACAGATAGCAGCAAGAACTAAATATAGGGCTATACCCATTCTGAAGGAAATTGGTTCAAGGTTGCAGTAAAGAATGGATCGGATGTTAACTGTGACTGGATTAACCAGCGGCTTGGGGACTCTACTAAAATCCAGCTTTCTTTACAAACAAAAACTGCTTAGGCAAGTACATTGCTGACAATGGAAATTCAGCTGTCTCTTTGTATGTGTGGGTATATGTAGCTCAGTTGTGCAGCAATCTGTTTCAAAGCTGCATTTATCTATTAGGAATTCTACAAAATACAGAGCCCTGCTCTGTGTACATTCCTGACTAAGATCTGGAATATTTTATGTTCGCAGTGTGCATTCCTCATTAGATGTGCCCGTGCCTGTATTGAAAGTCTTCAACTCCTACCCAACTATTCTAATAATTTAAGGAGGGTCTGACGTACACTTTAGCAGTCTTGTTCTGCACAGCTAGGTGGAGTTAGCTGATGTCCTTTTAAGCTTGCAAATTCTTTTTGGACACTTCTTGAGCAGCTGTGCAACTGGAGTGAAAGCAAACACATATGCTCTCATCTCTCTCTCTCTTTCTCTTCACTCACTGGCTTACGTCCCAGCACAACGAGCCTGAGCTCAGTTGGTATTTTTAATCCCAGTTTGACATTTCTAACCATGGCAGACTCCATGCAGACTGAAGAGCAGGAGAGTCCTGAGGTTCCCGAGCCACAGGAGCAAGATGAAACCACCCCGAAACAAGAGCCCCAGTTCAATGGGGTCCTGGTACTCAGCCTCCTGGACAAAGTGATGGGCATGGTTGACAAGATCCAAACCAGCCAGCAGCAGCTGGAGCAGCGGCATCTGGAGATGGAAACCGCCGTGTACCACATCCAGAACGAGCTGAGCAAGCTGACCAAGTCACACGCCAACGCCAGCAATAGCGTGGACAAGATGCTCGAAAAGATTCGGAAAGTCAATGTCAACGTGAAGACCATCAAGTACAGTATGGAGAAGCAAGGCGCGCAGATCAAAAAACTCGAGGCGAATGAAGCCACGCTACTGAAACGGAATAACTTCAAAGTAATGATTTACCAGGTAAGCCTCCCACTGAAGTGAACAATGTGTGTGACAGAGCAATAGTGATATTTGGGTGATCAGGGTTCAGTTTGTGGATCTACACATGCTGAATTAATCAGGTGAAAAATTAACACACAAGGCGCAGGAAACCAATTCTTTTTAACTGATCTCTAACTTCTTGATTTTTATCAAAACTGATGCCAATAGAAATTCACTGAGGAGCAGGAGGGAATGGTGTGAGACTGCTTGTTGGTTGGAGTAACTGTATATGTTAGAAGATTGATCAATGAGCTACGTGCAATGACAATTACATGAGCTATTTATGCAGTGCACAGCTAACAATGTGGCTCCAATCCTTTTATACACAAAAATATCTTAGTCGTGTGCATCATCAGACAGTTCAAATCGTGCTAACTTGAGTACACAGAGCAGTGACCAGGTTATGAAGTGGATGGTATCGTCCGATCATTAGGTAGCAGAGATACTGTCATCACAGATTTCTGTTTTCACCACTTTATGACATTACTGGACACTGCCCTAGCATGAAATTGTCCCATTTCACTGCACATCATGAACATTGTGCTTAGAGGGAATCTCCTCCAATATGTCACAGCAACTTCATTCTGCTCTGTGATCCTGCATGTGTGTCAGTCCTTGGCACTGAAGCAAGATAACCACTAGCTGCAGGCATTCTTGTGACATTCTTCCCAAGCAGCCCAAAGCAAATGGGAAAGCACAGCCAATGCAGGCGAATTACTGAAAAATGAAGCTTCACAGAAAAGCAGAGGTTCGCTCCCGGGGTTTTGTCAAGTTTGTCAGTATCACTGAAAATTCATGCAATTGAAAGTCTGCTGCTGAAACCTGGCAATAAGCTGTAACCCATTCCACCTACATGTGGCATGAGTTGGGTTGGGTGCAATATAAAAGACAAAACAAAAGGAATCCAGCAACATTGAAAATAGATGTGTAAAACTGTTGTCCACACTTGATTCTCAGCAAATCTAAAGCACCCCTTTGAGGAGCAGTTAACTTCAGGAAATAGAAATCCCCCTCTAACTCTTGGAGTAGTGGACATTAAATTGAATGGAAATACAGCTCATTAGAAAGACAAGCTGGACTCTGGGTTTTATATGTGGGGGCGTTGAATATGAAAGGAAAGAATTGTTAAATTTGTGCAAGGCATTAGTTAAGGCACAGATGGGGTATTGTGTGTGATTCTGCACACCCTATTGTAACGGAACTCCATGGAAAGGGTGTGGTAAAGATCCATTTATGAATGATCGCAGAAATTAAACATTTTCAATCAAAAGGCAACCTTGTAAAATCAGGCTTGTTCCAGAAAGATTAAAGGAGAAAGAAACAAAAAAAAGCTTTTAAAATAACAAATTTTTGGAAGCCAAAAATTGAATAAAATGATTTGCATTTATATCGTGCCTTTCATTACCACTTACATCTCACATCACTTCACAGCCGAATGCAGTACTTTCTTGAAAGTGTACTGCACTGTCATGATGAAAATGAAATGTAATGAAAAGAATGTAACGCGATGAAAGATTTTCGTCGCTATTTAACAAATCTGTAACATGGGAAACAGTTAAATTTACCACGGGAGGAAAGAGGGAGCTAAGAGGAAGCTTTTTCTCATGAAGGATTGTTACAGATAGATTTTAATGTATCATCAAAAATCAATTGCATTTACGCATCAAGCAATATTAAGTTTTTTAAAATTTAAGAGAATATAAGTATATTCAGAAAGGACGGGGAATAGGATTAAGAAAGACTGAGGATGGCCTCTTTCTGTGTTGATTTTGATGATTTGTTTACTGTTATATCATTTATCAAAAAAGACAAGACACTTTGAGACATGGCTTTCACATTTCAGATGTCTCATCTTGTACAAATGTCTGTGCCAATATGTTTTATAAAGGATAGAAAAAAAGTTATTTACTGCTAGATAGAACCAACCATTCACCAGCACCTATCAATCAACAGAGAAATCCACCAGTCATTGAAATCTTTTAAATGATCTCAGAGCGTCCCAACAGTAACGGTCCTCACTCTGACCCGAGGATTCCCCTATTTGAGTAAAGTGCAATAATCCAGTTCTGCTGTAATTTGATGATAGATGTTTCCACTAGTAGATGAGTCTAAAACCATAATCTCTGTGGATAAGATAATCACTAATAAACCCAAGAAAATATATGGAAAGAAGCACTTTATTCATAGAGCAACAATTATGTCAAATATGCTACCACAAGAAGTGGTTGAGGCAGTTATATTCATTTAAGCAGAAGCTAGCAAAGGATACAGGAGGAGAAAGTAAGAGAAGAATGAGTTAAAGAGTTAAGATAACGTGGGAGAGTGTTCTTCTGGAATATTAGCAATGCCATCGCGCTGTAGGGCTAAATGGTCTGTTTCTGTGTAGCTCTATGTACCGTACAATCCTCAAGCTACATTTGAGTCTTGTGGAGCGTTTCACTGTGAGAGAATATAACAACTTTCAGCTTGTTCTGACTGAGCCAGTAACCAACCGTATGCAATCTGTTTGTGATATAGCTAAACTGCTTAGAAAGATCAGAAAAGTCACAAATAACAGCATGATTGGATTTTAAAAATTGAGAAAAATAGTATCCTCATGAATGTGTCTTTTTCAGCAATAAAATCGATCTTGGTCGTTCTTATTTTTTTGACTTGATACTCTTAAAGTTTCTTCAGAGCTTTCTTCAATTCAAAAGAGGTGTTGGAACATTTTCAGAAATCCATAAAAACCATATGTTGGACTGGTTTCTGAAAGCTGTATACAGCTGGTCCCCATTTCAGTTATGGCTCTATCTTGTTGTGAGGCTGTAAATGACTGCAGGGTCTAGAATTTCTTCAAATCCTTACAACGCATCTGAAAACATTCTTGGCTCCTGACAAAAATATTAGGCTGAAAGTGAAGTGAATTTTATCAGTTACATTTGCGTACTAGTGTAAATGGGTTTGCTTCAGATTTCTTTGCATAAGAAAAGATTCTGTTCCTCTGCGTGACAATAGACTCAAGGGATTAATATCATGCTCCTGAGAAAAGTATGTGCTGGAGTTGGAAGCAGGAGCAAGGCTGAAGCCAACAGGACCAATGCCAGACACCCCCCTTCAAAAGCACCAAAACTGTTCCCCTTAAGGTACCCGAAAGGGGCAGCACAGTGGCTGACAGCGCCAGGGACCTGGGATCAATTCCAGCCTCGGGCATCTGTCTGTGTGGAGTTTGTATGTTCTCCCTGTGTCTGTGTGGGTTTCCTCTGGGTGCTCCAGTTCTCTCCCACAATCCAACAAGATGTGCAGGTTAGGTGAATTGGCCATGCTAAATTGCCCCTAGTGTAGGCTATTAGTCAGGAGTAAATATAGGATAGGGGAAATGGGTGTGAGTAGGTTATTCTTCAGAGGGTTAGTGTGGACTTGTTGGGCTGAAGGGCCTGTTTCCACACTGTAGGATTCTAATTCTAAAATCTTACTAAAGGCATTAATTCAAATGATTCCTATATTGAACATATTCATTGGCTTAAATGTCCCACCCCAAGTTAGTGGTAAAGAAAGAAAATGTGCTACTTTTGCAGGGCATTTTCTACATTAGTTGACTAAGTCATGGGTGGCACTGTGGTTAGCACTGCTGCCTCTAAGTGCCTCGGACCTGGGTTCGATTCCAGCCTCTAATGACTGTCTGTTTGCACCTTCTCCCTGTGTCTGCGTGGGTTTTCTCCAAGTGCTCTGGTTTCCTCCCCCAGTCCAAAGGTGTGCAGATTCGGTGGAATAGCTCTGCTAAATTGCCCTGTAATGTTCAGAGATGTGCAGGCTAGGTGGTTAGCCATGGGAAAAGTGGGATTACAGAGATTGGGTGTGTGGCTGGGTCTGGATGAGATGCTCTTTGGTGCAGATTAGATGGGCTGAATGGCCTCTTTCCTCAATGTAGGGATTCTATGAAATTAAAACTAGATTAGCGCTCATATACCTGGGGAATCGAGGAGTACAGGGGACCAGCAAGAAGGTAGAAGATCGGCTTATTGAATAATGAGGCAGTCTGATTGGGTGGATGGTCCACTGCTGCTCCTATTTCTTATGCTTCTGCCACGCAGATAGCAACTCCTGAAGCACATTGAATATCACTGCCATAGCTGTGCTGTGGAAGCTATCTTGATAGTTTCGCCTACTTTAAAGCTTGGAGCAACACTGAGTTTGCTCAGGCACTTACGCACTGAACTTTCGATGGCCTTATGTCAACTGGTGGGAGATTGAAATCCAGTCTTTCATCTGCAGAAGAGTTGCTAATCAAATATCTAATTGACCTATTATTGATACTGAGGTATAGGTTTGCCACTGGAGATGGATTTGTTCCCATTTGATCTTGAAAACCAATGTTACAAAGGATTGGACGGTCCAGACTGTTGAGGCTTCACTGAGAAAATATGTGGTTATTGTTGGTTAATCTCTAAAAGTGTCAACAGTGAGATAGTGAAGAGCTCCAAGCCATGGACTTTGACAACTTGTGGCCATGTGCTTATTTCAGGGGTAGGGTGCCCCAGCAGGAGAAAATGTAAAGGAAATGTATTGACAGTACAGATCTGCATGTATTATTCCTTGAAAGGAAATTTTGATAACATTCAAAAGGGGTTTGGACACATATAGCGCTTATCATAAATATCCTATTCTTTGTGTAAGGCTCTTGGTTTCATTTCCCAACACTGGATTCACAATGAATTATCTAGCCTCCTCCTGTGTAATCCTGAGCTGGCCATGTAAACCAGTGAGAGGGTAACACGAGTGTTGATCACCCCACCTTCCCCTGTGTTTGCTCTCCCACCAGAGCAGTGCTTTAGTTCTGCTAAGAGCTTTACTTACTTCAAAGGAGATCACAATCGGTGTGGAATTCTTCATGGAGATCCATCACCAAACAAAATCTAGCGGTCTTATTGGTTTTAAAATGTCCAGAGAATGACCAATGCAGTGGGTCAATGATAACATTCAATTAGTTTTCCGAATGACTTCCTGTACGTGCTTACAAACCTCTTGGAGATCCAGACGCCTCTCAGAGCTCTGCAATCCCTCAACATTTAGATAATACATTTGATTTGCAAAATTCAAATTTATTTTTCAGAAAACAACCCATAGGAATCCCATGGCCAAATGTCTGTAAAATGCAAACAAGACTTGTATTAATAATTCCATAAGCTGATGACGTTCTAAGATCTTTACATTCAATGAAGTACTTTTGCCCTTTAGTTACTGTTCGACTGTTACACAGTGTAAAATAACAGATAATATGTAGCTGAGAGGATGACATTTATATATGGACAGTCTGTGCTGCACTCTGAATGATAGTGGGTGAGTTGTCCTTTATACTTCCCACCCCACTCTCTTTTTTCTTTGAAGTCAGTGGAGAGAAAGTTAAATCAGAGATAATGTATAAAAGATCATAGATTATTGCCAGAGATGACTCATACCTCCCAGACACCTTTAATATTAGAAAAACTTTTCACTGCAAATAAAAGTAAAGTCACCATAGTCTCACTTTCTCATGAGAGAAACAGATATAAATAGAATCAATTGGTGGTGATGTTAACCTAAGGTTCAACAAGCCTCAAGTGATAGATCAGGTTGAGAAGATGGGACCTTCGTGGTGACCTCAACTGGTATGGGCATTGATCCTATGTAATTGGTGTCTCTTAACATCATAAACCAGTCATTCAGCACTGAGCCAACCAACCTCCTTATCTGAATCTGCAACCCACATATGAATCCAACAAAGGCTAACAAAATTAATTTTCAATCAGATGTTTCCCCTACATACTTACGTCAATGTATTTAAAATGCAACAATGCAGCTTGACTAATGTCACAATCTTCTTGATTTCAAATGTAGATGTTCCCTTTAACTTTTATTTTCCATTCAAATATACATATTATGAATATAATGTCTATTTCAATTGTAACATAATTTACCACTTCGGAGAAAGTCAGGGTACATTTATTGCACAGTGCTTGTGGGAGAACTGTATCAATTGATACACCCACTTTTAAACTTCATTTCAAATTGATTATACTTTCTTTGTCGCTCTGTGCTGAATTCATTCACTTTCGTCCACTGTTATGTACAAATGCTCTGCTTTTTGTGAATATTTGGTTTACAGTTCAATAATGATACTTGAAATTGGATTTACTTCAGAGCGTTGGCTTGTCAGCCCCATCTTGCTCAATGCAGGATTTGTCTGAACCTGGTGCTCTCAAAGCTTGTCCGCGCGCATTTGCTCAAACGGTAACACTTTAATTGTTTTATATTATTATCCAGACACAATTAATAATTTACCAAGTTCTCCAGTTTAGTTTTCATGCATCTTTCAACAAAATTTGATGTCTTAATGCTAAAAAACTGAATCATAAGATAATTACACAACTATGGTTAACTGTAAATCATAGCTTTTAGAGGGCCATTAGTCTCTGAGTTGAATGAGATGCGTTCATTTGTGTTAGTGTGTACATATTCATTGAGTTGTTTGTGTCTGTTGTTTGTGTGTTGGATTCTGCCTATGTACAAGTTGGACAGTTGTATTCTGTCTGTGTGAGTTGGAGTCTGTCTGTGCGTGCGTGGGGGATTCTGTTGATGTATTTGGATTCTGTGTGTATGCTGGATTCTGTCTGTATGACTTGGAGTCTATCTGTGTATGTGTGTTGGAATCCATCAATGTTTGCTGAATTTTGCCTGTGAGAGTTAGATTGAGTGTGCATGTTTTAGATTCTTTATGTGCGCATACATGTTAGATTCACACACAATCTTACGTCCACTCACAATCCAACCTAACTCTATGTGTGTTTTCAGTATTTTCTGCTCTTGTAGCTGCTTTCCAATGGAAGAAAATCATTCTCTGTGCCTAAAGTTCCTGAAGTTTGTGAGAAATCATATCGATGTTACTGATGACTCAAAACTTGATGGGAATGCAAGTTGGGAGGAGGATGAAAAGCAGCATCAAAGGAATGCACTCAGATATAGCAGTGAGAAAGAATATGCAGTTGGCATATAATGTGGAAAACATGTGAAGTTATCCACTTTTGTCGAAAAAGAAATTGGAAAGCAAAGTATTTTTTAAATACTGAGAGATTAGAAAATGATGATATCCGAAGGGACCTAGATATAATTTTTCATAAGTTGCTGAAAGCTAACATGCAGGTGCAAGAAGAAATTAGGGAGGCAAATGGTATGTTGGCCGTATTCCAAGAAGGTTTCAGGACAGCAGCAAAGAGGTCTTGCTAAAGTTGTATTGACTATTGTGGAGACACATTGGGTACACTATATCTAGTTTGCTCCCCTTAACTAAGAAACATGTACTTGCCACAAAGGGAGTTCACCCACAGTTCACTAAATCTGATTCCTTCGATGGCAGAGTTCTGCTATGAGAGAAATTGAGAAAACTGGGCCTATATTCTCTGACTCTAGAAGGATGAGATGTGGTCTCACGTGAGTATACAAAAATGTTACAGGGCTTGACAGATTCAATGTAAGAAGTTATGTTTCCCCTCAGTTTAGAACCAGCCTGAAATAGGAGGTAGGCCTATTTCGGAGGAGTTTTTTCACTCTGAATATAATAAATCTTTGGGATTATAATCATTGAGTATAATCAAGTCAGAGATTGATGGATTTTGAGATCATAATGATGGCAAGGAATATGGGCATAATGTGAGAGATTAGGGTCATGGGGGAAGATTTGCTATGATCCAGTTGAGTGGCATAGCAGGCTTGATGGGTCAAATGGCCTTCTCCTTTCCTTTATTCCTGTGTTTCCACACGAGCTAGCTTTAGGAATGCCTCCTGAAAAACTGGCAAGAATGTATCTATACAGCATATTCCATGACCATTGGACATTTCCTTACAATGCAGTGCTTTTGAAGTGCAGGTACTGTTGTAATGAAGGAAATACAATTAATGCACAGCAAGGTCCCACCAACAGCAATGTGATCATAACCAGATAATCTGTTTTATGTGATATTGATTGAGGGATAAATATTGGCCAGAACACTAGGGTGAATACCCCTGATCTTCAAAATAGGATCTTTGACATTCACCTGAGAGAACAGCCTAAGCCTTGTCTTATCATCTAGTTACGACAATACCAAAAGGATGTGGATGCTTTGGAGAGAGTGCAGAGAAGGTTTACAAGGATGTTGCCTGGTATGGAAGGTGCTAGCTATGAAGAGACTTTGAGTAGGTTAGGATTGTTTTCATTAGGAAAAAGGAGACGTGGGGGGGGGGGAGGGGGATGGGGGGTGGGGGGCTGCAGGATTGAGGTCTACAAAATCATGAAGGATATAGAAAGGGTGGATTGAAATAAGCTTTATCCCAGGGTGAGGGATTCAATAATGAGAGGTCACGTGTTCAAGATGAGAGTGAAAAGTTTAAGGGCGATACACACAGAAAGTACTTTATACAGAGGTTGGTAGGTGCCTGGAACGCGTTGCCAGCAGAGGTAATAGAGGCAGGCATGGTAGATTCATTTAAGGAGCATTTGGACTGATGCATGAGTAGGTGGGAAGCAGACGGATACAGATGTTTAGGAATTGGGCGATAGGTTTAGACAGTGGTTTTGGATCGGTTCAGGCTTGGAGGGCTGAAGGGCCTGTTCCTGGGCTGTAAATTTTCTTTGTTCTTTGTTCTCATCTCTTCCGACAGAAGGAACCTCTGCCAATGCAGCATTCCCTCAGTGTCACTTTACACTTTTGTGTTTAATTCCTGGAGAGGGACTTGATGGATTTTAGGTTAGATGTTTTCACCTATGTAGTAACAGTAAAGACATTTCAAAATTAATTAATTTTTTGAGTACATGGAGATGATTCAACAGAATAAGGCATTATATAAGTGTAGTTAGAAATTACCATATCTGGAAGAGATATGAAGGGCTGGGAATGTACTGCTGGGCCTGAGATAAAGGATCACATTAAGGAAAGAAAATGATTGGTTAGCTCTTGCAACAGGCCTGCACAGTGACTGTAGTCTTTAGCTCTGAGAAAATGCAATGAAAGCTTGTCTTCCTTGTCAGAACACTTTGATTTAGAAAAAAGATAAATGTCAGGCTGAGCAGATTTACCCTGAATGGAGCTGTGGTTTTAAAAAAGTTTCTGCCTATGGTCAGTGAGATTATAACCAGTGAACATGTCAAGATTGTTTCAGGGTCTTTTTTAATATAGTTTGCTTTTATTCTTTCTCAGGTTTTGCAGTCTCTATAGGTTCTCCCTATTTGTCCTTAAGAAGGTGATGATGATTTGCCTCCTTGAACCACTGCACTCCATCCAATGTAGCATACACCCATAGTGTTTTTAAGAAGGGAGCTCTAGGACTTTAACCCAGTGAAAGAACAGGAGAAAGTGAGGACTGCAGATGCTGGAGATCAGAGCTGAAAAATGTGTTGCTGGAAAAGCGCAGCAGGTAAGGCAGCCGGAGAGGGGGTGGGGGCGGAGAGGTCGGGAAGAAAATTGCAGGTCAAGAAGGCGGTGCTGAGTCCGAGGGTTGGGACTGAGATAAAGTGGGGAAGGGGAAATGAGGAAACTGGAGAAATCTGCATTCAGGACCGTGTCGAGGTTTGCAGAGATGAATTCGGTGGGGCAGGAGCAGGCTGAGACAATGGGTCGGCCGGGGCAGTCGGGTTTGTGGATTTTGGGCAGGAGGTAGAAACGGGTGGTGCGGGGTTGTAGGACTATGAGGTTGGAGGCGGTGGATGGGAGATCCATTCCCCACCTTTTCCTCTGCTACATCCCCACTCCCTGCACTGTCACAGAGTGTCCCCACCCACTGCTGCACTGTCACAGAGTGTCCCCACTCCCTGCGTGTGTGTGTGTGAGTGTGTGTGTGTGTGAGAGTGTGTGTGTGAGAGCCTTGTGGTCACCAGCCATGATTGAATGGCAGAGCAGACTTGATGGGCTGAATGGCCTAATTTCTGCTCCTATGTCTAATGGTCTTTTAGTCAGGCAGCATTGTGGAGATGGAAAAAGAACTCATGGGAGAGAGCTTGTTGAAGCCAGTAGAAGTCTTTTCAGTTGATTGGTACAAAATAGTCCAGATCAAAAAAACGCCTGGATAATCCAGACATAACACCAATTCACATTTTAAATTCCAATGCATCATTCTCACTCACTTACTCTGTACATGGATCTCCATCCAAGCATAATAGGTCACAGCAAATTATGTAAACACTTACCAGGATTCAGCTGCAATCTGACCTCCAAAGTTTGATCGCAATGCAGGGTGGAGCCCAGTGTTTTTCTCCTGCAGATAGTGTGAGTAATGTACATTCTTAACAAAGAAAGCCTGTAATTCTAAGCTGCTTGTTCAATCTTTATTGGGCTCCATGGCTATTCTCAGGTGCACACTGACTTTAGGGCAGTCAGCTTGCTCATGTGTCAAACCCTGTCAATCTTCAATGTTCCAACTTAAAATTTGGCATTATCCTTCGGTCGCCTTGTAATGGGGATCCATTGGCAGAACAGACCATGCAGTTTATATCTTTGATCATAAATCTTAGGTCTTGTATTTTGGCAGATTCCATTTTATAAAAGTCCCACTCCACAGACCCGAGCACAACACCCTGTGCTGTACTGAAAGAGAACTGCCCTGGCAGGGATTCTGGTTTTCAGAGAGACATTAAACGAAGTTTGCTCTCTAAATGACTTTACAAAAAAATTTCACAATAGTACTGTTCCAAAGGAGAGCAAGGGAGGTCTCCAGGTGTCCTGGTCAACATGTAACAACTGACATGGACCAACCAACAACTGGGGGACTATCACTGGCCAAAGTTTACTTAGGTGCAGGAAATTCCTCCTCCAGGACTTTTGTTTCCCTGGCCCCCAATGGCACATCTTCACCATGGACATCCAGTCCCTATACACCTCCATCTGCCATGATGAGGGCCTCCAAGCCCCTTGTTTCTTCCTCTTCTGGCATCCCCACCAGTACCCCTCAACTGGCACTCTCATTCGATTGGCTGAACTGGTCCTCAACCTCAATAATTTCACCTTCGAATCTTCCAACTTCCTCCAGACAAAAGGGGTTGCCATAGGCACCCACATGGGCCCCAGCTTTGCCTGTCTCTTTGTTAGTTACATAGAACAATTCATCTCCCACAGTTATGCCGGAACCATTCCTTACCTTTTCCTCCACTACATTGATGACTGTATTGGCACCACCTCGTGCTTCCACAAGGAGGCTGAACAGTTCATTAACTTCACCAACACATTCCACCATGACCTTAAGTTCACCTGGACCATCTCCGACACCTCCCACCCCTTCCTGGACCTCTCCATCTCCAACACCAGTGACCGACTCAACACAGACATCTTCTACAAACTCACCGACTCCCACAGCTACCTGGACTACACCTCCACCCACCTTGCATCCTGTAAAAATGCTCTCCCTAATCCTTAATTCCTCTGTCTCTGCCACATCTGCTCTCAGGAAGACCGGTTCCACCACAGAACACACCAGTTGGGCTCCTTCTTCAAAGACCACAATTTCTCCTTCCATGTGGTTGATGATGCCCTCCATTGCATCTCATCCACTTCCTGCACCTCTGCCCTCGAACCACACCTTTCCAACCTCCTGGTCCTCACCTTCCACCCCACAACCTCCATATACAGCACATCTTTCGCCATTTCTGCCACCTACAAACGGACCGTACCACCAGAGATGTATTTCCCTCCCTTCCCCTATCTGCTTTCCGTAAAGACCAGTTCCTCCGCGACTCTCTTGTCAGGCCCATGCCCCCCACCAACTCACCCTCTCCTCCCAGCACCTTCCCCTGCCAGCGTAGGAATTGCAAAACCTGCATCCACACCTCCTCCCTCACCTCCATCCAAGGCTCCAAAGCAGCCTTCCACATCCTTCAGAGTTTTACCTGCACATTCACACATGTCATTTACTGTATTTGTTGCTCCTGATGCGGTCTCCTCTACTCTGGGGAGACAGGACGCCTACTTGCAGAATGCTTCAGAGAACATCTCTGGGACACCCACACCAACCAACCCCAAAGCCCAATGGCTGAACACTTTAACTTCTCCTCTTACTCCGCCGAGGACATGCAGGTCTTGGGCCTCCTCCATAGCCACATCCTCACCACCCGATGCCTGGAGGAAGAATGCCTTATATTCTGCCTTGGGACCCTCCAACCCCATGGCATGAATGTGGATATCACCAGTTCCCTCATTTCCCCTCCACCTACTTTATCACAGTTCCAACCTTCCAACTTAGCACTGCCCTCATGAACTGTCCCACCTGTCCATCTTCCTTCCCACCCATCTGCTCCACCCTCCTCTCTGACCTATCACCATTACCCCCACCTCCATCTACCTATCGCACTCTTAGCTACTTTCCCCCCGAGTCTCACCCCCTTCCCATTTATCTCTCCACCCCCTCGGCTCACAAGCCCCATCCCCAATGAAAGGCTCTTGCCTAAAATGTTGATTCTCCTGCTCCTCGGAAGCTGCCTGACCTGCTGTGCTTTTCCAGCACCCCACTCCCGACTCTGACCTCCAGCATCTGCAGTCCTCACTCTCTCTTAGGTGCAGGAAAGCCAGTCAAAATTCCCACTTCCAAAGATTATTTAATGACTTCCTGCTGGAATGTAGATGCGAGGAATTTCCTTAGAATCTCACTGGAAGTCAAACTAAAAACTCTTTACAAATGACAGAAACCCAGAATATCCCAGGCCCGAACCCCAACCAGTTCTAAGTTAACCAATTAACATTTTGGACTCCACCAGTGTCCTCCAGACACATGGGGTTGGATTGTGGGGTATTGTTCCCCTAGCCAATGGAGAAGGTGGTAAGCCTGCCTGCCTGATAGGAATATTGCATTTGGTACAATCTTTATTTTTTCAGAGCTGGACCTCCACCTCCAACTGGGGGAAAGGTCCACCCTTCGAGAACTGCTGGCCTCCGCCAGCAGTTCCTGAGTCAAGTGGTGGCCAATTATGGGACTACAGGCAGTGCCCGAAGGAAAAAGATTAATGGAGCCCAGCATTAACGGTAAATCTAGGATGTTAGAAGGGTCTGGCTGGTCCAACCCACATTCCTGATGAAGAGCTTATGCTCAAAACATCAACTTTCTTCCTCCTTGGACGTTGCCTGCCCAGCTGTGCTTTTCCAGCACCACAGTTTTTGATTCTGATCTCCAGCACCTGCAGTCCTCTCTTTCTCCCAGCCCTATGGGAGGTGAAATGGGTAGGGGGTGTAATCGGTTTGAGAAACTGGAAATGTGGGGTCACGGGTTAAATTGGGGTACATGATTACTTCTGGTGGGCACATGGCAATGCCCAAGGAAGACTTCCAAGTTCAGCCCATGCAGTGAAAGCTGCTGGGCTGTCCCCTTTGCCTCCATCTTCCCTTGCTGCATGCTAAATAGCAGCAGAGATAGAATAAGTGGCCATTAAAAATCTCAATAGACCTAAAGGCAGGTAGGCTTCCTGATGCCATCCCCACCCACTGCTGGGGGGAGAGACTGGGGAGGGCAGAATGGCAGATGCTTTACTGTGCAAGCTCTTTCACCACCTGCAATTTCACTGCCGGTGAACCATTCAATCAAACCCATGATTGAGTGAGGGAGCGGCAACAAATCTTTTGTTCCAGTTCTGTAAGTTTCCATTGACCATGTGATTTTATTTTTGTTTCAGCTCTTCCCTCACTCGCCCTGCCCCCAGGGGCTGTCCAACCTGATTAGAGTTTGGTTTTAAAAGAGTAGAAAGGGAAATTGATGGTAGCACTCTGTCCCAACCATCAGATGTTAGCGGCTGACTTTGCAGCACATACAACGTTTTGCACCTTCTCATACCCCTCAACTCTCCCCAAAACACAAGTCTCCAGTTGCAATGTCTTCCTGACCTTCTTGCTGATTGTAGCCTGAGTGAGGATCTACGTTCTATCCTTCCCTATGACTGACTGAATCCAGACTTGGGAGAGAAAAGACTTGCAGCATTTCCCCATTTCCTGAGAATTGACTTCAAGTTGAATGAAGGGAAATAAAGTGCAGTGAGAGCTTTGGACTGGGTTCCCTCAGTTACTAAGGCTTGGCTGGGAACGTGGTGACTAAATTTTTCTCAAGGGTGCATATTTACACTAAATATTTTCCTTGCACTGATTTGGAAGCTTTATTTAAAGCATAATTAAACTGCAATTATTGACATATAATTGTTAATTATAGTGGAAAAAATGTTAAAGACCTAAATAACTAAAACTGAATTCCCAGTGTTGTTGGAAACCATGTTTCATATAGATGAGGGGAAATTCATGATGGTCTATGTCAGGCAAGAAGTGGGGCTACTGTCACTGGATTAGTAATCCAAAAGTCTGAGCTCTTGCTCTAGGGACCTGAACACACACAAGGTGAAGGAACAGAAATTAAGGGCAAATAGGGATGGGTACTTGCCAGTGAACCCCTTATCTCATGAAAAAGAAACTAATTTGGTTAATATTTGAACATCTCAGATCACAGACTCCATCCCAAGTGTCCAGCACCATTTTCCAATGTTCCTTTACACACACAGCTCTATCCCATTGCCCAGCAGCCTTCCATTTTCATCAGCTCATTGCATTTTCCCACCAAAACATTTCCCTCATCATTTTCTTACAGATCTTTGAAGATTTAGTTGGATGTAATCAATCTGATGTGTGTTCATACACGGTCAGGAAATGGTATTTCCCCCTTTCCAGTGATAGTTCGGCAAAGTATTAATTTTCCCCTTCACAGACTTGCACCTCGCGATACAGCAAACATTGAGACTTGGCACTTGACATAGATTTTTGGGGTAATGCCTGAGAAAATGAGAGAATCCTCCTCTTGTATTTTCTTTGGACATGGTGCAGGAATCCTTTAAGGGATTCCATAGCCAACAAATGTTGCCTCTGGTCCCAAAACCAAAGCAACAGTTAAGCTCTTGTTTTCCAGCTATGTGGCTCTATCATTCATCAGGCCCTCCCTCCTCAGTGGAAATGTGTATGACTAATAAATCCCAGAGCCAACCCATTGCGTGGATTCACTTACAGCTGCAGATCTCATCCAACAGCAGTCTATTTGTAGCCTGGCTCAAGCTCAAGTGAATCACTGGGGGCTGACAGATGGTATTTGCTGCTCATGTGAAAATTAATATCAACAGGAATTTGGGCCTTGCTTATTTCTGCAAGGATAGATCTAAGTATTGGGGGGAAAAGTGACTTTGAAAACAAATATGTAAACATAACTGTGCAGGTGTTGCAGCACATAATGCTGCATGTTTTGAAAAGGAAGTACATGAATCACACCCAACTTGCATTGTCTTATTGAAAACAATGGGTGAAAGAGAAACCGCTGGCCAGTCAGCAAACTGGCTGATACGTGCAGTGTGATTTCCTATACCGAGACAGTTTACTTCTGGTCGCCATAGCACTGTGGCACAGTTAATGTTCCAAGCTGTGGAAAACCCATACTGATTAAAAGCTAAACAATCAATTCCTCTGTGGAGCAAATTGAGTTTTCCAGTAGAGCACTCGCCTGTTCCTGATATTGTTCTTTTCGGGAATGTGCCTTTCCACTCTTGCTAATTGAGAGAATGTTTTTGTACTTTGAAAGAAGACACTTCTCTGTTCTACTCAGCTTAGCGTTTGAAATAGAAGATGATCGCTAAAGCAAAGATAAATGTTATTAAGGAAATGTCAAAGTTTGCCTGAGAAAAGTCTGTGGACACTGTGAATTAAGATGGTTTGTCAATTTCTTCTCTTCACACATAAAGAGGCCATGAATTGGCCACGTGTCCAGTTATATTAACTAGGACACTTTGTACTTGCCAAAATAGATGTCTTCAGTCTAGACACAAAATGTGGCTTTGGTTCAATGTTGGTGAAAACGTTGTGTCAATTTTTAGGATAGTGTTAACACTAAGGCATAATGCCAAGGCCCCTTTATGAAGGCAACAAACCGTATGAACTGGGCATTTCAAAGCTTCTTCTATTGGCTAACATAAATTTCAAACAGTACTAATAAAATTGAGGTGGAGTTGTCAAAAATGTGCCAGAACTTTTCCAAAAAGCCAAACACACCATTTTCAAAAGATAAATGGTGATGGGTTGCACCCCATACAGGGAATAATGGTTGCCATGGCAATGTGAACTTTTTATATGCATGTTGTAGCCTGGAACTATCAATAAGGTAAAAGCTCCAAATATCAACAGAAATACATCCCAAGGGAAAAGAAGCATGGTACAGGGAGGATGAGGCAATCATAGCTGACTAGGGAAGTCAGGGATAGCTAAAACCAAAAGTCAAAGCATATAAAGTAACGAAGAGCAGTGGGAAATCAGAGGATTGGGAAGATTACAAAGACCAACAGAGAGCAACAAAAACGGAATTAAGGAGGGAGAAGATTAAATATGAGGGTAGGCTAGCTAGTAATATAAAGGAAGACTGTAGGAGTCTCTTTAGATATATAAAGGGCAAAAGAGAGGCAAAAGTGGACATTGGGTCACTGGAAAATGACACAGGAGCGATAGTTGTGGGGAACAAAGAAATGGATGAGGAACTGAATAATTACTTCAGATCAGTCTTCACAGTGGAAGATACAAATAAACTCCCAAAACTTCAAGGGAGTGAGGGGCCAGAGTTGAGTTGAAAAAACTGAATGCCCTGAAGGTGGATAAATCACCTGGACCAGATGGACTACACCCCAGAGTTCTAAGAGAGATCATTGAAGAGATAGTGAAGGCATTAGTGGTAATCTTTCAAGAATCACTAGAATTAGGGAGGCTCCCAGAGGACTGGAAAATCAGTAACATAACAACCCTGTTTAAAAAGGGAGTAAGGCAGAAGATGAAAAATTACAGACCAATTAGCCTAATCTTGGTTGTGGGTAAGATCCTGGAATCCATCATGAAGGATGAGATTTCTGAATACTTGGAAGTGTATGGTAAAATAGGGCAGAGTCAGCATGGTTTCATCAAGGGGAGGTCATGGCTGACAAATCTGCTAGAATTCTTTGAGAAAGTAAAGAGCAGATTAGACTAAGGAGAGCCAATGGATGTTATCTACCTGGACTTCAAGATGGCCTTTGACTAGGTGCTGCAGAGGAGGCCACTGAGTAAGATAAGGGCCCATGGTGTTAGAGGCAAGGTGCTAGCACAGCAAGAAGCTTGGCTATCTGGCAGGAAGCAGAGAGTGGGGATAAAAGGGTCCTTCTCAGGATGGCAGCTGGTGACAAGTAGTGTTCCTCAGGGTTCAGTGTTGGGACCACAACTTTTCACTTTATACATTAACAATCTAGATGAAGGAACTGAGGGCATTCTGCCTTGGTTTGCAGATGGTACAAAGATAGGTAGAGGTACAGGTAGCACTAAGGAGGTGGGGAAGCTGCAGAAGGATTTGGATAGATTAGGAGAGTGGGCAAAGAAGTGGCAGATGGAGTACAACATGGGGAAGTGTAAGGTCATGCAACTTGGTAGGAAGCATGGACTATTTTCTAATCGGGGAGAAAACTCAGAAATCTGGAGTGCAAAGAGACTTGGGAGTTCTAGTCCAAGATTCTCTCAAGGTAAACTTGTAGGTTGAGTCAGTAGTTAGGGAGACAAATGCAATGATGGTATTTATTTTGAGAGGATTAGATTAGATTAGTTACAGTGTGGAAACAGGCCCTCCGGCCCAACAAGTCCACACCGACCCGCCGAAATACAAACCACCCAGACCCATTCCCCTACATTTACCCCTTCGCCTAACACTATAGGCAATTTAGCATGGCTAATTCACCTGACCTGCACGTTTTTGGACTGTGGGAGGAAACCGGAGCACCCGGAGGAAACCCACGCAGACACGGGGAGAATGTGCAAACTCCACACAGTCAGTCGCCTGTGGCGGGAATTGAACCCAGGTCTCTGGCGCTGTGAGGCAGCAGTGCTAACCACTGTGCCGCCCATATAAAAACAGGGATGTACTTCTGAGGCTCAAAAAGGCTCTGGTCAGACAACATATGGAGTATTATGCACAGTTATGGGCCCCATATTATCAGGATGGATGTAGAATAGTCCTCCCGCACCACGAGGGATATGTTCAAAGATGTACTACCGAAGCCCAAAACCATGGATAAGAGTGAACCCATTCATTTAAATGGGCGATTTGCCTTCCCAGCAGCCCCTGGTCCCCGGTTCGGGAATGTTCCATGTGATATGGTCAGACCGCGGAAAACAATTCCGCAGATATGGTGGTTGTCCTGTACTGGCCCTGGAGCTTGTTCAGAGGAGATTCACAAGAATGATGCCAGGAATGAACAGCCTAATATATGAGGAATGCTTGAGGACTTTGGGTCTAAACTCAACGGAGTTTAGAAGGATGAGGGGGATCTAATTAAACTTACAGGATAGTGAATGGCCTGGACAGAGTGGATGTTGGGAAGACATTTCCATTGATAGGAGAGACTAGGACCCAAAGGCATAGCCTTAGAGTAAAGGGAAGGCCTTTTCGAACAGAGATAAAGAGAAACTTCTTCAGCCAGTGAGTGGTGAATCTATGGAATTCACTGCCACAGAAGGCTGTGGAGGTCAGGTCTTTGAGTATATTCAAGATGGAGACAGATAGGTTCTTGAGTATCCAGGAAATCAAGAGTTATGGGGAGAAAGTGGGAGAATAGGTTTGAGAAACCTTGAGCCATGCTTGAATGGCAGACCAGACTCAATGGGCTAAATTGCCTAATTTCTGCTCCTATGTCTTATGGTCTTATGTTCTTTCCGTCACATGGTTGAGCAGGAATCTCTCTAGTTCTTACTGCTTGCCATTAGTCTGTATTGGAAGGATTTACAGTTGATACTCAAACTCTTTGGCAGGGTTATGAACACACTTTCTTTAGCTATTCAGTGCTGGGTTGGGGTTTAGGCATATTTATTTCTTTGTTACTTGTGAGAGATTGACCTGGGTCAGAGAACCTAATTTCTATATGGAATTCAGCACCCCTTCCATCTCCATAGCATAATCCCATATACGAGTTTACATGATACATGCTTTCCAGTGTAATGTACATCAGACATCTGTACCAATGTTGTGCTAGACCTTCTAGCAGGATATCACTATCAATTCTGCCACAGTCTGCATTAATTGGTCACACTAATTTTATAAGAATTGATCTTATATGATGCAAATATCCCAAGGGACCTCACGTGTTCCAAATGGGAATAATCTTCAGCAAACATTTTGTTTTCCAGGGGAGGAGAAAAATTGACAATAATATACTGAAAATTGGGAAAGACAAACAGACTTTCAGCTTCCCTGTATGGATAACAGAAGGGAGTACATCCATTTATATGGCCTTTTTCATGTTCACTGTCAAGTTCAAAAGAAATAATGCTATTTTTGCTTCAAACTGGAGAAAACAGATAATATATCTCATAACAGATATCATAATCCCTCTGATTTTATGGGAATTATGGAAGTGTTCTAATGCAACAAACAAAACTATTTCTCAGATGCAAATTCTCAGTTCTTTTAGCCTCATTGTAGTTTCTTGCATCCTTCAGTTAGTTCATTGTTCACAATTTGAGTATCACTCATACCTCACTACAATTAAATCACATTTCCATTTGGTTTATTTCCCTATATTTTGTAACATAATCATTAATATTCCCCAGAATGTATTTGCCTGACTGGGAGCAGGTGGCTTAGGGATATTGTCCCGAAATTATTAATCCTGAGACCTTGCTATGGAAAATGCCTTTTTGTTTCTTAAACATTAAACCATAAAATAGTGCACTATAATTGCAATCTAGTAGGGTGGCACAGTGGTTAGCATTGCTGCCTCAGCAGTGTGAGGGACCTGAGTTTGATTCCTGCCTTGGGCTGCTGCCTGTATGGAGTTTAATTAGATTCCCTACAGCATGGAAACAAGTCCACAGTGATCCTCTTAAGAGTGACCCATTCCTATACCCTATATTTACCCCTGACTAATGCACCTAACACTATGGGCAATTTAGCATGGAAAATTCAGCTGGCCTGTGCATTTTTGGATTGTGGGAGGAAAAGGGAGAGGTGAATCACCTGTGGTTGATTTGATTATATCTGAAAAGCAAATTGTCTCTCACAGTGATTTCAACATCATGCAGCAGCAGAAAGATGACAGAGCAGCAAAATTGCTTAGCCTGCCTACAAGGACAACATGACATATTTATATTTTTTATCAATTACGAGTGACTGAGTTAAATTGTGTAAATTGAGGTTTATACGAAGTATTGTTCCACCTATTCACTTTCTTTAAAGCAAAGTTTGATCATTCATACCTCACCTCTTCACACTAAATCCACTTTTCTGAACTTGAGAAACGAACATGTGGGTTTACACTATTCAGTTCACAAAACAAAGAGTCTATTTCTTATAGTTCCCTTGGGTCCTTTTATCAGATTGTGCAGTGAAGGTAAACTGCGGTTTGAAACAGACACTGTATTCTCTTCCGGGAGAACACTGAATCCGAAATCCATTGTAGATCTGAAATATGCAGCAATAATTAATATTAAAAAATAAATACTGCAACCAAAGAAAGTGGAACGAATGGAGAATGTCAAGCTGCTGGGAGTGATCATCCACAACAAGCTTTCTTGGACTCTTCATGTGCACACACAGGTTACAAAGGCCCATCAAAATCACTTCTTCCTCAGGCAGCTGAGGAAATTTGAAATGACGGTGAATACTTGTGCCAACTTTTATAGGTGCACCATCGAGTACATTCTGTCTAGATGTATCACTACCTGGTAGGGCAACTGTGCCATTCAAGATCGGAGACGATTACAGTGAGTGGTGAACTTGACCTGGACAATCACAAAGGCCAACCTTCCATCTACAGAATCCATCTACCAGGCCTGCTGTCAAGGAAAGGCCGCCAACATTCTCAAAGATCCATCCCACCCTGGCAATGTTTTTCTACAACCTCTACCATCGGGGAGAATGTACAGAAGCCTGAACACACACACACCAGCCGGTTTCAAAATAGTTTCTACCCTACTGTTGTTAGAAACTAACATTCGCCTGTACCTGTGTTTTTGTTTTTGCTGCTGTTTACCTATTATTTACTTAACTATGTGATTTGTCTGTGTTGCTCGCAAGACAAAGCTTTTCACTGTGCCTCAGTACACTTGACAATAAATTCAATTCAATTCAATTCAATGATTGAACCCATCAAAATGGCTGACTATATTAATAAATGTTTGCCTGAAAGGAATCCTCTTACTTAGAACAGTTTAATTTCACAGCCAAATTAATAAGCAAATACTATTTGTGAATATGATACCTTCTTGTTAAGTTGCCTCAGATAGTTTTTCCACTTTGCATCAAGTTGAAGGGTGGGGAGGGACTGGGGCAGAATTTGTGGGTTATGGTTTGGATTCTGATACTTGTTTTGCTGAGGAAAGAAATTAACTGAAGACCGTAACAACACTGAGTTTGGGAAACTCTCTGTTGCCCAGTTTGTACTTATAGCCATTTCTAGTTTGTTCACTCAAATGTCAGTCAGCTGGGCAATCTTAGAGTTGGGAAAATAACCATTTTCAGATGTTTTAAGGACCACAAAAGCCATTTCATTTGGGGAAACAAATTGACAAAAACTCATGTGTTCAACAGAAGATAATGAACAATCTGAAGCAAAACAAGAGTCATTGTTTGATAATAAAATGAATTAAAATCTCTGCTGTGATGCTCTACCTGCAGAAATAGCACAAATACCTTTTTTTTCCATTAATGGCTTAAAAATTGATATTTGTTCAATTTAATACAATATACTTGCAACATCAAAATATCTTTTGAAGGGAAGAAATTATTCATCAATTTTTTATATATATGTGTATCATTATATATATTGAAAAATAAGATATGAAGGCATTCTGGAAATTATTTTTGTAGTTACATTTATTGTAAATATACTTAAAATTATTACTTATCAGATATGAGTCATCCTCTACAATCACCATTGATTTTCCTAAACAGGTTAATGCAAGCTTACCAGACGCTGGTGAGTTGCCAATATATTTGGCTTAAATGGTTGTTGCTAGATGTGGAAGTGGTTAATGCACTGACAGAGAATACTCTGCCTGATAGCTTACTGGAATGCTTCAGGTTTATTTTTGTGCAGTCGTGTCATGGGTACAGAAATGGAGGATAGCATACGGTAAGTGACTGAGGTTCTTTCACACAATAAAAAGAATGACTGGAGTTTACTGTCATTCACAAGATATTCAGTTATTCTGTCAGGACAGAACTCCAGGAAAAAATCTCAGGTGCTGCCTTCTGGGAAAAAAAGCTTTCCATGCCATTGCTATTCAATTATCTTTTCACAAAATATTAGATTACTATCCATCAGCTTGGGATGCTGGAATTCAAACCCTTGCTTGTCATATTGATGGGTCTGTCAGACTTGCAGATAGCACAGTAAGAGGAAAAGGAGCTTACAAGGAAGAGCACTAGACTGTCAGAGACCATGGTTCACAGTTGCTGTATGCAAAGGTAAATTTACTCACCATAATCCCAATGGGCTGCTCTCAATAAGAACTGGCGGTGACTTAACCCAAGGGTCATTACTGCTCAGGCAAGGTTCCTTCACGGTAACCTCAGCTAGTAAAGAAATTGAACCCAACATAGGGACAAATTACAGCAGACGATGGAATGTGTACTGAAAACAAAAAATGCTGGAAATCACAGTGGGTCAGGCAGCATCCGTGGAAAAAGAGCATGCTAACATTTCGAATCCAACTACTCTCAGTGTGCTGCAGTGCTCCAGGGAATCACAGCGCAAACTGAGGGAACAACATCTCATCTTCAGACTATGCACTTATAACCTTCTGGACTTAATATTGAGTTCAGCACCTTCAGATTGTGAGCCCATTCCCATTCCTTCCCTTTCTTTACTTGTTACATTCTCTGTCCCCATGTCCTCTCTCCCTCTACTGTTGCATAAACGCTGTCCCCACCACATTTCATGTCAGCTCTGATGAAGAGTCATCTAGACTTGAAATATTAGCTTGCTCTCTCTCCAAGTATGCCATCCAATCCATTGTGATTTCCAGCAATTTTTGTTTTCAGAAATTGCATCCATGCTGTGGCCTCATTCTGCATTATGAACCAGCTGTCCAGCCAACTAAGCTAACCAATCCCTATTGCTTTACTTGTTGCATGCACAGCTCAGAGTACAGACTCTGCGAGGAGATGGGAGAAGGACAGTGAGGGAGAGATACAATGGTATTGTCCATGCCTCAATCATAACTGAACCATTTCAATGAGCAATATCCCAGGTCGCCCTCAGAATAATGCCATGTAGCATTCACTTTTTTGGGTGCCTCCTAAGCTTCCAATATTGTGCCTGAAATTCTGGCTTGTCACCTTTCCCATATCTATTCACATATATTTCACAGGAAAGATCATTTATGACACTGAACGACATAGGGTCGGATGATGTGGAGTCTGTGTGGGTGGAATTGAGAAACCACAAATGCAAAAAAAACCATAATGGGAGTTCTGTACAGACCTCCTAACAGTGGTCAGGACCAGGGGCGCAATATGTACCAGGATATAGAAAAGGCATGTCAGAAAGGCAAGGTCATGATGATCATGGGGGACTTCAATATGCAGGTGGACTGGGTAAATAATGTAGCCAGTGGATCCAATGAAAAGGAATTCATGGAATGCTTACAGGATGGCTTTTTGGAACAGCTTGTCATGGAGCCCACAAGGGAACAGGCTATTCTGGACCTAGTGCTATGTAATGAACCAGACTTTATAAAAGATCTTAAAGTAAGGGAACACTTAGGAAGCAGCGATCATAATATGGTAGAGTTCAGTCTGCAGTTTGAAAGAGAGAAGGCAAAATCAGATGTAATGGTGTTACAGTTAAATAAAGGTAATTATGAGGGCATGAGAGAGGAACTGACGAAAATAGACTGGAAGCAGAGCCTAGCGGGGAAGACAGTAGAGCAAAAATGGCAGGAATTTGTGGGTATAATTGAGGACACTGTACAGAGGTTCATCCCCAAGAAAAGAAAGATTATCCACGGAGGGATTAGACAGCCATGGCTGACAAAGGAAGTCAGGAAATGTATCAAAGGAAAAGAGAGATCCTATAAAGTGGCCAAGAGCAGTGGGAAATCAAAAGATTGGGAAGGCTAGAAAAACAAACAGAGGATAACAAAGAGAAAAATAAGGAAGGAGAGGATCAAATATGAAGGTAGGCTAGCCAATAATATTAGAAATGATAGTAAAAGTTTCTTTCAATACATAAGTAACAAACAACAGGCAAAAGTAGACATTGGGCCACTTTAAACTGATGCTGGAAGGCTAATGATGGGAGATAAGGAAATGGCTGGAGAACTTAATAAGTACTTTGCGTCAGTTTTCACAGTGGAAGACATGAGTAATATCCCAACAATTAAAGGGAGTCAGGGGGCTGAGTTGAGTATGGTTGCCATTACAAAAGAGATAGTGCTAGAAAAGCTAAAAGGTCTTAAAATTGACAAATCTCCTGGCCCCGATGGGCTACATCCTAGAGTTCTGAGGGAGGTGGCTGAGGAAATAGTGGAGGCATTGGTTGAGATCTTTCAAAAGTCACTGGAATCAGGGAAAGTCCCGGATGATTGGAAGATCGCTGTTGTAACCCCCTTGTTCAAGAAAGGATCAAGACAAAAGATGGAAAATTATAGGCCAATTAGCCTAACCTCAGTTGTTGGTAAAATTCTAGAATCCATCGTTAAGGATGAGGTTTCTAAATTCTTGGAAGAGCAGGGTCAGATTAGAACAAGTCAACATGGATTTAGTAAGGGGAGGTTGTGCTTGGCAAACCTGTTAGAATTCTTTGAAGAGGTGACGAGTAGGTTAGACCAGAGAAACCCAGTGGATGTGGTCTATCTAGACTTCCAAAAGGCCTTTGATAAAGTGCCACACGGGAGGCTGCTGAGTAAGGTGAGGGCCCATGGGTTCGAGGTGAGCTTCTGGCATGGATTGAGGATTGGCTGTCTGACAGAAGGCAGAGAGTTGGGATAAAAAGTTCTTTTTCGGAATGGCAGCCGGTGACAAGCAGTGTCCCATAGGGTTCAGTGTTGGAGTCGCAGCTGTTCACGTTAAATATTAATGATCGAGATGAAGGGACTGGGGGCATTCTCGTGAAGTTTGCCGATGATACGAAGATAGGTGGACAGGAAGGCAGTACTGAGGAAGTGGGGAGGCTGCAGAAGGATCTAGACAGTTTGGGAGAGTGGTCCAGGAAATGGCTGATTAAATTCAACGTGAGCAAATGTGAGGTCTTGCACTTTGGAAAAAAGAATACAAGCATGGACTACTTTCTAAACGGTGCGAAAATTCATAAAGCCAAAGTGCAAAGGGATCTGGGAGTGCTAGTCGAGGATTCTCTAAAGGTAAACATGCAGGTTGAATCCATGATTAAGAAAGCGAGTGCAATGTTGTCATTTATCTCAAGAGGGTTGGAATATAAAAGCAGCGATGTGCTACTGAGCCTTTATAAAGCTCTGGTTAAGCCCCATTTGGAGTACTATGTCCAGTTTTGGGCCCCACACCTCAGGAGGGACATACTGGCACTGGAGCGTGTCCAGCTGAGATTCACACGGATGATCTCTGGAATGGGAGGTCTAACATATGAGGAACGGCTGAGGATCCTGGGACTGTATTCATTGGAGTTTAGAAGGCTAAGGGGAGATCTAATAGAAACTTACAAGATAATACATGGCTTGGAAAGGGTGGACGCTAAGAAATTGTTTCCATTAGGCGAGGAGACTAGGACCCGTGGGCACAGCCTTAGAATTAGAGGGGGTAAATTCAGAACAGAAATGCAGAGACCTTTCTTCAGCCAGAGAGTGGTGGGCCTGTAGAATTCATTGCCGCGGAGTGCAGTGGAGGCCGGGACGCTAAATGGCTTTAAGGCCGAGATTGACAAATTCTTGATGTCACAAGGAATTAAGGGCTGTGAGGAGAATGCTGGTAAGTGGAGTTGAAATGCCATGATTAAATGGCAGAGTGGACTTAATGGGCCGAATGGCCTTACTTCCACTCCCATGTCTTATGGTCTTATACAGCAAGAAGGGCTTTTGCCTGAAACGTCGATTTCGAAGCTCCTTGGATGCTGCCTGAACTGCTGTGCTCTTCCAGCACCACTAATCCAGGAACAGAAATCATGCCTACTGTCTCCCCTATGCCTTCACTCTGTTGAGAGTGTGATGTTGGAAAATTAACTAACAATTAACTAACAATTAACTACAATTAACTAACACAGGGCGACAGTGAGGTCTGCAGATGCTGGAGATCAGAGTTGCGAGTGTGTTGCTGGAAAAGCACAGCAGGCCAGGTAGCATCCAAGGAGCAGGAAAATTGATGTTTCGGTTCGGAGCCCTTTATCAGGAATAATGAAGGGCTCCGGCCCAAAATGTCGATATTCCTGCTCTTTGGATGCTGCTTGACCTGCTGTGCTTTTCCAGCAATACACTCTCAACTCTGATCTCCAGCATCTGCAAACCTCACTGCCTCCCTGTGTTACTTAATTGTAGGAGTTCCAGTGGCTCCTAGGTAAGAGTAGCTCATCAAACAAGCACTGAAGACCAAATGTAGGATCTCTTGAATCCATGTGTTACCATCCTACACAAGGCTTTACATTAACCAACGAGCAATCATGAAGTTGGTTCCAGATTCTGAAATCATGCTTTGTAATTTTGGTATATAAAGGGACCTTTTGTCCACTCAACTGAGCAAAAAATATCTATGAATACGGTTTCAAAGAAGAACAGAAAGGTTGTCTTTGGTGTTCTGCTTAATTCTTCTCCCTGATATATCACAAAAATGGATGATCTGGCCACTATGACCTTCTGAGGTTACCATCAAGGTCCCACCATCTCAACCTCACCCCTTGCCTGAAGCAAGGTGATCATCAAGTTAAATTCGCCACCAGCCATAGAGTCATAGAGCAGTACAGCACGGAAACAGACCCTTCGGTCCAACTTGTCCATGCCGACCAAATATCCTAAATAAATTTAGTCCCATTTGCCAGCATTTGGCCTGTATATCTCTAAACCCTTCCTATTTCATCTCTCCCTATCTACTGAAAGAGCAAATGTATGGTCCTCTGGGACCACTGTGCCTTTACCTTTATTTACGGTTTATGGGAGCTTGCTCTGCACACTTTGGCTGTCATATTTCCTACATTGAAACTCCACTTCAAACGATTTCAGTGGTGGGAAACTGTTTTGAATATCCTATGGTGAAAGGTACAGCTAAATGCAAGTTTTCTTTTGTATGTATGAGCCCAACTTTGGCAGTGCTTGCTCTTTTTGTCATTTACTACTCCTTTGATGTAAGTATTCATAAATGGGCGCCATCAGTAATAACTCAGATCTATAACATTGCTTAAAGGATTAAAAATCTTTTCATTGCCCAGTTGCCTTCCCTTGTATTCACATCAACGTAATAGCGCTGATTTTATAATAGCGCTGAATATCTTTATTTATTGCTTTAAAGGTAAAGGTATAATTTTCAGACTTTTGTAAGTGTGTGGTAACCAACATACCACCCTCTATCATCAAGAAATCTCACCCTGTTGTGCACCAACAGCATGTTCAAAAGCCAGTAGGAGGAAGTCGGGGAGTTTCAATGTCTCTAGCCGACTTGGACACTAGCATCTCAAGTTGCTGGATGATATTTGCCAAGCAGAGGCCAGCTGCCTCTGGGTCTTAAGGACCACTGGCTGGGCTACTCCTTGGGAGATCCAGTAGTGAGAGTAGGCAAGTTGGTGTTTTAGACTTTGTGTGTAGGCATAGGCACGGGTGGGGTAATTGTGGGGAGGAGAGGAAGAGGATGAAAAGAAATAACAACGATAAGGGCTAAGGTGTGGTGGCCAAAGAACGGAGCAAATGGAGTCCTCACTCAATCTGGCAGGAAAGTTACCGTGGTTTCCCCAGTTGAGAAATGGTGATGTGTTGAAGCCCCAGTGTGGCCATTAATTGACTATTGGTAGGCTTTAATTGGTGGTGGGTCAAGAAGGGGATGCAGGGACCTTCCCACCTTCAACCCAATTGCAGAGGTGGCAAGGAGGGTCTGCCTAGAGCCAAGGTGCACTCTTATTTCTTCTTTTTGTCACCTCCCTTGCCATCCCTGTGGAAAGGAAAACTCCACCCTACATTCAGAACTTCTGTTCCACTGTAAACACGGGTCCTTGTAATCCTCTCCTGTTTAAAACACAAACATTTTGGAGAGCTTATGTCTTTTTTTTCCCCAACTTCCCCTTGAAAGAAATCAGTGGCCTTGATGGATTTTTACTGCAATGCTCCTGCATCAAAATTATGAGTGCAATTACTCAGGGGTTTTTAATCAATTAAGCTGATCAAGTCACTATTGACAAGATTAATTTCAAATGCACCACTTCAGAGAAATTAATAAATGCTAGATGCCAGCACTTCATGATGCAGATACTTCACAGGGATTTCTCCCTTCTGAGCTCAGCAGTCCCAGACTGAAAATCACATCCTGGTGAACTCACCAACTTTGCATTTGCATTTTCAGATTTACTTCAACACAAAAAAAAAGTCAAACGCAATTTATTTTCAATGTTGTTACCAAAGAGTCCAGGGAATATTCAAATTTTATTAAACAATTTACCTGGACTCTGCCTTCTCATTCCTTGGTTAGAATATATTGGTCATGAAATTGTAATGCAAGTAATTTGACTTTGGGTGTAAGCATAAAAGATTTCGATATTGATTCAGTCATCTGTTATACATCTTTCCTAATTTCCTTTCAAGTCAATGAGAAGAAAATCAGCCAAAGCCACACTTAACCCTATTGTGTTAAAGTAGCACACAAGTTCATTCAGTATTTCAATGCTAATTGTAGCTTAAATCTAATTTTTGACATTCAGATTTAAATAAAAAAAGCAAAAGGCAAGAATGAATGGTTTATGAAAGTCTTTCAGATTAATCTGAGAAGTGGGATCAATTGAAGGAGTTCATTGCTCAATTATAATTGCTACCTTGTGCTGCAACGCCCTATTAAGTATTCAAGTAACTCTGAAGGTACTCACACTGTTGTCAAATGTTCACCACTGTTCAGTGGCCCATTGCTAAAAAGCTTGTACATATGATGACAGAACTGACTGTAATTACTAGAGAAACTCAGCAGGTCTGCCAACATTTGTTGAGAGAGAGCAGAGTTGATGTTTTGAATCCAGTAACCCTCCTTCCCAGATTTCGCCAGACCTGCTGAGTTTCACTAGTAATTTCTGTTTCTCTTTCAGATTTCCAGCATCCACAGCTCTTTGTTTTATTTTAGAATTGACTGTGCTCTCCATCATGCTCATGGAGCTACTCACATTCACTTTATAGGTTCATGCACAAAGGAAGAGTCAGTATTTTTATAAAAAGAGGAGAACAAAAAAAAAGCCTTCTCAACCAAACCAAGTTGTCATGCATTTGGAGTACAAACCAGTTGATGAAACGTCATTAAATGTTGTGCACCATAAATTGATTTTCATTGTTCGTGGGAAAAGGTGTGTAAAGTTTTCCTTGTGACTAATTCTGCCGACAGTCACCTCTTAGACAAACAGAGCGGTGCTCTCTTCTGCCAAATCTTTTCACTGTTTCCAGCACTGTACCTTAGCTTTAAAGAAAAATACACATCCTCTGTTAGCCGGCTGCATGTTCTATTTCCATCAGACTATCAAAGAGGCCCAGGGGATGCAACAGCAGTAATTTTTTCCATGCTGTGAGCGAGACTGTTTGGTTTATGGGCCTAATTCAGCTGCCAAGAAAATACCATGGATATTCCCTTAAAGGGACATATTAAAGGATTCGCTGTGGCAGTGCTTAAGAAAAGAAAGTTAAAAACGACAAACAAACAGCATTGTGCCATAATGTTGAAGTTAGTTTTGATGCACTTGGTCAACAAATTGCATAGCTGTAGAAGTCAGCCACTATTTTATTTATAAACAATTAAATATATCCTTGCAGTGAAGAGCCCAAAATTAATTTGTATGTTTAGGGGCCTTTGAGGGACGGTGGTTAAGTTTGTTCTTTCTCTGAAAGTAACTTCTGATGATGCCATGCGACCTTGTATGTTGTGTTACTCCAGCTTAATTTATCTCAAACAAATGCATTTGAAGGCAATAATTGAATATTTTCAGATAGCGAGTACACAGCGGCAATCCATTTTTCACTGCCATTAAGAAGGCAAATATATTTCCAGTATTTCCCTCAGACGTCATTTAAAACTTCTACATCATCTTTAGCACAAACCATTGTGGAAATTAGACAGCTCAGAACTGCCTGCAATGCAGTTCCTCTCCACAAACCTTCATTCATAGAATCCCTACAATGTGTTGCCCTATCCCAGCAACCCTACATTCCTCATGGTTAATCCACCTAACCTGCATATCCCTGGACACTAGGGGCAATTTAGTGTGGCCAATCCAGACAACCCACAGATCATAGAATCCCCACAGTGTGGAAGCAGGCCATTGGGCCCATCAAGTCCACACCTGATTCCTGATTAAGGGCTCCTGCCTGAAACCTCGATTTTCCTGATCCTCGGATGCTGCCTGACCTGCTGTGCTTTTCCAGCACCACTCTCATCTTGATTTGGCCCATCTAGTCCATACCAACCCTCTGAAGAGCATCCCACCCAGAACCATCCTATCCCTGTAACCACTAATCCACCTTGCCTGCACACCCCAGGACACTGTAGGCAATTTTAGCACGGGGTCGAGAGTATGGTGCTGGAAAAGCACAGCAGGTCAGGCAGCATCTGAGGAGCAGGAGAATCAGCATTTCAGGCAAAAGCCATTCATCAGGAATTCTCCTGCAGCACCGAGCCACCGTGTTGACCATTTCTTAATTACAACTTTCTTGCCCTCTCATGCAGGTGCCATAGTGGCTCAGTGGTTAGCACTGCTGCCTTACAGCTCCAGGGACCTGTGTTTGATTCCAGTCTCGGGCAACTCTCTGTGTGGAATCATACATTCTCCCTGTGTCTGTGTGGGTTTCTTCCCATGGTCCAAAGATGTGTAGGTTAGGTGAATTGGCCATGCTAAATTGTCCACATTGCTCAGGAATGTATAGGTTAGGTGCATTAGTCAGGGGAAATGTAGGGTAATGGGTCTGGGTGGGATACTCTTTGGAGGGGTGGACCGAAGGGCCTGTTTCCACACTGTAGGAACTCTAATTCTGATTCATGTGGTTGATGTTCTTCTCCAAACCTCCCTCTCATGTTGCTCTAGCTCCAGGTGCATCACTTACAAGCACATTGTCCTAGACGCATCTACATCAAGTTAAAAACTATTTCTGTTTCCAACTGTAAACTATTCTTTTCCACAGCACACAACTTAAAATTCTTTGTAGTATCTCTTACGTTGCTCACACAGTCGAAAGACACCTAAAACCACAGTTTAGAATGATTCAACCAAACTTCTTTATTTATCTTACCTTCTCTCTTGTTCCTTTTCATCTTGATGATGAATTTGCTCTTTTAGCTAAGGACTATAAGAGAAAATAATTCTTACAGAACCCAGCTTTTGATAGCTCAGCTCTAATAAGACGTTTGATGAAGAGATCAATTGAAGCAAGGAAGAGAGAATTGAATTATTCTGTGAAAAGAGCAATTGTGCAGGGTCATGGAGAGAAGCAAGAGAATAGCACCAGAGTGAATTGGTTTATTTAGAAACCCAGCACAGACACAGAGGGCTGAATGGTCTTCTTCTATGGTGTAACTATGTGATTGTGTGATCATAACTATCATGACAGAGAGATTGCTTTACAGTAACAGATTAAGAAAAATTCAATTTTTATCACATAAGATTTGGGGAATTTTTACTGGTAATTTGGACAAATGTGTTCCCATCTTTTCTCATGCAGAAGCGTATCCTTTAAAGGAGAAGAACTGAGACTCACTCAAATTCATTTAGTCAACTGCAAGACTGGCTTCCTTCAACCACCTGCAAGGCAGCATTAACACTTACCATCCTGACTTTTGGTGGAGTTGTCAACACTGCTGAGTCTATTTCTGGGAGATTTCATTTCACAACGTCCCTCAACCTCCCAAAACTCACATCATTGATCCATTTCCTGGACACACGGCTTTCCCACCACCAATGTGAAGGGACTTTTTGTCAAACAATTGGCTTTTAGCAAAACATCCCTTTCTCCCTATCTTCAATATCTTTCCAACCAATAATTAAAATCACTCAAAGAAAATTAAAACACTTTTTTCTTTGATTAATTTTCTTTGAATGATTTTTCTCACATGCCGTGTCTCGGAGATTGATGTTCTGTTCACCATTTTTAAGTTCCCCTCCAAACCACTCACTATCCTGTCTTGAAAATATATCGCCGTACCTTCACTGTCGCTGAGTCAAAATCCTGCAATTCCCTTCCTAATGGCATTATGGGTCAACCCACAGCAGGTGGACTGCAGCAGTTCTAGAAAGCAACTCACAGGAACGGGCAATAAATGCTGGCCAGCCAGCAATGCCCACATCCCACAAAACAAATAAAGAAAAGAAAAAGTTCCTGTAGGATTGGAAACCTTAGCTCCAAACTAAAGGAGATGGGTTAGTTGATATGATTTCTTGCGTCAAAATCCACTGTAAATATGATATAGTCTGAGTGCTGCCTTTACAATTGATTGCACAACATAAAGCACAAAGATTGTGTTGTTGTAGAGATAGTTATCTTTAAGTTTATAAACAGCACTAAGTACATACATTGCTATAATATTACAGCTTATTGCAATATTATAGTTACTGATGTTACTGTACATTATATTAACACAATTGACTGACTGAACACACCACACTGAGTTCATTGCACTGAGAACGTGACTGAAGACAAGATGAGCAAATGATGAAACATTGCACTTGTCTTCAGTCACGTTTTCAGTGCAATGAGCACATGATGTAACATTGCACTTCATTATGTCATGCAGTTGTCCAAAAGTTACTCAACTCACCTGATCTGGAATCTGTGGAATAACTCATTTCCTTCAGCAATGAAAAACTAATGATGGATATTTCTGTTGGAAAACAAAATTTCTGAACATTTTCTTTACAATCGGAATTTCTTTGATAGAGACTGACAAATCTTTTCAGAAATAACAGGTATGTAGTTAGCCAGACTCCCTCAGCCTCTTTCTCCACAGGAGAACGACAATTGGTTGTTTAGCATTGGGAGAGTACCATTGGGTATCTTGACACCGACTTGACACTGACATTTTTTACAAACCCACCGACTCCCACAGCTACCTGGATTACACCTCTTCCCACCCTATCTCTTGCAAAAATGCCATCCCGTATTCCCAATTTCTCCGCCTCCGCCGTACCTGCTCCCAGGAGGACCAGTTCCACAATAGAACACACCAGATGGCCTCCTTCTTTAGAGACCGCAATTTCCCTTCCCACGTGGTTAAAGATGCCCTCCAACGCATCTCGTCCACATCCCACACCTCCACCCTCAGACCCCACCCCTCCAACCGTAACAAGGACATAACGCCCCGGTGCTCACCTTCCACCCTACCAACCTTCGCATAAACCAAATCATCCGCCGACATTTCCGCCACCTCCAAAAAGACCCCACCACCAGGGATATATTTCCCTCCCCACCCCTTTCTGCCTTCCGCAAAGACCATTCCCTCCGCGACTACCTGGTCAGGTCCACACCCCCCTACGACCCACCCTCCCATTCTGGCACTTTCCCCTGCCACCGCAGGAACTGTAAAACCTGTGCCCACACCTCCTCCCTCACCTCTATCCGAAGCCCTAAAGGAGCCTTCCACATCCATCAAAGTTTTACCTGCACATCCACTAATATCATTTATTGTATCCGTTGCTCCCGATGTGGTCTCCTCTACATTGGGGAGACTGGGCGCCTCTTAGCAGAGCGCTTTAGGGAACATCTCCGAGACACCCGCACCAATCAACCATACCGCCCCGTGGCCCAACATTTCAACTCCCCCTCCCACTCTGCCGAGGACATGGAGGTCCTGGGCCTCCTTCACCGCCGCTCCCTCACCACCAGACGCCTGGAGGAAGAACGTCTCATCTTCCGCCTCGGAACACTACAACCCCAGGGCATCAATGTGGACTTCAATAGCTTCCTTATTTCCCCTTCCCCCACCTCATCCTAGTTTCAAACTTCCAGCTCAGCACACTCTCCTTGACTGGTCCGGACTTGTCGAACCTGCCTATCTCCTTTTCCACCTATCCACTCACCCTCTCCTCCTTGACCTATCACCTTCATCTCCTCCCCCACTCACCCATTGTACTCTGTGCTACTCTCTCCCCACCCCCACCCTCCTCTAGCTTATCTCTCCATGCTTCAGGCTCACTGCCTTTATTCCTGATGAAGGGCTTTTGCCCGAAACGTCGATTTCACTGCTCGTTGGATGCTGCGTGAACTGCTGTGCTCTTCCAGCACCACTAATCCAGCCATTGGGTATCAAGCACAGCAGAGTTAAGGATGCACGTCCAAACCTCTGCCAGAACAGGAACTGAACTGACACAAACGCCATTATCTAAGCCTGGTGATAATCAGCCAACTCAACTGCCAGCCCTCAGTAGGGACAATAGGGAAGCTTGTCACCCAGGAAAACATTGGCAGTGCATGGGATGGTGGATTTAATTTGTGGGGTTCCTGATCAGAGTTGATTAGCGGTAAATTGCAAATGCAAAGGATCCTCCACAACCTAAGCCAGTGGGGAACTTTTAAGTATGTAGATCAGGCTCCAGTTACATCAATGCAACTTATCATCTATTTTTACCAGAGGCCTGAGCTGGGGGATAATGGCAATTTCCCAGCCAGGTCAAATGTAATGGCAATAGGAGCCAGATTCTGAAAACAAGCAGTATTGTGAATATTTTACCGTTTGTTTTTGTGGGGCATGTAATAGATGATGAGGAGGTGTGCACTTCTAGGCCTCGATGGAAAGCTTTCACCTCTCGCATCCTCACTTCTTCCCCGTCCTCTGACCAACTTTCATCTCATTCAGCCCCTACACCCCCTTATTTTGAGACAGGGACGATTGTGAACATTCAGGGATGTTCACATATGGGATGCCAACAAGGCCTGACCAGGTAGTATTAATGGAGCCTCTCACTCCTGCGTGGGTTCAGCCTGATTGCTCGGCCGTTTTCCTGCCTAGGAGATGAAAAGTGACTCCAAATTGGAATCTCAGTTCTCGTTATTCAAAGGGTTTGTAAGTCAGATGGATCCAGTACTGGCCTGGAATGAAGATTTCAAAGCTGACATTAGTGAGATGGAAATGTCAGCTGATGAATGGAACCACTATAGCTCTTGCCTTATCAGCTGCTTCAGATGTCTCCCGAATGACAGAAACTGGACCCAGTTCCAGTGAAGCCAAGCCAATAGCATTATGTTATACAGTATGTACTGTAAAGTTGGAACTTTCCATGCTGCCAGCACACTCCCACTCCCAATGGCTTGTGCCTCATTTTTAATCAAGTCCATCAGCCTTAACTTATCAAACACACTAACCAAGTGATTTCTAACAGGGGACAGTTATCTGGCTAGATGGCTGGTTGCTAATGCAGAGTGACCTTAACAGCGTGTGGTCAATTCCTGCAGCAGATGTGGCTACCATGACGATCTCTCCTTGTCAACCTCTCTCCTTGGGTTAAACCACTATCAATCAACTCTCTCACTCAAGAGAGAGCAGCCTTATGGTCTGGCAAGACTATGGTGACTTTACCCTTTACCCCGTTGAAAGAATATTTTTCTCCGTGTATTCAACATTTGTAACCCACTCTCAATTGCCACTTGAGGAAGTGGTGGTGAACTGCTGCGGTCAGTTTTGATGGCAGTGTTTCCATAGGATTGGCTGCAGCAGAAGGACTTGCTGGGGCATTTCAGAGGACAATTAGGATTCAATCACATGGCTGTTGCTGGGGAGTAAAAGATGGCAGATTTCCTTCCTTAAGGGACATTGGGAGACAAGCTGGGCTTTTATGACAATATGGTAGCTTAGATCTTACCATTACCGAACTTTACTGTGGATTTATTTAATAAATCAAATTTAAATTGACCGAGTGACATGGTGGGACTTTAACTGTGGACTGGATCTTATCGGGCATTGTGGCTCCTGACCCTTGGTTGAGAAATCATGGGGAAAGTCAAATCTGCCCAGGGGGAAAATAGCTGCCCCTGGTCATTTAATGGCTGACTGTCTGGGAGTACAGTGGCAGTGGATTTGTTCACACTACAGGCACAAGATCAGCAGCTCTTCAGCACTGTCAGAGCCCAGGGTGGTCATTGAAGGTACTAGTCTTGGGAAGCAAGTTGCCATTTCTGAGTGACAAGCTGATGGGTCCCAGTAAGTCTGTGACACTTGGGGTCTGGAAGGCCATGGAGGATGAAATGAGTAGCATCTGATAGGAAGCCCTCAATTGAGTCCCTGTTCTCCCCACATACTACCCGTGCCCCCTCACTCCCTTGCCTGCTACCAGCCTGAACAGGGAAACCTCCCAAACCATTCACGCCACCTGGTAAAGTTGTAATGGAAGCAGATGAGTGATGGGTTCACCAGCACCTTCTCAAGGGCAAGTAGGGTTGGGCAATAAATGCTGGCCCAGCCAGTGGCACTCACATCCTCCGACCATATAAACAAATGGCTCCAATATGGGTGTTATAAGCCCTCACCCTCCAAGCCACTGCACGTGTAGATTAATATTTAGTTGCTCGTCTCTGAATCATCAATCCAGATCTCTGGATTACAAATTCAGTAACATAACCTAAACTGGAATCCTGTATTTCCCTCCCTCATAGCTCTGTGGCTGTACCTAAATCACACAGACTGCAGCAGTTCAAGAGGGGTCTCACTGCCGCCTTCTCTCAGGAAATTGGGCAGGCAACCCAAACTAGCTTTCCCAGCAACGTTTACCTACAAATAACAAGAAAGAGCCATAACCACTATGCCCCAGCATCCTGTAGATCACTTCAAATCATGTGCTTTATTTTTAATAGCATCAGCCCTTTCGTCCATTTAATGAAGGCCCTCCTCCCAAAAAATAGAATTCAGTGATCAAGACCTATCTGCATAACTTGAAAAATGAAATTGCCCTTTGGGTAATGAGTTGGGAAAATAGCTACCATTATTAATGAGCTGACAAAATTTGGAAAGTTGTTTGGGTTTTGAAAAGTGTGGTGTAGATTTTTGCCTTTACCAGCTGGCATTAAGCTTCATCCAAGTCGAGAGGGTTAAGGATAAGCTTGAGGTAATAATTGCTCTCCTGCAACACGAACACACTATTGACCTTGCATTTATGTTCATTGATGGAAGTGATATTGAACTGGTTTCCCGCAGTCCCCTTCACCTGAATTCATTCCCTGTCCTCAACATACAGAACACACCAGAAGAAAGGTCAAAAATCTGCACCACGCTTTCCTACCACAACATTTTGCCATCGGATTATTCTCTATGGAGAAAAACATGGAATATCTATGCTTTTCCATCAAAAGGAGTAATGTCACTCCCCTGTGCTAAAGCTTTGACTGATGATGAGTTAACCACAGCACTATTCAAGACGCACATTAATTAAATGGGTGAGGTATCATAAGGCAGAAATCTGCACTCCTAAACTGCCAGGCACAGAAAATGTTTCAGTGGTTTCCTTGGTTTGTGGCTCTAGACTGCTTCAAAGAAATCGTTACTTTTTTTGAAAAACACCATATTTTCAACCCGTAGTCCTTTTATGATTTTCAGGACCTATTCTTTTCCAAACAACACACAGATTTTGGTCACCTAGTAGTTCTTATGGGCGAGAATGTGGAAAATATTTGAATTATTTTTAAAAACATTGATGTTTAGATTACTTACAGTGTGGAAACAGGCCCTTTGGCCCAACAAGTCCACACCGATCCGCCGAAGCGCAACCCACCCATACCCCTACATTTACCCCTTACCTAACACTACAGGCAATTTAGAATGGCCAATTCACTTGACCTGCACATCTTTGGACTATGGGAGAAAACCGGAGCACCCGGAGGAAACCCACGCAGACAACATGCAAACTCCACACAGTCTGTCGCCTAAGGCGGGAATTGAACCCAGGTCTCTGGCACTGTGAGGCAGCAGTGCTAACCACTGTACCACTGTGCCACCCAGAAATTGAGAAATCAGTTAGGAGAATGCACAGCAAGCAAGGGAGCACCTCAGAAAGAACACAGATTTTTTTTGACCCTTCATCAGTGACCTTCAACCTTCCTAACCTCCTCTTTCAGAACATTTTCTGTGCATTTTGGCTGTTTTCTGTTGAGCATTTTCGGTTTATTTCTCTCCACAGAACTATTTTGCCCCCATCTTGCTTTTCATAAAATCTTGATTTACTGCTGTGGGTGAGTTTTTAAACATCTCTGAGGCTGTGATTGCAGAAATGGGCTGTTCTCTCAGACAGTCCACACCCACGGGTCCAGCTCTGTGCATTCCTCCTCTTCAATAAATCACAGGCCTGTATTTTGACAGCAGTCCATGGATTCCAAAGTGGATCTGTCAGACAACCTGCAGGATTAAACACGGTGAAGGGCTAAGAATCTGGTGCAAAAACAAAACTGAGATAAAGGTATCAATACATGAGGGAAACACTGCTTTATGTTCAAGCATGTTGAACATTCTTGTGGTCTGTCGGCTGAGGCACATGAATTCCCATCACTTCAGATGCACTTTTGATCAGCTTGCAGCTGTCTTACTGGGTGGGATTTTCTGCTGTTGAATGGTGTGTTGCCATACCACTGAGAGATCAACTATCTATATCGCTACACTGTCCAAGTGCGCCTGTTTCAACAATTCAATATCTGAATACTGAAAAGCAAAGAGCAGTGCTCGTCTATTCAGCAGTTAGGTACAGAATGTGCAAAATAATAGATTCATTGAGTCCGACTTGCCCATTATAATAGAAACTAAACTACAAGTACCTCCCACTCTCCTTAACGTGTGGCAACTTCTTACATTCTGATCCCATTGCTTTAACACTCAGGTAGGGAGTTAAAGAGATCAGTTTTTCCTCTCTTCTTTTTTTACTTCCATGAAGTGTACTCAGTACAAACTGAAATATTAGTCTAACATCTTGCTAATGCCGCAGAGAGATTAGCAAAAGCAGTTTACAGGCTGCAGCGTATTTTGTCCAGAGAGTCCTGCTCATATCCCGAAATTAGTGAACGGAGGTCACAGAGTTCTCAGACGTTGCAACAAACCTTGAGTGCCTTCATCTGGTACTTCCAAAAAGTAGGGACTTTATTTTCTAATGTGGAAATTTTAACTCTCACGGATCTTTAGGAGAAATTGCTCCTGGGTGTGGTTGATTAGAGCAAAGCCAAAGTTAAGTTCCATTCTTGTGTGGTCTTCTTTGCACAGAGGTGTCTATGTGCTCAACTAATGCTTCATTCTGGCCAGAAAGGTAGTGAAGGCAGACTGTGAACATAGCCAGCGTAGTGCACGGGGATAAGACTGTAAGAGTTTAGTAAGGGATGAGACCATGGAGAGAATTGAGCATAAGGAAGATCATTTATTTTTTAATTCAGATAAAGGGTCAAGCAAACAGCACCATGGACTATTCACTCAAAAAAAGCAATCTGCAGCTCAGAGTTGGACAATTTTAGTTGAGGTTTTAGAAAAGTGTATAAACTTTGAAAGTATCAATGGCCATAGACAATCAGAAAGTTCGATGGGATGGTACTGGCACTTTATACTGGGCTGATAACATGTTTCCAGATACTGCTGTGCACTTTTGTTTTTAGTCTCATGACTCATGCAGATAGAATTGTGTGGGGGAGGGGAGCCTGACATGTTTCGTTGCTAGGGCAATAGTTAAAATAATATGTCAGTAGATTGGAAATGAACAGAAAATTTGAAGAGAGTGAGTGTTTTTGCACACTGTACTATAATTAGCAGAGTTTATTTGCTTACAAGTTCCCAGACAGTGTCTTTTGTTTTTAGTAAAATGTGAGAAACAGCTCATTATGAGGTGGCAAAGTGCCAGGACAGCTTGAGTGAAACAAGTAAAGAGATATTGAGTCAGAAAACTGTATTTTTCAATGTTTTACAACTCAACAATAGACATTTGACCACAGTGTCATGGTGCTGGGTGGGAGGGGAGTAAATCAGGATTCCAGGATCCAGGATTTGCTGTTCAATGTGTGTGGTAGACCATCAAGATCAGAATCAGAAAATTAAGCATTTCAAAACGGTATCATTTAAAAGAGTATCACCATTTAGAATAAGGTGATCTTCTGGGAATCCATCTCCGATAAGTCACCACATCAGTCACAGGGTAAGTTCTCCCAGTGGTCAATTTGGTCTCTGATGCAGAGCTTTCCTTCACTCGATTTTCTTGCAGGACAGCTACATGACTTTCCTGTCCCACCCCCGTGGATTGCTGGGTGATACTGATTGATGCTAATTCCTCGTTTAAATGACTCTCGTTTGCATGTATACAATCACTAGAAATGCTTTGCAATTGCAGGAAGAGCATTAAAAAAGTTCATCTTTTACATCTGCCATTCTATCTTTCCATGTCTAATCTCTTTCAGGGGCTGGACTTTCCCAATGCCCTCTTGAATCCCACTCTCAGCTTCTACATAGGCTAGAAACCCACATTGTGTTGGGGGTCAGTCACTCAATAGAATTTTCGCTGGGATGGTCAATGAATGGACAAGGGTGATGGTAATGGTTGCCTCACCATCTAATTAAGGACATGTGGGGGACAGGGTTTAAAGGAGCTCTCCACTTAAACAGCCCACAGTGGAGGGTAAGTGAAAGTCAGTGTGTCTTTCAAAATGGGCTGGACTGTCTCTGGAAGCATTTCCACTGTGTAGTTTTCTAGACAGGTCTCGAATCCTGCCTGAGGCATCTGTTGGATATTCCTACTTATTGCTGGGTGCTGCTGCCTCACAGGAAGTGAAACAGGCCCCTACTGCCTGCAAGAAACTGAAGACTGAGAGACAATCTCAATCAACCTCCTTTCATTGTGTTATCCTCGTCATCAAGATGGAATTGCTAGTTCCCCCATGTGGACAGATAGCCTGTACCCAACCCCTATCCCAAATCCATCAACATGTCCTGAATGGGGAAGTTAAAAAATCAAGCCCAGGTTGTGTGTTGACTGCACTGTGGAATGAAATCAGTCTGAGCTTGACAGTGCAACGTGCCCCAGTAATGATCAACTAACGTGTCACACTTATCGACACTCAGTTTCACCCTAACAAATAACCATTGTGATCTTAATCCAACCTGAAATCAACGGGAAATAAAGTCAGGCAATGCACGGTTGATCTAATTGTGTCAGTTTCCTGTCAGGTGGATTTGTCTAAAATGGTCCAAAATGCTGGAATGCCATTCCCTTTCTTTTCCTGACAGGATTGTTCATTGCCTCTAATAAGTTTTGAGTCGCTCCATTTCTTTAAATGTTGTAAATATTAATTCCTTGATGTACATATGGCTGAAGTTAATGCTTTAATTGTTTAATTGTAAAAGCATGAATAGAAGCTTGCAGAAAATCTAATTATCAGAAATTGGGGCAATCGCACACAGGCCCTCTGTGTCTCTGTGAATACCAGCTCCATCAGGCTCCATTTCTGGACACTCCCACTATACCTCATTCTCCAATATCCCAGTTCTTCAATTTCTTTCCCAGTTTTATTTACTTTTCTTTTACATTTCTTTTGCACGTTCCCCCTGGCACTAGTCCTTCTCCCAGCTGTGTTGAAGAGTTGGCACCGTGACTGGCACTGATCCCACATTCTGACTAGTTAGCGAGAGTCTGAAAGTGCTCCTGCCCTCGGGACGGATCTCCCGTTGCTGTGAGAGTCTCCATGTCATCGCCCAGTTTACCCGTGACAAAACTCTTCCAAAACACTCGGGATTCAGTCAGAGCTACCTCTAATCTTCAAACTTATAGCTGCTGAGGGGAAATTTGGCTGCATTCCACGATCCTTGAGGGTGTGATCTCCTCTTTGTCACCAGAGGTTGCAACTTCACCTGACTCAGAAATTCTTTGTTACAAGCTTTATCTTTCCTGAGAGTTACCACGAATCATGACACATAAATCGAACCAGAATATGACGACCGTCTTTTCCCAGCTTCAAAGATCTTTCTCTTGTGCTTCCTGAGTGTGTGTCTAACCAGCCACCCTGTCCCAACCTTTCAGGCATGGCATGTTAAGTGTCAGCCTCAATGTTTCACCCCCACAGATGCATATTTTATTTATTGGTGTCTCATAACGGGATAGAAGGACAATAAATGCTCATGTAGGTGGCAACTCTCGCATCTCATGAATACATTTGAATCAAAAGGATTAAGCCAGTGTTAAGGGCTGTGTTGTGACGATGTGTCTAAATGTCAACTTGCCTTTTTTTTTGTGTCCGAAGCTGACGTCATTTCAAAATGGTGACCACCCACACCAATGCTTGCAGTTCATCTTCGTACTTTCCCCACTGTAGGGATTCTGCCTTCTTCCATTCGTAGAGGGGTCAATAACCAGTGCACATGGATTTACGGAGGAAGGCTAAGAGGAGAGTGGAGAGAATATTTTTCACTCAGACGGTGTTGGGAGTCTGGAACTCACTGCCTCAAAGGGCAGTTGAGTCAGAGACTCTCACAATATTTAAGCTGTATTTAGATATTTACTTCCATTGCCTTGTTCTCCAGGGCCAAGTGCCGAAAGCTAGAAAATAGAATTACTGTAGTCAGATCTTTGTTGACCAGCATGGACACAACAGGCTGAACATCCTCCTTCTGTAGTGTAATTGTCTATGAGTCTAAATAGCTCTCTTCTCTTTGAACTGGACATAAAAGGAGCCAGTGTATTCTTCAAAGATAAGCATAGAAGCTACTCCAGTTTTCCGAATAGCACTAATCAATTATCATTCATAGAATGGATAATGTGTGTATTTATCTCATTATTACTTACAGCATTTCTCTGAGAGGAAATTGCATGCTGCTGTTAACAACAACAACTGATCACTTTGAAAATTATTTCATTGGCAGAACAGTGCTTTTGGAATCCTGACTCAAGCAACACTTAGAAAGTGGGGGAGAGTGGTGCAGTGGAGGTTACGTGGCACATGTTACAGTTTCCCCTGTATTTCTCTAACAGCTGGGATCTTTCTGTGCTAGCCCCTTGGCTCCAGGGTCCACTGGGTAATGAGTTGTAAGTGTGCTCCTAATCCACCTGCTTTGTTTGAGTGGGAGATGTTTAAAAATGCAAGTTGGAATCCTATATGGCCATAGGAGCTTGATTGCAACATTGAAGTACATTTACTGGGAACTATTGTTAGCCCATGCATGCAACCACCCCTACACTTACTTCCCCACCACACACCCCCACACCCCCACCCCCACACACAGACACACAGAGATACAGCCACCCTCAACCCCCACCCTCCACACATACATGCATACACAATCTCACACACACGCATGCACACTTTACAGACCCTGTCTAACCTCCCAGTTCACACAGAATAAGATTTGGCAATTCCCATCCTCCCACAGCAGCTGAGCTCTACTAAGGGCTCCTGTGCTTTCTAGTTGCCTTCAAATGGACACCATTCTCTCCATTTTCTCACCGAATCTTTTGCCTCCTGCAGTAAGATAAGATGTCATAAAATCAGGTCTAGACTCATGTGAATGAACATTAGCAGGCTCTATTAGACATAAATAGAGACAAGGGAGGGTAAGAGAGGACATGTTCAGGAGTCCCCCTGACAGATTCAGGTTCTGGTTCCAAATGATCTGATGTTAATCTGACACTGCTGCTTTTGCACATGGTCTGCAGCTATTCTTAGAGTAAAGGTAGACTTAGCTGAAAATGTGTTGCTGGAAAAGCGCAGCAGGTCAGGCAGCATCCAAGGAACAGGAGAATCGACGTTTCGGGCATGAGCCCTTCTTCCTGAAGAAGGGCTCATGCCCGAAATGTCGATTCTCCTGCTCCTTGGATGCTACCTGACCTGCTGCGCTTTTCCAGCAACACATTTTCAGCTCTGATCTCCAGCATCTGCAGTCCTCACTTTCTCCTTAAGGTAGACTTAACCCTTTCATCCACAACTCCACTTTCATGAGCTCCACTTGCTGAGTCCAGAGACCATCTACAATCTTTCTGTTTTAAATTAACCTTTACTTCTGGAACTGTTGGATAGTAAATTCAAGGCATCTTCCTGTTCATGTGGACTTGAAAATCTCCCCTCTAAATCTTTTAAGCCAGGCTAAAAAATCAGTTGGTGAGGGAGCAGAAACACAATGCCTTCAGTCACTGTCATTCACTTTCATTCTCGGGGAGTGAGTTTTCACATCTGGACATTGCCCAGGTATTGGTAGTCAAAAGAGTTTGATTGAAGACTAAATTCACTATTGCCCTTACTGAAGAAAATGACAAAGGACTCTGTCTTGATATCTCTCAATGCAAAGACAATTGCTTGTGTTGGACATGGCCCTTCTGCTAATCTTTTCCAAACAAGCAGAAGAAACATGTTTCCCTCAGGGACACATACCTTCACATCACTTCCAATGATGAACAAAATATTTTCCAGAAGTTTCCTGCAACTTCTGACAAGAACAGAGTTGTTCTGCTTCTTCCAGACATGCAGCTACAATAACTCTAAGCATTTTGAGATTCAATTTTGATTTGTTGTTGACTACATTGTTTCATTTCCTTGGCTTCCTCTTTATAGTCTCCCTGCTCAGTGCACCAAACCATTGCTAAGAAGGTAACTCATTCCCAGATCAATCTTATTCTGTAACCATCTAAATTTGAGTTGCTGAAAGTAGGGGGCATTGGGAGCCCCTGTCTTGGAGACTCAAACTTACACCTTCCCTCTCCACAAACTGATGTCACCCCACCCCTGGGTCCTGCATCTTGATGCCCAGCCTGGATACTCAGAGCCCCATCCCAATTAGCACTAGTTAGAATTCTAACGGCATCATCTCCTTTTACAAAATACATGCACATCCAGTCAGTGGTGATACCCAATTGAATGCATCTTGGAAGCAAGAGGGATTGTTACACAGAGCAACAGCCAGATCCAGTCAAGAATTTGGGAGAAATGTCTCCAATGGAGAGTAGTTGCCATCCACTAGAAGATAGACATAGGTGCATGTAGTGGATGCTGGATCAGTACATGAGGGAGAACAGAAGGAAAGATACTCTGATAAAAGTGAAATGAACAAAGCTTCAATGAAGTTCGTAATATTAAGACTTACTTAACCTCTGTTGAACCAAAGAGCCGATAACTCCAAGTTTGATTCCAGCCTTGGGTAACTGTCTGTGTGGAGTTTGCACATTCTCCCTGTGTCTGCGTGGGTTTCCTTCCACACTCCAAAAATGTGCAGGTCAGGGTGAATTGGCCATGCTAAATTACCCATAGTGTTAGGTGCATTAGTCAGACGGAAATGGGTCTGGATGGGTTACTCTTCAGAGGGTTGGTGTGCTGTAAATTCAAAGTAAAATGCCACGTATCACAGTTGTTTCATTGCAAGTACAGTAATGAGATAATTTAAGTTAATTCAACTTTAGTTAATTCAATTCAGAGCTGGAAAATTCCTTTCATCAACTTGCTTGTAAGCTTGGCAAGGATGCAAAGAAAAGCTTTGAATCTCGAAGCTTGCAATTAGAATTAGGGTGTACCCTCCCCTGTTCCCTTTTTTCATTTGGACCTTTGTAGTCTCAGCTTCTATACATCCCCCCTTCCACCCACACCCCTAAGGCCAGATTTGGTTCCTTTAAAATAAATCTCCTGAAGTTCAAACAACAGTTTCTGTGTTAGTTTTAAGTTTAAGTAGCAAGTTTATAGTTCTGAAAAGTGTGGAACAGTTAAAGAAAGATTTTCCATCATAATTTTTGGCCCTTTAAAAAGAAACAAATGCAGGCTGTTTTTACTTTTTCTACTCCTGCTATGTTTGCAACTATGAAAAACAAAATTTTAAAATGTGTTTTTAGTTTATTTAAAAGCACCCACTTGGACAAAATTAAAGTCAGATAAATGATATCTGTACATGTTTGTGTCTGACACACAGAAATCTTTAAAATTGAGTACAAGTTGCAGGAGTTCAGCTTTCTCATCTCATTGTTTGACCTCCAGTCCAAAGATGATTGAACCTGCACACCCAGTTTATCTTAATAAGTATCCACACTTGGGAGCTGTCGAATTACATTAGGGGCAGCCTGGTGGCTCAGTGGTTAGCACTACTACCTCACAGCACCAGGGATCCAAGTTTGATTCCAGCCTTGGATGACTGTCTGTGTGGAGTTTGCACATTCTCCCTGTGTCTGCGTGGGTTTCCTTCCACACTCCAAAAATATGCAGGTCAGGATGAATTGGCCATGCTAAATTACCCATAGTGTTAGGTGCATTAGTCAGACGGAAATGGGTCTGGATGGGTTACTCTTCAGAGGGTCGGTGTGGACTTGTTGGGCCAAAGGGCCTGTTTCTACGTTGTCGGGAATCTAAAAAAAAATTAAGGCAGTGATCTTGCAACTTAAAAGGAAATAAATTCTTGTATTCACTTCTAACAACCACTTTCAAAGTGCCTTATCGCTGAAGAGGTAGTTTTTGATGTATATTCATTGCCGTAATGTAAGGTATGCAGTAGAGCTTACTCCCATAAGCAGCAATGTTATAATGATGTGATGATCTGTTTTTCTGATGTTGATTGAAGAATAATTATTGACCAGGACACAATGGAGAGAGAGATTGCTCTCTTTTCTCTTTTGTCAGTTTTGCCATAAGATCTTTTCCATCCAGATGAACAGCCAGACGGGACTGTGGCTTCACATGCCATCAGAAGATTAGCTCCTCTGACAATGAAACACTCCATTAGCAGGGCACTGGAGTGTCAGTTCTGTTTTTTTCATGTCAGGAGCAGTACTTGAAAACAGACCTTTGTGATTCAGAAGTAAAGGGTGCCAAGAACTCAACCACAGCATCACACAATGTTACATCAAAGTTAATTGTCATTACAAATTCTTATGTTCACCATTGTAATGGCTAAAGAAACATCATTACAACAGAACACTTTAACAGCAACGTATCTTTTTAGATTAGATTCCCTACAGTGTGGAAACAGGCTCTTCAATCCAACAAGTCCACACTGACCCTCCAAAGAGTAACCCATCCCCCTCTGACTCATGCACCGAACAACTGTGGACAATTTAGCATGGCCAATTCACCTGACTTCACATCTGTGGAATGTGGGAGGAAACTGAAGTACCCAAAGGAAACCCACACAGACATGGGGAGAATGTGCAAACTTCACACAGACCAAGGTTGGAATTGAAGCTGGGACCCTGGCACTGTGAGCCACCATGCCGCGATTCAGGTTAAAATTCTGTCATGATAATGAAAAAATGAAATCGACTGCAGACATGAAACATCCAAAATAAAGGGGTTGAATCATTGTGAGTTAGATCAGAAATCCACCTGAATCGTTTTTGCTAAGTGTTCCCCAGAATTTTATTTTTCAAAATTTGTTCTCAGAATGAGGCATATGTTTCAGTACTTAGTTATTGTCACCAGAGGGCACATGTGAGCTATGTAAATTCATTTGTCATTTGTTGATCTAACACTAGTATAGATAGGACTCTGCAATTATCAAAACCTTGATGACGGCAATTTAAAATTCTCTATGTTATTGTTAATTGCCTAAAAAATTCCATCTACAAAACTGAGCAAAGAGATGAGAGGACTGTTTTCAGGCAGACGCTGGCTGTAGTTTAACTATCTTCCTGGGTACTTTAATTTTCAATGTTTTTTATTGTTGAGAGCAAACAGACAATCCCAATCTCATACTTCCAGCATTAAGCATTCACTAAGCAGAGTTACAGGGAGCTCCTCTATGGCCGGTTAAGGTGTGACCCACAGCATTGTACAGCTGCCAGTATCATTCTGATCAGTTTATTGCATGCAGCTTAGTGGCATGTTGTAAAGATTACAATCTTATCCTATACATCAGCAAAATGAAGGAGCTGGTCATCGAGTTCAGGAAGCGGAGTGGAGGATATGCTCCTGACCTGTATCAATGGGGCTGAGGTGGAGGTGATTGAGAGCTACAGGTTCCTCAGAGCAAACATTACAAATTGGCCCTCGATTAGCTGGGTATGTGTGCAATCATTCAAACTGCACCATTCCATTCTCTTGTGCAGTTCTGGACAGAGTGTTCATTGATATCGCACCAATGATGGTGGCAGACCTGAGACATCAGTGACAAACCCCCACTCGGTTGATTTTCGGAAGAGGGCGGCATTAGAGCTCCTGCCCCTCCCCTCCCCGACTTCCGGGTTCAAAACAATTGCCACATCAAGGTGCATCTTCCCCCTTTGTACCATCACAGCTTTGTTGCTCCTTTTCAAAGACACTGGGCTCCCTCACTGATGGAGGTCAGGGTGGGTATCTTAGTGACGGAGTACAAACATTGACACCTGAACTGTCATTGTGAGTCCTGAACTGACTAACCCCGCAGTGTAATCAGGATGATCCTGCCCTGAGCTCAACTGCGTTACACAAGGCGGCAGAATGTGGGGTTACAAAGCGGCCTGTTTAATTCCCCTGAATGATGATGTTCTCAGAACAGATTCTGGGGCTTCCTTTCACGGAGGTGAAAGTTACCGCGACGATTTTAAAACTGTGCGCCCAGCAACAGGAGATTGAGCTCCACTGCCATCAAATTAGCTGATAGGGTAAAATACATAATCGTGCAATACAACAGCTTATCACTGCTCTCAAACGTTTTGATTGTACGCTAATATGGGTGGGTTTTTCCCTTCTGCTGTTCATGCTGTCACTGGCAGTAAATTTGTTCTCACCTCCTCCGGGGAAAATCCCTGTGGGCATTTCTTTGTAAATGTCCTTTTAATGTTTTTTTTCATCCTTTAGATTTATTTGAAAGTTTGAGCGATTGTTTGATATTGCAAGGCCGATGAAGAATTTACATGCTGCTGTGAGAGGCGTCAATAATGTGTCAGTTTGCGGCACGAAACTTATGGCCACATTATGTTGCGAGAGAGGTATCAGTGGGTATCCCACGACTGCTCAGCTCTGAGAAATTAAGCAGATCAAAGGTCACCCGGAAACAGAGATTTTGGCACAAGATTTTACCTTCAGTAGGAAACTTTGAGAGAAAGGACAAAATGAGCATTTACAATAGTCCTTTTCAGATTGTTGAATACCTCAATGCTGCATTGTACAGAAAAAAATACAGCGAGGAAGGGATGAAGGTAGAGATGGGCTTGGAGAAGTTTGAAGAAAGCAACCTCTTCAGGCCAGTGTGCAGTGGGGGATCCAAGCTGCTTGACAGATACAACCAAGCTGATGTTGACATTGTGGAAAACCTTTGGACTGGGAAATGGCGAGTCACAAAGTGCCTTGTGACCAACCCCGTTGTTGAATGGCAAGGTTTGAACTACAAAATAGACAGGCAGGAGGCTGGAAGAACACAGCAAGCCAGGCAGCATCTGGAGGTGGAGAAGTAGACGTTTCGGGTGTAGCCCTTCTTCAGTTACACCTTCTCCACCTCCTGGTTTGCTGTGTCCTTCCGGCCTCCTGTCTGTCTATTTTGGATTCCAGCATCTGCAGTTTTTTTTGTCTCTAACCTGGGTTTGAACTACTACACCGAGAGTAGTAGTTCTTTGATAAACAGGTTCAGGATATAGACGAAAAGGTTATTATTCAAAGATGTGAATAGTAAGCCGACATCAGAAATGATGTAAGAGATTGCATGTTAACAGAACCTGGAGAGAGAAGTTCTGGTGTATAGTCTAATATTAAGCCTCATGGGGCACATAGTCAGCAGAATTTTAAGTGGATGGGGAATCAATCTTACCAACAGCTTAGACAAGTAATCTCTTTAGATCCTACCAAGGACACAACCTCTACTATCATCCATCACCATGACAACAGACTGCAGAGGCCAGGACTCTGGTGCAGCCAACTTCCACTGCTGGGCCCTTGATTAAATCCCCTCTACAGTGTTTGAGAGACACAAACAAAGCTACACATTACCAAAGAGAGGTCCCTCGACAAACTTCATGGCAGACGTATCACCTTCAATTCAGCAAAAAGAAATGCTATCACTTGGCTTTGGGGGATAATTTTTGCTAAATAAATAAGAAATAAATTGTAGCGGTGACAATATTGTGATGATTCATGCCACTTTAGCAGTCAGCCAAGGAGGTGTTAAGGTAGAAAGTCCTTGCTTTAAACAGAAGCCTTTTGCATCAGTAACATCATTTCCCTTTCATCATGTCTCTTGTGTCCCAGGCAGAACTCCCACTGCTGCCAGGGTGTCAACTAGCCTCATAACATGGGCACTGATTGATCCATCTGCACCCTCAGGCCACCCACTGCCCCCAATAGGACTGTGATCCCAGAGGTTGGTTTTCAATTGACCAACGCTTTGAGGTCACACCTAAAGGCCTGTGATTGCTGCAAGAGGGGGTCAGGAACTGAGAAAATGGTTCCAAAGACTGAAAACTTTAAAGTCCAGAAGATAGAGCCCACGATAATCAAATTAAACATACTGAGGTCCGCTAAAACATAACAGAACAAGTCTCAGATCATCAATTTGTGCGGTGTTGGATATCAGGAGAGTTCTGCTTTCTTTCTCTGAATACTGTCATGGAATTTTCTAGTTCCTGAGAAGACAAAGAGAACCTTGGTGCAACATCAAGCCAGAAATCTAGCCCCTCCCTTGTACTACACTCAGGTTGTCTGCCTATATGTCTTCTCAAGTTTCTAGAATGGACCTTGAATATGACCCTTCTGAGTCAGTAGTGAGACTATGAAGGCCAACACACATAAGATAACTTCCCTCAGTGTTTACAGTGACAATCAGTCCTCATCCATCATTTGCTGAATGTCCTATTCCGTATTCGATCAGTAGCAAAATGAGCCATGCTCAAAAACACCTCTCCCAGAGGGAAACACCAGTAAAAATAACCAATGACACATAATGGTCCAATTCATTTTGTATCTTCAAAATGGAGGGTCAGTGTGACCAGTATTTTCATTTCCAAGTAGAACTGGTTTTTTTTATTGACTTTCCCCTGGGGCTGTACAGATTAATCCTTGGATTAAATTATAAGTACTTCCCCTGAGATCATCTTGCTTGCTGATTCATAAAGTAAATCTACTGGCCAAATTGTCACATTTGAGGCAGCTATCAAAAGGGATGTACTTTCAATTATTTGTTCACACAACGTAGATGTCACAGGTTAGGCCCCATTTATTGTCCATCCTGAACTGCCCTTGAGCTGTTCGGGAGGGACTCTCAAGTTTTTGAACCAATGATAATGAAACACAGCAGTACATTTTCCAAGTAAGGCTAATGTATAATGGAATGAAGAGTTTCAGGGATAGTGGTGTTCCCTGTTCAGTCATGTGTATGGCATCTAACCCCAATCAGCCTCAGAAGTACTGATTTTTGAGTCCATGGTCCTTTTTGTAGGAACTCTTTAAGTTTAGCTTAGTTGATACAAACATTCTCTCAAGACTTTGCTGAAACTTTTGCCTCCTTCCAGTTCTCCCTGCACAATCATATGACACAAATATCATCATTAAATCATGAGACATCATTGTCATTATACAGACTGTTATTGTCTCATTATGTTATTTTTCCAACTACCTGTTGTCCTTCTCCATTTATTTTATCATGCGGCTACAATATACCTGTCCAATTTTCATTTTGCCAGTTGATGCCAGCTGTGCTGGAATAGTTTTAGTGGTGACGAAGTTGGCTCTGGGGCACAAGTCCTCAGCACCATAGCGAGGATGATGTCAAGAGCCAGAACCTTTAGCTGTGTCCAGTGACCACAGCTCCACTTAATATTATGTGGAATCATTCGAATTGGTTGGAGATTTGTGTCTGTGATGCACAAGACTCAAAAGGTCTGCTCAGCATGCCTGGCTAACGGTGATTGCCAAAGCATCAGCCTTGCACTCAGATGTTAGGATTCTTCCATCTTTGACAATGGCTGTGCAGTGAAGCCTTGTGTCTTTTGTCACACCATTATCCCTGTCATTCATCACTGGGATGTGTTGGGACTTTGATCTGAGTTGTTGATGATAGGATTTGCTTTTAGCTCTGTCTCTGTTGTTTCCTGCGTTTAAATTAAAAAAGAAACCCTTGTTGTAGCTTCATTGGGTCGCCACGGCATTTTCACTTCTGCCTCCTGCTTCTCCTGCTGTGCTCTCTCCACTCCTCATTGAACTAGTGTAAAGACCATGTTTGATTGTAATGAGAGATTGGATGATATATCAGGCTGCGAGCTTCGTCGCCACAAAGATTAAAAATCACACAACACCAGGTTATAGTCCAACACTAGCTTTCAGAGCGCCGCTCCTTCGTCAGGTAGTTGTGGAGGACACAATTGAAGGAGTGGCGCTCCGAAAGCTAGTGCTTCCAATTAAACCTGTTGGACGATAACCTGGTGTTGTGTGATTTTTAATTTTGTTCACCCCAGTCCAACACCAGCATCTCCAAATCATGTCCACAAAGATTGAGTGGGATTCCCAATCCTGCTATGGGCATGCCTCTGCGGGCAGGTCAATTAGTGAGAATAAGTTCAAGTATGTCCTCCCCCTTGTTTTTCTTTCCAGCTGCTGGCTGAAATCTCCTACAAGATGTGGTCAATAAGACTACAAGATAGAGGAGCAGAATTAGACAATTAGAGTCTGCTCTGCCATTCAATCATGGCTGACGTTTCACAGCCCCATTCTCCTGCCTTTTCCCTATAACCCTTGATCTCCTTACTAATCAGGAACCTATCTCTCCCTGTTTTAAATACACTCAATGAGTTTCACAGATTTGCCACCCTCTGGCTGAAGAAATTCCTCTTTATCTTAGTTCTAAAGGATTGTCACTTCAATCTGAGGCTGTGACTTTGGATCCTAGACTCTCCTACTGGTGGACTATAGGTCCACTCTATCCAGGAGAGTCAGAGTTGAAAAGTGTAGCACTGGAAAAGCACAGCAGGTAAAGCAGCCTCTGAGGAGCAGGAAATAGATGCTTCAGGCATAAGCCCTTCGTCAGTAATGTCATTCTGGACGAAGGGTATATGCTCAAAGCATCAACTCTTCTGCTCCATTCCATCGAGGCCCAGCTTGGTCAGTATTGGAATAACTGAGAAACTCTTGGTGATAGGCAATTAGATGAGTGAGCCAGAAAAATTTTCTTACTCTTGCCTCCCTCAACACTTCTTCCAAATGATGTTCAAAATGAAAGATTCATCAGCTGAGGAAGGGCACTAGGTGATAGTTGACATGAGGGTTCCTTGCTCATTCCTGTCTGTAACTTTGTGAGGTCTGGAGTCAATGTTGCAGACTCTAAGGATCACTCATGCCCAAACACACATCAATGATAGTTTTGTGGCCATATTACACTAGTTTCATAATTCTAGACTTATTTAATTAACTATAATAAAATCCCCAATTCTTCAACACTTCTATAATATGAATGGCTGTCATGTCTTGCCCATTCTACCTCCAATGAGGGACCAGGTATCCTGCCCATTCATTCCCCTCCTCTATGCCACGACTACAAGAGAAAAAAAAAACAAAAGGAATGCTGGACTGGAGAGCACATCACAAAATATCATAATTAATCAAGCCCTGTCTTGTTGATAGATATTAGGATTCCAGCTATAGTGGAAACAGTGAGCTAATCTGAATAATATATTATCAAAAACTGTAAGTGAATAGCTTTTATAGGATGTTTGTCAAAGGAACAGACATCGTTTGCTATAATATTGCATTTTATATCTTTCAGGATGAAACACCAATGCCTGCAAGACTAAGCCTGAGCAAATCTGTAAAAGAACACATGAAAGCACCAGAAGGAAGTGAAGAAGGAAGAGAACTTGCGATCAATGAGAACCACCCTGAAGGTGAAGCAATCTCACTCTCCTCTGATGAAGAGGTGGAACTCGAAGTCATTGAAGAGGAGACAACTGCAGTTCGCCTGAAAAAAAGCAGCATGAAACGTGTGGATGAGTTCAAGAAGGCATTCTCCAAAGAGTCGGTGGAAAAGGCTAAGCAAAGGACAAGGGATAACCTACTGAAGACCAAGATGAAAACCAAGCAGAATATGGAGAGGACCAGACAAGCAACAAGGGAAAACCTGCAAAAGACAAAGCACAACTTTGAAAAGAAGATGAACAAGCTTGGCAACAAGATAGTAACACAAGAAAGGAGAGAGAAGTTGAGAGACTCACGAGCAAGACTGAAGAAGTCCTTTACACCGGATCATCAGAAAACGGCAAGGTGTCGGACAACTGTCTATAGAATTCCGCCATTTACATTTTGGGTTAAGAAGATGAGAGATGGAGATGTGGTGGTCCAAGAGGTGGAGATGATGGAAGGCCAGGGAGAGGAACACATGACAGAAAATGAAGACAACACTGAGCTCCTCATTGAAGAAATCCCTGAGGAATCACTGGAGGAAGATAGAGATTCAGAGGAGACCGAACTCCTGCTGCTTCAGAAAAGAGGAGTAGAGTAATGACTTTATTTCATGGATGTGATGTCATGTCACTCTTGCTCGTTGGCTAAAGCAAATAAGCTGAAGTGGAAGAGTGAAATGTTTCGGCAATAGTTGATTGTTAAAGTATGGGTAAATTAAGAAATGACTTTTATGCAACCTGGTAATCTTAGTCCTGGTTCCAACAACGTGTGGTCAGCAAACATTGCTCTGATTAAATAAAGCAAGCTGTATCCTCTTCCCCGGTAAAATTCTGAACAGAATTTAATGTTCAAATCATTGCAATTTGAAGACTCAGCCTTCTAAATGTACACTTATGTGTTTTTAATCTAAAGTTTTGAGCACATTAAATAATAATTTGACATAAAGGGCATCAATGTTGTTTTCAAAGAAAATTCATGCTTGCTTTCCAATCTGATATGAAAACTTATAATTTTGAAGATTTTAATTTGTAATTTTGGAGAGAAGCTTGTATATAATGAAAATTTTTAAAGGTAAAGACATTTTTTCAACTATTATGAAGATTAACGTAAGTCATCGTCAATCAGAGTTTACTTTCTTTTAGAATTTATAATCTTATTTTGCTAATTAGTTACTTTCCCAAGCAACGTGAAATGTGATATTGTACTGGCCGACTCTATCAAACAATAACAAACTTAATCTCAGCAATATTAATAAAACTCGGTGAAAAGTGAGATGTTATTTGCCTTTTCCAGTTGGCAACAAATATTATTAAGTCTAGAACATTGCCATCCAGAACTAAATCATCAAGCAGCAATGCAGAATAAAATGTAGCTCAATAGCCTTTCTAACCTAAGTTTAGAGTACATTAGCTTGTTGTAATAAATAGTAAAGAACAAATAGATAACACAGGCCAGGGTGTTAAAGGCTAAATTAACGTTGTTGTAAGCCAGGAATAGACTTGGCACATTAGGATGTGAAAAGAAGGCCAGAGAATGGGGAATGATTCCGAAGATTATTATGCATCATGTTACTATGGCAATGGAACTTCTTAAAAGTAAAACAAAATGTTGCTCTTGCCAACAAGTGAGAATGAGACGTTGTATGGCGTCAATGCTTTTTGTCTATAAAAAATGAAACATGTTCACATCGCTGGCGTATCAATTACATGGCCTACCTTACCTTTGCAGTTTTGTTTAATTTGCTTTCATACACAGTAACCATAGTAATAGGCAGAGGTGTAATGCATTGCATGTTACATTAAAACTGCATCACTCTTGTATAATAAATCCTTGTAGAATTTATATACATTCTGACATCAGTTTCCTGTTAGCAGCTACTTACAAATCATAGACGTTAGTTGATGCTTTGTGGAATTAACCTTTTAATTGCTGCAAAGCCGATTTTGCACCATATCCAAATACCTTTAAACATATTCCTTCAGTCTATAACTTTGCAGCATTTAATCGTACACTACTGTTTTTAAACTGCATTCAGAAATATACAAGGCTATTTTGCATTTATTTAGAATCTATTAAAAATCTTATATCTACATATACCGTTGTCTTTTTGCTACTGTAAATTCATTTGTATACATTTTTAATGGGAACACCACCTCTAAACCTGTCCTAGTGGAATAACATCCTCCCACCACTAGAAGCTTTGTGGTAACATTTTTGTCAGAGACCTCCAATCACAGCATGACAAGTTCACATTGGCAGTGCCCATTATAGATGTAGACAACACAAGTTATAGCAAAAACTAAACACAAAATATATAACTTCAAAATGACGACTGAATTACAACTATACTCTGTCATTAAACTACCTGCTTCCCATAACAGGGTACAGGCAATGCTCAGTCTTGCCTGAATATGTGTAACACCCTAAGTAAGCTTTTCCCAAACAAATTTAGAAGCAGGGCATATGTGATCATTAAACCTTGAAATTATACTGGACAGTATTTACAGATGAAAACTTCGTGTTTTTCATATGAAATTCTGTTGTCTGCTCATGTAATTAGTTCAATTGTTTTTAAGTCATTGGTTATTTTCTCTGCTCAAATAACAGACAAAGAAATTTTACACAAATTTATGAAGTTCTTAAAGCCAATACTGTGCAATTTAATTTCAATGTTGATATTTCAAATGTTGATTTAGCTTTGATTCCACAAACAAAAACTTCTGCTGGTATTCTATGCTATTTGGAAGTAGATAGTTCCAGTATTTTGGAATTATATATTTTGTGACTTGTAAATAGCAAACATGTTCCAAGCACAATATTTGAAAAATGCACAAAAACTTATTTAGCATATAAAAGCTTTCTGCCTGTTGGGAATAGTGTCATATCATAATGTTAAAGGAATTGGAAAAGGCCATTAGGGCTAATGTGTCTGACCCAAATAAATAGGTCAAACAGACGCAGCTCTCACCATATGTCACATTCTCACCCCTCCAACCTTTCCAAAAGCAAGCCCCGACTGTCTTTTGTTGCATTTATACCGTCAGTTTCAATGGTCTTTACTAATCCACAATATACCTCCTGTTGACCACTTTTCTGTTAATGCATAACTGATATACAGAGACACTTTGATATCTCTTTGCATCTTACAAATTCTCATTTAAAATTAGATTATTTTTATGGATCTATATTTTGACTTTATTTCAATGCAGTCATGTCTGAATGCAAAGCAATACTAGCTGCTCCATGCTTATAGTAGGTGCCTTACAGCAAAATCCAAATTTCCAAAGTGTACATTTCCAAAAAGAGTCAATAGCAATCTGAATGCAAACCAATAACATGTACTGGGAAAAAGTATAACTGTATTCTGAAGATCAGCATGAAGCAAGAAAACAGACATATAATATCTGTATGAAACAAACATATAGAAAAACAGAACTGATATTTAGCTTACATTTTTTTCAATACAACAGCAGTGTTTATGAATATACACTTCACAGCAGATTTTAAATCTTTGCCTTCTATATATTGTATTTTTCATGTGAGCAAACGCTTAACAATTCATAATAAAAACAGTCTCATGTACAAGAGGTCATTGTGTGCAAATCTGTATTACTGTTTTGTGTTAAGGTGTCCAGAGTAATATGATCATCACTTTCCAACAGGATGAGATGAAAGAACAACCATGTAATATGTACCTAATGTGGTTATTCTGTAATGGTATTCCTTACTCCTTTCTTTGATTTGATAACTTATTACCTAGATTAGATTAGATTACTTACAGTGTGGAAACAGGCCCTTCGGCCCAACAAGTCCACACCGACCCGCCGAAGCACAACCCACCCAGACCCATTCCCCTACATTTACCCCTTCACCTAACACTATGGGCAATTTAGCATGGCCAAATCACCTAACCTGCACATCTTTGGACTGTGGGAGGAAACCGGAGCACCCAGAGGAAACCCACGCAGACACGGGGAGAATGTGCAAACTCCACACAGACAGTCACTTGAGGCAGGGATTGAACCTGGGTCCCTGGCACTGTGAGGCAGCAGTGCTAACCACTGTGCTACCCTGCTGCCCACTAACATGCTCCCATTTTGTCTAAGCTACTCCTTAGTCACATTGGGATAAACTTAAACATTTTCCAGTTCCTACACACCCTGAAGCAAACAAAAAATCTGACAACCGCCTAAAATTTCATTAACATCCACACACACTCAAATGTTACTGGAAACTTGCATTGGTAGAATCTGAATAGCCTAACTAACAGCCAGTTGTGAAATAGAGGAGAGCTGTGGCCCTTTATCATGTTACCGAAAAATAACTGAGTGGACAAATTAACACTGAACTACCAAAATATTTTTGAAGAATGTAAATGCATCGGAAATAGTTCTGAGGAGGTTTACTGTCCTGATCTTTGGAATGATTGAGTTGTCTTATGAGGATAGATTGAACTCATTGGGCTGGTTTCCCCTGGAGTTGAGAAGAGTGGGCGGTGATTTGATCAAAGAGTATAAAATCATGAATGGTGCGAGTGGAAAGGATATTTCCTTTTGTAGGTAAATCCAGATGAGGGAGCACTGAGTTAAAATTAGGTCTCACTCTAAGAGAACAGAAACATTTATACTCAGAGTACTGTGCGGCTTTGGAACTCGCTACCTCTGAAGGCAGTGGAGTTGGGAGCATTAAGCATACTTAAGGTGGAGATTGTTAGATTCTTGTTAGCCAGGGAAATAAAGGGCAAGATGGGAACATGGGAGGTGAAACATAAACAGATCAGCTATGATCAGCTGTGAATGGTAGAGCAGAGTCAAGGGCCCAAATGGCCTACATCTGTCCCTGTTTTATATGTTCATAAGAACTTCATGCTTTCCTTAACTGGCTTCCCCATGTAGAAGAATGGCAGGCTACTCAACTATGGATAAGGTTAAAAACAGCAGACAGTACTACACATATCTACTTTTACAATCTGGTTATCTGACTCCACTGTCCTAAACTTTGCATACTAAATTACTTTGTTGTGGCAATTCTTGTATAGAAATACAGATTGCGAAATTTGGGTAGCAAGCTCAGGCACTAAGCAGTTGATCAAGATGAGAGACAAATTAGATTCCCAATCCTGCTGAGATCCTGATCTGCTGTTTAGAGGGACTGATCAGAAAGCCTGCTCCTCCCAGCAAGTTGAAGGAGAAATGAATGAGGACATTCTCACCCGTTCAGTTCCCAAGTCCCCAGAACATTATCGAGGTATTTGGAATAGCAGTCCAGCAATGATACCACAACACTACCACCCCTCCAGATCTCACTTATTCCACTGAGTAGTACCATTGCCATTTTGTCTATTTAATCCAGTGTAATATTTCAGTGGGATAGTGTTTTCCACACTGATAGACAATATCCATTTAAGATAAATAATGAATTCTGTGTAACAGCTGCTTGATCCTAAATGGCACATTTACTCCTCTCTAGAGAAGAGTCTATTACAGCAAACATATGGCTCTCAAACAGGAAGAGTAAAGTTCACCAAGAGTAGCTAAACTCAGAGAAACAACTCAACAATGTATTACCAGCTTTTTTTAAAAATTGGGCTCAATCTTTAAAAACAGGGAAATTTACACTGCACAGGACTAAAATAATTGATGCTTTGACCATGTGGATGGAAGGTGTGACAATATTTTTCTATCCCACTCCTCCACTAGTTATAACAATGAAATGTGACCAGAGTGGTGATGTGGACAATCATATGGTTATCTGCTTGAGTATTAGAAACAAAACAACCAGTTTTCTTTTGTGAACAAAGAATAAGTAGTTTATGACAAATTGTCAAACCTATCACCTTATCTTTACAACCGAATATCTCAATGTTCACTGCCCGCTGCCTCTTGTAGCACACATTGATATGACAAAAAAATTATCACAATGAACTTACATTCCTAGACATTGGCACTGACGCTGGGAGAGATGGCACTGAACAAGCTGGACAGGTTGCAGCTGAACAAAGCTAGGACTGAGTGCCTAGCAAAGTGTTTTTTTGATTCTGTTTGGATATTTCAAACAAACCAGGAGAGAGTACTAAGAACTGATATCTGGGTACAGAACACACTGGGAGAGATGGATAGCACTAGAATAGAGACTCACAAGTCTCCATTCATACCTGGAGTTCAAGTAAGAGAGAAAGTGATGAATTCTAAATCAGAGTCATATGCACACAGATAAATATATGGAGTACAGTTAGAATAGCAATTTATTGTCACATGTACTTTTCCAAAAATAATCCGTGAATTGCTTTTATAAGTCGCCATACCACAGTGCCTAAAGTAACGACAGATGTCATAAATAAGAAGAAAAAAGTAAAGGTTCATCACAGTTCAATCAATGACTCCTAGATTTGGAGTAAACTGGAAAACCAGATCGAAACTGTCACACGAAACAGGGCTGAGACCGCACCATCGCTCCGAGACAAGACCCACACACTGGGACTCAACCTCCATACTGGGACTAGACCTCCACACTGGGACTAGACCTCCACGCTGGGACTAGACTTCCACACTGGGACAAGACCTCCACGCTGGGACTAGACGTCTACTCCAGGACTAGATCTTCACTCTGGGATTCGACCTCCGCGCTGCACTAGACTTTCACGCTGGGACTAGACCTCCACACTGCACTAGACCTTCACGCTGGGACTAGACCTCCACACTGGGACTAAACCTCCATACAGGGAATTAGACCTTCACACTGAGACTAGACCTCCACGCTGGGCCTAGACCTCCACGCTGGGACTAGACTTCCATGCTGAGACTAGACCTCCACGCTGGGCCGAGACCTCCACACTGGGACTAGACCTCCACACTGGGACTAGACCTCCACACTGAGACTAGACCTCCACACTGGGACTAGACCCCCACACTGGGACTAGACCTACACACTGGGACTAGACCTACACACTGGGACTAGACATCTACTCTGGGACTAGACCTCCACGCTGGGATGAAACATCTACTCCGGAACTAGATCTTCACTCTGGGACTAGACCGCTATGCCAAGACTAGACGTCCATGCTAGGACTAGTCCTCCACGGTGGGACCAGACCTCCATGCCAAGACTATACTACCACGCTGGGACAAGACCTCCACGCTGGGACTAGACCTCAACACTGGGACAAGACCTTCATGCTGGGACTAGACATCTACTCTGGGACTAGACCTCCACACTGGGATGAAACATCCACTCTGGGACTAGATCTTCATGCTGGGACTAGAACTCTACACTGGGACTAGACTTCTACTCCTGGACTAGACCTCCACGCTGAGACTAAACCTTCACCCTGGGACTAGGCCTCCATGCTGGGACCAACCTCCACACCGGGATTAGATGTCCACACTGTGATGAAACCTCCATGATGGGACCAGACCTTCATGCTGGGACTTCCACATCGGGACTAGATGTCTACTCCCGGACTAGACCTCCATGCTGGGACTAGACGTCTACTCCAGGACTAGACCTCCATGCTGGGACTAGATGTCTACTCCGGGACTAGACGTCTATGCTGGGACTAGACTCCACACTGGGACTAAATGTCTACTCGGGGACTAGGCCTCCAGACTGGGACTAGACCTCTACTCTGGGACTAGACTTCCACACCAGGACTAGACGTCTACTTCAGGAGTAGACCTCCACATTGGGACTAGACGTCTACTCCAGGACTAGACCTCCATGCTGGGACAAGACGTCTACTCCAGGACTAGACCTCCATGCTGGGACTAGACGTCTACTCCGGGACTAGACATCTATGCTGGTACTAGACTCCATGCTAGAACTAAATGTCTACTCGGGGACTAGGCCTCCAGACTGGGACTAGACCTCCACTCTGGGACTAGACTACCACATCAGGACTAGACATCTACTTCAGGAGTAGACCTCCACGCTGGGACTAGACCTTCACACTGGGACTAGATTTCCATATTGGGACTGGACCTCCACTCTGAGACTAAACTTTCACACTGGAACTAGATCTCCACGCTGGGACTAGACCTCCACACTGGAACTAGACGTCTACTCCAGGACTAGACCTTCGTTCTGAGACCAGACCTTTACGGTGAAACGAGACATTGGGACTAGACCTCCATTCTGGGACTAGATGTCTACTCCAGGACTAGATCTCCCACGCTAGGACTAGATCTCTAATCCAGGACTAGACCTCCACACTGGGACTAGACCTCTGTGCTGGGACTAGACCCTCACGCTGGGACTAGACATCTGCTCCAGGACTAGACCTCCACACTGGGACTAGACATCTACTCCGGGACTAGGTTTCCACACTGGAGCTAGATCTCTAATCTAGGACTAGACCTTTGCAGAGACTAGACGTCCACACCAGGACTAGAACTCCATGCTGAGACCACAACTCAACTCACAGACAAATCTCCATGTTGGGACCAGACTTCCATGCTGAGGTCAGACTTCCATGCTGGGACGAGACCTCCATTCCAGGACTAGATTTCCACAATGGAACTAAACCTCCCCACCGGGACTAGGCATCCATGCTGGGAATCGTCTTCTACTCCAGGACTAGACATCCACAGTGGGACTAAACCTTCACCCCAGGACTAGGCTTCCATGCTGGGACCAACCTCCACACTGGGACTAGACCTCCACATTGAGATGAAACTTCCATGCTGGGGCCAGACCGCCATGCTGAGACTAGATCTCCCCACTGGGACGAGACCTCCATGTCGAGTCTAGACCTCCATGCCAAGACTATACCTCCATGCTGGGACTAGACTTCCACACTGGGCCTAGACATTTACTCCGGGACTAGATTTCCACACTGGGACGAGATGTCTACTCTGGGACTAGACCTCCATGCTGGGACTAGATTTCCACACCGGGACTAGACCTCCACACTGGGACAAGACCTCCACACTGGGACTACTTCCATGTTGGGACTAGACTTCCACATTGGGACTAGACCTCCACGCTGGGACTAGACTTCCACACCGAGACTAAACCTCCACGCTGGGTTTAGACTACCATGCCTGGACCTAACCTCCACACTGGGACTAGGGCTCTATGCTGGGATGAGACCTCCATGCCAGGACTAGATCTGCATACTGACAAAGGAAAGAATCTGTGTTTATCGTCAATGCCAGGTTGCAAATACAATTGAAAACCTGGCTGAATACAGAGTATCAAAAGCAGAGCCTGAAAATTGTAGTGATTGGAATGAGATATAGATGGATCTCATTGAGTACGAGATCCTTGATTGAGGTTGTTAAAGTGGGCCAATCAGGGAGCCCTGTCTGACAGATTTAAACAGGAATGTCTTTCCTTTCTTCCTGGTGGTGGAAATTGAATAAAGATTTGTACATCTTGTGTCTTTCACTGTGTCTCACGCCTGCCAAAACACAACATGGGTGCTGGGAAAAAGAAAAAAGAAACAAATAGGAGTGTCCGAGATTCTGAAAAAAAGAAATAAACAAGAAGGTCAAAAAAAAGAATAAAAAGAAAAAATAAACAGGATTTTCAGAGTCTCTTCACTCCAGGGACTGGCTCCGAATTAGCTGTTCAGAGCCATTGTGCTGTGCTTGTGTAAATAAAGAATGACTTGGTGACAGGATACCAGCCTCTGTGAAGTTACCTCAGAAAGCAAAGAAGAGAAACAATGTGAGTTTTGAAAAGAATACAAGAAAAGGGAAACTGCAAAGTCTTCTATAACTGAGTCAACAGTACAACAATGGTAAAAGGAGGAGTAGGGTTGATTAGGGGACAAAAAGGGGAAAAATGCAGAGACAAGAGACATGGCTGGGTTGTTAAATGAATATTTTGCATCTGTATTTACCTACGAGATACATACTGCCAGGCCATGGTGACACAGGAGGAAGCTCAATCATTAGAAGGGTTTGAAATTGATAAACAGGTATTGGGCAAGCTGTTGGCACATGGACTAGATGCAATGCATCCAAGGATATTAAAGGATGTATGAGCGTAAATTGCAGAGGCACAGACAATCATCTTACAAACTTTCCGAGATTCAGTGAGGCACACAAGGAGTGGAGAATTACAAAAAATTGCCCTTGTTCAAAAAAGGTCAGAAAGATCAGCCTAACAATTTCCGATCAATCAGTGATGGGAAAACGTCTCAAAACAATTGTTTTCGATAGAATTAATAGTCAGACAGAAAAAATGTAGGATAATTTGAAGTCATTTGACTCATTAGTTAAAGGAAAAGTATGTTTAAATTGCTAGCATTTTTCGAAGAGATAACAGAAAGTTGTTGAGACCAAAGCTGTTTATGTGATGTATATGGATTTTCAAAAGGCATTTAACACAGTGTCACACAATGGGCTAGTTCTCCAGGGGGTGGTATTGGGACATGTGCTTTTCCTGTTACAAATTAATGAGCTAGATCATCGAATCCATACAATGTGGAAGCCGGCCATTTGGCCTACTGAGTACACACCACCCCTTTTAAAGAGCATCCCACCTCATCCCTGGAACCCTGCATTTCCCATGGCTGACCCATTTAGCCTGCACATCCCTGGACACTTAAGGCAATTTGGCATGGCTAATCCACCTAACCTGCACCCTTTTGGACTGTGTGAAGAAACCGGAGTACTTAGAAAGGAAACAAATGCAGACATGGGGGGAATCTGCAAACTCCATGCAGACAGACATCCAAAGGTGGAATCAAAAACCTGGTTCCTGGAGGTGTGAGGTAGCACGGAATCACTGTACCATTACTCCTTCCACACTGTGAGCTATAACTACCATTGCTTCTTCTAGAGATCTCAGACTACCAGGGAAAATTTCATAATTCATAGCAACACAAAAGCTGAAGGAATTGTGAGCTGTGAGGAGGAAAGTGCAGAACTTTAAAAGAACATTGACATTTTGGTGGAGTGAGCAAATAGGGGGCAGATGCAATTGGAGACATGTGAGGTGATGCAGTTTGGTCAGAAGAAGTGATATAGTGTTTAGGAAAAGGATACCATTCTAAAGGGTACACAGAGCTGAAAATGTGTTGCTGGAAAAGCGCAGCAGGTCAGGCAGCATCCAAGGAGCAGGAGAATCGACGTTTCGGGCAAGAGCCCTTCTTCAGGAATTCCTGAAGAAGGGCTCATGCCCGAAACGTCGATTCTCCTATTCCTTGGATGCTGCCTGACCTGCTGCGCTTTTCCAGCAACACATTTTCAGCTCTGATCCCCAGCATCTGCAGTCCTCACTTTCTCCTAAAGGGTACACAGGACCAGTTGTTTAAGTCTTTAAAAATGCTGGGATAGAAGGACAGAATGCAGCATTGAGTTTCATTAATAGGGCATTGAGTACAAGAGCAAGGACACATGGCATAATTAATAAAGGAAAAGATTTAGTTACAGTATTGTGTGCACTTCCACGTGAAATACATTAGGAAGGATGTATACGCATTGGAAACGTATAGATGAGGTTTACAAGAATGGCTCCAGAGATTAGAAACTTCAGTTACAGTATTAGGTGGCAGAAGTTGGTACTTTTTTTCTTGGAATGATAAGGCTAAGACGAGATTTAATAGAAGGTTTCAAAGTCATGAGGAGCCTGGAGAAAGTAAATAGGAAGAAACTCTTACTGCTGTAAAAGGATCAGGAATGAGAGAGCAAGGTTTAAATTTGAAAAAAAAACAGATGCAAAGTATGAAAATGTCTTTCACATCGTGAGTAGTTAGTGCACTATCTAATAACATGGTGCAAGTATGTTCAATTAAGATTTGATTTGAAGATGACAATCACCTGATGAAGGAGCGTCACTCCGAAATCTAGTGTGCTTCCAATTAAACCTGTTGGACTACAACCTGGTGTTGTGTGATTTTTGACTATGTTCAATTAAGACATTTAAGAGGACATTGGGTGATCATTTAAACAGAAACAATTTGTAGGGTTGCAGTGAAAAGGCAGGAGCTTGGTGCTTAGTCGAAGTGCCTGTGCAGACACAATGGGCCGAATGGTCTCCTTCTGCGCTGTAATGATTCTGTGAATCAGAGATCAAGGCATTTGTTTTTGGAATGTGGATGTTGCTGGCTGGGTCAGCACTGAAAACTGCTAGCCGTCTTTGAGAAGGAGGTGGTGAGCTGCCTTCTTGAACTACTGCAGTCTATTTGGCATTGATAGACCAATGAGGAAGAGCCTTGAGGAGCTAGTTCTGGGGTTTTGACCCAGTAACGCTGGAGGAATGGCGATATATTTCCAAGTCAGGATTGTGAGTAGCTTGATGGCAATTTTGTAGATAGTGATACTCCTATGTATCTGCTTTTATCTTTCTAGGGGTTAGTGGTTATGGGTTTGGAAGGTGTTACTTAAGTAGGCTTGGTGAATGTCGGCTGATCTACAACCTAACTCCATTCACCTGCTTTTACTGTAGGTCACTAAATATTTCTTGATAACAAAGATCTATCAATCCTAGATTTAGAATGAACAATACATCTAGCATCAATTGCAATTTGCGAAAGAGTTCCAATCAATACTGCCCATTTGTCTGGATGAGTGCAATTTCAACAACACCCAAGAAGCTTGACACATTTCAGGACAATGTAGCTGTTTGATTGGATTTACATTCACAAACATTCACTGTTTCCACCACTGATACACAGAGACAGCAATGGGTACCACCTGCAAGATGCACTGTGGTAACTTGCCGAAGTTCCTCCAACAGCAAAACCTGTGCCCACACCTCCCTCCAAGGCCCCTAAAGATAATTTCAAATTCAGCAGAGATTTACTTGTATATCCTTCAACCTCATCTATTGTATCCGGTGCTCTTGATGTGTGGTCTCCTCTTCATCAGAGAGACCAAGTGCAAACTTGAAGAATGGTTCAGGGAACATCTCTGGTCTGTATGCACTAACCAATCCAACTTTCCTGTGGCCATCCACTTCAACTCCCCCTTCCATACCCTGAAGGACATATCCATTCAGGGCCTCCTCTATTGCCTACACAAGGCCACCCTCAAACTGGAGGAAGCACGCCTCATCTTCTGTGTCAGGAGCCTACAACCACACGGCATGAAGGTTGAATTTACAGGTCTCCCCCTCCCCCTCCCCCTCCCCCTCCCCCTCAGTTTCACCCGCCTGACCTGACCTACCTGTCTATCTTCCTTCCCAGTTATCCAGTCCACATTTCCCATTGACCAATCAGTATCACCTCCTGCCTTCGCCCACCTATCACCTACCTTTCCCTTAGCCACACCCCTCAGGCCCCATTTATCTCTCAACCCCCTTACCCCTTCCCATCCTGAAGAAAGGTCTTACCCAAAATGTCGACTACCTTGCTCCTTGGATGCTTCCTGACCTGGTATGCCTTTTCCAGCACCACGTATCATCAACTCTAATTTCTCCAGCGTCTACAGTCTCCATTGTCTCCTAACTTCCAAACATGTCAAGAAGGACAAAGGCAGTCGATATCCCTCAAGGTTTGGTTACCCAGGTTTCATCAAAGCATGCTTCTATATTGCTGAAACATGGCATCTCATATTCTATTCTGAAGTTATCATGAAGGACTCTCCTTCACAACCTTTCCCTTCACCTGAGGAATGGTGACCCTCAGGTTAAACCAGCAGTCATCGTCTCTCTTTAAGGAGAGAGCAGCCTTCTGGTCTGGACTTTTAAGGTTCTGTTCCTAGCATTATAGGAGCCTTTCTGATTATTTTTGGACTTGTACATAATATTTTAAAGATCCATGTACCTGGAAGTCCAATTTTCCTGAGATTTCCACTATTTCTAACTTTTCCCTCTTAAGAAAGTAGATTATAATGCAATTTCTAGTGAATTATTTCACGTTTATAGACATTTGAATACATTCGCCACAGTTTTACCTTTTCACTGTAACCATCAATAGCTCATTTGTAGTTTAATGTGTCTGTCTCCACTGCTTACAATGTTGTCTACCTTTTGTGTCTTTGGTGAATCTGGATGTTGTTTTCTACCTCAGCCAAGTGAAATTAACAACTGCTGTGAAAGTTAATGACACAAGGCAGATCCTTGTGTGATTCCACTAGTCACATCTAGTCCATTAATGCCCTGTCACGAGCATTCTGAGTAACTAGCCTTTAACAACAAAGCTTCTCAGAATTGATGGTTTACTTCCCTGTACACAGCCACCATTCACAGAAATTTGTCAGAATTTCAATGAAAGGCAAAGACTTTGCCAAGATGAATCATCAGTTACATTGGGCGGGCTCTTAGAGGTCCTTGCTTGATAAGAGCTATGATGAGAAATATGACATAATCCTGTGAGTAGTAAAGCAAGGTCCATCTTGATATTAAGAGCAATTAAGTGCATTTTCCAGCAGACTTCTGAATGAGAACAGGATTATTGCCTGTCATCACCCGCATTGACTATAAATCTCATTTCATTAATGGGCAGATTCTTATTGTATTACAGGGCTGATAGAAACTAGAGGATGAAAGTTTCTGAAAGTCAGAGTAGGTGACTCCAGTGAACTGCTTATTTCTTTGGACTGCCAACTGAACCACCTGGCACCAATATCTCAGGATGCACCTCACATTCACTTTGACATTCGCTAGCCTCTTTGCGGCATTATCACATCTCTAATCCACTTATTGTACTCTTCCACAGCTCAATCCTGCACTTTGGAGCTGCTGCAAGGACACGTTGCACACAGAGAGACAGCCAACTCAATAACTAGACCGGGCTTGACCTCCGGTCTGCTCGCTTACTTTCTTTGAACTCACTCTCCCAGTGCCAACCTAGATTCTTACAGGATCCGTACTCTGCCTTGTCTTTTTGCATATTGTGCTCTCTGCTGCTCATAGTACTGCTGTATTGTTTTGTTCAGCACAGACACAAGGCTAGGTGGCTTGTCTTGATGGTCAGTGCTCATCAGTCAAAGGGGTGAACATCTCGCCATCCAGCATGTTGGTGTCTCAGTCTCACCTGCACATGTGCCAGCAGCTTGCATGGTAAACACACTGCATGTGCTTCAACCAAATGTCGCAGGAACAGACTCTTTAGTCCAACTCGTCCATGCTGACCACGTTCCCAAACTAAACTAGTCCCATTTGCCTGCATTCGGCCCATATCCTTCTAAACTTTTCCTATTCAAATGTCTTTTAAATGTTGTAACTGTACTTGGATCTATTATTTCCTCTGGCAGTTCATTCAACATACAAAGTGCTCTCTGTGTGACAAAGATGCCACTGAGGTTCCTTTAAAACATTTCTCCTCTCTCTTTAAAAATATGCCCCCTAGTTTTGAACTCCCCCGCCCTAATGAAAAGACCTTTGCCATTCACCTTATCTCTGCCCCTTATGATTTTATAAATCTCAATAAGGTAACCCCTCAATCTCCTGTGCTCTACTGGAAAAGTCCTAGCCTATCCACCTTTCCCTATAACCCAAACGCTCCATTTTCAGCAACATCCTGGTAAATCTTTTCTGCTCTCTCTCTCTCTCTCTCTCTCTCTCTCTCTCTCTCTCTCTCTCATTTAATAATATCCTTCCTATAACAGGGCAACCATAACTGCCCACAGTACTCCAAAAATGGCACTCCTATAAAACCTTAACAAGAGTTCCCAACTCCTATACCTAATGGGCTAAGCAATGAAGGCAAGTGTGCTAAATGGCTTCTTAACCACCCTGTCTACCTGTATTGCAACTTTCAAAGAAGTCTGTACCAGGCCGCTCTGTTCTACTACACCACCCAGGGCCCTACCATTAATTGTATCAGTCCTGCCCTTGTTTGTTTTAACAAAATGCAATACCTCATATTTATCCAAATTAAACTCCATTTGCCACACCTCAGCCCAGTGGCCCAAAAGATCAAGATCCCTTTGTAATCTTAGATAACTTTGTAATCTTAGATAAGTTTATTGACTATACTACCAATGACATTCGCGGTGTTATCTGCAAACTTGCTAACCATGCCTCTGAAATTCTCATCCAAATCAGTTATATAAATGACAAACAATAAAGGATTATTGTCATTGGTGAAGTCCATTCGACGTGCTTCGATCAGGAGGTCCCAGTGTAGTAGGTTAAGGGCATTGACCAGGGGCTTGGATGTAGTTGATCGGCCACTTGGGGTGGTCATGGTCAGTTGTGTATCACTACAGTTCGGGTGTAAGCACGGTCAGCCTGTAGTTTGTGTTTAACCAGTCCAGGAAGTCTCATTGCATTAAGGCCTATTAACCTCATGAAACCATCTGAATGAGATGTAGAGTAGAATATTTAAAATGGTCTGCACTTGCAGAGATCCAACACATCCCATACTTGGTTGCATGGCCTCTGCATTGCAACTATTCATGATTATTAATTGTATGCAGTTTACAGAAAACTGGTGGGTAGGCAGAGAAAATGCTCTGTAAGATTTTGCTGATGTTCCAGAGTTGACCTTGCATTGAAGCTACACTAGTTCTCCTTTCAACACAAACCTCAAGTTTGAATGATGTTGTTTGGGCCCCGATTGATTTGAGCAACGCAGCATCTTTTATTCAGTGTAGCAGCTCATAGCAATTGAGATAAAGAAGCTGTAGTGTCATAATTGTCTCAGCATGAGTCCATAAATTAACAGGAACTGCTGCAAAGCGACATCATTAACAATGTATTGAAAGTAACAAAAACAAAAAATAATATACAATTGGAAAACTGAGTTTTTAACCCTCAGTTTAATTTTCTTTCTGGTGATCTCCCTTCTTCTTCGGATGATGACTCATTCACTGGGCACAGTTCCACGAGTTTCCAGTATCTTGCCCTCTGACTGTTACTCATTTATGGCCTTAATTCTGAGAGAGGACATTACAGTTTTCCTCAGCCAATTTTCATATGAGACATGCTTGCAGTAAATGTCTGTACAACAATTGGCTGCTGGAGCAATGACTGGATTTCTCTTTCCGGGCTTTTACCTCCCCATGATTTACCTAAGCTACTTCAACAAAGATCGAACATAAACCTTGACTCTTCCTGGGCACATGATTCCGACAGTTTATCATGTCAAACCCCTCACAATAAAACCAAACCTTAGAAAAATCATGGTGCAGAAAGAGACCATTCAGCCCATCATGTCTGCGCAGGCTAAATAAACAAACCATCCATTCTAAAGCCTCTTTCCTGCACCTAGTCTATAGCCTTTGTGGTTACAATGCTCAGGTTCTGATTCCTTTTAAATGAATTACAAGTTTCCACCTCAACCCCAAATTGGGCAGTGAATTCCAGATAGCCACATCCTCTGGGTGGAACATTTTTTTTTCTTATGGCCACTCTAATCCTTCCACCAATCACTTTCATTGATTTCGCTGCTGGGGGAAACAGGTCTTCTCTGGCCACTCTCTCCAAATCCCTCACTATTTTGTACACATCAATTATGTCATCACCTCATCCTCTTCTGTTCTAAGGAAAACAACCCATCCTATCCAATCTTTCCTTATAGCTGCAATTGTCAACCTCTGATAACATTTGTGTAAATCTCCTCTGTACTCTCTCTAGAGTAATGATTTCCTTTGTGTAATGTGGTGACCAGAACTGTGCACAAAACCTAAGCTGTAGTCTAACCTGTATCTCTTATAGTTCAAGCATTACCCCCCTGTTTTTGATTTCAAGATCTACCCAATAAGGGAAAGCATCTCATGTACTTTCTTAATCACCTGATTTCCCCATCTCCCTCCACCTTTAAAGACTCTAAGGCTGTCATTTCTTTCACCTGTCTTAGCTCAGTTGGCTGGATAGTTGATTTGTAGTGTAAAGCGACACCAACAGAATGCCTTCAGTTCTTCTATTGGTTAAAAACACCATGAAGGTTACACCTTCCCATTATTGTGGTAACCCTCAAGTGATTTTTATTACAAAAATGCATTTTATTCATTAAAAAAAAATCTGTAAGTCGATACAAAAAGGATATCATTCTGCATTACAGAGCTGCTTGGGATGAACCTTGAGAAAAAACCATTACATCTCTCTCCAAACTTGCTTTGTAAAGGCATATTCCAGTAGGAGATGTGTGACAGCGTGAGGGCCTCAAACCATTACCAGTTATCTCTCTCTCTGATGAGAGAGCAGCCTTATGGGATTGACATTATGGTGGCTTTACACCCCTCATTACTTTTTTAAATTTGTGTTTATTGTGTATTCGTTTACTTGTTTGTCCTCCAAATGCATAACCACTTGGATGTGAAAATAGTGGATTTTCATACAATTAGACTTTTATTTGCAATGTTGGACTTAAGTTAGTGTCCACATATTACTGTCTTACTGTATAATTCTCAGAGGCATGGCTGGCTGCTGAATGGCAAAGATTTGCCTGGGTCCAAAATTATTTGCAGACAGTAACTGCAACTAGTGCAGTTAGGGATAAACCATGAGCTTATAGCTAATCACCAGATGAGTTTTCTAACTATGCCTGCCATCATCTATCATCCAGACAGCGTTATTACTGTCAATATTATTATGGTCTGAATAAAGTGGACTTTGGGGACTGGATTGAAAGCATAAAATGAAAGTGATTACTCAAAAGGAACTCATCTCATAATTGCAATTGTGGTTAATAGCATCTTAGAAATGGGTTGAAGGGTTTTTGGACTTATTTTACTCCTTGCACCCAAAATGATTCTCTGAATAAATATGATGTCACAAGGGATTGAAATTGTCTATAAATGTTTCCCCTTCACTCATCATTGGCCTAAAACTGCCTGGATGTTGACTATTTCAGATAATCAGTGAGAAGCTTCACCCCTCAAGTTACTAACCTCTTCCTTTAAAGTTTTTGTACACAGCTACAGATATGACTTACTGGTGTTTTTTTTTTTTGAACACTTCACCAACAGCTTTGTGACATTAGTTTACAGACTATGGGAATGTCAAAGATAAAATATTGACCAGTATCCTCTCCCAAAACATAGGCTACAAATTATGATGCCAAACTTTAACATCCTAACTTCTACTTTTGTTAAGTTTTAGTCATTATGTTTTCACAAAGTGTGTGAATAACACATTCAATTAAATTCCATTGCTGGAATGGTTCAGTCAATGTGTCTGAATTAACATGGACAGATTGATTGGACCATTATAATAGCTAAGGGAAATCCTTGATCATTAATACCGTCAGGGTAGAGTATAATCTTTTTTTCTGTAATTTTACTAATGTTCAGAATTCCCAATAGCTTGCAACTCCCTTTGGAGAGCTGGACTGAGATAAGTCACTTGACCTGAAGCTTTAACTCTTTTTCTCTCCACAGATGGTGGCTGATCTGCTGAACTGTTCCAGCAGTTGTTTTGTCTTTATATGCAAGTTTTAGATATGGTGGAGAGTACTAATTTTTCTCAGCAAAATACCTGTTAAATTACAAATCCCTGCTGAATACAACCGTCTCTTAATGATGAGTAATGTTGAACAGCTCTTGGAACAAATACTGAGGATGGGAAGGGACAAAACGGACATTGTTACCTCAATGACTATCTTGATAGCAGGGGACCAACTGAACTTATCGAATTCTGCGGGACATCATTCTCAAACAAGGTTGAAGGCAAGTGGTTATGACTCTATGCTGAGTGAATCAATACATCAACAAAAACTACTTGTTGGTACCCTCCCCAATCTACCTGTTATAGGGCAGCTAGTCCTGACAGTATAGGGAAAAGGGGAAGCTCCCATGCTAAATGGAATATATTGGAACTGATGTAGCAGCTGAAAGCTGGGCAGATATAAGGTACATTATCATCAGCCATAGAATTGCAATCAACTTCAATCTGTAACATTATAGCTCATCATCCCCTGGATTTTGCCATTACAATCAGCTGGGATCAACCCAGCTTGTCCAACTCTGCAATGTTCGATTGCAGACTAATTTGGTACCAAAGAAAGTTTGTTCATGTATCAAACGCTGCACTTAAACTTTACAAATGTGCCCAGACATCTCACGATGGATGATCTGAAACAACATGCAGAACGACAGAGGGGAAAGCTAATGAATACTTGGAAATAAATGTATTGGTCATTCTGGAATATCATTTTGAGGTATACAAGATGAGACAAATCAATATATCTCATTCAAAAGTATCACGAGTTTTTTGTTCTGAAATGTAGATACATAACTATATTTTGTCCCTTTGTACATTTTGGGTTAACAGCACAGGTCTGAATCTTTCCAATAGATTACTCTGTCTCATGTATTACAATTTGGTCACTGCAAATAACATCTTTAATATTTTTGTGGAATGCATGCAATCCTAAAACATACCAAAAATAGAAAACTTAAATAAAGGCCTATATTTATAAAAGTAATGCAGATACACCCAATCTCATGGTCAGAAAAAATCCCTCTTTCTGCCATTATCGTCAAGCCAAGAGTGATTCACTGAGCAGCATACGGAGAGCCAGAGTAGCACTTGGCATAACAAACAATGCGATGACAACATTGATAAAGTCATACAGACTACATGGAAAACAGCAGAAGCAGCATGCTGTTGGAAAGCTGAGTGATTCCACCACCCATGGATCAGATCAAATTCCTGGAGTACTGTCCAGAACAGTAGTGGACAATTAAACAACCAACAGGAAGAGGAGGCTCCATGAACATAGCCATCCTTAATGATGGAAGAACATTGCACATAAATACAAAAGACAAGAATTAAGCTTTTCTAACCACTTTCAGCCAGAACTGCCAAGACCATGATCTATTTCCACATTTTCCCAAGGGCTCCAATGACACAGATGTCAGCTTTGTGCCAGTTTGATCCACTCCAGAAACATCAAAAAACCTGAGTGCACTGGGCACAAGAGACCTTGGATCCTGACAATATCCTGACAATAACATTGATGTTTTATGTTTCAGAACTAGCTGTACCTCTAGCCAAGATTTTCTAGTACAAATAGAACACTGGAATGTACTCAACAAAGTGGAAAGCTATCCTACAAACACACACACTCTCTCTTGCTGTCTCTCTCTCTCACACACACACACACACACACATATATCAGGAGCAGGAGCTGGCCATTCAGCCCCTCAAGCCTGTTTCCTCATGCTGTAAGATCTTGAATGGTCTGATTTTAACCTCAATCCAAATTTTGCACCTACCCCGATAACCTTTCAGTTCCTTAACAAGAACCTATCTACCACTGCCTGACAAAATTCAAGGACTCTGCCTCCACCACATTTTCAGGAAGAGAGTTCCAGAACCTCATGACCTTCTGAGGGAGTTTTTTAATTGCAGAATTTCTCTATTACATGAGCAATCCCTGACTTTTACACTGTGGCCCCTCGTTCTAGATTCTCCCATAAGAGTATATAGCCTTCCCAATCTACCCTGTTAAGACGCTTCAGGATTGTATATTTTTCAATTAAGTCACCGTTACAGATACAATCCTAGTTTGTTAGATCTTTCCTCATAAGGCAAACCGTCCATTCGTGAAGTAGGGTACTAAACTTCCAATGGTTCCAATGGACTTACATCCTTCCTTAAATAAGGCAATCAGTGCTATGCACAATACTCCAGAGGCAGTCTCACTAGTGCCCAGTATAACTGAAGCATAACCTCCCTGTTTTGTAATCTATTCCTTTCCCTATACATTATAACATTCTGTTAGCTTTCCTAAACAGTTATTGGACCTCAATGCTAACAATTTCCAATTCATACAAAAGGACACCCAAATCCCTTTGCATCTCAGAGCTCTGCAAACACTTATCAATTTGCCTCTCTTTTATTCTTCCTGGCAAAATGACAAGATCACGTCTTCCCACATTAATCTCTATTTTCCATACCTTTGTCAAAACACCTCATACATTTATATCCTTTTTTAAAAATATCCATGTGTCCTCTTCACAACTTGCTGTTCCACCCATGTTTGTGTCATAAGCAAAATTTGGCAACCAAAACTTCAATCCCTTCAACCGAATCATTTATATACATTGTAAACAGTTGAGGTCCTTGCACTGATCCCAGCGGCACAACTGTCATTGCTAACCTGAAAAAGACCCATCTACACCTAATCTACTTTCTGTTAGCCAGCTAATCCCAATATGCTACTCTTATACCTTTATCTGATGTGGTGCCTCATTAAATATCTTCTACAAGTCTAAGTACAATATATCAACCACTTTATCCAGTTTTACCTCCTCAAAGAACTCCAATAGATTAATCAAACATATTTCTCTTTCACAAAATCATGTTGAAGCTGCGCAATTACCTTGAAATTATCCAAATGCACTGCTATAACTTTGTTAAGAATTGCTTCACATATTTTCTCTGTATTAAATTAACTGGCTTGAATTACTTTCTGTCTCCCTACCTTTTTGAATAAAGGAGAGACAATTGCTATCTTCCAATTTAATGTGACCTTGTGACGATGCTGATCCTTTCACAAGGTCATGTTGTCCTTGGTATTTTTTTCAGAAGGATCATAAAGTCATTGGGTTCCGAGATATTTGGGTTTATGAATGTAGGTTTGCTCGCTAGCTGGACAGTTCATTTTCAGACGTTTCATTACCATACTAGGAACATCATCAATGAGCCTCCAGGTGAAGCTTAGTCTGGGCTTCATCTAGAGGCTCACTGATGATGTTACCTAGTATGGTGATGAAACATCTGAAAACAAACCTTGCAGCTCAGTGAGCAGACCTATATCCAGAACCTCAACCTGAGCTACAAATCTTCTCAAAACTCGCTAATTTGGGTTTATCTACATTTTAGATTTTTTTTAAAAAACATTTGTACAATGACAGGGGAATGGTCAGTTCTCCCAGCTCAGTTTTTCTCTGGTTTCATTTTAGCAGTCGGTCTATTTAGAGCCGCTGGTCAGTTGTTAGCTGGGAATCCAAAGAAACAGCCTATGGAAGAAGATGCTCCATGCTGAATCTCTCTGCCATCTCTCTCTCTCTCTTCTGTAAGACCCTGTGTTTGATTTTAACTTTTTCGCCAAATGGGGTGTTTATGGGATGGTTGCAGGAATTTGGAACAGCGTCATTAAGTTGGGATAATCTGTTGGGTTCTCAGATAGGCTAAGTTATTCCATATTTTGTTTTTTTTTAAATATAGAATCCCTACATTGTGGAAACAGACCATTTTAGCCCAACAAGTCCACACCAAGCCTCCAAAGAGTATCCCACCCAGATCCATTCTTCTACCTGATTACCCAACATTTATCCATGACTATGCACAGCTAACCTCCACATCCCTGAAAACTATGGGCAATTTAACATGGCCAAATTCACCTAACCTGAACATCTTTGGATTATGAGGGGAAACCGGAGGAGACCCATGCAGACACGGGGAGAATTTGCAAACTCCACACAGACAGTTGTCTGAGCTTGGAATCAATTCCATGTCCCTGGCGCTGTGAGGCAACAGTGCTTACCACTGAGCCATCATGCCACCCATATTGTTCGTGTCTCATTCAGTAATCTTGCAAATAAATTCTGTTTTGTTTAAAGTTAAGTGGTCGGGGCAGCTGCATCACTCCTGGAATATCCACTATACACCTGCTTAAAACAACTAGAAAATTTAGAGTCTGGGCTACTTTCTTGAAATGTTTTGAGGGGGCCTGGCCTGGTCCATAACAACCTTTTCAGAATCAAGGGAGATTTGGAAAATTAAATCCAATTAAACAACTATCTCATTGGCTACTTCTTTTAAGATACTAGAGTAAAGCTCATCAGGACCCAGACGCTAGACAACTTGCAACTCTAACAATTCATTTAGTATCACAGCTCCGGTGATTATGATTTTTGAGTTCCTCCCTTCATTCTATTTTGTATTTATTACTGCATATGGGATATCACTTGTAATGTTTATAGTGAAGACTAATGTAAAATACCTGTACAATTCATCTGCCAAATTCCTTATTTTCCATTATTAATTTTCCAGTCTATCTTTCTATAGAATCATCATTCACTTTATTAACTCTTTTTGTCTTTCAATACTTAGAGAAACTCTAACAATTTTTTTTGTATTTCTGGTTAGCTTTCTCTGATACTTTATATAATTTTATCTCAATTCATTAATTTTTTAGTGGTTATTTGAGAAATTGCCTTTTGAATTGCTGAAGCCTGTCTGATACAGGGCAATTCACAATGTTGTTAGGTTGGGAGTTCCAGAGTTTTGAACAAGTGACAATGAAGAACAGTGATGTATTGCAAGGCTAGATAGCATGCAACTTGGAGATTAATCTGGATATACTAGTGTTCTCCTGGGTCTGCTCCCATTGTTCTTCCAGGCAATAGAGGTGGAGTAGTTATGGATTTGGAATTTGCTGTTGAAGATGGTACACAATTGAAGTCATGGCACACAAGCAGTGGAGGGAGCGACTGTATAAAATGGCAAATGGGGTGGTGATCAAATGAATTATATTGTCATTGTTTGCTTCGCTTGTTGAGAGTTGATGGAGTTGCATTCATTCGGGCAAGTGTAGAGTATTCCATCACATTCATTACTTGTACCTTGAAGATGACGAAAAGGTTTTGGGGAATCAGAAAGTGAGACAGCTAACTCGGAATGCTCAGTCTCTGGTCTGCTCTTCATCACAAAGTTTATCTGACTGATTCAGTTAAGATCTTGCTCAATGATGGCCCTCAGGTTATTGATGATGAGGCACAGATATTGTTAATGCAGTAGAATGACCAAGGGAGGTGGTTAGCCATTCCTTTGCTGGTGGCCCAGCACTTGTGTAAAATGAGTGTCATGTGTCTTCTAGTGATTCAAGACTGAATGTTGTCCTAGTCGTGTTGCCTGTCATCTGTGACTAGCTGTCTGAGGAGTTACAAATGAAACTGCAATCACCAGTGAAGATCTGAAACTCTGCCTTTGATAAAGTACATGCTGGTGTTTGAGCTAAGGACACCATCCTGAAGAACTCCTGCACTGATATATTGAGGCTGTGTTTTTTTAAGATTAGATTCCCTACAGTGTGGAAACAGGCCCTTCAGCCAAACCAGTCCACACCGACCCTCCAAAGAGTAACCCACCCAGACCCATTTCCCCCTGACTAATGCACCTAATACTATAGGCAATTTAGTATGGCCAATTCACCTGATCAGCACATCTTTGGACTGTGGGAGTAAACCCACGCAGACACGGGGAGAACATGCAAACTCCACACAGACAGTCACCCAAGGCTGGAATCAAACCTGAGACCCTAGTGCTATGAGGCAGCAGTGCTAGCCACTGCGCCACTGTGCTGCAGCAATTCAAGAGGCAATTTCTCACCTTCCCAATGATAGTCAGAGGTGAGCAACAAATATCTGGATTTACTCATGGTGCCTAAATACAATAGAACTTTTTTTGAAAATCTGTATTTTGTGCCACACACAATTTATGTATTGTCTTGTGATTCACCAAAAGAAAGGAAAACTTGGGTGAAGCAATTCAATTATTCTAATGTATTTGCAACGTCAGAATTTATTGTTAAGTTGGCAACCGATTGAATCTTTCTGCTTGAGAGCTATAATTTCTGGTCTCCACCTTTAACTGAAGCTGTTCCAGTGCAATCTGAAGCAATGCTATTCACTTGTAAATATCAACCAAACCAAAGCCAACCAAGCTGAACTGCTCCTACCTGGCATGTATTAAGCAGGCATTTTTGGGTTTCACACACAGTAACAAATTACTACTTGTTCATACAATGTTTGAACTAATGAAATAGTTTGCACTTCCTCATAGTTACCATCATAAGTGATGTGTAAGAATTATTGATTACATAAATCTTTGGCTCCTTGATAAGTGTTCTTGCTTTCAGGTATGCTGCCAACTAACTTCACTGTTTTTTCCCAAGAAGTTTTATGTACCTGAAGGATTCATGTCTGAACAACATGTCACAACAATAAATAGAGTTAACTGAATCCTAGGATATTTGCTTAAGTGTTGAGTGGAAAGCTCTTAATGTTGCACTACAGTTTTGTTTCAGTTGTATATGAAGAATATATATACAATTAGAGAATCCCTACAATGGGGAAGCAGGCCATTTGGCCCATCAAGTCCACACTAATCCTCTGAAGAGTATCCCACCCAGACCCACCCTATCCCTGTAACCCTGCATTTTCCCATGGCCAATCCTCCTAACCTGCACACCTTTGGACTGTGGAAGGAAACTGGAGCACCCAAAGGAAACACGTACAGACATGGAGAGAATATGCAAACTCTACACAGTCACCCGAGGAAGCGAACCCTGGCTCTCTAGCACTGTGAGGCAGCTGTGCTAACCACTGAGCTACTGTGCTGACCCAATATAGAGCTGAAGCAAGGTGGGAAGATTAGAAAATATTAAACAATTAACCTTGTCAACCTGTAAAAGAGACTTATTTGAGGAGTCCTCATTGAAAAATGGTAAGGGATTACTGGGATAAAATAATTCTGGATAACTGCTTTTACATAACTGGGCTGAGGGTTAAGGTATAAGTTTGAAGTTTTGAAAGTCTGGTCTCGCATAGATTTCCTTACCCAATAGATTATCAAAGCTGGACATTCTTAATAAGAAAAGTGACTGATGCTTCAACACTAAATTTATTTCAGAAAGTGTTAGAATCTGCATTGAGTTGAAGACCAGGTTGTTATTGTGGAAGGGTGGAATCAAATAAGCAGGAATACCTTCCTAACCTAAAACTGCTCTCTAATTTTCCATTTGTCTCACTGTACCTTCATGGTTTACTCCATCCATTGCTGCAATAGCCATATCAGCACATTACTGCTGCCTTTGGTGACCCACTGGCAAGAATTGTTTCCCTGGTATCTTTTACATTGCCAATTTAGGAATACAAGTCTTTCCTTTCAGCCATGATAGTCCTTTTCCTAATGGCGATGGGCTTCCAAAATCACGTAGCTGTATAATCAAACCTGAATCAGCTTCATAGGATGCATTCGGCTGTTGAAACATGAGTTTTAATATAATTGTTATCGTATCCAGCCTGCAGGTAATGCCTTCCAACTGATGGCATCTGAAATATCAGTGTTCAAAAGAATTTAAATCGACAGAGTGCTTATTATGTTGGTAAAAACTGCAATGCTCTTCATTCAGGCATTTAAAAAACAAAGCTTCCATTCGCCTATCATGCCTGTATTTGCTAACATGTGTTGGCTACCAGTTTAGTAATGTCTCAACTTAACAATTCTCATCCTTTGTTTTAAATTCATTCATGGCCCATGCCTTTTCTATCTTTGTAATCTTCTTCAAACCCATTACCCAAGAACATATCTGCACTTCACTAATTCCTGCCTTTTGAGTGGTATATCATGAATGGCACATCCACAACTGCCAAGACCCTAAGCTGTAAAATTTGCTTCCAAAATCTTTCTGCTTCAGTGGGGTGAATTTTACCAGAAATCTTTTGTTGCATTTCCTGCAGGTTTTCTTGCAAGTCCAGCTCATTAATTAGATACGAAGCCTCTTTTCCAACTCTAGCCCAATTCGCCCACTCACTGGAAGCCATTATTTGCCATTGCTGGGGTGTCCCAGGGTCCCTGGTGTCAGTGTCTTCCTGGAAGCCTAGCTGCACATCCGGTCAAACCTTGACTCTCTGTCTCGCTGCTGTGCTCTATTATGCATGAAGTGATGTCACTCCTGCTGAGTGTCCTCACCTTCCTCCGAGGAAGATTGACATTGCTCTCCCAGTTTGTCAGCCTCCATCACATCTCCTAACTGCCTGCTCCAGCTGTTCAGAGCACAGCATGCAAGGATTATGTGCTCTCTCTGTATTAAATAAACAATAAGTCCCCGCCAAAACTGATTCAAGCATTTGAATCTCATCTTCAACAGGTCCACCATCTGCTCCATGATCACCCTGGCTGAAGAATGGGCTGCATTGTATCGGAACCCAGCCACAGTGTTGGGGGGTCAGGGGAGTAGGGTTGGTGGGTGGTGTAACAGAGTCATTATTCATGATCATAGAGGATAACCCTTGTACCCCGGAACTATCCTTGTAAGGCATCTGGCTTTTGAAACGCAGCAGAATGTGGACTGCTCTTTTCCTGGAGCTTCAGGGGCTGAGGGGTGACCTAATAGAGGTTTATAAAATCGTCAGGGGCATGGATAGGATAAATAGACAAAGTCTTTTCTCCTGGGATGTGGGTTCCTGAACTCAAGGGCATAGGTTTAGGGTGAGAGGGAAAAGATAGAAAAGAGACTGAAGGGACAACTTTTTCACGCAGAGGGTAGTGTGTGTATGGAATGAGCTGCCAAGGAAGTGGTGGAGGCTAGTAGAATCACAGCATTTAAAAGGCATCTGAATGGGTATATTAATAGGAAGGGTTTCAAGGGGTGTGGGCCAAGTACTGGCAAATGGGACTAGATTAGATTAGAATACCTAGTTGGCATGGACGAGTTGGACTGGAGGGTCTGTTTCCGTGCTGTACATCTATATGACTCTATATAAAGTTAAAAATTAAACAACACCAGGTTATAGTCCAATAGGTTTAATTGGAAGCACACTAGCTTTTGGAATGCCACTCCTTCATCAGGTGATGTTTAGGTTGATTCTAATCTAAAAAGTGAGAAAACAGAATTTTACATTAATTCATGCAGTTTTTGAGCTCAGAGTTTTACATGAATCCATGCAGTTTTTGAACAAAGTACAATGTTACTTTACAAGTACAAATTCACCCCACAAAATATATGTGTGCGTGTGTGTGTCCAGGGTGGGGAGTTGTGAGTGTCTGTGAGAGAGAGTGTATATGTGTGTGCATGAGTGTAGAGTGGTCTGAGTCTCTGAGACGATGCCTGTGTGGGTGTGGGAGTGTGTGTGTCTGTAAGGGTGTGTGTGAGTGTCTGTGTATATGTGTGTCCATGTGTATGTGAGTGTGTGTGTGTGTGTGTGCGCATGCGTGTAGGAGTGTCTGTGTGTGTGTATTGTGCAATGGTGGTCACCTGTAATGTGACATGAACCCAAGGTCCCGGTTGAGGCCCTCTTTATGGGTACCAAACTTAGCTATCAGCCTCTACTTGGCCACTTTTCGCTGCTGCCTGTCCCAAAGTCCGCCTTGGAGGATGGTCACCCAAAGATCCATGGTCGAATGTCCTGGACCACTGAAGTGTTCCCCAACTGGGAGGGAACCCTCCTGTCTGTTGATTGTTGTGCGGTGCCCATTCATCCGTTGTCATAGCCTTTGCTCGGTTTTCGCAATGTACCATGCCAAAGGGCATCCTTGCCTGCAACGTATAAGATAGACAATGTTGGCTGAGTCACATGAGTACCTGCTATGTACAAGGTGGGAGGTGTCCCCACGCATAATGGTGGTATCTATGTCCACGCTCTGACACGTCGTACAGCGCCTACCGTGACAGGGTTGTATGGAGTTGTGTTGAGAGCCAGGCAGCTTGCTACGAACAATGATTTGTTTGAGGTTTGGCAGTTCTTTAAAGGCAAGCAGTGGAGGAGTGGTGAAGGCCTTGGCAAGTTGCTCATCCTCATTGATAATGTGTTGCAGGTCACGAAGAACATGGGGATACGTGGGGACACCTCCCACTTTGTACATGGCAGGTACTCATGTGACTCAGTCAATGTTGTCTATCTTATACGTTGCAGGCAAGGATGCCCGGAGGCATGGTACATTGGGGAAACCGAGCAAAGGCTATGACAACTGATGATTGGGCACCACACAACAATCAAGAGACATGAGTGTTCCCTCCCAATTGGGGAACACTTCAGTGGTCCAGGACATTCGACCTCGGATCTTCGGGTGACCCATCCTCCAAGGCGGACGACAGGCAATAACGCAAAGCTGGCCGAGCAGAGGCTGATAGCTAATTTCGGTACCCATAGGGAGGGCCTCAACCGGGACCTTGGGTTCATGTCACATTACAGGTGACCACCATTGCACTATACACACACACAGACACTCCTACACACACACTCTCTCTCACACACACACAGGCACTCCTATACACACACATACACACAGACACACATATACACAGACACGTATACAGACACTCACACACACCCTTACAGACACACACACTCCCACACTCACACACGCACCCCCTCACAGAGTTAAGACACTCTACACTCACTACACACATATATATACTCTCTCTCACAGACAATCACAACCCCCCACCACAGACACGCACACACAGACAAAGACCCACATGCATACGTCGAGTCATAGAATCATAGAGATGTACAGCATAGAAACAGACCCTTCCGTCCAACTCGTCCATGCCAACCAGATATCCTAACCCAATCTAGTCCCACCTGCCAGCACCCAGCCCATATCCCTCCAAACCCTTCCTATTCATATACCCATCCAAATGCCTCATAAATGTTGCAATTGCACCAGCCTCCACCACATCCTCTGGCAGCTCATTCCATACGCATACCACCCTCTATGTGAAAAAGTTGCCTCTTAGGTCTCTTTTATATCTTTCCCCTCTCACCCTAAACCTATGCCCTCTAGTTCTGGACTCCCCGACCTCAAGGAAAAGACATATTTGTCTATTTATCCTATCTATGCCTCTCTTAATCTTGTAAACCTCTTTTAGGTCACCCCTCAGCCTCCAACGCTCCAGGGAAAACAGCCCCAGCCTGTTCAGCCTCTCCCTAGCTCAGATCCTCCAACCCTGGCAACATCCTTGTAAATCTTTTCTGAACCCTTTCAAGTTTCACAGGATCCTTCCGATAGGAAGGAGACCAGAATTGCACGCAATATTCCAGCAGTGGCCTAACCAATGTCCTGTACGGCCTCAACATGACCTCCCAACTCCTGTACTCAATACTCTGACCAATAAAGGAAAGCATACCAAACGTCTTCTTCACTATCCTATCTACCTGCGACTCCACTTTCAAGGAGGTATGAACCTGCACTCCAAGGTCTCTTTGTTCAGCAACACTCCCTGGGACCTTACCAGTAAGTGTATAAGTTATATTTTGTGGGGCGAATTTGTACTTGCAGGGTTACATTGTACTTTGCTCAAAAACTGCATGAATTCATGTAAAACTCTGTTTTCTCACTTTTTAGATTAGAATCAATCTAAACATCACGGCATAGACAGAAAACACAGGGGGCTAACACCTTCAACATATTGTCTAGCTAACGCCCATTGTTACAGCTAACCTGAGAATGCAACTTTTAAAGAAGGTTTTGTGATTTACACATAAAAGAAGTGAAACTATCATGGTATTCAAACAGATGAAAGACTCAACAGACAATCAAGGTATTTTTCAATGTATAATTTCAATTACATCACACTGTAAATTTTTGCTATAAATTCTGTGCCTTAGAATTGTGTCCTCCATTATCACCTGATGAAGGAGCGTCACTCCAAAAGCTAGAGCTTCCAATTAAACCTGTTTGACTATAACCTGGTGTTGTGTGATTTTTAACTTTGTACACCCCAGTCCAACACCAGCATCTCCAAATCATGACTCTATATAAGCATTATGAAACTCCCAGTGTACCTGTCACACAGTTCTAAGAAATGGCACTGATGATCACAGGCTACTTGGATGTTAATGGTTTGGAAGTCTTTTCTAATGGGGTACTCAGCTACATTTGAAATGGTCCTGTGGTGGGTGTACTGTCTATCGCACCCTGCGCAGGAGGAAGCCAGCTATATTGCCAATACCAATGCCCAAGCTGTACACTGACCATGTCATGTGGCCACGAGATGAAGAGCTGTGATCTTTGTGTCAAAGGGCAATGACAGCTGTGTCATTAAATATTATGAAAGTAGAGATAGAAAGGTTCTTGTTAGGCAAGTGAATCAAAGCTTATCAGGGGTAAAAAGGGTGTGAAATTTGAAATGAATACAGGTAAGCCAATTTCTTAGTGAATGGCCGATACTACTTTCGGGACCAAATGTCTGCTTCTGCTCCTATTTTCTATATCCTTGTCCTTTAGCTAAAAAGCTACCTCAGATATTGGGTACTAAGCAAGTAAGCACAAAGTGAATGAGTACTAAGAGCCCTAAAGCATTTCCTGTGTAGATGTATGAGACGGATGTGATTCCCTGGGTGAACAGTGATCTGACAGAGTTTGCAAGTCAAAGATACCCCTGAGCTCTAAAGTAAAGAGCTGAAATGGATTGTGAGTTGGTCCAACGTCAGCAATGCTGATGTTGTGATGCTGATGGTTTGCTGATGCTGACTTCAGTTGATGAACATATCGAGGACATTGTCTATGGAGCATTCAAAGACATATTGATAGAAGAGCATTAAAAATGGAGAGACGGAGAAAACAGTAGCAAACTATTGTTGCCAGGTAACCGCTCTGGTTTTAATATTGGGAATTGAGTGCCTTCTAGACATTTGGGAGAGGAGGAGTGAATCATGACTTGAGTAGAAATATGGTGCAATTAGCTATTAATGAGATCTGAATGTATGGTAATAAAGTAGCTTGTGCTCATAAGTCAGATTCATGTCCCATGTATAAAAACTTATTTCTGATGGCCTCCACAATGTTTTAAGGCTTGCTGAATTTTCTCTGAAACTTCATCCTTAACGAACAGTCTTCTCCCTATATGCGGGACATTCAAGTGTTCAGAGAAAGTGGGCTAAGCCAGGGAGATGATTGCTCATTACTGAAGCAACTTTTGGATTTTTCCCAAAAAACAATTGGTATGGCCTGTAGCCCCCAACTATTTGCAATGAATTCTTTGCTTGGACTGTCAAAGCCAAGGCAGATATTGACTTCCAACTTATGTTGGTCCACTAAACATTTATCAACCATCACTGTATGATTTATTTTACGGATTCCATACCAAAGGGACTTATTCCTGCAGTGTTCATTGTTACAATGTTCATGTTTTCACAAGTATCCATAAATTCACAATGTACAAATTGTCAGTTGGAAATTTAGCTAGTTCCCCTAGTTTGGATTGTATCTATTTCTCCACTACCTTATGTTAATGTGGACTGGATAAATCTAGTCACAATATTTATTAAGTGCAAAATTATTTTTTTCTATTCATTACATTGAAGTATGTTGTGACAAATTTTAAAATGTCTATTTCCACAAGGAGCTTCATTGTTGACCATGATGTTGTTCTCTTTTCCTTTTTACATATTTCACATTTACCTCTGATCACCTTCAAATATTTATTGTATTCATTCTTTACTTGAATTTTTAATCTATGAGAAAATGGATGCACAAACAGCCAATGTAATTTAAGGTAACTAGCATTTCCTCCTTTAAACTTCTTTCTCCTGATACCAATAGCACCTGTTAAATATTTTGTTTAGGAGATTGACCTTGGTTAATGGAATACAAAAATGGCTGGATTTGTAAACTCTAAATCCACTGATTTCACAAACAACCACTATGAATGCTTCATATACACTTAACATATGTTTTTTCTTTTGTAATTTTTGTCCATAAATGTTTATAAATGATCAAAACCTTCATCAGTGTCTATTTCTAGAGGGTCCAGCTCTGAGAATAATTTGCACCCGAGCCTGCATTTATCAGTGCCAAAACCATTCTTGGTTTTCCTTTTGGGAAGATTGTAACAGTTGTCCATATCTCTATTTACATGTTTTCATTAATGATAAGTTTGAGCTTCACAGAACATGGGTAATTATTCAGAAGACCTGAAAATGTGTTGCTGGAAAAGCGCAGCAGGTCAGGCAGCATCCAAGGAACAGGAGAATTGACGTTTCGGGCATTAGCCCTTCTTCAGGAATGAGGAAAGTGTGTCCAGCAGGCTAAGATAAAAGGTAGGGAGGAGGGACTTGGGGGAGGGGCGTTGGGAATGCGATAGGTGGAGGGAGGTCAAGATGAGGGTGATAGGCCGGAGTGGGGTGGGGGCGGAGAGGTCAGGAAGAAGATTGCAGGTTAGGAAGGCGGTGCTGAGTTCGAGGGATTTGACTGAGACAAGGTGGGGGGAGGGGAAATGAGGAAACTGGAGAAATCTGAGTTCATCCCTTGTGGTTGAAGGGTTCCCAGGTGGAAGATGAGGCGCTCTATCTCCAACCGTCGTGTTGCCATGGTCTGGCGATGGAGGAGTCCAAGGACCTGCATGTCCTTGGTGGAGTGGGAGGGGGAGTTGAAGTGTTGGGCTACGGGGTGTTTGGGTTGGTTGGTCCGGGTGTCCCAGAGGTGTTCTCTGAAACGTTCCGCAAGTAGACGGCCTGTCTCCCCAATATAGAGGAGGCCACATCGGGTGCAGCGGATGCAATAGATGATATGTGTGGAGGTGCAGGTCAATTTGTGGCGGATATGGAAGTGTCCCTTGGGGCCTTGGAGGGAAGTAAGGGGGGAGGTGTGGGCGCAAGTTTTACATTTCTTGCGGTTGCAGGGGAAGGTGCCGGGAGTGGAGGTTGGGTTGATGGGGGGTGTGGACCTGACGAGGGAGTCACGGAGGGAGTGGTCTTTTCGGAACGCTGATAGGGGAGGGGAGGGAAATATGTTTAGGAACGCTGATAGGGGACTCCCTCGTCAGGTCCACACCCCCCACCAACCCATCCTCCACTCCCGGCACCTTCCCCTGCAACCGCAAGAAATGCAAAACTTGCACCCACACCTCCCCCCTTACTTCCCTCCAAGGCCCCAAGGGACACTTCCATATCCGCCACAAATTGACCTGCACCTCCACACATATCATCTATTGCATCCGCTGCACCCGATGTGGCCTCCTCTATATTGGGGAGACAAGCCGTCTACTTGCGGAACGTTTCAGAGAACACCTCTGGGACACCCGGACCAACCAACCCAACCACCCTGTAGCCCAACACTTCAACTCCCCTCCCACTCCACCAAGGACATGCAGGTCCTTGGACTCCTCCATCGCCAGACCATGGCAACACGACGGTTGGAGGAAGAGCGCCTCATCTTCCGCCTGGGAACCCTTCAACCACAAGGAATGAACTCAGATTTCTCCAGTTTCCATATTTCCCCTCCCCCCACCTTGTCTCAGTCAAATCCCTCGATTTGACTGGCCTTCCTAACCTGCAATCTTCTTCCTGACCTCTCTGCGCCCACCCCACTCCGGCCTATCACCCTCACCTTGACCTCCTTCCACCTATCGCATCCCAACGCCCCTCCCCCGAGTCCCTCCTCCCTACCTTTTATCTTAGCCTGCTGGACACACTTTCCTCATTCCTGAAGAAGGGCTGATGCCCGAAACATCGATTCTCCTGTTCCTTGGATGCTGCCTGACCTGCTGCACTTTTCCAGCAACACATTTTCAGCTCTGATACTCCAGCATCTGCTGTCCTCACTTTCTCCTTAACAATTCAGAAGCCCAAGTTGATCAGGAGATATGGATTCAAATTTCCACCTAACATCTTCTGACATTCAAATTTAAATAGTTAATAAATCTGAAAGTTTCTCTCAGTAGTTGTGTTATGAAGCTCTCATATTTTTGTAAAAATGCCATCTTTGGGTCCACACCTCTGGACCAGAAGATCTTAGTTCTAGTACGGCTCGGCAAAAGTAAGGACTGCAGATGCTGGAGATTAGAGTCGAGAGTGTGGTGCTGACAGCAGGTCAGACAGCATCCAAAGAGCAAGAGAGTTGACGTTTCGGGCAAAAGCCCTTCATGAGGAAGCACTGACTCTCCTGCTGTGCTTTTCCAGCACCACACTCTCCACACTTACTTCGAGTACTACCTGTTCTGAAGGTGTGTTATAACATGTCTGTGCAGGTTATGTTAAAAACATATGTGGTTTATCTCCTTCACCTGTATGGCATCAGACTCACAAAAATTTAGTTGTATCTGAGTGAAGTGACCCACTGAAATTACTTAGCAAGCCAAGCTGTTGTACCAGACTGTAACAGGAGATATGCAACACTGGCATAAAGACTTTAAAATGTGGCACTTTGTGACCATATTCCAGTCAGTATCAGTCAGTTCTGTCAGGAAAGGAGAGAAGGAAAAAAATGTGCTTCTTTAAGTAACTGTAACAGTAACTGTTTAAAAATGTATTCAGAAGCCTGCCAAACTGCCAATAGGCAGACAATATCTGACTAGGCAAAAGTGAGGACTGCAGATGCCGTTTCTGGCAAAAGCCCTTCATCAGGATTTTCCTGCTCCTCGGATGCTGCCTGACCTGCTGTGCTTTTCCAGCACCACTCTAATCTAGAAAATATCCGACAGGCTCACTGCAGCGAAATAGTTAAGTTCTGCAACAGTGATTGTTTATTCTAAACTCTAAACATTTTGTTATCATACTGTTAATTGTCTCCTGTAACGAATGATCTAAAACATGTGTTGATTGTACACAGAGTCAGAAACATCTGTACACATGCAACCACGAAATTATTCTTGAGAAGCATTTAGCACCACTGCGTACCCCAGTAATGCAACTGGACCTGGAATTGCGAGAAACTCAGGGATCAAAGACAGCTCTATTTACTAGCAAACACAACAGTACTAAAAACAAATTGCATCTCTGCTGCACCTAAAGAATACTAAAATCCTCTCAAGACAAACCATAAGAATTGCCAAAAGAAAATGACATCGAGCCATATAAGGCTAACGGAAATGAAATATAATATCAGAATTGATTTTAATTTCCTATTCAACTCCTGGAAGTTTGGAAAATTTGGCAGTTGTCAAGAGGAATCAGACAGAGGTCTGTTGATTTATCTAATCTCTTTCCGATGTTGACAGATTTGCTGTGTACTTCTAATTTTTCCTGTTTTCATTTGAACTTATAAACTACATTTGTGATGAAATATTCCTGCTTGAGGGGAATTTTGGGCGGGTTAAATTCCTGGAACAGACGACATTAAGAAGTGCAAATATTACCTCATTGGCTGCTGCAGTAAATTTAAATAATACATAATTACACATGTTATATAAACCTATTATTTTACACTCTAACGTAATAACTTACAGTCCCGATGAAAACGTCCTTCTAGCATTGCCAAAACACCATGTATTTAATATCCCTGAACAATGGATGATAAGATGTTGAAAAGAAAGATGCACTTCTAAATTAAGTTTGGATTGAGCAAACTGGAAATTGCCATTAATACTCCTGAACGGTAGGTTTCCTTGCCGTTCAGCTGTTAGAATGGTGGGAGGTGGGGGTGATACATGAAAGTTTCAGTTTTACAGAAAATGGTCATTAATCACAAACGCAAATTCTACTTGTCTTTCCATCAAGTGTTGGCTAGCCTGCTGAGTCTTTCCTGCACGTTTCTCTTCTAATTGCCTGTATTTACAGTATTTCATTTTGCATGAAAGTTCAATTGCTTTACTGGAAATTCTTGGGTACAAATATAGATTTGATTGCAGATTCTGTTCTAAGTGCTGAGTTATCAGAAAAAAACTTTGCTAATAAGCCATGTGGGGTGGACAAAGTTAAAAATCAGACACCACCACGTTATAGTCTAACAGGTTTATTTGGGAACACTAACTTCCAAATAAACCTGTTGGACTATAACCTGGCGTTGTGTGATTTTTAACCTTACTCATAAGTGATAATCTGCAATTTTCACATCCTCAGCAAGGGTCTTCGGACCCGAAACGTTAAGTGATTTCTCTTCACAGATGCTGTCAGACCTCCTAAACGTTTCCAGCAATTTCCGTTTATGTTTCCCATTCCAGGTCCTAACTTAGTGTCATAATTCTAATCACTCAATGAAAATAGAGACATTGCTCGTTAGTTTTAGTTTCAAAAGTCCCATATAATTTCATCAATCAGAATCCAGCTTTTCGAAAGAGATGATAAATATACAAAATTTTGCATTAAACAATATGCAATCGCCTGCTTTTCCTTTTTTAAGCGGGGAGGGGGGGGAAATAAAAGGTTTAGTCATTTGATTGACAGCAAAACTCCCATCAATTTGGGCTCTGGCACTGGCTCTCAGGAGTGAAGACGTCATCGCTGCCAGGAACTCAGATGATTTCGCCTCGCGGGCTGTTCCAGGGAGCGGTCTGTCCCCCCACCAATCAGCGCTTCCGGTGCCACGCAACCCTACAGGCACACCGCGTGCAGCCGGGGGGAGCGAGGCGGCAGACGGAACAGCCGGGTGGGGGGGCGTGGCATCCCACAACCGAACTCGCCGCCCCCTTCCTCGCTTCCATTGGCCGAAAACGTCCGGAGGGCGGGACGCCTCCGGGAGCAGACCGTCCGTCGATTGGTCGAATCGGCTGTCAATCCCGATCAGCACGGTTAGGTTGTCGTGCCTCTGACGTGAGGAGGGGGGGGGTCACTTTTATGTTCTTTTTTTTAAATGAAAAAAATTCTTGTCGTGGCGAAGTGCGTCAAAAAACATAATCGAATCGGCAGGTTTTTAAAAGACGGTTTGTTTGAGGTGAAAAGAGGATCAAATATCGCCGCGTCCGGGGCCTTGGCGGGATTAAGAATGTCCCAGCTGTAGGTCGAGGTGTCAGAAAGTTGGGGCCGTCAGTCTGGAAAGTTTCATTGCTGCAGGTACAGTGTGCCTTGTATTTTAATTCTTACTTGCAGCAGGCCTCGTCAGCAGAGTGCCAAGCTGAAAGTTTTACCGTAAGTGTGGAGTGACCAAGTCACTTGACAGGTGGGCATCGAATTTTGATCATTGAAAGCCTCTGGATTTTTAATTTCGGTCTCCAAGGCTGCTGAGTCTGATCCAGTCAGTGTGGCGCAGCAGGGATATGGCAGTTATTGATTTCAAAAATAAAAGCAATGCAAGGCTGCCCGACTTGTTGTTTTTTAAAGTCCTGTTGGAAGCGCAGCCTGATCCGAGGTAAATGGGCTGCTAACACCTGACTCACATTCTCCCCACCCCCCCAACACAAAATATAGGAGGTATCACTTGCGAGTTGAAATGTTGTCCTTCAGCGACCGCTAACAGGAAGTGGGGTTGCTGTGTTAAAGGGAAGAGTTGTGGACGCATGGTGAATGTGTTTATCAGCTTCTGGTGAAGTGTTCGTGCTTAAATGGTATTTTATCACAGAGTAGTGCATTTACTTTGTATTTATTGCGTGCAAATGTAATCTTTATGCTGCCTATGACCCTTCAACAAAGCATCATTTATGAAAACTGTTGTGTTTAAAATCTAAACTTAACCATAGATCCCTGATGAAGGGCTTTTGCCTGAAATGTCGATTTTCCTCCTCCTCGGGTGCTGCCTGATCTGTGCTTTTCCACCACCACTCTAATCTTTACATAGACCATTCTACTTAATTATGGGATTCTGATTCAGCATATGCAATTATTTTTTTTGTATAGCTGCATAGAATTTGAATGAAATGTTAACCAGATTTAATCACAGTCAATGTGGGTTATCATTGAAATGCTTTATGTAAAGGAAATAAACTACTGTAAACCTGGAGGTGTTGTCCTTTGTGACAAGGGTGGGCTATTTGCTAACTTTTTGATAAATGATTCTCAACTGGACAGGCACGATGTTGTCATGATGTTTATTGGTTGATCTTCAACATTTTTTCATTTAATCTGTTGCACATGTGTTTTCCCCAATCGCTATGTGTATTCAAAACAGAACTAAAATGATGGAGGATTCTGGTAACCCTCTGTCTTGCTCATTATGTAGTCAATAGCTACTTAAACTTTGATATTTCAATACCCAGTTCAATGTAGCAGTGTGGAATCACCCCTGTCACTTGTGGTTATAATGTATGATTGAACATTGCAGATTTAATGATTTTGATATAAAACAATAATACTGCTAAGATTTGTTTCACTTCTCAACAAATTCACAGTATTGCTCATTTACTGATGCTTTAGTTTCTGTGATACAAAAAGTGCCATACAACTCTATAACGTTATGAGTAGCTAACATGTGAGTAGATTCTTTCAAAGTCTATGCGGTGTTTGGCATCAGCAATTTTTAATTCCTCGAATATTGGGGGAAAATTCATTTTGTTTTTAAGAATCTGAGAAAATATTGGCTGAGGTCAGCTAAATCTGGCACTGTATTAGATTAGATTAAACAATGCATTAACGATAACATTGTTGATACCATTTGCAGAATAGTTTATGAAAAACAGCATACTGTGTTTGTTTTGTTTTATTGAAGGATTGTTTTTCTGTGTGCATAGAATACATTTTTTTGGAGAACCAAATATCAGGATCATCTTTTCCCTACCTTTTTAACTTAGTGATTTTCTGCTGTCCGTTACTGTTGTAAGACTTTTTTATATGACCTGTCCATTTGACCAATTTTCTGCCGAGTGATTTTGAGATATTTATTTATCTTATCCATTTAAGTTTTTGTCTACCAGTTTACACTATATCAAAGTTATTTCTTTCTGCCTTTCAGCATTAAAGTGTGATAAAGGTGTATTGAGAAAAATCTTGAGAGAGAAGGAAAATTCTGTAGACATCAGCTGAGGCAATCAGGTAAATTGTACTAATACACCACCTCATCATGGATGTTTCTCTCAGTTCCTAGCACTAAATACTATAAATAGTTTAAAAATACTGCCTGTTTAAAATGCATCAAGATTATTACTAAAAACAGCATGAACTGTGTATATTTTTATAATGTAAATTTAAGAATTTGTTTGAAAGGAGGCAGCACAGTTCAGAATTCTGTGAGCTTGGTCTGTTAAGTGGGTAGTCTTGAGTGAGTGTAACTTCAGTTTTCCCACATTTTGAAGCTGAATTTTAAGCAAACTGATTTTGAAACCAGAAGCAGAAGGTGTGATATTTTGGTTGGTTTACAAGAATGAGGAACGATACTCCATTTTAGAGGTCATGTACTGATAGTAATTTCAAAAGACCAAATATGTAACAGTATCTTGTGAATAAGAACATCATAATATTTCCAGTTCTTTAGAAATGGGGAAAAATATTTTTCTATGTAAGTTAAATGTTTACTTCCTTTATTAATAAACATTAGCTGCAGTGAGATACATCTCCTGGAAGTAGTTTAAAAGCTGCAGCTATTTCAAGATACATCAAAAATTGTGTATGTGAAGGCTTGTTTCTTTCACAGTATTGTGATGTTAAGTTTTCTTTCATATGTACATTTCTTGTTTAGTTTAGAGTTTGGATTTTGAAACTAGTGGCAGAGGATTTCCTGGCTGTATGTGTACGAAGAGGTTTTATAATTGTCAGTATTCCTGGAAATGCATTTTAAACAAAACTGAGTATGGGACTGAGTTCCTGGAGTGCAAATGGGAATTTGTTTGCATTGAGAGAGTTTTATCAGCTGACAGGATATATTAAGCTGCTTTCAGCTGGAAAGATTATGAATTTCTTGTTTTAATTTATTGGGAGAATGCACACAGCTTGGACAGCTTGAGGTTCAGTTTGCAGAACTTCTGATTGAGGTTGGATGTATGAAACAGTTCTGTAAAAATGTTAACTCAGAAAAGTTAGGAAATAGATTACTTTAGTATAAAGAGGTTAGTTTGAAAGATCCAGACCTGCGTGTTTGATTAGATAATGAAGGAATTATTCAAAACTGAGGAAATCTAATTTCAGTTTTGTGAATACTTAAAGAATAGGCTGCCAAATTCTCAAGACTGCAAATTGAAAGAAACAGTTAACATTCTACCTGTAGAAGGGGTAGAATAGCACTTTGGTGTTTTAGTACTGTGAGGTGTTGATGTTGGGAGAAGTGGAATTGTATTTTACTCTGTTTGAAAATATTTAATGTTATTTGTGAATAGCTTGGTTTATTCTATTTTATCTTCTGTTTCATTGTTAATACCGGACTTGTAGCATTGCGTGCTTTTTGTGAATGACACCCTTTTCAAATTTAAAAAAAATCAAAGCAGATTTTTTTTAAAAAATCAAACCAGATTTGTTTTTTAAATCTAGTCTGATATTATAACTGGACATATCAGTTCAGATTATAATGGTAAAACATTATTCAAGTATGTCTCCATCCCCTGCAGCCTTTTATTTAATTCTCCTTGTATGTTCCAGTTGTGTTTAGGACATGTATTTTGATCACTTCTTAGAAAAAGGGGATTACATTACCCCATGCAGTTGGTATAGTTGTATATTCTGGCACTGTGTTGCCTCCATTTAGTATAATATGCTGATATTATGGCAGCATACTTTTAAAAATAAAACTTCTGTGTTAATTGTTAGATATCTTGCGCACCACTTCCAGTTTGCCTCTTAATTACCAGTCATTTCATAGTTCAATGTTAAAATAGAAAACTGCTTGTGGGAATTAAATTAGTGAGTACATTGCAACCATGCCAATTTCAAATTGAAACCTATTCTGCATATTTGAATTTTAATGCATCATAGAGCATAGACCACCCAAGCATTGAGTCTGGTGAACCTAGAAACCTCATGTTCTATCTTCCCAGTCATTGGCATTTTAGTTTTAATAAGAGGTATGTTTTATGTGTTAGAACCTTTTGTTTCTCTTGTTCTGCCGAAGAGACATGAGAATTAACAGCTTGACCATTATCTAACTGTTCCAAGCCATATGTGCAGCCCTCTAAATTATATTGTTTAAAATAATTCAGTATTTAAAGTCAGTCAGAATTAAAGCATTAGTGAATAAACTGCTGTGAAAGAGCATCTAGTCAAGATTGTCCTCTGCTAGACAGATAGGGAGACACAAAATAAAAGCAATTGAAAACAATTTTTTGAGTTGAAATTAAAATGTTGTAAAGTTCCCAATGTTTATTACGACAGTCTTTGAAGCAAAACAAAATGTTCAATTGATTTTTCAGTATTCTTATTCGACAAGAATCTAAATTTAGCTTTTATTTGTACTGTTGCCCCTATAAAAGTGTGAACATTATATCTTGAGTTGAAAAATTTAGTGCTATGTTTTATAATTTCCCGAAGTTTGAGTAGTGTTTAGGGTTTCCTCCATCACAAGTCATTAATTAAGTTTAAAATGGGTAAGGATACAATGCGATTGTAAATGGTACTAAATAAAACAAGGTTCTCACTTACAGTTTCCTAAAGTTAAATACTAATCTGCTGGTTGATGTGAACAAAAGCAAAGTGAAAAGTCTGGAAGCATTAAAACTATGTTTTTATAACTAATAAACAAAATAATTCATTGAAGAGGAGGAAAAATTGTTTACTGGAAGTGGTAGCTAGAGGCAAATGAAATTGCCAGGAATACAATCAGTTGTCAACTCTATGTGGATTTTTTTTAATCAGCCTGTTTTAGTTATGTTATTACACACTTCTGGGGCAGTTGGGACTTGAACCCAGGGTTCCTGGGTCAGAGGTAGGGGCACTGCTGATGTGCCACAAAAGCCCTTTGCCAATCTTACGTATAATGTATTTCTTTAGTAAGAAAGGCCTTCAGGACTAATTAGGACATCCCTGCCTTTTTGCCTGCATGATTGCAAAGTTGAGAATTGCTGAAAGGCAGCATGTTAACCACAGTGCAGTTGTATAAGAAAAGTAAAACTGAAAGGAGAACATTTCAAACCAGAAACTTAACTTTACAATCTTAACACAACACAATTAATCATCAAAGATTATGAAAATATTGTTACTTTTGCTGTGAGATCACAATACGATATATGGGATTGGAATTTGGATTTTGGAAAAGAAAAATAATATTAATTTGATAGTAATACTATAATTCTTAGTCTCATTGTTTATCAATTCTGAATATTTAGTTACGCAATGTTTAACACCTATGTTCAAGTGAAGGGAGAGTATTTAAAAAAAAATAATCTGAGTTCTAAGATTTTTGACCGAACAACAAAATCAGCTGGTGTTTAACTTGGAGGGAATCTTGCAGGTGGTGGTTTCACATGCATCTGCTCCTCTTTGTTCTTTTAAGATGGTAGAGGTCATGAAGTAGAGGTTTGGAAGGTACTGCCAAAGAGACTTAGTGAGTTGCTGCGTGTAGGTAGTACATACTAGTGCTTCATTGTGTTGGTGGCGAAGAGTGTTGAAGATGGGGTTAGGATATCAGTGAGGGGGCTGCTTTGTCCTGGATGGTGTCAAGCTTCATGAGTGTTGGCACTGTATTCATCCAGGCAATTGGAGAATATTCCTAATTGTGATTTTTCAAGTAGTGAACAAGCACTGTGGAGATGGATTGAATTCCTAACCTCTAACTTGTTCTCATAGAGACAGTATTTCTCTGGGAGTCAATCCAGTTCAATCTATAGCCAATGGTAACCTTCAGAATGTTGTTAGAGGGGCATTCAGTTATATTAGTATTCTTGACTGTGACAGGGTGATGGTTAGATTTGCTCATTGAAGCTGGGCATTGCCTAGCATTTGCGTGATATGAATGTTACTTGGTACTTATCAGCCCAAGTCTAGATATTGCTGTCGTCTTCCAGCATATGGATAAGACTGCTTCACTATCTGAGGAGACCTGAATGGTGCTGAACCTGGTGCTGTCATCAATGAATGTTCCCCACTTCTGACCTCATAATGGAAGGTAATTGTGCTTATGACATAACATTGTGCCTCAAGATCCCTTCACTTCCTCAATGGAAGTGTCCCTACCTCTGAGCCAAGAGATCCAGGTTCAAGTCCCACCTGCTTCAGAGGTGTGTCATAATATATCTGAACATGTTGCTTGAAAAGAAATTCTCCTTAATTTTAAGGAGCTGTTCTGGCACAGTGTAACGTGCCTACCTCTTAGCCAGAAGTCCAAGTCCCATCTTCAGAAGTATGAAATACATCTGAACAGACTGATTGATTGGAAAATGTCTGAATTGAGGAAGGGGCTCTTATGGTGCAATGGTGATGCCCTTACCTTCTTCATAATACAATATGTCTGGACAATGTGCATTGAGAAACTTGTCTGCAGAGATGGCCCACATGATTGACTACCAACAATCACAGCCATCTTCTTTTGTGTAAGATATCACCCTAACCAGTGGAGTCATTTCCATTGATTCCAGTTTTGCTGGGGCTCTTAGATGTTAGACTTGGTGAAAAGCAGTCTTGAAGTTCAAGGCCAGTCACTCTTTCCCCACCTCTGGAGTTTTTTTTTCTGTCCATTTTTTGTAATGAGGTCTGTAGCTTAGTGGTCCTGGCAGAATCCAAAGGAACCATCAGTATTCACGTAGTTTCTTTGCAAGTGCCACTTGAAAGCAGTATCATTTAATATTGCTTTCTGTCGCTTTGATAATTGAGAGTACACTGATAGGGTGGTAACTGTAGAGTTTAGATTTGTCCTACTTTTTTGTGGACAGGATATAACCTGGGCAAATTTCCACATAGTCAGGCAGATGTCAGTGTTGTAGCTCACTGGAACAGTTTTGTCTGGGGGTGTGGCAGGTTCTGGAGCACAAATCCTAAGTACTATTGCTGAAATACGGTCAGGCCTATAACCTTTGCAATGGCTAGTGCCTCCTGACCATCTTGATATTGTGTAGAGTGACTTAAATTAGCAATCAAATGGAGTCAATGATGTTTGGATCTCAGATGGAGGCTGAGAAGGATCAACCATTCAACAGTACTGGCTGAAGATGAATGTACAGTGGAATATCGATTATCTGAAAATCAGATTATCCAACGGAGATCTCGAGGTCCCAATAGAAACATTATGTCAAAGACGTTTTTCCAACAGTGATCACGTCTTTTGTTAGAGTGATTAAACTGGCACCATCTCCAATTGACTGACCACACCCCCTGACCCTCTCTCTCTGTCTCCACACTTTTTTTTTCCTTGGAGTTGTACAGAGGGGTGTACCCTAACCCACTCCCTGCTTCCCCAAATAATCTCTCCAATATTGTTCTGTACAGGACAAACGTGGAACCTGTCAAAAAGTTGTAGTAAAACGTTTTGTGTGTTAATGTTATTTTGGAGACTTGCCCCACAAAGGCAACTGCAGCAGCAGCAGCAGTCTTGATGTTGGTGTCCAGTCCAGCAGCCCCGGAGAGGGGCCGGGTTGGGGGAGGCGGTGGCGGGGTTTGTGTTGGGGGCAGTGGCTTGCATGCTTTGTGCTGGGGGTGGGGTTGGACACTGTTGGAAGGGGTTGGGGGCTGGCGGCAAGATGGGCAGGGTTGGGGTTGGATGGGATTGCGAGCAGTGTTGGGGGTCGGGACCTGCGCGTTTTATGCTGGGGTCAGGGACAGTGTTGGACTGGGTTGGGGAGGCGGTGCTGAACTGGTTGGGGGTGGGGCCTCACATGGTGTATGCTGCTGCAGTCTCCTGAATGGGTAGCTGACTTTAAAACTCCAAGCCCCAGAGGAAAGGCATTTAATCGATTTTTCCGAATAATCAATTATCCGAACGAAATAGTACCCACCCATCTCGTTCAGGTAATTAAGTTTCCACTGTATATGTTTCCAGTCCTGTTTTTTATATTGATGTTGCTGGGCACCTCCACCTTTTAAGAATGGGGATCCTTATGGAGTTTCCTCCTCCCTGTTAGTTGTTCAATTGTCCACCATAATTTATAACTGCAAGTGGGAAATCACCAAAGTTTGATCTGATCTTTTGTTTGAGATTGCTTATCCCTTGCAGTTTTGGAGAGGATTTGTAGCTCAGGTTGTGGTTCAGGTTGTATGTTTGCTCACTGAACTGACAGATTTGTTCTCAGACAATTTCATCACAATGCTAGGTAACATCATCAGTGAGCCTCCGATGAAGCCCTGGTGTTCTGTCCCGCTGCTATTCATCTGTCTTGGTCCATTGTGGGTGATATCACTTCTGGTTCTTTTTCTGAGAGGTTGGTAAATGGGGTCCAGATTGATTTGTTTGTTAATGGAGTTCCGGTTTGAATGCCACTCCTCTAGGAATTCCAGAGTATGGGGTCCTTTTGAATTCATCAGGAGCTGTTTTCAGTGTGGTGGTAGGTTTGTGGGCTACCATGATGACTAGGGGTTTGAGTAGTTTGCTCGTCATCCCTGAGATGTCTTTAAAGTATAGCAGGGTATATACCAACAGCCAGCAGAACAAATGTAATATACAAAGTACCCTGCAAGGGCTGCAGCAGACATTACATTGGACAGACTGATACATGAGCACCAACTATCCACCAAAAGACGTGACCAACTATCACTTGTATCCATAGACATAGGCAAAGAGGGACACCAGTTCAACTGGGACAATACATCCGTTCTGGGACAGGCACAAGCAAAGACACACAGGAATTTCTAGAGGCCTGGCATTCAAACCAGAACTCCATTGACAAAAATATCGATTTGCTCCTCATTTACCAATCTCTCAGAAAAAGAACCGGAAGTGAAATCGCCCACCGCAACAGACCAAGACAGATAAATAGCAAGCAGGACAGAAGGCCAGTGCTTCACCAGTCAAAAGTCTGAACTGTTAAGCCTCTGGTCAAGCCACACAATGTATAGGGCATTCTCAACGTGAAAACAGAACTTCTGCAGAAGGGCTGTCTAGTGATCACTCCAACTAATAGTGTTGTGGATGGACACAGCTATAAAAAATAGATTGGTGAGGAAGAGATCAACTAAATGTTTTCCAGTTGGTAACAGAACCAGCCTAGCAGCTATATCCTTTAGTACTTGGCCAGTCTAATCGATAGTGGTGTTCTCTCTCAGTCACTCACTGATAGACATTGAAGTTCCATGACCAGATTACATTAAGAATCTGGTGGGAGGGTTAATGTTTTTGCAGGAGCAGTAGGTGATAGTCAATGGGAGGTTTTCTTGCCCATGCTTATCACTGACTGCAGCCATGGGAGTCCAGGAGGTCTGGCATGAATTTTGAGGTCTCCATAGAGCAACTGCCTCTCAAATCAATGTTACTGTACTGCCACCTGGTTCTGTCTTGTCTGTGGGATGTTGATGGTGTTGTCAGGGACATAACTGAACTCCAGGAATCATAGCTTAATGTCAAGCAATTGCTTAACTAATCTATGTGACACCTTGCCCAGGTATGGCATTACTACAGTTAATTTTGTACCTTTTTAATGTGTATGACTGGGGAAATGTGGTTGCGATTTAATAATTCATGAAGTTCAGAGGTTTGTTTTGTAGTTTGTCATTGTTTGCAAAGAGTGTTGAGGTTAGAAGATCTACCAGTGGTAACTGAGTTTCAGTCAGATTGTTAGGAAATATTAATTGTGTTTGTATGGCTAAATTAGTTGATCTGTTTATTTTTTGAGAAGACAGCACTATACGGCCAAAGACTGACATATATGAAAGCAAATAGTTACACTCACCACTGGTTTCATATTATGTCATAATGGAAAGTCAAGTTAGCTTTTGGTGTTTTTTGTGCAAATGAATCTGAAAACCATCAGTCAGTTCTTATTCTGATAAAGTAAACTGTATTTTTGCATTCTTATTGCAGTACTTCTAGAATTAAAGACAAAAATATATCGCTTGCAATGTCTTTTTTTTGGTAGTATTTTAATTGAATATGGCAATTTGGTTAATAATCAACTTTGTGTTGACTTTGCCTTCATGAAGTAGATTTCATTGGAGACTTTGCCTTTTTTTGTTGTGCATGAAAAATCATTATGTTCAATACTTTTGCTTTGGACAGAAGATCTGTGTCAGTAAATAAGACCTGAGCACAGAGATCATTGATTTTTTTGGGGGAGGGATAATTACCACATCTCGTGCTTAGTTGTAAATCAGGTTCTGACAGTTGAGGATGGTATTGTTTGGCCTTATTAAAAAGCGCCTGAACAGATATTCACTGTTTGGTTTCTGTTCCACAAAAGCAAAAGCATTCACATGGCTAAATCTCTAATTTGTTGTGTAAGATACTTGTTCTCGTAAGGGTACAAGGCATAGATTGGTCTGCTGTCTATGAGGGACCTTTGGGTATGGGTCAGCATGAATTGGGCTTGAAGTGTATATGCAGAAGTCAGGGATTGAGGGAGCTGGAGGAGGGCTGTTTTTTTTTCTCAAAACATACTGGTGGGATGTGGCAGACCTAACACTCAGTGTGCCTCGGCATTTGGCAGCTTCCATGTACAACACCATAGTCGTCTGCAATGACTCCATAAAATGAAAATTTCATGTTTCAGTACACATTTTCCTCTGAGTTTGTACAACTGAATTGTAAAAATTTAGACCATAGGCTGTTTGATTTGTATCCTCTGAGTTGTCCTCAGTTTAAGGTAGTACTCTAATTCCCAGACAGACCCTATGTTTTAATCTTAGCTAGTTTGGTGTATTTGAAGGTTCTGTAGTAATGCAGTGCTTCTCAAAATTTAAAGTAATCTGTAAACATTAAGCCTACATGTTTGGTCTCCATCAATACATTCCAAAAAGTTTATTAGCTAGGGTATATTAATTAATTACTTGTGTTCTTGCTCTTAGTTAAACCTCTGTTTAGTTACTTTACATGCTTTTACTCTTCAGTCCATTAATACCTCGAGCTATTCAATACATCAAATTGCAATTTCGGCCTGACGTTATGTCTGGTGCTGGATGTTTTCATGATTTTGCACATCTATTGTTATCTCTATTTAGTTTTTTTGACCCATATTTGTTTATTATGTAGATACATTTTTTGTAAAACGTGTGCTGTCAGAATATTCAGACAAAGGTACTGAGGGAAAATAGGAAGCTCACTGAATCTCATGCATTTTGAAGTTGGATAAGAGACTGCTAAAGTAATAGAATCATAATAAAGCAGGCTATTCAGCCCATCAACCCTCCCATAACTCTGCATTTCTCATCACTACTCCGCCTAGCCTGCACATCCCTGGACATTATGGGGCAATTTAACATGGCCAATTCACCTAACCTGCTCATTTTAGGACTGTGGCAGGAAACTGGAGCACACCGAGGAAACCCATGCAGACATGGGAGAATGTGCAAACTCCACACAGACAATCATCTGAGGATGGAATTGAACATGAGTCCCCTGGCGGTGTGACGCAGCATTGCTAACCACTATGTCACTATGCCACCCCTATCAAGTCGTCACTTTTTTTTTAAACAAAAGTCCCAATTAAAGTGGATGTAGTAGTAGTAGTAGTAGTAGTAGCCGTCGTTGTGGCACATACCACTGCAAAAAGATATATAATGTCTAAAATATTTAGTTGAAGAAGTAAAGTCTGCACCACTATTTGTAGTTTAGCTAGTTATAATACAAGAAACGTTCAATTAATTTCAGCTGTTGGACTTCAGTGCAATGTGTGTGGAACTTTACATCTCACCTTAACAAACTTTGTTGTAATGTGATTTCCTGTGTGGTCACCATTTTGGTTTGCTCCATTTCTCTATTGACTTCAATTAGCAGTGTCATGCCAATAGAAGTAATATTAAAAAGAACTTCCGAGTGGTGACTGCACAATACTTTCATATGAGATTTCTTAATAAATCTTAAGTTTGTGACGTGCTTAAAAGAGTTTGTGACTGTATTGCAAGTATGGCTAGGCACAAAATAAGCATTCTGCTTTTTATCAGCCTAATATATACAAGGTGACATCTGTTTACTTTCAGACATTCTAGTTCCTGAACTACCTGTTCAGTTTAGTAATGGGTTTATTTTTTTTTACAAAGTGATAAAAAGGAATTAATTTTAACCCATACTATGACTGGTGGGCAAAGGTCTTACAAGTAATGTATTGTTTTAAAAAGGTGCAACTTACTGTAAACATGTCTACCTTTTGTTTAATCACAGAATTTGGGAATGGTCAAGTAACCTACTCTGAGAAACAGCTGTCTGATAATTAAACATCAGGTTCTGCGAACCATTTCAACGATAACATCTGCATGCAGGGCTTGGAAAACCCAACTGCTGAAGTAGATAGAAACAGCTAAAGGGTCAGTGCTTTTTCAGCACATCTTGTGGACCATGAGGAGGAGGAAGTCTTCTACATTTGGCTCTTCAAACAAGCTTGCCTTGATGTCACTTCCCTGAACTCCTTTTATTTCTGACGTCAACTCTCGTTTTCCTCAGATGCTGCCTGACCTGTGCTTTTCCAGGGCCTCCATTTTCGACTCTGATTCTCTAGCATCTGTAGTACTGACTTTCTCCGACAAAGATTCTGGATTAGTGGTGCTAGAAGAGCACAGCAGTTCAGGCAGCATCCAAGGAGCTTCGCAATCGACGTTTCGGGCAAAAGCCCTTCATCAGGAATAAAGGCAGTGAGTCTGAAGCGTGGAGAGATAAGCTAGACAAGGGTGGGGGTGGGGAGAAAGTAGCATAAGCAAATGTGGCTGTGGTAGCAAGTTTGTTTCACGACATGGTTGAAGAGCTTCCGGGCAGAGGAAATGACCTGGGAGTTGCAGTGGGAGAGGGACTCCTCTCTCTACAAGAATCTCAGGGAGTCCCTCTCCCACTGCAACTCCCAGGTCATTTCCTCTGCCCGGAAGCTCTTCAACCATGTCGTGAAACAAACTCGCTACCACAGCCACATTTGCTTATGCTACTTTCTCCCCACCCCCACCCTCCTCTAGCTTATCTCTTCACGCTTCAGGCTCACTGCCTTTTATTCCTGATGAAGGGCTTTTGCCCGAAACGTCAATTTCGAAGCTCCTTGGATGCTGCCTGAACTGCTGTGCTCTTCCAGCACCACTAATCCAGAATCTGGTTTCCAGCATCTGCAGTCATTGTTTTTACCTTATCCTACAAAGAGTCTGTTCATGCTCATTCACCCAAGTGTAGACCTGATTTGACTATAACAGGCTTTGCAGCTGACCAACCTTCAGTTTGTGTAGCTGCCACTTAGAAAAAGAGTAAATTCTGTTGAGGTCCCTTCATTAAATTTGGCATGACTCCTATATTCTCATGTTTCCCTTGCCATTAATATATACACCGCTCCCTTTCTTAGGTGTCAGGCCTAAATGTTCAGTTTTCTGGACCATGAAGAAGCACATTGTGGGGAGCGAGAACAGCAGGAGTACGCAAAGACTTGACATTCCATTCATACACAGTACAGAATAACTTAAATCAAATTCAGACTTATTGCTTTCTGCAAATAAACCCATTACAGAAACAACAGACCAAACTTTTCATCTTAATCATTCTTCCAGATAGGCATTAAACTATGTTGCTCTGTGTTTACCTGTGCTGTTAAATTGAACTATTTCACATGTTGTTGACTATTCTCTTTAGCATTGTCAATTCATACTTAAAATAGTTTTAATGGGGGATTTTAATCTTCCAATGGACTGGGGAGATGGATAATCACCTGCCAGAAAAGGTGTGAATTTCCATAATCTCGCTTGGCATATGTCTTGGATGTGCCAAACGATAAGCAATTTTGGATCTAGTATTGAGCAATGAGCCTGATTTAATCAGTCACCTAGTTGTTCATGAGCATTATGATCAAGTAGTGATCGTAATATGATCAAGTTTCATGTAGTGTTTATAAGAGATTAGCAAAGATTGGACACTAGAATTTTGGATTTAAGTAAGGCAAACTTTAATGGGATGAGGCAGAAACTGTCTGTCATAAACTGGAAAGCTCTGCATTTAGGTAAAACAACTAAGAAACAATGGAAAGTGTTCAAAGAAATATTTAATGCTATTCAGAAGCAGTTTGCACCCATGAGAAAGAAAAGCTCCTCTTCACAAAGAAGGCATCTAAGGATGTAAGCAAAGGCATTAAAATTAAAAGCATATTAATGATATTATTTTTAAAAAATCAAAAAACAGTACAGATCCCACAGAATGGGACAAATTCAAAGATGGACAAAGGACCATACAGCGGCTTATAAGAGTGGCTAAAACGTATTGCAAAAGGAGGCTTACAGCAGAAATAGACACAATACTGAGAGATTTTATAGTTATATAAAAGGAAAGTAGCTGGTTAACAGTATTGGCTCACTGAAGGACAATCTCCACTGGGAAGTGGCAGAGATGGTGACTGATTCTTTAGGTTCAGTATTCACAGAAAAGAAATTAACTGAGGGACAGGATGTACATGTATTTGGAAAGGTAAGGACTGATTCGGGATAGTCAACATGGCTTTGTGCGTGGGAAATCATGTTTCACAAACTTGATTTGAGTTTTTTTTTGAAGAAGTAATAAAGAAGATTGAGGGCAGAGCAGTAGATGTGATCTATATGGACTTCAGTAAGGCGTTCGACAAGGTTCCCCATGGGAGACTGATTAGCAAGGTTAGATATAATGGAATACAAGGAGAACTAGCCATTTGGCTACAGAACTGGCTCAAAGGTAGAAGAGAGAGGGTGGTGGTGGAGGGTTGTTTTTCAAACTGGAGGCCTGTGACCAGTGGAGTGCCACAAGGGATTGGTGCTGAGTCCTCTACTTTTTGTGTCATTTACATAAATGATTTGGATGTGGGCATCAGAGGTACAGTTAGTAAGTTTGCAATGACACCAAAATTGGAGGTGTAGTGAACAGCAAAGAGGGTTACCTCAGATTACAACAGGATCTGGACCAGATGGGCCAATCCGCTGAGAAGTGGCAGATGGAGTTTAATTCAGATAAATGCGAGGTGCTGCAATTTGGGAAAGCCTATCTTAGCAGGACGTATACCCTTAATGGTAAGGTCCTAGGGAGTGTTGCTGAACAAAGAGACCTTGGAATGCAGGTTCATAGCTCCTTGAAAGTGGAGTCGCAGGTAGGTAGGATAGTGAAGAAGGCATTTGGTATGCTTTCCTTTATTGGTCAGAGTACGGAGTGCAGGGGTTGGGAGGTCATGTTACGGCTGTGCAGGACATTGGTTAGGCCACTGTTGGAATATTGCGTGCAATTCTGGTCTCCTTCCTATTGGAAAGATGTTGTGAAACTTGAAAGGGTTCAGAAAAGATTTACAAGGATGTTGCCAGGGTTGGAGGATCTGAGCTATAGGGAGAGGCTGAACAGGCTGGGGCTGTTTTCCCTGGAGCGTCTGAGGCAGAGGGGTGACCTTATAGAGGTTGACAAAATTGAGGGGCATGGATAGGATAAATAGGCAAAGTCTTTTCCCTGGGGTCGGTGAGTCCAGAACTAGAGGGCATAGGTTTAGGGTGAGAGAGGAAAGATATAAAAGAGACCTAAGAGGCAACCTTTTCACGCAGAGGGTGGTACGTGTATGGAATGAGCTGCCAGAGGAAGTGGTGGAGGCTGGTGCAATTGCAACATTTATGAGGCATTTGGATGGGTATATGAATAGGAAGGGTTTGGAGGGATATGGGCTGGGTGCTGGCAGGTGGGACTAGATTGGTTTGGGATATCTGGTTGGCATGGACGAGTTGGACGGAAGGGTCAGTTTCCATGCTGTACATCTGTGACTCTGACTCTGACTCTAACTGAGCATCGGGGCAGAGTCTAAATAAAATTAGCTTAAGTAAATCATCAATATCGGGAAAATTAATGGAACTCGACAATTATACAGGTCCTGATAGTTTCCATCTATAGTTGTTAAAGGAAATAGGAGAGCACATTGCTAATGCCTGAACAATAATCTTTCAGAGTTCCCTGGCCTTGGGAGGTGTCCCTCTGGAAATTTTCTCGTCGCTCTGCTCTTTTAAGAGGTGTTATAGAAGAAACCAGGGAATCACAGACCAGTTAGACTACCATCTGTGGTGGGGAGATTGTTGGAGTCAATAATCCAGGATATGGGTAACTGATCACCTCAAAGTTTGTTAATCAAGGGGAGTCAGCACTGATTCATGAACGGTAGGTTGTACTTGACAAAACTCTTTTTGAAGAGGTGACAGAGCTGTGGACACATGTAAAGCAGTGGATGTTGTTTATATGGACATCTAGAAGGCTTTTGATAAGTCACATACAAGAGATTGTTAGCTAAGGTGGAAGTCCACAAAGTTGAGGGCAAATAACTGACGTAAAAAGGAAATTGGTTAAGTGACAGTAGACTGTTGAATAATGGAGAAGTACTTAAATTGGAAGAATGTGACTAGTGGACTCCTGCAGGAATCTTGGGTCTTCATTTATTCATAGTATTTGTTAACGACTTGGATAATGGTGTAAAAGTCAAACATTCATATTTGCTGATGACACAGAATTGAGCATCATTGTAGACAGCATTGGTGACAGCATACAATTACTACAGGATATTGATAGATTAGATAAATTGGCAAAGCTGTAGCAGATGAATTTTAATATAAGGACATGAGGTTATCCATTTCTGACCGAAAAAGGATGTGTCAGAATAATTTTCTGAAGGCACAAAGTTAAATACAGTGGATCTCCAACACGATTTGGAGATTGAGGGTCATAGCTTTTAAAATGCCAGGAATGGGTGAAGAAAATAGTCAAGAAGGCTAATGAAATACTGGCCTTCACACTTCAAGGGCTGGAATATAAGGATGCAGATGTTACGCTGCAGTTATACAAAACCCTGGTTAACCCCACTTCGAGTACTTTGCACAGATCTGGGTCCCACAACATAGGAAGGATGTTATGCCCCTGTAGGAGTTCATTTGCAGGTTTTCAAAGTTGATAATTTAGTCCTTGAAGTCCAGTTATGAGGAGAAGGTAGAAAAATTAAACTTTTATTCTCTTGGATTTAGAAGGTTAAGGGCTGATGTAATTGAGGTCTTCATGATATTAACAGGGAAAGAAAGATAAACTATTTCTACTGGTTGAAAATTCTAAAACCAAGGGGTATAGTTAGGGCAAGGGAGAGATTTATACACAGGAAGAATAGTGGAGATTTGGAATTCTCTTCCTCATACAGCAGTCGATACTAATTCAGTTGTCTATTTCAAATTTAAATTAAACAAGGTTTTATTAAGCAAGGGTATCAAAGGGTATGGGCTCAAGGCAAGCATATGGAGTTACGCTCCAGATCAGCCATGATCTTATTGAATGATAGAGCAGGCTTGAGGGGCTGAAAGGGCTACTCCTGTTCCTATGTTCTTAAAACAACTTCTTCAATAGGTTTCTTGTCCTGCAAGTACAATCTTTTACTTGTTCTTGATGTCAGTACTATGTCAACACTCAAAATGTAAATTAGTTTGTATTCATGTTGTTGTAACGCAAAACATCTTTGACTTGTGCAATATTATAGGGACTTGAGGCTGTTTTCGTTAGAGAGAAGAAGGTTGAGAGGTGACTTAATTGAGACATATAAGATAATCAGAGGGTTAGATAGGGTGGAAAGTGAGAGCCTTTTTCCTCGATGGTGATGGCTAGAATGAGAGTGCATAACTTTAAATTTGAGAACAGATGTCAGGGTAGTTTCTTTACTCAGTAGTAGGGGCATCTTAAATGGCCGTTGGATACACATATATGGATGAGAATGGAATAGTATAGGTTAGATGGGCTTCAGATTGGTTTCACAGGTCAGCGCAACATCGGAGGCTGAAGGCCTTGTACTGCGCTGTAATGTTCTATGTTCTATTGAAAACGTGCCGAGAGTGGATTATCAGGTGAATGTGGGGAAAGGATGGAGCGAGGGAGTAACAAGCAGTTAAACTGGTATGAGTTAAAACACACAACTAGTTATTCAGATTGTGACTAGAGCTTACTAAAGAAAGGTGAGATTTGAATTTAATAAATTTGACAATTTGTCCTCTTCAGGGGGAAAAAAATAATATTGCTGTAGATTGTTCCAATTGCCCAACTGTTTGTTTCATTTCCCTCAAGGAAGGCAATCTGTCATTCCGGACTGATCCAGTTGGATGACTACTTGGTTTCTGAAGTGGCTAAGGAGTAACTACAGCTAGATAATAAGGATGATCTTGTATGTTTCACCTCTTTCCTGAGAATGTTTTTAACAAAATTTGTTCATATATGTTCCCAATTTTCCTATTCTCCATTTTTGAAGTGGCATGAGACTTGGCTCAGTTGCCGAGGTCAGAATCAATGGCCTTGAGAACTAATATGATTATTTTACTTAAGCTCACTCCCAGTGGTCCTCTATTCCTGACTTGGGTATTTGGCAGAAACATTTCGAGAAAAAGGTACAAAGCAGGGTTTTTTTATTGCTGGGGCTCACTGCTACAGAAGTCTTGTACTGGTTGATGCGTTGAAATTAGAATTTCTAGACTTTTGTGGGTACGTTGTAGATTTCGTGTATCTTTCGTGCTGCATGTGAGTCAGGATAGGACATGCAACTTTATATGCAATAATGGTAAATCAAAAGCATACAAGAAGGAGAAGATTTTTCACTTGGAAAAATCTGTTTTGGAATTGTGGAATTGTTTTCCCTAGTTCTTTCTCCACAGCACTTCAATGTTACACAAAATGTAAATTCTGTGAAGGAAGAATTTATTTTACAACAGTTATTTATTAAGGGTAGTATTTCATTTTTGTTACTATTGACAATACTCCTGTCTGCATGATTTTGCTTTGTGAACAATCAACTTTTTTTTGCTCTTCAAAATGATTGATTGTGGTTTTTGAATGTGTACTTGGAATTTCCTTCGTTTTATCCTTACTCCTACTTCAAATGTAGCCTTTTTTGATTTTTTTTCCTGTCTAAACCACAGGATATCTTTGTCATGGCAATATGATGAATCACAAATGAGTAATTATGAAGAGGTCAGGTTTTCTCAAATGAAAAGAAGCTAGAGTACTCTTTAAATTACAAGCTTTAGATTTCAAAATGGAGCTGATTAGATCTTTAGTTTAATTTGATGCAGGGTAGTTGGAATTTCAATCTTAAGGCACAGAAAAGGATCCATTGCATACTACCAAAAAAACTAATGTTATTTACAAGATACTATGCTAGGACTGTTTTTAAAAAATCACTACATTGGACACACTAGCAGGAAATTTGCCACCAGGATACATGAACACCAACTGGCTACCAAAAGACACAACCCACTATCACTAGTTTCTATACATGCAGACAAAGAAGGCCGCCACTTTAACTGGGACAATACACACATCCTAGGACAGACGAAACAAAGACACGAGTGAAAATTCTTCGAGACATTTGCGTTGCTAACCAGAACTCCATCAATAAACACGTCGACTTTGACCTTATCTACATTCCCTTGAAAAAATGAACCGGAAATGACATCAACCACCTTCAGAAACCAAGACTTATAAATAGAGAAGCGGGACATACTACCAGTGATTCACCGGAGACTCTCATTGATGTTACCTAGTATGATGACGAAACGTTTGAAAACCAACCTTCAAGCTCAGCGAGCTAACTTGCATACCGAGGAGGATTATTCAGTTTATAACTTTAGAGTATTTGAGAGTTTCAGGTTTTAAAAAGATCAGTCCCCTGGTGTCACAATCTTATCTGAATTTTTTATAATTTTTTTTTAACCTGCTGTTCCCTCATTGGAAGTTTACAAAGTTTACACTTACTTGGCTTGGTATTTCCGGGGCTATACATCTCTTGTTCCTTAGAAATCAAGGACAAATTTTAGTCATTTATAATGTTACTCACTGGGATTTGTTTTGATGTTATTCCTTCTGTTTTGATGGGATTCTGTCCAACTCTGATGCTCTACACCTTCAGTTAGATAGATATTCCAGTAAGTTTCATTTTCATTTTAAAAACATGTATCTGATTTGTGATTTCAATTCATTTTGGATGTAAACAGTTTTTCAAAAAGGCTATAAAAGCATTGCTTGAACACTTACATCATGGAGTGAGTACATGTAATCATCACAGAAGATGGTGATGAAAAATGTGTTCATGGGGAATTTACCTTTCTGACTTGAAGTTGATTCTGAGCTAGTAAACTTTTATTTTCACATTTGATCCACTAATTGTCTGCATAAACAGTTGTAATTATTGCTACTTGGTGTTTGGACATCTGATAATCAAAGGTTTGCAAAACAACAGTTTTGCATGCTTTAAATAGACCTCTTTCTTCTGGGTTCTTCATGGTTCTAGTTGCCATTGAGTGCTCCTCTGGTGCATTGTCTGTTTGCATTTCAAGGTGATGTTATTTAATCTTGTATATTTCACCCTGTCCCAGAGAAACTATGGCATAGTGGTATTGTGGCTGGACTAATTATCCAGAGACCTGGGTGAGGTTCTGGGGCTCTGGGTTTAAATCCCACCACAGCAAATGATTAGAATTTTACTTCAAACAATACGGAATTTAAAAATCTAATGATTGTAGATTGTCATAAAAACACACTTGGTTCAGAACTTAGTTTGAGCTCCCTTCCTAACAGCCTTCTATAACAGTTCAAGGGGATGGCGCAGCTCATAACCACTATTTCATGTGCACTTGGACATGAATAATAATGGCCCAGTCAACAAAGCACCAGATCCCAAAAATGCCAGTGAAGGAAAAGAAACGTTGCCAATAATTCAGCATCTGCTCATTTTCACTGAAATTTAAGTAGAAGTATGAATAATGATTCTAAATGACTATCCATTCTAATAGTGGTCTTTCCATTTCACGTTTGTCAGACAGGGATTAGATGCTTCTAATAGTGGAGAAGTCACTTGGATTTGTAATCTACATCTTTTTCATCTTGTACAGCAAAGAGGTTTACATCTCTACATTCCCAATTGAAAGTTCACTATGATTATATTAAAATCAAACTGTAATGCAAAATGAACAATGTGTGATTTTTAAAATAAGAACTGAATTATATTTGTGTCCTATTCCAATTCACTAAAATACTTCACAATGGCTTTTGATGCTATTAAATCTTTTGAACAAAGCAGACATGGTTCAGCTCCTATTTAAAGCATGCACTTTCATTTCTGCACAGTGTTAGCAACCTTGCTTTTACTGTCATTCATGTAGCAGACTTAAAAGGGAAAATTGACTGCAAGACAAGGTAGAGTAGGTGGTGAAAATTCTTTTGTAGCTCACTTCGACCAGTTAAAAACAAAATTCCCATTGCTCTTACGCAGTTTCCTGCTGGTGCACAATAATGAGAACAGTCAATTCACAAGTAAACTTTTGTATATTGGAAAATAAAAATAGAATGTGAAACCATTCTGATCCAGGAGTTGTGTGTTTTTTTTCTCTATCCATGTTCATGCCAACTAATGGTGATGGTCTCTCTCAAAAATATTCAGGGGTGTCTTAAAACCAAAACAAAGTTCCACAAAGGAAAAGAATTATCAGTAATTTTATCCTTTTAAAAACACCTGGCTTAGAATGAATGTTTTTAAAAACTACTGTTCACCAACCTTAAATGATTTGAAAGGTTTCCTGTCTTCCTGCAGAATCATGCAATTTTTGCATTTTTACATTGTGCCACAGTTATGAGAATATCACTTCATTCAGTCACATCAATTGTATTAGTTGACTTAGTTTCTAGAATTAGTCGAATGTTGGTGATTCATACAGTTCAAAATAGTGATGTTTATTTGCATGTAAGTTCGTTTACTTAAGTGATAGTGTCTGGGATTTTCCTTTTTTTAGTTTTAAGTGTTGGGGTGGGCATCTTTTAAGAGTGAATAATAAATGCTCCCTTTCTTCATTTTCACCCCCAACTACTATCACCACCACCACCTCCATTAGCAAGGAAGCTTGCTGAATCAAATGCCGATCAGGCACTTACGTGGTGACCTAATGAGCATCTTGGTCAGTCAGTTCTCAGGGCGGTGATATCCTGACTACCCTGCCTACCAACCAGAGGCCAGCAGCCACTGTGAAGAGCAGGTACTTTGGAAACTCAGCAGCATTGAGATTCAAGAATAGCAGGGAGGTAAGTGACCTGTTTCTTGGGAGGGGTGGGGTTTGCATGAAGAGGGGTTTAAAGTGGTTTGAGGTAAGGGCTGAGGATTGGTTTTCAGTGGCCATCCTCTTTGTCCACCTCTGTGCCCCAATTCCTCACCAATTGAGGCAAATAGAATGCCTCCTCCCCCAACCCACAAGGCTGCTGCTCTTCTCATCTGCTAGGGTTAATCTGACTGGTGGTGGGATGAGGCTTTATGTGGTTGTTAATTGACCACTTAAGCACCTTTTAAATGTTGGCAAGTTGGGGAAGTCAACTATAAGCCTTGATTCCCAGAACCTAATTTCTGAAGTATTGGGAAGGTGGCAGATACCTCCCTGTTGTCAAGCTGCCCAATTATTTACCCATTTGACCACCTTTCTTCCTACCTCGCAGGAAAGGTAAATTATAGCCATTATTTCAGTTCAGGAGAAATTAGACTCTTTTTAGTTTACAGACAGAAAAGACACACACCAGCCAAATAAAATGTCTGTAAAATGACAGTTGTGTGGAAATAATGTAGAATGTGCAGGCCATGGTTTGTATGGTTGCATCACATCCTGAATGCTTTCAATATTTCTGCAATGCCACATCACTGACTTTATCATTGAAAAATCTGGCAAATTACTTTTGGAAATTCTGGTGCTCTGGCTTAATCATGCTTTTGGAGTTGATTGAACTGCTGAATTCCAAAGGAGTATTTTTAAATGGACAAATGTTCATGGTACTAGATCCAAAAGTTAATTTTAAATGCTGTCTTTTACAAAAATGTCTATTTTGTAGATACTTTCTTCAGGAGGTGCAAACATCATGTAATCTATATATTCTGAAAGTGGCTCTTCTTTTGTATGTGGACTGATTTGTGAGAAAATCTCTTTAGATGACAACTTATCAGAACTTTATTCTTTCCAGCTTTCAATAATTTCCTCCTACAATGGCGCAGTGGAATCAGTTACAGCAATTGGATACCAGATATCTGGAACAACTACATCAACTCTACAGTGACAGCTTCCCCATGGAATTGAGGCAGTTTCTTGCAGCTTGGATTGAGACCCAAGATTGGTATGTACAGCAATTTTGCAGATTTGAAGTTTCTTTCAAGAGCGGCAATGTTTTTTTTTTACAATTCTTTTGATTTTTGAAGAAAAGGCCATTCTAATTTCAGTCATCTTTGCTTTGATTAGGGAGGGACAAGATTTGCTGTGATTCCAAATCTTGGTCCACAGCCTATCATCTGCTACATTCTGTGCTGTATTATTCTATGTTCTATGTACTCATTTGATCACGAGTGTGTACTAAATTAACCAGCTTCTTGAAGGTTGCCAAGGAGCTTTCAACCCAACATGTTTTATTTGGAAAATCCATCTATTCTTCTTTAAAATAAACGTAAGGTTTCTTCACTGGTTTCCATTTCTTTAAAAAAATACGCTGGAAAGTATTTGTTAATTTTTTTGATACAGTGGAGTAACTAACCATTTTCTTGTTGCTTGTCATGTTCTATTATCCATAACTTGACTGAAATTCCTTCAAGCTGTTCACCACCTTGACTTGGGAACATATCACCGTTCCTTCAGTGGATCTCCGTATAACAAATGGATTGTAGTTTTTCTAAAAGGTAACACAGAACCATCTCCTCGAGGGCAAATAGGAATAGGGAACAAATGCTGGCCCAAAAAGCACTGCCCACAACCTATAATTGACTTTTTTTTTAAAAGAAGCATATTTATGTCTGAGTTATTGCAACAGATCAACAGCAGCCAGTTTCTTGGGACTGTACAAAACCTGTGTGCATGTCCTACAAAGTACTCACTTAGTTGCTCATTTTTCATTTACTTTCAAACTTAAGTTCTGAAATATATTCTGTTTTCAGTTTTTCTTTCTGCTCCTCTTTGAATAAATTTTGTTCTTTCTTTCATATTTTGGATATGTTTGCACTATCCATGATGTCACATTTTGTAATTAAGGTGCAGTTGTGGTAACTGAAGCACAATGGCTGACTTTTTAAAAAATCATTCTTTAACCTTCCAGGGCATATGCTGCAAGCAAGGAATCACATGCTACACTAGTGTTCCATAATCTGTTGGGTGAGATTGATCAACAGTACAGCAGATTTCTACAGGAATCCAATGTTCTCTATCAGCACAATCTGCGGAAGATTAAACAGTACCTGCAGGTACGTAGTTTGCCATTGATAGGTTTATGTGAAAATCAGTCATTAAAAATGGAAAATAAGAGAAGTGACAGAAGTTGTGTGCTTCCACTTCAATTGGAATAGGTTTTGTATTTTAATTTGCAAGTGCTGCCCATCAGGTTTTTTTGAAGTGATGATGCATTATAAAAGGTAGAACTCTAAAAGTTCAGATATGCATGTATTTAAAAGATTTGAATATTTTCCTGAACATCTGAGAAAATTAGTTTTTAAATTTTCTTTTTAAAAAGGACTCTACGATTCTCCGTGGCTTTTCCTTGATTGATTTATTGTCAGCCTCCAGCTATCACTCAAAGATGCATTAGTCTCTGTGTCGCGCGCTCTCGCTCTCTCGCTGTGTGTGTGTCTCTGCCTCTCTCACGCAGACACACAAACAGACCTGCCACCCCTCAAACAGATCATTGGGTGAATTGTTAAGATCTGACATTTGTCTGAACTGATTTAACTGTGGTTACATTTGTATAGCCAGGGATTCCTGAGGTGTGGGTACGTGTGACTATGCAGTTCCGTCTGTATAGAAAAGGTCACGTTTACAGATTGCCCAAGAAGGGGAAGTATTAGTAACGGTTCCCAACTGCTGGATATGTTTTCCTGCTGCTATGATTATCCTTTTGGTGTGTCAGGTTTGCATGTAACTTATGTTTGCTTCTTTTATCTAATAAGTTTTGAACTTTCTCAGATATCCATCCTGGCTTCCAGGCCCAAAATTTAGTCCATCTGGCTGCTGTTTCATTTGTTTGTTTGTTTGAAGTTGTGCTCCATCAACATGGGTATAAATGGCATTAAAGAAGAGAACTTTCTGTCTCTCATTTAATGAAAAATCATTTAATAAAAATTGCTCTGAAGGAATGTTCCCATTTTAATTAATTTTCCTTTTTATTTTACAGAACAGGTATTTGGAAAGGCCGATGGAGATTGCACGCATCATAGCTCGATGCTTATGGGAAGAAGCACGTCTTCTTCAAGTAGCAACGTCAGTGTCACAAGTGAGTGAAGTGAGATTGCAGTGTTACCAACCAGACTAGCAACATAAACCTCTTTATACATGCAACATTTATGCACATTTTTTCTGATTGTAAATCTGCACCCTTTCTTTAGAAAAATAATGCAAATGGCATTATTTTGGAAGTAAAGTATGCAATGAAAGGTGAAAATAAAATTCAAGTGTCATTTGGCCTATCGTCTTTGCATTGGCATGTGGCATTATTTCAATATACTCATTTGTGCCCTAATTTTTTTTTTTGTGCCCTTATCAGGGAGGCAGAGGGGGTAATTTTAGTCCACAAGCCTGACTTTTAAAAATGGCCACAGAAAATCCCAATTTTCAATCTGGATAGACAAACTGGATTGTAAATTGGAGCAGATCGTTCTGGAAGAACTGAGGATACTGCTAGTTCTGAGGAGGGTTTGGTGGATTGCCTGCCTTCAGACTCTTTCAGTACATCCCAAGATTTAAAACTAAAAGGTTAAAATATGAAACATTCCTCTAGCCATCACACATTAAGTACAGCCCAGGGAATGCAGGGCTTTTCCTACCTGGAATTGGAGTGTGGGGATCAGAGTGTGGCCTTTCTCTGTGGGGTTATGGAATGTCGCACTTCTTCCAGAGTTGGTTGGGAGGATGAAACTTAGAAAATTTTTAAACAAACAAAATAAGTGCCTTGTGCCTCTCCAAATTCTTTTTGCTGCTAATTTTAATAAACCGTTACAATTAAGCAGTAGATATGCCTTCTTATTTTCATGTTAGTCCACTGCTGAAATGCATGTCGGACATAAACCATAGGTACTGTAGCTTCTGTTTAATCTTTTTAAAATGTCTTTCCAGCAAGCTGGACAATCACCACATCACAGCTCGGTGGTAACTGAAAAACAGCAAATTCTCGAACACAATCTGCAGGATGTACGGAAGAGAGTTCAGGTGAGTCTATGAATTGCTGAGAAAAACCTACATTTTTTAGTTACAGTAGTAAAAAGGAAGTCATAGTTTTATACTAACAAATAAACTGAAAATTGGAGTCATATGGATTCATACAGTATGGAAAAAGACTCTTCAGTCCAGCCGCCCATGCCAAACACAATCCGAAATTAAATTCCTTCTAAAAGGTGCAAGGCCTAGAAAGATGAGTGATAGTCAAACAAAAAGAAATGGTTGTGCATATCAGACCTTGTTCAACATAAAAGTTTTAACCAATTTATATTGTTTTGACAAATTTACTCAGTCAATGAGAATCATTGTCAGTTGCAATTTTTTTGGGTATTTAGTTCTTTTTGTATGGATTAAAATCTGGTGTTTCTAAAATCTGAGGATTTGAAACATATATGTAGTAAATTATTGCTCAAGGGAAGAAGACGCTTTATGGATTACTTGGGAATAATTCTGTGTATATTAAAATTAGAGTTTGAAAACATGTACTCAAGTACAGGGATGCAGGCGTACAGTGAAAAGTGTACAATCTTGCTATTCCTGATGCCATGTTAGGTACAAAGTAGAAAAATAAAGGAACAAAGTTAAAAGTCAAACATTACAGTCCTTCTTAGTATTAAGTAAAAAATAGAACATTTAAAGAAAAGGAAAATATCATAACAGCTTTGTTCTGTACAAATCCAGAGCTAATGCTAGGTACATAGGAACTGAAAGAGGCTGTTCAGCCCCTCCAATCTGCTCTAAGTTGTTGATGCTCCATTGTTTACAACTGAAATTGAGGCTTGCAATCTTTAAATTGATTTTTAGTTGAAGCACAAATGCTCATTTAGTGTTAGCTTCTTCTTTAAAATGCAAAACAATATGAAGCACATTCCAACTGCCTGTTAGAACAGTGATCTTCAATTTGGAGTTATGTTAGTGTAAATTTAATCTGAACGATCCAGAGGCCATATGATTTAAAATGACAAAAGAATTATCTGCTATTATTCATTTTTCTTTTGACCTTTCATGTTGTCCTTGTCCTTGTCCAACCTACTCCAGGCTCAAAAACCTATTGCATCTGACTTTTTTCTTGTTTTGCGAAGATAGGTTACAGATGTAAAACAGTGGGCAGAATCTTCCCACCATCTGAACAAATTGGGCAAAGGGCAGACAGCTGGGGGGGGGGGGGGGGGGAAAGGGGGAAAGGGAGGTGGGCGCAGTGCGGGTAATAGACAATAGGTGCAGGAGTAGGCCATTCTGCCCTTCAAGCCTGAACCACCATTCAATATGATCATGGCTGATCATCCTTAATCAGTATCCTGTTCCTGCCTTATCTCCATAATCCTTGATTCCACTATCCTTGAGAGCTCTATCCAACTCTCCCTTAAATGAATCCAGAGACTGAGCCTCCACTGCCCTCTGGGGCAGAGCATTCCACACAGCCACCACTCTCTGGGTGAAGAAGTTTCTCCTCATCTCTGTCCTAAATGGTCTACTCCGTATTTTTAAGCTGTGTCGTCTGGTTTGGTAAATTGAACCGTTTATCACTACTCTTTGTTTCCTATTAGCCAACCAACTTTCAGTCCAAGTTAGTACTTCTCCCCCAATACCATGTGCCCTAACTTTGATCACTAACCTCTTATGTGGGACTTTATCAAAAGCTGTCTGAAAGTCCAGGTACACTACATCTACTGGATCTCCCTCGTCCATCTTCAGAGTTACATCCTCAAAAAATTCAAGAAGATTAGTCAAGCATGATTTCCCCTTCATAAATCCATGCTGACTCTGTCCTATCCTGTTACTACTATCCAGATGTGCCGTAGTTTCATCCTTTATAATAGACTCCAGCATCTTTCCCACCACTGAGGTCAGACTAACTGGTCTATAATTTCCTGCTTTCTCTCTCCCAGCTTTCTTAAAAAGTAGTACAACATTAGCCACCCTCCAATCTGCAGGAATTGATCCCGAATCTATCGAACTCTGGAAAATAATAACCAACGCATCCACGATTTCTCGAGCCACTTCCTTCAGTACCCTGGGATGTAGACCATCAGGCCCCGGGGACTTATCAACCTTCAGACCTAACAGTCTCTCCAACACCAATTCCTGGCAAATAGAAATTCCCTTCAGTTCAGGTCCTTCAGCCACTGTTACCTCAGGGAGATTGCTTGTGTCTTCCCCAGTGAACACAGATCTGAAGTACCAATTCAATTCTTCTGCCATTTCTTTGTTCCCTGTAATATATTCCCCTGTTTCTGTCTTCCACGGCCCAATTTTAGTCTTTTAGATGTGAAAAGTCTGATCTTGTTTTATAAAAAAAATTAATAATTTTCTGCAAAGTTTCGACCACTGAATAATTAGATGGCAAGGGCCTCATTTGCATACATTAACATTTCACTATCACCTATCTGCACCTTTCATTGGCAGAAGTCAGCATTGGCAAAGCATCAATGTCATTTTAGCACATGTCGGACTAACTCTGATACTGTTCACTTTGCTACTGCACTTCAGAGCTTACTGGCCAGTTATGTTTGAGAACTGCTGGGCTGTGGGAATAAGCATCTGTCTCCTGCATTGGAGCAGGGAATATGTCAGGGCTTTTAGCTTGCTTTCCTACTGCTCACACACTTTGCACTTACACCCTGACAGCATCTTTTTAGTGCAGACAGAAAGCCACATAGCTTCTCACGGACAATGAAGAGGGGCAGGCACAGCATATGGGACCATGTTACACCAGTGTCATATTTACAACACATGGCAGCAGCTCACACGGCATGGTTACCAGCCTTCAGTGAAGAAAACTGGTGAGGTGTTCTGAGTGAGTGAGTATGAACTATATAGTGCAGGAAATCTTTGGTACTTTGGGGAAGTGGAAATAGTAAGAGCCATTGAGGAAAGATTGTGTGTGCAATAGTGAGATTGGTGGCCATGAGCCTTTGGGATGTGGGTACGATGGTGAAATGAGAGTGAGGCATTGGAGAGAGGATGAGTGATCCCTAACCATGCAGTGCACAGAGTGTTTGTAAACCTTTTTTTATATTTTGCTGAGTGTTCCTCTGGACCATGAACACCACACTCATCTGAGAGGCTATTTCAGACTAGACTGCCAGTATGGTCTGCTGCATCAGTCCTGGGGAAGACGAACAGCCTGCCTCTCCACAACACTCCACCAGGGCTGCCACGCCCCTACCTGTGAAAAAGGTTGCCAATTTGCCTCTTTTTCAACTGTGCCATTTTGAATTGCGCCCATAGGACATTAAGGGCAGTTCCTGAATGGAGAGTTGGAAATGATATGCTGCTAGGGTTTAAAAATGATGACCATTGCATGCACATCACAAGGACCTGACACTGACAAACCTCTGCTGAGTGCAAGATTGCATGAGTATGGTGTTGTGGATCTTGAATAATTAATAAGCAGAGAATTTCTTCAGAAAAGTCATCAGGGCTCACAGAGGGGCACCTTCCATGAAATGTCTCAAAATTGACGCTTGACTGAAATGTGGAAAAGTTCATCCCACTAACTTTGTTTCTTTCGACAAATGCAGTTACTACCTACTGAGTACTGACAGCATTTTCCATATTCATTTCAGACTTTTGGCATCCTCCGTATTCTACTTTTGAATTAAAATTACATCTTTTATTATTAAAATGAGCTGTGTAACTAAGGGTCCAAGTATATTTGTTTTACAGGACCTTGAACACAAAATTAAAATACTGGAAAACCTACAGGATGATTTTGATTTCAACTATAAGACCCTGAAAAGCCAAGGAGGTGGGTTACTCTGATAACTGGTTTAAAAGGATCTGATATTATATAAATTTGTCATGGGTTTGTGTCAGGAATTTAATTATTTGAAGTTGTGTTGGATCGTCACAATCTTAAACATATTGCTGTTCTAAATGTTTACAGATGTGCAAGATTTGAATGGGAATTCACAAGCAGCGACAAGGCAGAAGATGGCACAACTGGAACAGATGTTAACGGCTTTGGATCAGATGCGGAGGGTACAGTTATTTTAAAAATTATGGTTAATTTTCAAGGATCTTTCTCTTTAGCTGATCATAGCTCAAACTTGCTATTTCTCTGTTCAGTTTAACAATTGTTCTTGCTATTAAATCTTCCTCTATAACAGCAAATAGTAACTGACCTAGCTGCCCTACTGTCTACAATGGAGTTTGTGCAGAAGACCTTGACAGATGAAGAACTGGCTGACTGGAAAAGGCGGCAACAGGTCGCATGCATAGGAGGTCCACCAAACATCTGCCTTGACCGTCTTGAAAACTGGTATGAAATATATTTGAGAACCGAATCTTTTTGTTTTTAATATAGCCATTTCTGTGAATAAGTGTATGTATTTGAGATGTTTTGTCAGATGCTGATGACAAATGAAGTTTTCACATTGCACAATGTACATGTTATTCTGCACAATATCAGGATTACATCTTTAGCTGAGTCTCAGCTACAAACACGTCAGCAGATTAAGAAACTGGAAGAACTACAACAAAAGGTTTCTTACAAAGGCGATCCTATTGTTCACCACAGACCTGTTCTGGAGGAGAGGATTGTTGAATTATTTCGGAGCTTAATTAAAAGGTACTTCAATCATGTGGATGGTTCTCTTTTCTCCTGATCTTATGCAGCTTTTTGCATTCTATTAAAGTGCTATTCTATTCTAAGCTTGAGGGATGCATCATTTATTTTAATCAGTTTAATATTTGTGTATGCAACAAGAGAATTGATCTGAGCTGATCACCAATCCCCAATGTCCTAACTGCATGCTGAACACCATGTTTGTTTTGTACCATGGGCACGTATTCACTAGAAGCTGAGTTGAGAAAGCCAAAACTCATTGCTTTAAAATTGTCAGAAAAAACAACCTTTAACCTTATTTATCTTGATGAATATAAACCTAGATCATGTTGATCCATCAGACAACATGATGGATCATGTTTTACCAATTCAGCATTATTTCCCCACTTATTGGCTGCTATTCGCTGCTGCTAACAATCTCTGAAAATGAAGATTTATTTGGGAATGGGGAATAATGATCGACTATTATATAAGCCAAGCTAGAATTCTACTTTTATAAAATACACTAACCTAATCTGACTAGACTCCAGTCAAATACATTTAACTAACACTCAGTCAACTAGTCTTGTAGAGTTTGGGATTTATTTAACCTGTTTTTCTTCTCAGTGCTTTTGTCGTGGAGAGGCAGCCATGCATGCCAATGCATCCAGACCGTCCTTTAGTGATCAAAACAGGTGTGCAGTTTACAACAAAAGTGAGGTAGGTAGAGAAATACTTATTGAGAACTTGTCATAATAATACTCGATAGCAAAAGCTTACAGAATTCTGCAGTGGTTACTCATCTGGATATTGGATATCAGAACAGATATGAGAAAGAAACAAATACAGATCAATTATAGTCAGCAATATTTAAAGTAGTCATTGCTATGAATTAAAATATTTAAGTGGCTTTATGTATTTACTTCCAATACCAAATTAAATTTTCAATGAATGTCGAGGGATTTCACTAGGCTCCATGCCCTGCACTTCAATGTCACCTTGACTCAATCTCCTCATTTTTGAAAATAAAGAGTTTAATCTCTATTACAGTACTATAGGATTTTATCTAAGTTAATACTTCATTGCAGTACTGAGTGAGTGCTGAATTGTTAAAAGTAAAAAGCTGATTCGCATCAGACTGGAGCTGTCTGGATCTAGGGTGAACCCAAGTAATTAAAATCCTGTCTTAGTGCAAAATTCTGTTGTGAAAAACTGCCTTACTATGACTCTAAAACAACTTTGTATTGAAGCAAAAGTTGCTGAATGACACTCTCCTGTTTATTTTGCGAATTAAAAACTTGATAAACCTTTCTTAATTCAGTCCTGCAGTAAGATAATTTCCATACTATGCAGACATTGCTACAACAATAAATAGTTTACTGGTGTTTAACAATATGCACTTATGCTACTTACCTAAAAAGCTTCTGTGCACCTGTTGTTTAGTTTCTGAAGCTTACTTGTATATATGTTCACTGTTATCTTTATCTTTACTTCATTATGTTTCACTCTATCGTAACTTGCTTATTAAATCTAAGACACACTTTGTGTTCACAGGTTACTCGTTAAATTTCCAGAGTTGAATTACCAGCTTAAAATCAAGGTTGCCATTGATAAGTGAGTGAAAAGGAACTAATATACCACCAAATGTGTTTGTATGTCAGTATTTTATTTGCCAGTGTATTATTGCCTCATCTAACAATTAACCTCCATCACCATTTAATTAAATGCCTCTCGATACTCATAATTTTTGCCAATGATTGTATATTTGTTTTATGTGCTTTTTTTAAATAGACCTTTGTGTAACTATTGTGTATTGGCCTTTTGTAGTAATTCACAATTGCTTTCAAGTGCTACCCCAAGTCTGTCATATAGTGACAGATATAGCAGTGAACCTGATGAGTTGGTCCTGTTTTATACGTAAAGTCATACAGCATGGAAACGGAACCTCTGTCCAACTCATCCATGCTGACCAAGTTTCCCAACCTAAACTTAGACCCATTTATTTGCATTTAGCACAATCCTTCAGAGCCTTTCCTGTTAATGTACCTTTCCAAATGTGTTTTAAATTTTATAACTGTACCTACATCTACCTCTTCCTGTGGCAGATTATTTCATGTACAAACCACCCTCTGTGAAAAGGTTGCACCTCGGGTCCCTTTTAAATCTTTCTCCTCTCACCTTAAAGATATGCCTATGCTGTCAAGTTTTGAACTCCCTTGCCCTAGGGAAAAGACCTTTGCTGTTCACTTTAACTGTGCTCCTCATGATTTTATAAACCTCTATAAGATCACCCGCAACCTTTTTCTCTCCAGTCAAAAAAACGTTCCAGCCTATCCAGCCTCTCCCTATAACTCAAACCCTCCAGTCCTGGTAACATCATCGTAAAACTTTTCTGCACCCTCTCCATCAGAATGCCTTGGGACTTATTAGGACAAATAATGCCTTTTAGGTTGTCTCTCCATGAGAAGGAGTTGGACTTTCCTAATAAAGAACGGTCTGGTTATTAACTTAGGATGTGCTGAGCCTGGCGATTTATATCCGCTGCACAAGCACCACGTAGAATGACTACAATCATTTTTAAGTTGAAAGAGATATTGTTAAAACAAAGTGGACTAAATAGTTCAGTTGTCTTCTGGGACATTTAAAACATTGACCCTAAAAAGGCAAATAGAATGTCTGCCTTTGTCTCAGTGGGATTGGAATACAATGGCGAGTAAGCTATATTTCCCAGTGCCTTGGTCAGAGCCCTTCTGGATAAGGCACTAAGGAAGGATGTATTAATCTTGGATGAGGGTACAGTATAGGTTAAAAGATTTAAAGATTAATTTATGAGGATAACCTGGCTTGTTCAGTCTTGTTTAAATAGTTGAAAGATGAGCTAATTAATATGAATACAATATTACAGGGTTTTGATAAGGTAAATGCTGAGTAGCCATTTTCTTTGAGGGAATCCAAAGCAAGAGGGAAATGATTTGAAAATAAGAACTTCACCAATCTGGAATAATATTCAGTCTCAATTTTTCTCACACGATGATGGTAGAAATCTGCAACATTCCTCCATAAGGCTCTGGATACTGATTACAATCATATTTTCAAGATGAATATATCCGAATTTGGGAAAGGTTGGTAAAGAGAGTCAAAATATAGATTGAGTGTGATCTAATTGAATGGCAGAGCATACCTAAAGGGCTGAATGGCCTAATCTTTCTATGTCTCACATCATGAAGTGTTGAGTAGTTGTTGTGTTGCTCAAGCAGTCCAACTGCATTTTGAAGCTTGAGTTTCATCAAAATATATTCCCTATCCTTTGCTAATGAGCATTTTGTGCTGCTCAAGAATGTTATGTAATAGTACATCAAGCAAAAACTGTAGACACAAAACACATCAAGCCCAGGTGAGTTTCACAATCTGAAGCGTGAACACAGTCACTTGATGCATTTACTCTGCTGATACCATTTGCAAATATTTCACAGAACTGTTTTGAAATGGGTGATTTAGTGTAACTTTTCAATGTTTGACCAGTAGAATCATGAATGCAACTTGCTATTTTCAACCTCAAAACTCCCAACTTATTAATGTAGCTATTTCCTAGTTGTTTCTGTGTTTTTTTTTAAACATTGAAACAATCAACAAGTGTAGAACGTAATAAAACTGCAAAAATATAGTAAATCAGGTATCCAAAATACTAACCTGAATTACTTCGTATTTTACTTGCGAGTTCAAACTACCATGAGCTCAACAGAAAATAAACTTGGTATTTTCTTTCAATTTTTTCAGGGATTCTGGAGATGGTTCTGCACTGAGGGGGTGAGTTTTTTTCTTTATCATTACTTCGAGCAAACAATGAGCAGTTTTATATCTGTGTAAGAGGCTACTGAGCAAAAAACAATCGCTCAAATCTGGTTGAAGTGCATATAAGTATCCTAGATAAAAATGCACCTAAGCAAAGGTAGTGCCTTGTTCAGCATTTGTACTGTTTATATATCCACTTTTTTTCTCAAACATGTGAATGATTGATCGTAGCAAAGTTGTATTTATTGCCCATCTCTAATTGTCCTGAACTGCTCGATTCTTTAGAAGATTCTTTAGATCTCAATTGGAGTTAAATAATCAAATATGTGTTGTCTTTCAGTCATAATTTGGACCCATAATTTATTTGGCTGGGGATTCAGTCCATGGCACCTAAATGCACTTGTGAGGTGATAGGAATTAGCTTCTGAGGCATCACCAGCTGATTTCATTTAAAATTCATAATACGTTGGTCTAGAACAAAAACAAATTCTAGTGTTCAATACTTAAACTTAAAAGAATAAACTGTTGTAGTATATTAGATATTCATATAATGACATTTACCATCTGGTTCAGTAATGCCATTTCTCTGGGGATTGCATTTGTATTGTTAGTAGGGTTTGAAACAGATGCTTTGCATTTAAAACATCGTAATTAGGTTATATCATTGAGTAAGTTTACATGATGACAGGAAATATTTATATTTGCATTCCATTTTTTGTGTAAAAACTGGAGTAATATTTACCTAACTTCCACATTGAGGAGAAAGTGAGGACTGCAGATTCTGGAATTATCAGAGCTGAAAATGTGTTGCTGGAAAAGCGCAGCAGGTCAGGCAGCATCCAAGGAGCAGGAGAATCGACATTTCGGGCATGAGCCCTTCTTCATTCGATTCCTGAAGAAGGGCTCATGCCCGAAATGTCGATTCTCCTGCTCCTTGGATGCTGCCTGACCTGCTGCGCATTTTCAGCTAACTTCCACATTGCAAAGTTACTATACAGGCAGAAAAAGCACTATGTTTACTTCTGCTACTGTATTATCTCATATACCCTTGTGATAGTAGCGCAACCATAGCTGGTTCTGAGTACTTCAAGGCACATATACTGCACTCTTGGTTTGGCTGAGAAAAGCAGCACAACACAAAGTGCCTTCATTAAATTGATGATTAAATTAGTTGAGTGTAAAAGATTTGTATTGGAATATTGTCTCTGTCTGTCTATCTGTCTTTTTATCTGAGTACCTGCTTGAATGTGATTTTCTAGTTTTATCATACCTTAGGTCACGGAAATTCAACATATTGGGCACTAATACAAAAGTTATGAATATGGAAGAGTCAAACAATGGAAGCCTGTCAGCAGAATTTAAGCATTTGGTGAGTATTGTTGAGAAACTGCTCTTGAGCAAAGGTCATAAGTTGCTCACACAATACACATTTAGATATTTACTTTGCCAATAATACTATCATATGCTCTGTGATTATTGCTCCATACATATTTAAAAATCTAATTTGTATTACTGGCCAAGTGTCTGAGGGCAGAATCTAATTACAGTATGTTGGGAATGAGGTGGGAGCTTCTTCATTCAGATCAAACAGGATGCTGGGAGAGACCTCAGCACTTTCTGGCCTTAACCTGATTATGGGCAGCCTTCCTACCTGGTCACTAATTGGGACCCTTAGGGGAAAGATTTCCCCATGCCCCTTCTACTTTATATCCCCTCCCAATTTCAATTAGCACACTTCCCTTCCCTTATGCTCTCTCAGCATAAGGGACTCTGAGAGAGGATACAGGAGGATATAGGTAGACTGGAGAGTTGGGCAGAAAAGTGGCAGATGGTTTTCAATCCAGCCAAATGTGAGGTGATGCATTTAGGCAAGACTAATTCTAGAGTGAATTATACAATGAACAGCAGAGCCATGGGAAAAGTTGATGGGCAGAGAGATCTGTGAGTGCAGGTCCATTTTACCCTGAAGGTTGCTGCACAGGTGAATAGAGCGGTCAAGAAGGCATTTAGTATGCTTACCTTCATTGGACAAGGTATTGAGTATAAGAGCTGGGCAAGTCATGTTAAAATTGTACAAGACATTGGTTCGGCTGCATTTAGAATACTGTGTACAGTTCTGGTCACTACATTACCAAAAGGATGTGGATGCTTTGGAGAGGGTGCAGAGAAAGTTTGAGGATGTTGCCTGGTATGGAAGGTGCTAGCTATGAAGAGAGGTTGAGTAGGTTAGGTTTATTTTCATTAGGGGAAAAAAAAGGAGATTGAGCGGGGGGACCTGGTTGAGGTTTACAAAATCATGAAGGGTATAGACAGGGTGGATAGAAACGAGCTTTTTCCCCAAGGTGAAGGATTCAATAACGAGAGGTCACGCTTTCAAGGCGAGAGGTGAAAGGTTTAAGGGAGATACATGCGGCAAGTGCTTCAGAGAGGGTGGTGGGCGTTTGGAACGCGTTGCCAGCAGAGGTGGTAGAGGCAGGCACGGTAGATTAATTTAAGATGCGTCTGGACAGATGCACGAGTAGTTGGGGAGCAGAGGGATACAGAAGCTTAGGAACTGACCAACAGGTTTAGACAGTATATTTGGATTGGCTCAGTCCCGGAGGGCCGAAGGGCCGATTCCTGAGCTGTACCTGTTCTTTGATCTCCATTCTGCTTAGGGGTCTTACCTGTCCGCTAGGTCCTTTAGTGATCCTAGGGCTTGAAGGAGTATTGTCACTGGCAGCAGCCACCACTGCATGTAATGATTATGAAGAGCTTTCAACTTCTTAAGGGGTGGGGTTTCCAACACTAGAGGTCATTAAATCCCAGGTAAACCATGCTGCGGACTAGATATATGCTCAACTGGCACTTAATATGGTAGGCCTTCCCCAACAAAACTCCTTATCACCGAGATTAATTTCTGCACTAAGTGTACATTTACAAATCTTTTACACTTAACTAATTTGAGTACCCATGATGTGGAGGTGCCAGTGTTGAACTGGGGTGGACAAAGTCAAATGTCACAGGTCACTTCACCTGACGAAGGAGCAGTGCTCCAAAATCTTGTGATTTCAGATAAACCTGTTGGACTGTAACCTAGAGTCGGATTACTTCTAATTTGAGTGTAGTTAGTGATATGCCATAGCAGTTTTAGAATCCACTGATGTAAAAGTTTGTATATTCCAATTTCTTAGCATAATGTTTTCCACATGCATTATATCTCTAACAAAGGACATCCATAAGCTAATGAAACCACAGTGAAGTTAAGAGCTTCAGGTTGTAAAGGGTAGTGAGTTGCTGACATAATGTGAACAAGTCCTAGTAATTCCAGTGGCGTGCACTTGTATTTCATGATGAACGTCAGGATTCTTTAAGTCACTTTGAGCACAAATCTTTAATTTGACACATTTTAGATGTATTTGATATGGTGAAGAGGTATCACTAGCAACAGGATTCTTAATGTTTTACAAGTTTTATTGTTTCTATTCAGACGCAACAAGCCATGATATTTATTTATTAATGTGATCTTTCTCCCTCCAGACCCTCCGAGAACAAAGATGTGGAAATGGAGGCAGAGCTAGTAGTGATGTGAGTAATAAATTTAAAATGTAAAATTGCTTGCAACTAAATGTTTGCACTCTGCATTGTACAGTTCTGTTTCAATATAGTTAACTTTCGTATTGCAGTGTTAGTACAGGTATACAATCCTCTAGTTGAATCCGTTGGGACCAGCTGGTTTTCAGAATTCAAAAGTTTTAGGATTTCTGAATAAGTGACAGTTTAATGGTGAAATTTTTAAAAATCTCACTGAAAAGCAGACGCATCTGAAAGTACTATGGACCCTGTGTAAGAATTGGTGCCTGCCAGTCCTGGGTCACGCCCCCATGTCACATCTGAGTGATGTGGGTCGAGTGGGTGCGGAGTTGGGTTAGCTGTTTGCACGCCAAGCAATCTTGTTAATGAGAAAAAACTTCATGATTAAACTCTGGATTTCGGAGCATTTTGGATAAAGGATTGTCTACCTGTATTTCCTTTCTTCTTGTAATTTTGGCCGATAAATCTCAGGGTATCTTGGGTTCTCTTTGAATAGATGCAGATCCTAACCTAAGTTTATGTGCTTTGAAGTGGAAATTATTTGCTTTTTGTACAGTTTCTCTGAGGGGGAGGGGTTAGAAAGAAAAAGTATGGTGGAGCGGAAGGTCTCCTTCCCTAACAGCAAACGAACTCTGCCAGCTCACCATCACATTCGTACGCAATTAAAAGTGAGCAATAATTGCTGGTCCAGCCCGGAAAGCCCTCACCCTACTAATTAATGATAAACTGTCATGACTTAACTGGAAAAGGTTACACCTTTAATTGTACCCCTCTGTTTCACAAGCCATCACAAAATATGTAGAACCCCCAAATAGGCTACCAAGCTTATCAGTTTGCCTCACTGTCTGCTATTCAGGACAAAAGCAGTTTATATCAGGTTTCTTCAGTCACTGAAAACAAACCGATTCATTGTAACACGCAACTTTAATAATAGAGAAAAGAAATGTGCAGCTGTGCAACTCATGCTGTACCACTTTTAAAATCCCAAATATACACACACTTGTTCATGATAAACACGTTGATAGTTTGACACGATATCGTTGGTGGTTAAAGTGTGTCTCATTTTCTTTTGATTTTGGCAATGGTGACTCGCTGCTGCCTGTAAAGTGATGATTGTATCTTCACTATGATAGTTTTCTGTGGACCAAGGTCTTTCCTTGTTAGACTTATCTTTAAAGCTGTCTCGGTTTTTCTGACTTCTCATCCAGGCATGGAGTGAGGGCAGAGAGAAAGATACGTTCTGTTGCATCCTCTGGATGTCACTAGCTGCTCTGCGCATATAAATTTGGAGGAAACTGCTGCTTAACCAATCAAAGGGCTGTCATCAGTCTTTCCTTGGCTCAGCCTCCTAGTGTCATTCAGCCTCTGTAATGGTCTCACTGGTACAAAAACCATTGTCTTGCACAGCTTAAAAAATGCATCACTTAATTTTTCCAAATTGTAACATTCTTGGTGTTTTAGTTTTCCAACTTTCATTTCAGTTTATTGTACAGAAATCGAAAAAGTTACCCCTTGTACAATGTTTTAGATAATTGTTTCTGTTTTTTTCTTTCAGGCTTCCCTCATTGTGACTGAAGAGCTGCATCTAATAACCTTTGAGACGGAAGTTTATCATCAAGGACTTAAAATTGATTTGGAGGTAAATTACAACAACATTGCAACATTTGTATTAAATATTTTTTGTTAATATATGCCAAATTTCCTCTTGTTTGCATATCCATTAATGAATTCACACTTGTTATAAAGTAATTTATTTTTGCTTGCTAGTTGTCTAAATTAAATTCTGTGGAATGTTTACACTTTGTGGACTTATGGCATGATTAATGTAAAGTATTTCCAATCTTTTGTGCGATTAGCATTTGCCACCTTAACTTTGTAAAAAGAAATAGCACTCTGCTATGCAATTAAATATTTGTAGGTTAAGCAGGCTGAACACTCAATCCACTTAGTCCTCTGTTTGGAGTGGCAGCTTTTACTTACCTGATCACTATTTCCATCATTCTCAGCAGTGTAGGAGGAAATTGGGAAGGCCAGATTATAAGGTGCATAGTCTTGTTTTGCAAGTGTTTCTCAGAACATGATATTCCAATGTGCTGTTGTAATGTAACCAAATGAAATACTTTTCTTTAAAATCTGCAGAGTTTGGAACAATTGTTTACACGTGCTATTAACCAACTACATAAATTCTTTAACAGACGTCTTCACTGCCAGTTGTGGTAATCTCCAACATCTGCCAGATGCCAAATGCTTGGGCCTCAATCCTTTGGTATAATATGTTAACCAATAACCCAAAGGTACGAAACTCAGCTGTTGTGGAAATTAAAACTCAAGGTTTAGCTTGGAAGGGAGCATTGAGTGAAACATGTTTCAAAGATATTGACTAAAATGATGTAAATCACTAATTGTGTGCCCAATGTAAGGAGGGACCTAACTTTATACATACACCTTTACCAATATTTAGTATAATTTATTAGAACAGTTTGCATGTAGTTTAATTCATTTGAGGTCAGTCTCGACACTGTTAGCAAGTTTACTTCTGAGTCAAAAAGTCTTGCTTTCATGCTGCTCTAGGAACTTGTGCACATAATCTTGGTTGAAGTTAATGGAAATAAAAATTTTTTTAAAAGGCTGCCAATTTAGAACTGCCTTTAGGTTTCTGAAGAGATCTTGATGGTTATCAGAGTTTATCGGAAAAGTCTATTGATGCTCACAACTTCATAACTTATTCAGACTCAACATGCATTAAAAGTTTTAAAAGTTTAAGATGTTCAGAAAACATAACTGCAACTAGTCTTAAGTATTTATTCATGGTACAGGGACATTGCGAAGATAAAATAAAAACTCAGTCATTTTTCAAAATTTGCCATGAATTAAATTTTCAGTGTTTTGTCCCTATTCAACTTTTGCCATAGCTTTAAAATTATACTTTCTGATCCATCATTTCTGAAGGATTCCTTTTATTAACATCCTAAACAACACTACTTAAAAATTAGTTTAATGTTTATAAAATCTTGCACCTTTTTTAGAAGTGGGTGGTGATTGTAATGAACATTTTGGTTAAAGCTGTGGAGGAAAGCTGTGTTTATAATTTCTTTTTGGCAAGAGCACAGACCTGTTTAAACTGTTTTAAGTTATTTACAGATGTGCAAGTATTTTTATGTAATCAAATTTTAGTGTGTTTAAGGATAATTAAGTTATTGTAAATGTAACGAAGTTTGAAGGTGATAGTCTTACAGGGTATAACAGCTTTAGTGCTATTGGTAAAAGTACCAGTGAACATAAAACATTTTAAGCAAATATCATTACAGCACAGCCACAGTATATTAAGATATTGATTGCGTCCTGTTTTCAAACAGAATGTGAACTTCTTCACGAAACCACCAGTTGCCACATGGGATCAGGTCGCAGAGATTCTGAGTTGGCAGTTTTCTTCCACCACAAAAAGAGGCCTGAATATGGAGCAGCTAGGGACACTGGCTGAGAAATTGCTTGGTGAGTAATGAAAATATCAAATAGTCATTGAAGTTACATCATGAGGTAGCATGTCTGAGCACTAAATTGATCGAAAAGATGTTCTCTGCTATTTTAATCAGTTTAAAAATAGTTTAACCTCTGACACTATTGTGTGTATTCTGATTAAGAAATTTAAATATAGTATATATTTTGCCTACAGTGCAGATTATCCTGTGTTAAAATTACTAAATCTACTTACAATGTGTAATATTGAGATTACTATTTTATGAGTTCAATCCGTAACAATATTAAATTTGTAAATATAATTTTGTTTTAAAATGGATTGTTTTTTAAATCCAGCTCTGGTTCCTTTTTTCTTTCGTAATCCTGTAAAAGTGCTGAAAGAAATACGAAAAATTGTCCTAGTGTCCAAGCCACGGTTTCCTTTAACAAATGATGCTCAAAAGAAATGAGCTGGTTATTCTCAGTGTGCTCACAACATCCCACGTGATAAAGTGCTGCTATGCAGTCTAGAAAGTAACGCATTCAAAAGTGTCAAAATCATTCTTTTGTAACAGATGTTGATTTAGAAACAACTTATGGAAAAAAAAGTCTATTGGTGACTAAAATGCTTTATTTCCCTTGTGTGCATTTCTAATTGTATTTGTATGCTGTTGTATGATCATTTTAATGAGTGGTGCTGAAGCAAGAAATATTGACAGCATGTACTATGGAGTACCGAAAATACTTCACATTTGTAGTTGAGTTTTTAAATTTATTTCCTTTTATACTGTAAAATTCTTTTTGTAATGGTTTTGTTTGTGGTTTTAGGTCCTGGTGTCAACTACTCTGGGTGCCAAATCACTTGGGCAAAATTCTGTAAAGTGAGTGAACACATGTCTTTGTTAAATTCCGTAATGGCATCAAAAAGCTTGCTTTTAGTTTTAAACTTGTTCTTTGGCATTCATCTTTTGGTCACAAAATTCTGCTTTTACAATGCTCTTAATTTTTTTTTAATGATAAATAATTGGGCAGAATCTTTAGTATACTATTTTAATGTTTACAGTTCTAAAATAAAACTCGCTTAATACTAAAATTTTAAGTAAACATCCAGGGGGTTTTACATACCTTCATTGTATCTTATGTTAATTGTTTAGAGGTTTTGTTGCACATTGAGCAAGTTCAGGATAGCACATTTTTTAGTTGAGTCACTCAAAATTTTAAATAACAAGCAAACATTTTAATATTCTTAAATTTGCTTCAATAAATTTTTCATTTAGGAGAATATGCCTGGCAAAGCATTTTCATTCTGGGTATGGCTGGACAATATCATAGACTTAGTGAAGAAATTTATTCTTTCTCTGTGGAACGATGGGTAAGATTTTACTATAACTCTCCTATTTATCTTTATATGCTTATGCAAGCCTCCGTGAACCTCAGTTTCTCATTGCCTAATTCAGCAAAGTTGTGCTAATCGATAGCAAGAGAGTAATATGCTTCCCTCTGCAAATACATATTTTACAGTTTGAGAAGATAAATCCTACAGATTGCTGCAGTCTATTATGTTACATCTTGATGTAAATCTTAGAAGCTTGGTGTGTTGCACAAACTTTGTATTTTTAATAAAACTTGTAATCTTCATAATTATTAGATTTGTTTTGTAACAGGTATATAATGGGCTTCATCAGCAAAGAAAGAGAGAGAGCTTTACTGAATGTGAAACCCCCAGGCACTTTCCTACTTCGATTCAGTGAGAGCAACAAAGAAGGAGGAATCACTTTTACGTGGGTAGAAAAGGACATCAATGGTATGTAACTTTTTAAGTTAAATATCGTGATGTGAAATAATGTCAGAAAATGGAGAAATCAAAGCTTAATTAGGAATATCATTTGAATGATTAGACCTTTTACCAAAAAAAAATCTAATGTATAGCAAACATTTCTTATGTCACAACAGCTTCCTGTAAAGCTTCAACCCTTCATACAGTTGAGGGTTGGTCAGCACTATTGGCTGGAGGACTGGTTTGCATTACACAGTAGGGGTTCAGTTTCCATGTCAGCTGAGGTCCCACCTTCTCAACCTCACCACCTCTATCCTGAGGTGTGGTGACCCTCTGATTGAGCTCTGCAATGAATGAGCAACCCTGTTGTCCTGAGGTCATGGCTGATCTGTGGTCTAACTGCAGATACTGAATTAAAGGCTCACACTGAACAACAGGCCGTTCGAACCCAACTTCGAAAGAATGAGTTTCAGGCCCTCCCCCTCTTTCCCCCGCCCCCCCCCCCCCTCCCTTTCGGTCTGTGATGTGTTTCTGTTACTGGACAATAATTAAGAAAGCATGCATTCCACCTTGGCAGTTTGATTATTTAAACTGTTTAGTATAACATGGAATGAATAAGAGGCCAAGAAGGGGTTAATTTTTACAGTTGGTACTACTTGTTTAGTCACTGAAACATCACACTAGGCTGAAGACATTCTTAACAAAAAAATGCCTTAATGCACACTGTAAACAAAGTTTGAGTTTTTTTTTGTTCCCAACTATTTCTGACTCTGGCCTAAACCTTTTCAGTTCTAACAACCTTGAAACTTTCTATTTAAACTCTTCTGGCTTAAGAGGCTGTTCAAAACTAAAACACTTCCTTCATGGTAACTTCTTTTTTTTCTGAACTGAGACTTTGGTCAGTCTTTTCTGGTTAAAACTGAATGAATAGGTTTCTTCACTGATGTTAGCTCAGCAATATAAGCAATCCCACCTGTGATTGCAGGCTCATGCTTTCATAGAATTGATGCACTTGGTGAGGAGGGGTCAATGATCTGTGTTTTAAGAAAAAATCCTTTAGGGTTTGCCCATATTATCTGCCTCCATTTTGAAATCTAAATGGGAAAAGAAAGGTATTAAAAAACAGAGTACACCATTCATCACACAAATAAACCATTTTAGTTGAATTGAGTATTCTATTCAGGATGACCTGGCATCATTTGAATCACAAGTGACTCGAATGGACAATAAATAATGGCCATGCCCATAAGCAGAGAAATTGTTTTTCAAACTTCTGATGCACCATTGGCGATACCATGGCACATCTAGTACCATTTTTAATTGTAAGAATGTAATGCAGATCTATTTCAGCAGATGGATTTTGAATTCTTCTAATATAGTGAGAATGAAAAATCCTGAGAAATGTGTTTTTGTCTCAAAAGTCAGGTTACTAAGAATTATGTTTCATTGCTTAGAACTAAGTTCCAGTACATCTTCCTTCACCTTGAGAAATGACAAAAGCAATTTTAATCTGAAAATAGCTATAGACCAATGAGAAAAAAATTATTATGGTGTGGAACAGTGCTGTCTCTAATATTTTTAACACTGCTACATAGACCTGCAGTAGTGGGTTTGCAAAGTGGAAGCCAGTGTTTCTATGCACTGATGTGGTGTGAATGGAACCCCACCCCCACTATTGCCTGTAGGTTCACACAGCCGCACAGCTTAGTGTGGATTATTTCCATAAAAATGCATCCATTGAAAAAGCACTTACTCCCCTGGGGCTTTACAGGTTTCCCCCGCTATCTGAAATAGAGCATTTCCATGAAATCTTTCGTAAGTCAAAATGACGAAAGCAAAGAAGCAATTTTTTTTTGTAAAAGTGAAAATCCTCTTCAAATTTCTTTTGGTTAGCAAAAACAAATCGGTGCTAATGTAGGTCTTTTCTAAAAGCAAAGTGACGTAAAGCGAACTTTTGAAAAGTGAAGTATACCCGTTCGTCCAGTCAAATCCACCAGCTATGATTTTAGATTTATGTTTATATATGACATTGTGTTTCATGCCTTTTTCTCATTAGGAAAAGAAAATGAATGTGATTATGATGTTTTATGTTGCTTCACTGATTTCATCCAATTCGACATGAATGTTTAGTAGAGTAAGGTTGTCATAACGTTGAATGTGCGTAATAAGTTGAGTGAGTCAGAATCTACTGCTATTTCAAAAAAAAGGTTCTGGAGAAACCTAGTAGTTCTGCCAGCATCTGTTGGGAGAGAAATAGAGTTGCATTTCAAGTGCAATGTAACTCCTCTGTGTTGGAGTGGGATGGAAAAGTGTTTCTAGCTGAAAACAATGGGAATGGAACAAGTGGACCAGAACAGAAGGTCCAGGAAAGGTTTGTGGGTGAGGGATTTTAGAGATCAAGGTGTCTCAGGACAAAAGTTAAAGGGTGTTAATTGTCAAGAAGCAACAAAGAGATCCAGCATGTGTTAGTAGTAGGTGTTAATAGCTGAAAGTACAACAATGAAAACAAGACACTGGGGGTCGGGGTGCAGAAGGCATCAAAATGACAGTTTACATTGAATCCAGAAGGCAGTAAAGTGCTCAAGACAATGAAACGCTGTTTCTCCAGCTTGCCTTGGGCTTCATTGAAAGAATTCAACAGGCTAAGAACAAATGTGAGCATGCAAGCAAGATCCTAAATTGAAATAGTAAGCGACTGGAAGATTGGGATCATCCTTGCGGACTGGAGGTGTTCTGCAAAGTGGTCTTCCGTCTGTGTTTGATTTCTCTACTGTAGAGATTTTGTAAGCAGCCAAACAATAGACTTGATTTAAAGAGTACAAGTAAATACAATTGTCTGTTGTCTTGTACAATGAGGAGGGAGGAACTAAAATGGCAAGTGGCATACCTTCTGTGATTGCACCGTAAAGCAAGGTGTTGCAGAGGAAATGATTCCTTCAGAATGCTGATGGTGAAGGGAGGAGACGCGTGGTAGAACTAGCAGGATAATATTGCAGGCATTTGAGATTTAACAAGTGCGTTTGACCTTTCTGTCTCTCCATATGGTGGATTGCTGATGGGTTTTGTTTCTCCCCCAACCTCCCACTCAACAGCTTGAGTTTGAGCTCCAGGATGAGTGGGAAGATGTTAGGATGGGAGTTGTCATATTTCATATACCACGTATCCCACTCAGAATGCACCCAGCAAAGGTTTGTTAAATTGTAAATTTTAATACCTTGTATGCTAAAAGAGCTGTTCTCTTAGGTAGAACTTCTTTCAATGATATATGTGGTATGGTTAGGTGAGGTGCATGAAAGCAGTCTCTTTACTTGAATGAGGAGAGACTAGTGTGTGGGTCTTCATTGTGTTTACAAATACAAGTGACCAAGTTTTTTTTTCAATTAATTACCTTGAAGTTTAAACAGGTATAATTTTTTTTATTTAATGTCACATTCTTAGTGTAGCTACAAATCTGATCAAATGTACTAATGTCTCAGCAACTTCTAAGATGCAGTCACGATAATATTTCTGATGCACTATTGTTTCACATCCAGAACTTTGGTTTGTGTTCAGTTCGATTAGATTGAACAGTTATTTTTTAAGGATCTGAAAAGGGTTTGATTATTATCAATCCACTTCCAAGTGGGCAGATGTGCTTTACGCTTGCACGAGATGTCCAAAGCTGATGGGTTCCGTTACCCAGAATGAACACACATTTTTGTCTGTGATATTTTTTGATTTGGCCAGATTTTAACTTTTGCCTGAAAGTCTCACATCTGAACTATGACGTGCTTTTTTCATTTTTGGTGTAATTTTAAGTTGAATTAATAAGATGTTTGATTATATTAAAATGTTCCATTGCTGTAATTCTAGTTTTTGAAATTTGAATTATTTTATACATTTGTTTTAACCACTTTCTAACAGGAAAGACCCAGATCCAGTCTGTGGAACCGTACACCAAACAGCAACTAACCAATATGTCTTTTGCTGACATTATCATAAGTTACAAGATCATGGATGCTACCAATATCCTTGTGTCACCACTAGTGTATTTGTACCCTGACATTCCAAAAGAAGAAGCATTTGGAAAATATTGCTGCAGTGAACCTCAAGAAGCTATTGATCCCAATGATCCAGGTGAAGCTTTCAATCCTGCCTAAGTTCCCATTCTTGGTCTTCTGTACTCTTGTTCATATTACAAGTTCAGAAAGTTGGTAAGAAGGAGCTGTCCATCCTGCATGTTGATTGCTAGTTAAGACTTTGAAATTGGGAATTGTCTAGCCAACTGTAAAATGAGAGAAGCCAGAGACTTCAAAATTACATTTTAAGTTCCACATGTCAGCTATGGGCGAGTTAGCTTATTTGACTACATTGACGATTCCCTATCCAGCTGACGTAGCCATGAGGTAGATGTCCTCGCTCTGTCCCCGGGAGTGGAAGGCAATAGTGAACAGACACTGACAAACTGTCATTAAAATGACTCCAGATGATGGAGCAGCAGACACTAACCCTCCTGTACTATTATTAGTGAGTAAAATTAGGGCGCACGGGATTGGGGGCAAAGTACTAGATTGGATAGAGAATTGGTTGGCTAACAGGAAACAAAGGGTAGTGATTAACGGCTCCATTTCGAAATGGCAGGCAGTGACCAGTGGGGTACCGCAGGGATCCGTGCTGGGACCGCAGCTTTTTACAATATATGTAAATGATATAGAAGATGGTATCAGCAATAACATTAGCAAATTTGCTGATGACACAAAGCTAGGTGGTAGGGTGAAATGTGATGAGGATGTTAGGGGATTACAGGGTGACCTGGACAAGTTAGGTGAGTGGGCAGATGCATGGCAGATGCAGTTTAATGTGGATAAATGTCTGGTTATCCACTTTGGTGGCAAGAACAGGAAGGCAGATTACTACCTCAATGGTATCAAATTAGGTAAAGGGGCTGTTCAGAGAGATCTGGGTGTTCTTGTCCACCAGTCAATGAAGGCAAGCATGCAGGTACAGCAGGTCGTGAAGAAGGCTAATAGCATGCTGGCCTTCATAACAAGAGGGATTGAGTATAGAAGCAAAGAGGTGCTTCTGCAGCTGTACAGGGCCCTGGTGAGACCACACCTGGAGTACTGTGTACAGTTCTGGTCTCCAAATTTGAGGAAAGACATTCTGGCTATTGAGGGAGTGCAGCGTAGGTTCACGAGGTCAATTCCTGGAATGGCAGGATTGCCTTACACGGAAAGACTGAAGCGACTGGGCTTGTATACCCTTGAGTTTAGAAGACTGAGAGGGGATCTGATTGAAACGTATAGGCTTATGAAAGGACTGGACACTCTGGCAGGAGGGAACATATTTCCGTTGATGGGGGAGTGCCGAACCAGAGGACACAACTTAAAAATACGGGGTAGACCATTTAGGACAGAGATGAGGAGAAACTACTTCACACAGAGAGTGGTGGCTGTGTGGAATGCTCTGCCCCAGAGGGCAGTGGAGGCCCAGTCTCTGGATTCTTTTAAGAAAGAATTGGATAGAGCTCTTAAAGATAGTGGAGTCAAGGGGTATGGAGATAAGGCTGGAACAGGATACTAATTAGGAATGATCAGCCATGATCATATTGAATGGCGGTGCAGGCTCGAAGGGCAGAATGGCCTACTCCTGCATCTATTGTCTATTGTCTATTGTCTATTGACCATGATTGCTTGTTTATTTTCTCAACAAAACTATTTCTGAGATTTATGAAGGTTCCGATTCCTGTACTTCACTGTGTTGCTGGATCCATCAAGAATTGTAACTTTATCTAATCTACAACCTCTTTTCTGCACGCACAATATAACCATTTAACAGATGTATTCCCATTATCTACTCTCAATTTTACCAGGCAATAATGACCATGCAGTAAACTACTTTAAACTGGGCAACCCATCTTCAGTGGCTGCACTTAGAACAACTATTCATTGTCAAACCCTTGGATACTCCACTTTTCAGTCAGGAAAATAATACTTAGTTCTTACAATGATTGGGAATGGTAGTTGATAGTCTTCAAATTTATAACTTTTAATTGTAAATTTTGCATTTCCCTTTTCTAATACTGTAAGCTCATTTTGATTCTTTTTTAATATTGCAGAAACATTTGCATACCTGAAGAGAAAATTCATTTGTGTGACACCGTAAGTGAAAACTGATGTATTGGATTTTTTTTGGCTGATTTAGAATATGCTTCAGTGACATGTTTTATATGATCGTCTAACCACTGTCACGGAGCAACAAGAGTATTTTGTGTACATTAATAGCAGTAACTGCTTTATATAAATTTAATGATACAGGCATCTCAACTTGAAAATCTATTTGCTTTATGTATCTAATTTGTACAGAACAAATTCTGGCAACACAAGTGACCTTTTCCCAATGTCTCCACGTACACTGGACTCTTTAATGCATTGTGGAAGCAATAATGAAGGACCTGAACAAGGAGCAGCAGGTGGCCTTGGTAAGTGACAAGCAGGATTCTCTCCAAACCCGTACCGTTCACCTGGAGGAGTAGTGGAACTCCAATCCAATTACTACTTTTCAGTGGGATTTTCAAACAATTTTAATTTTACTGTTTTATTTTTCTATTGCTTTTACAGATTCCATTACTCTGGACATGGAGTTTGGCACAGAATGTGCTGCTTCTCCAATGTAAATTCTGTCCATCTTTTAGGCAAAGCAGGATCTGTTATCTTGGTTATATCTTCAGTATGATTAACCACTAGTTATAATAGTTTACATCGTAATTTGTTTATATCTATTGTCTTTTGAAATTTAAGTGCTTTGATAATGTTACCATTTACTTGCATATAATGCTTTTACCATATTGTATCATGTTCATTTCCAGCGGTTTATTTCAAATCTAATACAACCAAGAAAGATTTGTTTCATACTGGTTCAATGCTTCAACCTGGATCCTATTAGCCCCTGCATTGGCAAATGGTTCAAAATGAAATAAACTTGTCTGCAGTATGTTGCAAGACTCTGGTGCACTAGGGCATTATGCTACCCTTGTATATTGTCCTTATTCGTATGGATTTATTAATTGTATGTTCTCAACGGTTTCAAGTATACAGTCTCACCATGTGGTGGGATTAAAAGTAAATCATCAGAAGCGTCTCCACTGTCTGAATTCAGCAATGATTTACTGACGAAACAGATATGGACTACATTTCTGCGTCTTGGCCCTGGTGCATCTTATTTGGCAATTGACTCTCAGGTGTGTGGAAACCAACTGTATGCGCATGACCAGTGTTTTGAACTGCGTTTTAAAAATGTTTTTATTCATCCTCTGAACATGAACAGCTGTGGGAGACTGGCATGGATTATCAATACCTAGTTGCCTTGAAAAGATGGTGGCATACCTTTCTTGGACTGCTATATCGGTTTGAGACAGCTGAGCAGATTGTTAGGTCATTTTAGAGCATGTTTAAATCAATCATGTTGGTATGGACTTGTACTTGCACATAAGCCAGACTGAGTGAGAGTAGTAAATTGTTTGCCTTAAAGGATGCTAGGGAATCAGTTGGATTTTTATTGCAACCAAAACCAAACTGCTGAGGTCGCTTACAGATACCAGCTTATTTCCATGTGTTTTTATTAACTGAAGTCAAATTCTGTAACTGCTATCATGGGCATTCTATTTGCATGATCTGGATTGTTAATCCAGGCCTGTACTGAATGGAGATGAGAAAAAGAGATGGATGCTGAAACTGGACTATATGGAAATGGTATCAATTATCTTGTTGATAAACTGCACCTTCTGTGACTATTCAGTAGTTCTCACAAGGGAAGCATACTGCCATGATGCATTGGACGAGCTGACTACTCAATTTATTTTAAAAGTCAGCTGAATTTTCTTTGCATGACTGGATATTGTAATGCATTGCTAAATTTAGCAATAAAATGGGATTTTTAATATAGCTCACCATTAGGTAAATCAGTAAAATTGTTCTCCAAAAGTAGATTTGTTTTTATATTAAAAGCATTTTTTTTTGTTAAACGAGATTCTAAAAGACAACTATATCTATGTGGTATATTTCCACCAAAGGAAGAGAAGAACTTAATGTATTAATAAACTTAGAAATGATTGAACATGTAATTTGCATTAAATTGTGGAGAATTGTATTATGTCTGGGATTTGTACCTTTTTAGAGTGGTATTGTTGGAGCTGAACAATAACAAAAACTGTTTGAACTAGCCTGGGCCAGAAGCAAAAGATTATAATTCAACAAGGTCTGCAACCATACAGAGCAATGCTTGATCTGACTGTGGGAATGCATTTTCAGAATTCTTGATGGTGTTCTCAAACTTGAGATTGATTGAAATTAATGTAATGTGCAAGTGGAATGCTACATATGACCATGCCTTTTGACCCAAGTGCATTTTAAAAGCAAAAAAGATTTTGCTAATAATCAATCAGTATTTTCATTTCCCCTGAGTAAAACATCTTTGCAGATGACCACACAGTAGTGTGTATAATTCCAATGAGTATGCATTGTACTACCATATGGATAATGTTGCCTTAAACATATAATCATGAATTTTGACTTTTAACTCAGAAATCCATGATTAAGATACTCCGAAGCAATGTTTAGTGTATCTTTGTGTATTTTTCCCCATATGTTACAAGAGAGGGAAGAAATATTCTACAAGTTTGAAACATTTTCTTGATCAGGAAGCTAAATTCATTGGAAAAATAATTATTTAAGAGCTGATACACTGGTGTCCAGATTTGAATTCAACTGGCTTGAGTAAATAAGAAACTTTTTTTTTTACACCTCATTTCCCTGATTCAGTATAAGGCAGTAATATTTAACTGTACTGCAAAGTCAATTGTATGCATCTGCTTTCTTCAAAAAGGATTTACTTTTCAGAAGTAGGGATGCATACTTCTATTCCCCGAATTGTATATTGAGAAAAATGTAGGATGTAACAAATTCTAAAAATGATTGAATGTCATTTAAGTTGTAAAGCGTTCTCAGACAATGCATCCAGTTCTAATTTCAGTGTTTTTGTTTCTAAGTTTCATTTTTGTAATGTATGTTTGACTATATTCAAGATGTGTATATGAAAAGTGTGTGTAAATGAAAAAGGCAACGTTCATATATGCTGTAAATCTCCTTATCCTTTTACTGATTAAAAGGCAAAGCTTTGCATGTTCAGTTGTTCCAGTTTTTCTTTCACACAAGTTTGGATTTGTCAAATTGTCTTCAAATTATCATTGTGCTGGAAATCAAATATATTTTCATCACCATGAATTAAGAATGCATTTCTTCAAATGTACACATGATTGTGTCGAGAAAGAGAGAACAACTGGTATTATCTTGGGCATTATTTCATTGCCATTTCCCTGTATCTGTTGTACAGTGCATGAAACAAAATTCTAAACTACCTTACTCAGCAGTAACACCATATCAAAACATCTTTGTATTTAATTGATGGATCTTGATTTTCTATCAAGTAAGATTTAATTGTATGTATTTTATTTTTAATTTTAAAAAGCATGGATAGTGGCCCAAGAATTTGCAAGGGTTTTGACAGCAAAACTTTTGTGTTCCCTCCGATTATCCTTCAGAAATCTGAGCACAACTTCGAGTCTGAACGCTTGCACAAATTAACACCCCCATCCTGATGTTGCTATGTTCTGTGTTAACTGGTTTGCCACTGTTGGAAATTAGAAGCTGCTGTCAGTTATCAGAACTTGCTTGACATTCTTTGAAAAATATCCTGAGATGTTTTAGGCTTGGTGAGTAAAATGTGCCGAACCAACGGAAGAGAAACTAGGAAAGCTTTCCAAAGGTTTGGACAAAAATAGATGCTTTAAACCTAGAGAAGCAAGGAAGGTATGATTGGGAGGGAGGAGTTGGGTGGGGTCATTTCCAGAGTGAGGAATCCAGGCAGCTGAAGCTGAGGCCACCATTAGTGGAGTGAAATGAAGAAGAAATTATTCACAATTCAAAAATGACCAGTTCCAGGATCTTCAGGGCGTTTTATTGAAATTCATTATCAATAAGGTGAACCACTATATTCGACAAGAGAGTAAATAACCAATTGTTTCTGCTGGTCATATTTCACCAATGTAGATATCCCCTAACTACATTTAGCTACTATTGATGGACACTGTTTCAAATCCAAATAAGGTAGATGGTGGCATGTTAAATTCAATTAATTAACATAATATCTAGAATTAAAAGCTAGTCTAAATGGTCTACTCTTTGTTCATATATAAAAACAACATTAAGAAGCTCCATAGACTGAATGCTAAACCATAGATCCTTTGTTATCAGGTGGATGAAAGATTCCTGAGGATATGCTGAAATGTAGAGTTGAGGTTAAAATAAGATCAGTCATGTTTAGGTCAAGATTCTTAAAACTTTAGTTTCCCATCTGACCTGAATCCACCCTTGTAAAGCTAAAATGCCTCCTCCTAACTCTACAACTCTAATCTCTGTTTGTTTTCTGCATAGTTAATGGAGGAATTGCAAAACAAAAACAAACTGCTGGAGAATTCCATTTTATTTTAATGGAGGAATTAGTTCAGATAAACAGCCAATATCCACTTGCTGAGTGGCAATTTGAAGACCAGTGAATTTCAGTATGGCAGAGCTATAGAAACTGTACCTCCAATGTAAGCCAGTCCCTCCAATAAACAAACATGAAGATATTAAGATGGCTGAAACACTTGTGAATATTCACTTCTAAATTCTTTGATCTCATTACATTTTATTGTTAAATTAATTTGTTTGATTGTGACACAGTGAGTTCTTCAGATCCTAATGGAAGCTCATGTCACACTTGGTAACTGGTGTACTGTGTAGTAATGAAGATAGTTTTTAAAGTAGTAATAGTAGTTGTTCACGGTCCAACTTATTTGCCTGATATTTTCTAATTAACCTTTTCAGAGATGTTATGACACACTTCTAGAGCAGGTGGGATTTGAGCCCTGACCTCTTTGCTCAGAGATCGAGATACTACCACTACACCACAAAAGGCTTTAACTTCTTCATCAGACACTAACACAGGACCGAGTTCACTACTTAGCTCAAAGGCTCATCCACATAATTATCGAACCCTATTACTATAATTTCCATATTAGGTAGGTTTTGATTCAGTATTTCTAATTTTATTTTTCTTCAATGTGTTTACACGGTTCCTTTAAAGTTTTAAGTTATTGGAAGTAGTTATCTGATTACTTTCTAGTACTTTTTCAATAGGTGTTTATTGTTGATTTAGTACTGAAGGATATTTCATATTGTGAGCAGGGAAGCAAAAAACAGGGTTAATATATAGTGCCTTTCAGGGCATCTCACAATTGTTTTTTTCTTTCAAGGTACTTTATTCACTATAATCAATTTGCACACAGCAAGCCCCCACAAACTGTAATCTAATGATGACCAGATCATGTGTAACTTAATATTGGTTGAAGAATAAATAGTGGCCAAACCATCATGGAGAGCTCACCTCTTTTCAATGATAACTTAAATAAAATAAAATTTTCCAAGATATTGCACTGGAGAGAGATGAAGCAAAGTTTAACATCTATTCCAATCAGGAAAAATTGGGGCAGACCGAGGTTCTACGGCGTGACCTAAAAGAAGGAAGAGATTAGGTTAAAGAACAGACTTCCAAAGATCTTAGCACGTAAAACATGACCATCAATAGTGAAGTGACTTAAATATGGGGAAGCTTATGTGCCACAAATTAGTTGACTACAGATACATTGTAGGTATGGAGAATATTAGAGATGGGGGGGAGAGGGTATAGAGAGGTTTGATGAGGATACTCAAAATTTGAACACTACTTGACTAGATGTCAGTGTATGTAAGCACGCACAGGTGCTGGAGTGAAGCAGATGTTTTATTTTGTACCTAGGAAACAGAGTTGACTTCAAGATTACAGAGAATAGAATGTGGAAGGGCGGCAGGAATGCATTACAAAGACATGAACGAGGGCCTTAGCAGCAGCTGAGCTGGAGCCGGGTTGCACAATGTTATGGAAGTGGAAATGAATGTTCTTTACAGATGTAGGTCTGCAAATCTGGAATAAATGATACCAAGGTTTTCAGACTCTGATGATGGGAGAAAGAGAGAGAGTCAAAATGTGTGGTGCTGGAAAGATGGGGATCGAGTCAATGGTTTGGAAATGCAGTTTGTGACTGGGATTGAAGATAATAGCTTCAGGATGTTTCCAAAATGTAATTAAACAAAATTCTCTTCATCCAGTATTGAACATCAGCTGAGCAGTTTTATAACTTATGAGATGGGTGGAATTAGCTGATCTCTGAGTTGGATGTAATCATGTGATTGATGCTATGTTTTCAGAAGATGTCACTAAGGGATGCAGTGTATATGGGGAAATAACATGGAGCTACGGATAAATCCTTGGATGACATTGGGGTAACAGTGCAAGAGTGAGACGAGAGGCCATTTCATGTGGCGATTCCCTGGCTTTGATTAGAGAGATAAGAAAGGAACTACAGTCCCACTGAGCTGAACAACACTGAGTCTTTCGAGGCGAACAGTGTTTTAAATATAGGGAGCTATGTCAAAGGCTGCAAATAGTTTCAGAAGGGACAGTTTATCACAGTCACATTGTTTTAACAGTTGAAATAGTATGTGGGATCATATCTGTACATTTTACAATTGATAGTAGTTAACTACCCTTGCTCAAGTGATGTGATAGGTATCCTAATCTTCAAATTATTTTAAGACCTAACAATGTTCTCTAGGTGGTGTTCATAATTGGTCATTTTAAAATGGCCCAACCTTGATGTTGTACATGTCTCTGGCAGCAAGCTGCAACTGCATTGAAAAATTTTGAAAGGTTATTCCTGTGTTGTGTTTTCCTTACAATCTGTGCATTAATTTATTAACTGAGGCTCTTGTGTTTAAGGAGATTGAACAACCATAGCATTTGACTCAGTCTGTGATTTGTTGTTCAGCAGATTGGATTATTTTTCGAATGAAGAATAGTTTGGGTGATTCTTATTTTCTTTTTCAATTCTACGCTATCTAATGCAGTTGACAACTTTCCAGTCAACTGGTGATCGGTAATCTGAGTCTGAAAGGCTCTTTATGTTACTTTTAATTTCATTCTGAAGTGTGTATTGAAGTAGCACTGGGTTACTAATCACTGTTTTCCAGTTTAAGTCCACTTGATTACTGTCGAAGTTAGGGAATTCTGCATCATGCATCTGATCTTACTGTATAACTACTTTGTGAGGTCTCTGTTCCTCAATGCAACTATTTAATAAATATGATTTTTTAAAAAATTTATTTGAATCAAATGTAAACTCCTCTTACTAATTGTTTATTCAGTTAAATAAAATTAAATTATCTAATCATTTTCAAACTATGAATATGATTTATGCACCTACATGTAACATAAGCATTTGCAACTGAGAATTAAAATTAAGCTACATGCTCCTCTGCTAATATTTGTAGAGCAGGGTTGTATACATATAATAAATAATTCTTTAATTTTGTGACATTCCCAACATATTGAAATAATGCAGTAAATTAATGCCTACTCTTACTTGTTCCTAATGTTTCATTGATGTATTTGTCAGCTGATTCAGGGTTCAGAAAAGATTTACAAGGATGTTGCCAGGGTTGGAGGATTTGAGCAATGGGGAGATGCTGAACAGGCTGGGGCTGTTTTCCCTGGAGCGTTGGAAGCTGAGGGGTGACCTTTTATAGAGGTTTATAAAATCATGAGGGGCATGGATAGGATAAATAGGCAAAGTCTCTTCCCTGGGGTCGGGGAGTCCAGAACTAGAGGGCATAGGTTTAGGGTAAGAAGGGAAAGATATAAAAGAGACCTAAGGGACAACATTTTCACGCAGAGAGTGGTACATGTACGGAATGAGCTGCCAGAGGAAGTGGTGGAGGCTGGTACAATTGCAATATTTAAAAGGAATTTGGATGGGTATATGAATAGGAAGGGTTTGGAGGGATATGGGCCGGGTGCTGGCAGGTGCAACTAGATTGGGTTGGGATATCTGGTTGGCATGGACGGGTTGGACGGAAGGGTCTGTTTCCATGCTGTACATCTCTATGACTCTATAACACAGCCACAAGATGTAACATTGTCTTATGATGGACAGTGAGAAAAGTAAGATGAGCTTTCTTTTATTTTTAAATACCTGAGAGAGAATGAACATCTCAGTTATAAGTATTGGACTAAGTCAGTGATCAGGTGGGAATTAAAGGAAAAAAGTTGACATTGTATTTTTTTCCTGTGATGTTCTTGTCCTCATTACAAGTTTTAATTAGTGTCTGAGATTGAGATGAATAAAGTTTACCTCCAGAAAACATCTGTTGTTGAGATATTGAATTAATTTGTTTGCTGTTCTTTAAATGCTAGCTAGTGAATTTCAGGAAACCTAGCACATTCCATCTCACTGGTACTCGACAAGAGACAAACTAAAAAGAATGAAACTCTGGCTCTGTCAATTCTGTCACCAGAAGGAGCAACTACTCAATGAGACTATAGTCCCCAAAGATCATCCTGAATTTAAAGTTTAAAAAATACAGAAAAGTTCCCCAATTTACAAATTAACAAAAGAAATAGCATTGCTTTTTCAAAGACTTGAGTCTGAAAATCAGTTAATAGCATATATGTGTTTTTAGTTGTCAGATTGTTTTTTTTTTCTCAATTCCCTGTTTAAACAATCTTGTTCAGACCTATATTTATAAAGAAAATATTCACAGTTTTTCTTACTCTTTTGTTTTGAACAGTTCCCAAAAGGATTTCATGAAATTTTAAAAGTTGATATGCAGCTGTACTCTTATTTGTAAAACTGAACTTAATTATCATCCTATTGAATTCCTGGTTGGACTCCTGAAATTACCATCCATAAACTGGCAGAAATCCTGCACTTTCCCTCCACTTGAAATTTGCTTTCTGTTATGTTAGACTTCATTCTTTATTTCACACTATACCTAATGTATTTTATAAGTCCATGCATAGAATTGCCTTTATGAATATCGATGTGCTTCCTGAAGTTAACCTTACACATCCTTCAAAACTGCATTAGCCCTATTTATTACAATGTATATAGATTGAAGCCATTTAGCCCATTTATAACTGTGTCTTGTCGCGTAAGGAAAGTTCAAAGAGAAGATCACTGCACCATTAGGTATATAATGATAGAGGCAAATGGCAATTTCAAATGTAAAACACAGGATTGAATTTGTACAGGATATCTATGTCACATGTTCTTTCTCATTTTACACAATGAAATAAAATTGTGATCGTGGGACCCATTGTAGGAACATTTCTGTTATTATGGCAAAGCCTTTTGCATTTCACCATTTTCCTCTTCACATTTTTTGGAAAATCTTGTGCCAGCACATTCTTTCAGAGGCTGGGCCTTCATATTCAACCCATTATGAATTTTGCCATTGAGTGCAATTTTAGTCCAGCAATCGAAGAGTTAACAAGAAGGCATTTACCATCTCTCCCTGACTCATACAACACAGCAGCTGATGGCTATCTTTTAAAATAATATTAAGCTGAATTGATATCTCTATGAGCTTTCCTTGTTAATCATGCTGTTAGTCCAAATGTTACAAATTATAAAATCAAATGTTCCTTGTAACATTCATGTACTTGCATTTTCTTTCCAATGGA